>NC_135374.1:92629640-93254640 GCF_049243985.1 Paroedura picta | reverse complement strand
AGGAGCCGCAGCAATGGCTCCTGTGCCCTGCCCCCTCCCACCAACTTCGTCGCGGGGCTTGGAGAAGGCTGCTCCAAGGCCCACAGTGATGGCTCCTGTACCCTGCTTCCCCTGACTTTATCGCGGGCCTCGGAGCAGACTGCTCTGAGGCCTGTAGCAATGTCTCCTGTGCCCTGCCCCCTCCCCCCAACCCTGCTCCGAGCCCCACGCCGATGGCTGCTGCCCCCTGCCCCCTGCCCCTTACTTTGTCACAGGGCTCAGAGCAGGCTGTTCTGAGCCCCACACTGATGGCCCGGCTTACCGCCCCCCTCCCCAGTGTTCCCCCAGCTTCAGTGTGAACCTCGGAGCTACAAGGCCCAGACGGAAGGCTCTGCCACCCGGGTGCCTACCTTGCATGTCCGCGGCAGTTGAGGGAAAGCAGGGAATGTAGTGGGGTCGGGGTGTGTGTGGAGTGTGAGTGAGTCGGGTGGCACTGCGCATCTCCCAACTGGTCAGTCCGGGGCCAAGGGGCCAACACTCCCCCCCCATCCCGGACTGAGCCCACCCCCACACCCCTTAGCCTTTTATTTATACCATGAAATGTTTCATTTCTCTGCTGCTATGTGTCAAGATTTCTCCAAGCCCCTTTTGGGAACTAGGCCCTTACATATTAGAAATTTTTGCAGCAGCCATCACTGATGCATTTTGTGGGGTGATGCTAGCTTTCAGTGCAGCTCAAGGATGTCAACTGCAAAATGCAGATTAAATAATAATATTAAAGATATTAGACCCTTGTGTCTCTTTAAAAAAACATTGTAAACTGGCTAGCAGGAAGTTCATTTACTGTCACTTTAACAGTTAATTTATTTCACTGAATCAATGTAAATAACAGGATTGTGGTAACAATGAAATAATCCCAGAGCGCAAGGCCCTGCAGGGAGCATAAGGCAATAAGTGGTCCCTCAGATACAGGTTAACTCACCAGTCCAAATATCTCCTCACTGTTTCTTGAGTAGCTGTTCAGTTGTTCAAAGTGTGTTTACCCAACATACATAGAGGAGAATTAGATCACACCCACTGGTTGTGAATTCCTGGACATCTGCATGGAGCCCTACACATTGTGTTGTTCCAAATTTTGCATACAAAGTCTACATATGCATTGGCACATAGTTTTCCTCAAGACTATCTCTATGCCTCGAGACCTAATGTAGTAGCCTGTGGGTGCAATTCTATTCCTCTTTATATTTTTTGAGTGACTGAATGATTCCTTGGCCTATATCTCTAGGGCTGGAAAATACTGTGGTCTTTCCACACCATTTCTTGTGGTTCTGAATGATTATTCAAGTATGCATTTTGAGCCAGTTGTCAGCTAGGGGGTTCCATTTTGGTTGGGGTTCCACTGATAGGTTTGGTCTCAGAACCAGCTCAATAAGAAAAAAAAATGACCCTCTCTGAACCATTTTGGTTAAAGGCTCAGTTTGACAAAATGCAATGGCCAGCGTACATTTCTGGAGAGGTTACCAATCATGGTCATCATTTTTCTGGGTAGTGTATTTGTCGTGAATGCTTTAAGTCTTACCGAGATAGTTCTGTCTTGTTTACTTGGGGCTCTCGTTGCCAGCCGTGATGGCGGTGCACCATGAATTTTCAGGACTCTTTCCACTTCTATGGTTTGCAATAAGCCGTTTTTTGGAATGTGGAGCTGGATTAATAGTGCATTCATATGAGACAGCTGTGTGAAAAACAGTTTAGATATTTATTGGCAGGAAGTGGATGTTGATTCCAAGGATCTGAGCTAACATCACTTAGTTTAGATTTACCTCTGTGCTTGCAGCTGTACTTCTATGGTACCTCAAATCCCCGAGTCTCCTGAAGAACTAACGTATTTTCAAAAGCTTGCATTTAGAGTTCTCCATTCACTGGAGACAACAGATGTGTGAATGTGGGCTTCTTCCATGGCAGTATCCCTACCACTGAAATCCTTCACTTTCCCAAGAGATGTATATTGTTTAATATTGTCATAATATTGTTTAGAGCCTGTTTGGTGTAGTGGTTAGGAGTGCAGACTTCTAATCTGGCATGCCAGGTTCGATTCTGCGCTCCCCCACATGCAACCAGCTGGGTGACCTTGGGCCAGTCACAGCACTGATAAAATTGTTCTGACCGGGCAGTGATATCAGGGCTCTCTCAGCCTCACCTACCCCACAGGGTGTCTGTTGTGGGGAGAGGAATGGGAAGGTGACTGTAAGCCGCTTTGAGCCTCCTTCGGGTAGGGAAAAGCGGCATATAAGAACCAGCTCTTCTTCTTCTTCTTCTTCTTCTTAATTTTAAACAACAGCTAACAACTTTCCTTCCCCACCAAGCCCTTAAAGAATCTTGGATTATAGTACAAGTATAGCATAGTTAATGTAACTGCTGAGAATTGTACTATTAATCTTTTACTCCTGTCTGTTGACTTGGCTGACCTGAATTTCTGGGTTCGATACAGGTTCTTTGTTGCTGCTTTATAGACATAGGAAGCTGCCTTATTCCATCAAACCATTAGTCCATTGAGCTTAGCATTGTCTCACTCTGACAAAAGCTCTCTGGGATCTCAGATTGTGAAAGGTCTTTTCCAACACTTGGTACTTGAGATTCTTTATTCGAAGATGCTAAGGACTGAACTTGGCAGCTTCTTCACACACTGTGCACAGAGCCTGTATGTTCACTTTGTGCTGTAAAAAACGTAATATATGCATTTTAGAGGAATAATTTATATATAGATATAGATATATAGAGGTACCAGAGTCTCCAAAGGGAACAATAGATATTGGGCTGACCTGCCTACTGCATGATAATGAGGAACATCTGTTTCATTCACCATATGATGTTCTGGTTTTCTTCTTCCAGTTTCACACTTGTCATTGGCAGCAAATGAAGAATGTTCAAATTACCATTGTACTTTAAGTCTGCGGCAGCCCTTCTCAATTTTTTTACCATTGAGAAACACCTGAAACATTTCTCAGGGTTCAAGAAACCCCAGAATTCATATGAACATGCAGAATATGGTTGGGAAGCATAGCTGTGTACATGCCCATCTTGGACTCCTCCCCTTACCACCCCCTCCAGGCTCATCGTTGGCCATTTTGGGAAGAGGGAATGGGCTGACCTGACTATATATGGTCATATCACCCTATAAATGTTTAACAGATTTAAAAAATATATTTAAAATTAAATAACTCCCACTCATTTGGGAAACCCTTCCAGGGCCATCAAGAAACCTCAGGGTTTCACGAAACCCTGGTTGAGAAAGGCTGATCTGAGGAGATAAAGTGGGATATACAGATTTTTAATCCATATAATATATCATGCAATTCCATCTATACTTATTCTATGGAAGCATGTAATGGGACTAAAGCAAAAGTGTGGTGGGGGAATAGTTTGGTGTGTCAGAAGTTCCAGACGAGGAATATAACTTTGTAACATGCTTGTGTTCACTCTGAACACAGTCCCAGTGTAGTGACTCTTTAAACAATGGCATTCTGAACAAATTTCTTTTGTTTGCATGTCGGTAAATGTATTTAAAAACTGATCTCCCTTATTTGTAAGAACATCCAAATATTCTCTTAGACTGCACCAAATGTCTATCCAGTCCAGCCTTTATTGTTCCACCACAGTGGTCATCGAGATGCCTCATAAGGCCAATGGCTCCCACTGCTGATGTGTCCAAGCAACTTGCCAGGGTTTATAGCTGCCAAAGAAGGAGGTCCCATTCAGCCACCATTATCACATTCTTAAGCTTTGGAGTAAGCTGTACTGAATATACTGGTGACATGCAACTGCCAGTCTTTTTATCCACATCTCCAAAAGCCTTTATCTCTGCTCTAGAGCTAGTGTCTGTCAGGCATACTCAAATGGCTGAGGGATAACAAACGGATACTGAATCCAGACCAGGTGGAGATGTTGCTGATCAGCAAAGCCAGTGAACTGGCTGATATTGTATTGTTCATACTTGCTGGAATTAATTCATCCTTGGCAGGTTCAAGAATCTGGGTGTCTTCCTAGACCCAGGTCTTATAGCAGAACCATAAGGAGGTGTGGTCATTCAAAGCATTTCCTTTCAAGTCCATCTGGAATGGAGGTTAGTTCTGTGTTTAGCCTTCACTGGCCTAGCTGTGTTGATTCATACCGCAGTAATCTCAAGACATGCCATTTTGGGCTACACTTAAAAACTGTCATGACCCACTAAATGCAATCCAGAAGCTCACCAACAGAACCCACATAGCATAGTCGTAAGTGCAAAAGGATCCACTGCTAGTGAAAACAAAGGCAAAGATCATGCTTTAGAGGAAGACATAATACATTCACGATTTCTCATGGCAAGATATAAAAACTTTGCAACTGGTTCAATTATATCAGGGTTCTGGGATGTCAAAAGAAACTGAATCTTACGTTCATCCAAATGCAGTTCTCTTTTACACAGCAGTGAGTTAAGAAATGTAGCTTAGATCAAGGAAAAAAATGGACAATGGAAGAAAACATGTGTAATTGATTCTATACACACATAGCATAGTCCTGGGTATTGGATACATAAAATGAGAGTCCAGTAGCACCTTTAAGACCAACTAAGATTTATTCAGGGCATGAGCTTTGGTGTGCAAGCACCCTTCTTCAGACTATGATCTTCTTATATCAGGGAATATATAGCAAAAATCAATTCTGTTTCATCAGTAGACTGTGTCACAACCAAATACAGCCAATAATAATCCTTTGTCAAAACAGTCAATCAATCCCCTAGAATTCAGTGTACTTTACAAAGAGAAACCAAAATGCTGCTATTAGAGATCAAAGGCTATCACCTCCCCATATGTTGCTTGCTCCATACAACTGTGAGACATTGCTCCCAGGGAATTGTTGGTAACTACTCCAAGGCCAGGGAGTCAAAATTCCATTACAATGCCATCTCTTACAGTCATATTACCTTTAACCACTCCTGCGGAGCGGATAAAATAAAACAGTAAGGGCCCCGAGGGCGGGCCCTGTCCGGGATGAGGAAGGGTGTCGATTGGTCCCTTCCCCTGGACTGACAATTGGAGGGCCCAATTGGCAGGTGCAACGCACCTGCTGCCGGCAAGGGACTAATCCGCGGCTCACGATTGGTCCCTTGCCGCCGGACTGATCTCGGGAGGCGCAAAGCACCCCCCTCTGACGTCAGCCACATGCGGCCGACCGCTGCCATTTCCTGCCTCACCGCGGAGAGGCTGGCCTCGGGTGCGGGGGGGGGCGGGAAGGCGGTGAGGCGCCCCGGCCAAGACACAAGGCCCGCTAGCACCCGCTGTATTTAAAGTACAGCGGGCTTAGTTTCTAGTCACAAATAAAATACATAGTGAGGAATATGGATATATACATTGAACAAGGTTAGCATGAATAGTGAGATAAAAAGCCTTTGTCCCTATTGAGTCCTGGGTATGTCATAGTATTGAGTTTTGTAATAACTTGCATTTCTGTAATCTCCTTTTCTAGCCTGTACTTGAAGTTCCTTTGCAATACCACAGCTACTTTCAGGTCCGTTATTGAATGTCCTGGAAGGTTGAAGTGCTCACCCACAGGTTTTTCAATTTTGTGGTTTTTTATGTCAGACTTGTGCCCATTAATTCTTTGGCGTAAGGTTAAACCTGTCTGCCCTATATAGAGAACAAGGGGGCATTGTTGGCACTTGATGGCATATACTAAGGGCCATTCTGCACCGGGATCCATGTGGCAAATTGTTTGCGGAACAAAAAATCGCCATTTTAATTAGTGGAATTCGTCGTTATGCATACCTGCCTTTGTAGTGGAATCCAGTTGCGTTTCTATCGTTTCCCACAGGGTTCCGGTCTCGGCAAAAATTACTAGCCAGGAAGCGCTATTGCTGAGCTGTGTCCCGCCCCGGCCGTCAAGCAGCCAATGGGCAGCTGTTATCATGCTCCCAAACAGCCCCGAATATGCGTTGATTCGTTGCAACGGAGAGACCCATCCAACTAGCAGGTGGTGTTTGAGCTGCCGTTTCATCGTTGCCACGCTCCCCCCGAGTGAAAAAAAATCCCCCCCCCCTCACGGGCGCGATTTTCGGCCGAAAACAGTGGGGAAAATAAAGGGAAAATAAACCAGCAAACGGGCCTCTGTGTTGCTTGTGCTTGGTGACTTTAAACAGAGGGACTGCAGCCGGGGAAGCCTCACTGGGTAAACGAAGGCTTGCCGGTGCGTTGATCTCCGCTCGCTCGGAGAAAAAAAATGGCGATCGCTTCGCCGGAAGATCAGAGGAGAGAGCCAGGGAGAGGGACTTTGCAGAAACTACAACAATGGTAATACACAGAACTTTCCCGCTAGTGTTTCAGTTTGGTTGCAGGAGTGTAGCGCTTTCCAGAGGGTGAATCCACTTTTTGGGATTTCCCTGAAAACGCTACAACAAAGCGCTTTTTGCGGATCGGTTTCAGGAGTGTTGCAGATTGTCAACGACGTTGTGCATAACGGCAAAACTGTAGCGATTTCAATTAGTAACCCTTGTGCTATTTTGGACGAATGCGGAACGGCCCTAAGTTGGAAGATGAGCAGGTGTATAGCTTTTGATGGTATAGGTGATGTTGTTAGGGTCCAGTAATTGTGGCACTAGGAGTGTATATGGCTGCAAACTTGGCATCTTGGTTTGTTGCAAGGTCTAGTACCAGTGTACATGTTCACATGAGATGCTGCATTGTTGTGGGTGAAGAGTTGTTTGAGATTTGGGGGGATGTCTGTGTGAAGGAAAAGGTTTACCCCCCAGTAAAATCAGTCTTTATTAAAGGCACATTCAGGGAAAAGCATACGTAGGCAATTACAGAACCAGGGATTGTCGAAGATGGGCTACAAAGAGGGGTCTGCGACATATATAGCCTCGGACACCACCTCAAACACTGTGCAGGAAAACCTGTTCCCAGGAAAGGACCATATGATCCAAGCTAGTTTGGCTAAATAGCAGGTGTGATAACGTATCTATACAAACTTCAGGGCTTGTTTACAACTAGCGCAGGAACACCGAGATAAGGGTTTTACATACCAGGAGGAGCCTAGCTGTTGCTAGAAGGCCAAAGAGCCACCAAAAGGAACGACAGCCAAGAGGATCACACCTCCAGGCCAGGAGTCACCCAACAAGCATCCCAACTGGAAGACATTGGCATGGAACATGACACCAATCCGGAAACTTCTGTTGGTGCCAAATGCAGTGGTTCAGGTGTACTCTGGAGCAAGCCATTTTATATATTTGAAGGACCATCTTTCCCACTCTAAACTTCTAGGGTTTAACACATTTTAAAAATATATTTACAATTAATTAACTCCCTCTAATTCAGGAAAAGAGCAGTCTTGAACCAGCTGAAGTAACAGAAAAAAGCAAAATCAACTCTCCCCTCAGGAATCACTTACTTTACTTGAGTGCTAGCTTTATATATTTAAGTTATCCACATATCATATTTGCCTTATTAGATACCTTATTTTCTGTTAAATAAGCCTTACATCTGTGTCTTGCCTGTCAAATCATATATCTAAGAAACCACGATCTCTATTTACCTGATGCATAACTACAACTGTAGTCCAGGAGGTTTCCAAATAAGAGACCTTTAGGGAGTACATAGCTTACATCAGTGGTCCCCAACCTTGTTATGACCGGGGACCGGTCAATGCTTGACAATTTTACTGATGCCCGGGGGGGGGTAGTCTTTTGCCGAGGGACATCGCCGCCACCTGAGCCCCTGCTCCACTTGCTTTCCCGCCGGTGCCCCTGACTTCCTTCCACCCTCTGGGGGGCACTGCCAGCAGCAGCTGTGCAGTGCCAAGCCAAGGGGGAGCCCCGGCCATGGCGGCCGCTGGAGAGCACCAAAGGTGAGCCGGCGGCAGAGTGGCAAGGCAGCCCCCAAGGCAGCAGCCAGGGAGGAGGACGAGGAGGAGCCGCGGCCCAGTACCAACTGATCCACTGACTGATACCGGTCCTCGGATCAGGGTGTTGGGGACCACTGACTTACATGTTACCAATCTTTATTTATAACTTGTGTCCCCATTTGAATTTGATTGTAGGAGGTTGGGGTATAAAGCATCCATAGGAAAGGTCAGAACAGGGGACTGGGAAATCTTTGGAAGGCAGTTTCCTCAGAGCACCACCATAGCCACCACAGCCTTCCTCCTAGTTCTGGTATTATGGGTTTGTAATTTTATTTTTGTAAGTGTTCTAATGTTATGTGCACTGCCTTGAGGAAAAGCAGCATAAAAATGAGTCTCCAGAGATAAGGCAATTCGATACAACCTGCACCTTGTGCAATTCCACGCGGTAAACGCCTAGCCAAGATGTCAACTTAAATAATCATATGCTCAAAAAAACTCAACTCAGCTTACAAAGCTTCAGTCAAAAGGAATCATGCAGATTTTCTAAGAGATCTCCAAACGTATCCCAGCCTCTTGGCTGTTCTATGTATGCTTTTTGTAGAATTTCTTAATAGTGCAAATCTACATTAATACAACAGGCAAGCTGTTTATTTCCTTGATCATTTTTGAGGTAGTTCAAGCAGGTTTTATTTTCCAAAGCTTCAAGGCAGCCTCTCTGGCCAAAGCTCCCATGCCCAAAACACCTGCCTTCATATAGCAGTATATCAGAAAATGACACCTGCTTTCAGCCTAGTATTACAAAGGCCAGAATTTCTCCTCATTCTCTGCTCTGGGTGGAGTCAGTGGTACTATTTTTCTGGCATTTCCTAGTGACTTGTTACAGAATACTATACATCTCCCCCTCCCCATACCCCCCCCCCATTCTGCAGATGTGATATGTTCACTGCCGAGCAGTACAATGATGATGTAAAGAAAATGCATTAGATTTTAAGATCTGTATTCCAAAATTTCATAATTAGAATTGCTCTGTCGTAAAGGCTTGTTCAAGAGGACCAAACGTTTCTCCCCACCCCCACCCCATTATTATAGCAAGTCAAAACCCAGTGGCAATACTTTGTCAAATGTTAATATTTTGGACCAATGGTGTTGAAATTCTGTATCTAAAAGAAGCATGGAGTACCACACTTAGATACCTGGGGTACTCTGCAAAAATTAAGACTTTTACAAAAATTATCCCGCTTTCAAAAGGAAAGAAAATTACAAGCCTTTTGTCCTAATGACAGGGAAAGGGTTTTGCGAGCTCCTCAGCACTCCCACCCCCTAGTCCCAAATTTTGCATAGCTGTGTTGCTGAATGCAGCGCCATTATTTTTAATGATATGTCAGGAATGGCTAAAAAAGAATTGTACGCAGCAGATCGAAAGATACAGTGTCTGAATTCCATTACATTTCTAAGGCCTCAAGGGGTTAAATGGCAACTGGCTTGATAAGACAAAGCTAATTTTGTTTAATGTTCACTTTCTTCCAGAGTATCTATTTTGCTAATAGATAGAAATAGATTGCTACTCAATGCAGATTTTTTTTTAAGGAAAAAAAATGACATAATAGTATAGTGTTAAAAACCTTTCCATCAATATATTTTAGGAGGATGCTAACGACGGATTCTTAATAGTTACATTTGCTAGGCTGCAAAATACTTCACACTTCTTTCTTATTCCTGCCCCCCACCAACCCATCTTGTCCAATTATTTCTATTTTCCTGAAGTACGTAAGGTCAAATTGTTCCTTTCCTCCTTTCCTTTTAGTGGGCTTTTGTGTCTGCCTGTCTGATCTATGGCCTTTTGTAGCACTCTCGGACCATGACCTGACAGTCATTACTTTGTCTTTTATCTTCATCTTTTTTTTTATTAGACTAGTCAGACTTGATATTAGCCTTCCCAAAGATACTATCCATTACACTGTCAGCAAAGCAGAGCTGCCTTACTGGAGGCCAAGTGTCAACAGAAGGTGAGACAGAAAATCAGCCACAATCTGAAAGCTAATTACCCTGCCTAGAAGTTAATTAAATACTTGTTAGGAGCAGCAGGGTAGATCCTAATTAAACTTGTCTAATAACAGTACACTGACATACCCTGACACTGGGAATTCCTACAGGGTTTAAATAATTGTACAAAGAGCAATAATACCTGTCAAATCATGGTGTGCAGCCAGACCCTGAAGATGCACAGTGTTGTTTTTTTTTTACAGTATTTTCTGTACTAATTTGCCACATATTGCGCACTTCACATGTGTTTAATTTACACACGTTTTAATTTGGTTGCTCTGGATGCTTCCAAATGACTTCGCCTTCCCCTTACTGAAGAGGCACGAGTAAGAATCAATTCAAGCTGAACCTGTTGACAGTAATATCGGGTATAATTGGTTGTAATGATCATGATTAAATTGAATGTATTCTCCTAGTTTTGTCTTGTTGATAAAGCTCAGGCCTTTCCCTTTCAGCCTCCAAATAAGGACTGCGCAATGTATATAAAGACAAGTTTAGCTCCATTGAAAAGAAACAGAAAACTGTTGGGTAGGGAGGATTCCTGGCTGCCTAGCATGCAGAATGAATCACTGGATAGAGATGGCTCTGAAAGGACCCAAAGGCTGTTCAGAGATTCATGTGATATGTGTCACCAAACCCCTCAATGCCAAGGCATAATCTGCCCCCCCCCCAGAAAAGTCACTGGAATTAAAGTTTTGTCATACCCAGGGCATGACTGGACTCTTTTAAATGGAGATAGAATCACAGAACCATAGAGTTGGAAGGGGCCATACAGGCCATCTAGTCCAACCCCCTCCCTGCTCAACGCAGGATCAGCCCTAAGCATCCTAAAGCATCCAAGAAAAGTGTGTATCCAACCTTTGCTTGAAGACTGCCAGTGAGGGGGAGCTCACCACCTCCTTAGGCAGCCTATTCCACTGCTGAACTACTCTGACTGTGAAATTTTTTTCCCTGATATCTAGCCTATATCGTTGTACTTATAGTTTGAACCCATTACTGCATGTCCTCTCCTCTGCAGATAGTAATATCAGTGCAGTCATAGTGACTAGTGTCGAAATAGGAGCAATGCACTCTGCTAAAAATGTAGCACAGAAGCATATTAAATGGAGTTAGAGCGGTTTCTCAGTGGAACAGGCTTCCTCGGGAGGTGGTGGGTTCTCCATCTTTGGAAATTTGTAAACAGAGGCTGGATAGCCATATGATGGAGAGGCTGATTCTGTGAAGACTCAAGGGGGTGGCAGGTCACAGTGGATGAGCAATAGGGATGTGAGTGTCCTGCATAGTGCAGGGGGTGGGACTAGATGACCCAGGAGGTTCCTACCAACTCTATGATTCTATGAAAGAATGTTCAGGCAGACTGTGAGTAGGTGGGCAGAAGGGACTGTGTTGGTGCTTGGCTCTCGTGGCCCTTTCTTGCATGCCCAGGGAAATGCCAATTGCCACTTTGGGATCGGTAAGCCAATTTCTTCCAGGCCAGACTGGCCAGGGATTCTATTGTTTTTTTTTTTGGGGGGGGGGTGATTTTTTATATTATTTTTTATTTATTGTGGGATTTATAGACCACCACTCCCAGCAATCTGGCTTGCAGTGGTTCACAAGTCATAAAAATAGTACACAATATAAAAATTATAGAACCCCATTAATAAAGCTAAACAATTCCCCAAACCAGATACAAACGGGAGTACATTATGAGGAAACCACCCCAAGAGATGGGGTACGTTGCACAAGAGGGAGAGTGGAGGTGACCTAACTATTTTCAACCACAGCCCTTGATGTCTTATATAATACTTAGTTCTGCCCTAACTACATGGTTTTGAAAACAAAATTTGAGTTCAGTGGCACCTTTAAGGCACCTTTCATGTGCATGCACGCTTCCTGAGACATGCATACAAAAACTCATGCCTTGAATAAACCTTTGTTGGTCTCAAAAATGCCATTGGGCTCAAATTTTGTTGTGCTACTTACACGGCTATCCACTTGAATCTACATGCTTTTGAGCATGTCATTATCCATATTAGCTCAAAGTGTCGTTGTTTGTAAACTAAAATATTACTCCTATACTACTTTTTGGAGAAAGATCCGATAACAAACAATGCATTTACTAGCTTGGCCTTTTTTAATGGTGGGGAGAAGGAAACTTCTGCAATAATAGAAGGCTGCCATGTGAGGGGAAGAGAAACCAAATACACAATGCAGAGGTGTTATCTTTTTTCATTTCCAGATTTTCTTTATGAGGGACTATTTTTGTTTCCAGAGTGAAAAACACCTCCGGTGACCGTTTGAAATAAACAGAGGCTTCCAGCAAACACAGCCGTGCTTCCGAGTTTCTCTGCAGCAGCAGTTTTTTTCCCCCTTCTTTCAAATAGTGACATTTGACCAGGTTCTGTTTTTCAACTGGGTTGTCACCCTGCCTCGCACGCGGGTTAATCCCCCCATTGTGCCATCTGGGCCACTGAAAAGAATGATGTCAATAACAAATATGCAATTGCTGATAAAGCTCATCTCGACTAGAACACCCCTGAGTGGCATTGTTGAACGCTGACGGGCTTTTTACTGAGGCAAAAATGCTGAATGTCAGTTTTAAGAAAGGGATGGGATTCTGGTTTGTGTTAGGCTAGGGTTTTTTTTTTTTGCAGATTTAGATAGATCTTTTGCTTTTTCCTCCTTAATTATCACGATGTGCTAGTGTTCATTAATATTATTCAGTGGTTTTAACTGAATGTTATACTGGCCACACAGATTCACGTTTATGGAGTTCTATGGGGGTGGGGGGAATTGTTAAGACATAATGACAACTTTTGGAGGGAGAAGCTAGACTTGGAAACCATCAAAACTAGCCACCATACCATTCCTTTAGACCAGGGGTAGTCAAACTGCGGCCCTCCAGATGTCCATGGACTACAATTCCCAGGAGCCCCTGCAAGCATTTGCTGGCAGGGGCTCCTGGGAATTGTAGTCCATGGACATCTGGAGGGCCGCAGTTTGACTACCCTTGCTTTAGACCTTCCCATTGAACCAAGAGGATTAATGAAAAGATGTGATCGTTTCCTGGCGGTACCACGGTAGCAATACTCAATTAACCTTGGGAGAGCAAATTGTCACGGATTAGTGTGAAATTTAAAATGCCAGATTATCTGTACAGATGACGTAACCCTGAGGAGGAAACAGATATATCTTCTGAATTTCTCCCACTGTCTTACAAGAGGAATTCCAAACATATTGAATTAGACTTAAGTTCTATTGAAACAATGGTTTCAACTGATTTCAACTGACAATTCCAGAGGAGTAGCCAGCTGCTAGCGTATTATGGCAAATCTGGCAAAGAGGACAGGCACCTCAGAGCCAAACAACATATGACAGAGCTCTCGTGGCCCTCAGGAGAATGCTGCCACCATTTAAGGTGATTTTAAAATGCTGTGAGGAAACCAGCCTGGTTGAGCCCATAGCATGGCATGCTGAGGCTACTCTTGCCCCCCCCCCCCAATGCTTTATTAACTGACAAAATGCCCCCCGTGGCTGTTTCAGCATTTGAAAAGTTGTAGGAGGAGAACAAGAGCACTCACTAGAAGGGCCTTTGCGGCAACATTTAAATGACTTTCAGATGGTAGTGGCGTCCTTGTGGTGGCCATGAGGATGAAGAAGGGTCGGATTTTATACCCCACTTTTCTCTACCAGAAGGAGTCTCAAGGCAGCTTACCATCACCTTCCCTTCCTCTCCCCAAAACAGACACCCAGTGCAGTAGGTGGGGCTGAAGGAGCGTTGATATAACTGCTCTGTGAGAACAGCACTATCAGAGATTTGAAGAGCCCAAAGTCACCCAGCTGGCTGCATGTGGAGAAGCAGGGAATCAAGCCCGACTTGCCAGATTAGAAACTGCTGCTCCACTACACCAAGCTGTCATATCAAGTCTGTCCCTGAAAAAACTATGACTATGCTTAGAGAAACACTGGTGCTACTGCATGTGCCTGTTAGATTCCATTCTGTCAGACACCCAAGTGGTCTCCCAAGGGAAAGGGCTTTCAGTGTATGAATGCACACAATGGTTATTCTTCTTTAGTGTTTGCCCCGCTCTTCCAGAGACAGATTTTTTTTTTTTTACCTTCTATGGGGTTCTCATTTTTATTAAGAGGAAAGATTGTAGATCATCATTCTCTATTTTGTGCACCTATTTGTTAATCACTTTATACAATTCTAGACTGAGAGATTTAGGAGTGAGAGGGAGTTCTAAATGATTTCACATGATTCCCCATGGAACCCCAGCTTGTTCCCCATAACAACTAACTTTAGGATCAAGAGTTTTCCAATATGCAATGAACCTACGGACAAGGTAACAGTTTCTGCAAAATGGAAATTTCTCCAGATATGCTGAAAATATTACTCTGTTTTTTTAAGTTTCTTTAAGTTAATCCCCTCCCCCCCCAAAAAAAAACACACCATTAGTCTGATGAAGGCTGAAGAGGTCCATTTCCTTCAAGAGGCACAGAATATTAAGGGAATCTGAGCCTCATTTACTGGGGAAGAGGCAAAAGGGGGGGGGGTTAATTTGGTCAAAGCCTAAAGAGATTATATTATCCCTATAGGGAAGTTTAGATTGGCATAAAATTTCTCATTCATTTATTCTCTGCTCCTAAGATTTCTCTCCCTTGATGCCTATACATTATAATAGCATCCCTCTATTAACCTATTTTTTGTGTGCTTAATCATCTGTGGTTGCAATGTTTGTTGACTGATTTCTCTTTTATAATTTCCTTTTGGTAGACTCAAGGGGGGGAAAGTATTTTAAAACAACGCAATTCATTTCAGCCAATTAAGAAAAACTACATTGAAATCATCTGCCTTGAAAAGATTGTGTCTGCCACTAAATATTTCCCCAAGTTTTGAAAAATCACATCCTTTCTAGAATATACTTGGCATCCTACTCCTGGGATTCAAAATAATGTATATTGAAAAATGCATCTCAAGTTGTTCTCTTCCTTGAACTTTCCACATGTAGGCTATCACAGGGAGGCTGCTTCTGGCTTATTATAGAGATCGTAATGAAAGGGAAAGAAGCGATCTCTAATGTAAGTACAGCCCAAATGGTTTAGGGCTTAAAGGCTAAAGTACTTTGAATTGTTCTTAATACCTTAAATTGTTCTGTAGGCCCAGCACAACCTACTGTTGCATAATGTTCTCTTAGTGACCCATCATTAGAAGGTGGCTTCTCTGCCCTATAGCAGTGGTGGTTGCCGAATAATTATCCAGGGCAGTTGCATATAGAATGAACTGAAACACTCCAGCTTTAAAGAACCATAGAGCCATTCCACGTATTATACTGTATGTACATCTAGGACTTTTTTTGTGAAGTTACTCACTGGTACGGAGTACCTTTTTTTTCAGGAGTACCAGTACCTTTTTTTTCAGGGCTCTCCCAAGTCCTGGAGGAGGAATTCATGGAAATCAACACAATCTTGTATGTAATCACTGGCACTGAGTATACCCTTAGGTGCTCCTCAGAATGCAAACCAATAATTCAAACATGTATAACATCTTGGTTATACCTCCATTGACTGCAGTTGAGTATGGATCCCTCTTGAATCTATATCTGTTGACTAAATCAGGTTGTCCTCTACACAGTTGTAGAGGACCAAGTGTCAATGCCCAAGGCTGTGACTTGAGCAGCCTTGTTGATTGAATCTCTCAAGTACTGGTTTGTGAAGCCAGGCTCTTTGAGTCATGGAGTCTATTGGTTAGTCATACCTCTTAGTTTCAAGTGCCTAGAATCGTAGAATCATAGAATTGGAAGGGACCTCCAGGGTCATCTTGTCCAACCCACTGCAGAATGCAGGAAATTCACAACTACCTGCCCACCCACAGAGACCCCAATTCCATGCCCAGGTATGTGAGCATGCTGATAGTATTACATTCCATGTTTCTAATCTGTCTGTCCTCACAGGCATTACTGCTTGAATAGCAAGATGTCAGAAGTGAGCTGTGACTCTCGCAAGCTCATTGTTGTTGTTGTTAGTTGTGAAGTCATATCTGACCCGTTGCGACCCTCTGGACAATGATCCTCCAGGCCTTCCTGTCCTCTACCTTTCCCCAGAGTCCATTTAAGTTCACACCAACAGCTTCAGCGACTCCATCCAGCCACCTCATTCTCTGTCGTCCCCTTCTTCTTTTGCCCTCAATCGCTCCCAGCATTAGGCTCTTCTCCAGGGAGTCCTTCCTTCTCATGTATTAGCCAGAGTATTTGAGTTTCATGTTCAGGATCTGGCCTCCTAAAGAGTAGTCAGGGCCCGCAAGCTCATACCTTGCCACAAATGTTGTTTTAATTTTAAGGTGCTACTGGACGCTTGCTCTTTACTCCTGCTACGGACAGGCTACCTATCTTGATCTATCTGCCTGGACAATCACCACTTTGATCAGAATTAGCTGGACCACTGGTCTAACAGAATTAGCTGGACCACTGGCCTCTGGTCACAACATGAAAGACTTCTGGCCCATTAACTGATGTCCATGTGAGCACCTATTCCATATATTATGTTTACATTTTAAATTCTTTTCAGACTTATCAAGATAATTTAAGACCCCACAGTTTCCTTAGTATGTCATTCACGGCCTGATGTTGCTGTTTATTAGTGAACATCAAAGTTACATCTTATAGCAGCCCTCACATTGCATTTTATTTTGGTTGCTTAGTCCTTCCTAATCTTCATGCTTCCTCCCCCCACATACACTCAGAGCTAATTACCATGGAAGCATAACCCATCAGAAAGTTTTCCTGAGCCAGCCATATTGAAAAGCATGGGAGCTGTATCATAATCCTGTTCTCTTTGCTGAATTTTGATCTAAGAACTTCCCAATGATTTGCACCCAGATTTTTCTGGCTCCCTACATAATGGTGTATCAAATCTGCTGCCTTCTTTACCTAGCAGAAGGGTGCCTCTGCCTGATGTTACCACTGCGCTGGTGAAAAATAAATCAGATACACAGAGAGGAGATGTGGGTGCAAAGCTTACCACCTGAAAACAGCCACCATGTAGGGGGGAAGAGCTTCCTTTAGTGGTCCAAGCACAAAGAATGCCCTCAATTAATACACTTTCCACTGCTGCTTCATTCTGAGGTTTCCTAATTAATACACAATGAAATTCACATACAAGTGCTCTGCAAAATGGGACTGCATTGTTTATGTGTCTGAAGGAGGAAGATGCTAAACTTCAGAATAGGTTTCCTAGTAAGTAGCCGGTCAGGGGGATCTATTAATGAAGGTGAAGCATGCTTGCACCATTGTGTGTTAAAAGCTACAAAAACATAGAATAATAAGAAAAGAGGAACCAGGATAAAGAATACAATATTTATGGGGGAAAATCCTCTTCCTGGATCTGAGCTTTGAAATGGTTTGATGCCCATGATTGGCAAGGATAGGATGGGGTTGATACAAAGAGCAAGAAGTTCAAAGAGCTCCTTCTGCCCAAGGGTTACTGCAAATATCAAACTCAGGAATGAAGGAGATGCTTCAGACATGTGCAAGAGAATAATTTTTTTTCCAAGATTGTAAACAAGGAGTTAGTTTCTAGCATAATCACTGACCAGACAGTTGATCCAGGGCTAGTCACCCAGTGTGGATGGTTGGGGTTAACCCTCCGTAAACCACGGGGGAAGCTGAATTTTTGACCAAATAGTGCAAAATGAAGCCAATGGCCCGTGAATGTCGATCAGTCCCCAAGCCCATTCCTCTGACATCCAGTTCACTACATTACTGCAAGAATAAGCTGGTGTCTGCAACCAAGGATTTCACCTAACTTTTAGCAACTGGAAATTATCTTGTTGAGGCAGGTCGTTTGTTTCCTTTTTAAAATATTTTTATGAAACATCTCGGCGTGCAAAAACCTCAAACCTTTTGTCGAGTGAACTTTTGTTTAAGAGGCTGGTTTCCCCTGATTCTGAAGTTGGTGGGGGCAAAAGCATTATATTTTACCTCCACAATACTTTTGGAATGGCTGAATAAAGTGCAGCCTCATTGCCCATATGCCATTCAGCTTCTGTCTGTCTTTTTGTTTACACTGGGAACACAATGGAAACCATAGTCCTTCCAATGCATCATTTATAAGTGTATTCTACCTCTGAATGTACAGACAGAACCGGCTGTGTGAATGAGCTCTGTGAATATTGCCAAGACACTGTGCTTTGTTCAGCATTATTCTTCACAATAGATACCACACTTTGGAAGTAATTTTTAAAAGGGAATCAAAATAGTGGTACTTTTAGCCTTTGTTTCTTTTATACCACACTGCATTCTCTGTCTCTCATTCAGCTGCTTCTATTATACTGACAAATTAAATAAACCACTCCATTGCTAAAGAGGCTTGGGCAGGCTGGGCTTGGTACCACTACTGCACTGGAGAAGTTGCACTAAACATTTACGCTGGGGGGCTTTTTCTCAGCTTGGGGGGTGAGAGATGTTGATCGACTAACATTAGACCTTTTTTAAAAAAAATAATTAAAAGGAGTGCACCCCAAAATATTTTTTTGAGTTGATCTTCAGTCCCAAGAGGTGTGGCACCTGGAGCCTTGAAAAGCTATCTGTTCAGGTAAATGAGCTTGGATTTCCTTCTTTGATCTCTTCCTCCCCACCCCTCCTTCCTTCCCCCTTTTCCCAAGGGTGCAGGCTGCTGGAAAATCGGGGGCGGGGGGGGGGGGACTCCTGCTGCAGGGTCTCTCTGGACGAAAGATCTGGCAGGAACCGATGAGAGGGCTGCTGTAGGCACAGGCAGGGGGGCTTAAAGGAGGGGGGGGGAGGAAGAAAGTTTGCAGCTGCATCCTGAACTTCTCTTTCCCCCCTCCTACCTTCTCCTTCCTTCCTTTCTCTTTTTATTGGTTGCTAAGTTTGGTGTGGATTCGTTTCATCGTCGTAATAAGGTGACTGTAAGGGAAGAGTGTTAGAAACGGGGGAGAAAGCGAAGGCGCTTTGCCTGCCCAGGTTTTCCAAGGGATGTTTTGATGCCGAGTGGAAATGGCGAGTTTCCGCACCCCCCATGCCGCCGCTTTCGTTCTGCAATTAGGCTCGGATTCAAGCCGAAGATATTTGGGGGGTTAGGCGGGGGGGGGGGGGGTGCGTGTGGAAGCGTTGAATCCCAAATCCCCCAGATTGGGCGCGGCTGGAGGCATGCAAGGGAGCTTTTGGCCCAGGAGGGAGCGGAAGTTTGGCGGCGGTGTTGCGGGGTGCGAGTGCAAACGCGGGCGGTGCCTGCGCGCCCCTGCGGCTGACGATCCGGAGGGAACTGCGCGGCCCGGAGAGAAGGGGAGAGCGGCGCCGTCTTTCGGGGCAGGGCGCCGGGCATTCCAAGTCGAGGCCGGCCCCCTCTCGGAGCCCGGGTCACCATGCCTTGGCGGCCACGGTCGCTTCCTGCCTGCTGCTTAAGCGCGGGGGAAAAGTCTGCCCGGGGAGGCAGGGAAGCGCCGTCGAGGGGCCTTGCAAGCGGCCCAAGGGAGCGGTGGAAGCGGCACTGGGAAGCTGCTCGCCTGCAAACCAAACGAGCCTCCCAGGAAATGCGAGGCGTCTCGGAGGACGGGATGGGACGCGATGGGGAGGGGAGGGGAGGGGGTCCCGCAGCGATGCCCCCCGGCTTCTGGGTCAGAGAGCGCTGCGGGCGGAGGGGGAAATGGCGCCGAACCCGTGTCCAGAAAGCGCCCAGGGTTCCTTTTGCATTTCTAAAAGTGGGGGAAAACAGCACAGGTGACCGGGCCTTCTGTCAGCCATTCGCCCCAAGGGCGCTGCGACTGCCTTGTGTCCTTCCCGCTACGCTCCTTCTCTTCCCCCCTCTCCCCGGCTCTTCCCCAGCAGTCGCGATCGGTTCCAACTTGGCGAGGGGGAGAAAGGACCGAGAGGCGGCGGGAGGGAAAGCAGTGGAAGGTCAGGGCTACCCGCCGCCGCCTGACTTCCCCACGAAAGCGGTTTTTATTCCTCGGGTTGCCATGTCGAGTCTCATTTGGCCTGCATTATGCTGGAGGGGCTGGGCCTGCTCCTGACAGGAGCGGGGTTAAATGAGATTACAAGCTTGAGAGGCTGTCAGCAGCCCCTGCTGACTGGGGGTGTTAAATCGTGATTTAATGGTCAGATTTATCTGCCGAGTATCAGAAGGCAATCTGTTGTTTTCAGCAACTTAATTGGCACAGGGGGTTTTGTGAGACCCTTTTTTCCCCCCTTCCCCAGGTTAGGTGGTGGAGTTGGCCGGGTCTGGCGGCCGAATTATTAGGAGCCTTGAATTGCACAACTGGGAGGTTGTGTGTGTTTAGCGGGGGAAGGCCTTGGGCAGGACTGAGAGAACAGCTGGGCAGAGACTGTACAGATCTCTGTACTAAGCCCCCTGGGATCAAATTAAGCAGTGCCACCTCCCATGTTGTAAGTCACGGTGATTTGTGTTTTGTTATTTGAAGGCCAACCATAAATAATCATCGTTGCTGGTGGTTAAAAGAGAGGGGAAACTGGTGTGGCCCACCTATGGCACAGCGCATTGGTAGAGAAAGCCCATAGGATTCTTCACCATTTAAAGCACATCACATGTCTTCCTCGTAGGGCAAATAGCAACAGGAGTGGGGGAATTGTGAGGGGGGAGGGTTAACCCTCCACTCTCCAGCACCTCTGCTCTGATCAATAGATGCAGCTTGGTGTAGTGATTAAGAGTGGCAGCTTCTAATCTGGAGAGCCAGGTTTGATTCCCCACTCGGCTGCATGCAGCCAGCTGGGTGACTTTGGCCTAATCACAATCCTTTTAACACTGCTGTCACAGCAGTTCTGTCGGAGCTCGCTCAGCCTGATCTAGCTCATAGGGAGAGGAAGGAGAGGCGATTCTAAGCCACTTTGAGACCCCTTCCAGTAGTGAAAAGTGTATAAAACTGACTCTTCTTCAATACTGGAGCCCCCTGTAGAAGCTTGAATTAAAAAAATAAATAACACTCTGGGGATCTGCTGGTGGACCTCCTGCTTCTTAGGCCTGAGTATACATTGCACACAAAAGCATGTACAGAAATCTCATTGGATGATTTTTTTAATGAATAGCTTCATTACGAAGGTATAATAATGAACACAGGAGCAGCAAAGAACAAGGGATTTCTTACCCTTCCACACAAGTTATTTTGCGATTCCAGATTGCCTCCCAGTTGTACACACACACACACACAGCCTGATCTATGTCTACCCTTTCAAACATGTGACTGCAACCCTTGCAGCGTGGAAAAAACAGGACAAAGTTTGAGCCAGTGGCTCCTTTACACCAAAGCTCATACCTTTGTTGGTCTAAAAGATGCCGCTGGATTCAAACTTAGTTTTGTACCTTCAGTCCAACCTGGCTACCCCCATGAAAAGAGTTTGCAGGGGGGAATTTTGAGTAAGAAAAGGGTTCAGCAGCTTCTCTCCCATCGCTAAAAGTAGTTCTGATGCAAAGTGGTTTATCTTTACAGAAAGTGTTGCATCATATATAAACATGGGACAAGGCTATCCATAGCATGCCTGTTTTGGGTGTGTGATGTGTTAACAAGTCACAGCCAACTTCTGGCGACCCTAGTGTTTTCAAGGCAATGGTGGTTTGCCACTGCCTACCTCTGCAGAGCCCTGGTGAGATTGGGCTGTACCATACCCTTCCACACCCCCAGCTGATTAAATGGAAAGAGGTGGGGGGACGAGTGGACTGTTCCAATCTCATATCTCCCTGGGCATTCTTCCCGCCCTCCTATCTGTTTTTTAAACAACAAAATGATCACATATCCATAAATCAAAGGATAGAGGGCAAGGAATCAATAAAGAGTCAGCATTCAGGAGCAAAATGTATGTGAAACGAGAATGCAAAAGAATCGGCAATACAAAATAAGATTAAGCTGTGTTGTGGGAGGGGGAGCACAGCATTCTTGCAATGCTGGGGCAGGAAGGAGAAGTGGATCTGGTAGCTCTGTGTACATCTCTCTCCTTCTCTGTGTGTGTGAGAGGGAGGGAGAGAATGGGGGTGCATAAGAGAGAGAAGCCGAGAAAACTGCACAGATAGTAGAGAAAGAAATGAGAGAATGTGCTTTGCATGGGGCCCAGGCGCTGTCAGTATTGTCTGCCAGTGAGTTAAGGGTCAGTCCAGAAAGTTCAGGATTAGTGAATTTAATATCCTGTCAAAATTCTCATGATAATGAATCCTGGCTGGCCTTCCTGGCTCAGTTGGCACAGCTGCTTTGATGCTGCGGCTCATGAGATAGTCCTGCTAATTTATGAACAAGAAATTGCGCTGCGTTGGCATGAGCTGAGCTGGTCAAACGAGAAGCTTACTGATGGCCCTTTCATTTCGGGTTTGAAGCCTGAATGTGAGGGGGGTGGGTGGCTAGGGGAAGGGGGAAGACACCAATATAAAGCGTTTAATGTGATTACCCAGCCATTGAAAAAAAGAAAGCCTTTTAATTCTTAAAATACTCCAGGCTAAAATAGCCCCGGGAGGGTTGATCCTTTTTCACCCCCCTCATTTCACACGCTGCCATCTTCCCTGCTTCCTACACCACATGGGCATTGGGTAGGAAGCAGCAGTCGTGACCGTAACCCAATAGACTGTAACCTCTAGAACCAAAAGTTATACTGCACATTTATATTTTTTAACTTTTTATTGCAGAATCCCAGTATACATGTACTTTAATGCAGCGGTCCCCAACCCCTGGTCTGGAGACCGGTACCAGTCCGTAGATCAGTCGGTACCGGGCTGCGGCTCCTCCTCCCCGGTTGCTGCCTTGGGGGCTGCCCTGCCACTCTGCCGCCGGCTCACCTTTGGTGCTCTCCAGTGGCCTCCATGGCTGGGGATCCCCCTCAGCGTGGCAGCTGCTTCTGGCTATGCCCCCCCAGAGGGCGGAGGGAAGTCAGGGGCGCTGGCAGGAAAGCAAGCGGAGTAGGGGCTCAGGCGGCGGAGACGTCCCTCAGCAAAAGACTATCCCCCCCAGGCCTCAGTAAAATTGTCAAGTGTTGACCGGTCCCCGGTGTTAAAAAGGTTGGGGACCACTGCTTTAATGAATCTGTGCTGATTGGTTATTGTGTAGGAATCTGCAATGGGATTTTTCATCGCATCTTGAATATTTCTGTTTTGTCGGTACAGCTGATGACACAGGGCTAGAAATCCAAGTAATGTTAGCAAGTGATAACATTTCTCACCTAGTCCTCTTCTGCATCCTATGTGCGGCCACTTCCAAGGCCCTTAAGAGGAAAGTGAATTCCACTGTGGCTGCTATTGTGTGTCTCTTGCATTGTTTGTTTGTTTAGATTTTATACCCCCCTTCCATATGGCTCTGGGCAGTTTGCATTAGAATGTCATAGAACAGTTACATAGAACATATCACAGATAACAATCATAACATGCCATTAAGGTGTTAATGCAGAGGTAGTCAAACTGCAGCCCTCCAGATGTCTATGGACTACAATTCCCATGAGCCCCTGCCAGCATTCGCTGGCAGGGGCTCATGGGAATTGTAGTCCATGGACATCTGGAGGGCCACAGTTTGACTACCCCTGTATGTAATACGTCATACCTTATACAGCACTGTAAAATGCCCAGAGCTCTTCATATACATTATGAACCCTTACAACAATCCTATATGGTAGATCAGCATTACTATCTGACATGTCCGAGGGAGAACTGAGTTTCAGAGATATCTTGATTCATAAGTTCAGTTACTTCACCTTTACGCTACACCAGTACTCTATGAAATAAATTCTGTGTGGTGGAAAGCTCATCACCTCTAGCGGAGCTGGCCCAGTACTCCAGGCAGACTAGGTTTAGGGTGCTAGGCTTTACAGAGTTCCAAATTAAAATAAAATGAATTTATGCGATGTGTGTGTGTTATTGATTATAAACAAAAAAGTCAAATATTGGACTTTTCATTTTTCCCCCATAGTGAATGTGAGTTTCTATGTTTATCATTTTCCTAAGGCACCAAAACCCCTTGGTCCGACTCTAATGACTAGTAGAATTATATGTTGTTTCATCAAAACTACCCACTGTCCAAAATGAAAAAGGAAGGAGCAAGTAAGTTGCGTGGTGCCAGGGAAACAGCAGCTCAATTATAGTCCTAACTACTTGTGATCAAGGATCCCTCAGACAGCTACTCACAGGTCCATGAATTAATTAGCAAGGTGGAGGAAAGTCCATTTTTTTTACCTGAAAATGAAGCATGTGCATAAGTGGAACTAGGCCTGGTTCCCTCCCCAATATATCTAAAGCAGTTTCAGCTCCACTCACTTTTTTTATCAGAGGTGGGCTGCAAGGAAATAAAATATTTCAGACAACGGAGCAGAATGGGGATGGCTGTGTTCTCCTCACCCAGGCACTCTACTTCCTTTCAAAATAATTAAAAAATATATAGCTCCCCTCCCATTTCCCATGAACAGGCAGGCACAAAGTGCATGTGGATGCTCCCGTCACATCTAATTTAACCCTGAGTTACAATACAATTGCTTGGGAATAGTGTCACTTAATGTGACTTCTTAGCAGATGCAGGTACAATTGGACTTTTAGACCAAAACGCGTTCCTGAGAGTACACTCTACTAAATACAATGTGACTTCTGAGTCAATCTGTTTAGGATTGTTCCTGATGGCCATGGTATGCAGCTTGATCCTACGCATTTTTACTCGGTGAGGCTTACTAGCACTGGTAAAGTTGCCTTGAACGGGAGCTCAGAGCAGATAAAGCGTGCCACATGAAGCGGGGGGAAGTGGAAATCAATGTGATAACCCTAGTAATCCCATCTCGGCAATTACAATTGCTGCTTTTATTTAACCTACAGAAGAGGGGGATCTTTTGCCATGAAAACCCTGTATATTTAAAATACATTAAAGCCCGGGTGGGGTGGATGGGGGGCCGGGAAGAGCTAACCCATGGTAATAAATAAGATGCTAACCAGTTCAAACCTCAGGGGCTTTCCCTGCACTGACTTGGCATTTCCAAAGCTGGGGGTGTAATGTTAAAAATATATACTGTTCCTAATCGGGAAATAAAGCGATGAAAATAAATAAAAAAGAGAGGGAGAGGGAGAAAGTTCCTGTGCACTTTGTTCAAGGTTCTGCACCTCTCTAAGCAGCTGTCACATCCGTACATTATGGTACATTGAATCTGAATGAGGCTCTCCACATCAAAACCTTGCATCCATTATGATATCATCTCCTGCTCTAAGCTGTAATGCTTATTAATTCTGCACCCATACTCTCCAAGCTTCAGCAAATGTATTCCATCAGCCTAGCATTTAATTTAATTAGTACAGCTGGGCTCTCATTCTCCTTTCTGTGTCAGAGGTATTGTCAGCACGTTCTGCTATAACACAATTACTGATTGCTTTTAGATAGGCAGAAATATGATTAGGGTATTGGGTGACTGTATCATAAGCCTTATTAGATTCATTTGAAATCTGGAGATAAATAGGAAACTTTTATTTGCAGTGTAATGAGATTATGCTTATTAGGCCAAGGCCTCACAACCTTTTGCAAAAAGAACATAGTGTATTGCTAGGATTATACTCTGGAACCACATCACCCCCTCCCCCCCTCCTAGCCTCCAACCAATTTTTCAGTGGCTTTTGAGATTTAACTGTTGTGGCTCTGTGTGCATTTGATGATTGTTGCCTGGCTCCGTGGCTTTCCCCTCCTGGCAGATTATCTGCAACTTTCATTATTTATGTTGAAGCTCTTAAAAATAATACATCAAGGTGTCCTGAGAGAGTATCTTGCTTAGAAATAAATAAATGAAAGATCTTGGGATGTTTGATATGTATAGAATATGTATGTGTGTGGTGGGGGGGGTTGTAATCATACAGCTGATATTTTGCAGCAGAGTACTTCATGGTGGCCAAATAAATTTATATTAAAAACACTGTGCTCTTGCTATCTGTGCAAAGCATGTATTTATAGCTTACTGACATAACAGTCCATAATCACTGTGCCATTAAAAAAAAAAAACCTAAAAACAACTAACCACATATTTTGGCCCTAATTTTGTAAATTTGCAACATAAACTACTGGTCTGTTTGGTAAATGGGTCATGCATTGCCTGAATTAATTTGGGTAAGGATTCTGGGTGTAAATGGGATGCAGCAACATATCTGCCTGCCATGTCGGGCAAAAAGGGCCCAACAATTTTAAAACGAATCCTCATCCAGTTTGCCCAAGGAAGTCTGATTGCCGTGATGTATTCATGGATACCGGAAGCAGGGGGAAAAAATCACAGCCTTCCATTTCTGAGCAGATCCTGGACTGTTTCAGTTTAATCACAGTTTTGAAGTCGCCAAGTACATACATAGATCTTTTATTGTTTGGTTTGTAGATAGATGGCATCATTACTACCATCACCACCGCATGCAGAGTGGAAAATCGAAACGGCTCTGAAGCACGTGTCATATGACCAGCCCACTCAGTGTCAAGTGACAAGTCCATGCCATGTGGCCCATCACTTCAGCCTGATTTGTAAAACTACCAGGCTATGATGTCTGAAGTGAGGATGCACTGATGCGGTGGCTGCAATGAGACGAGGTGGCAGTCGTGACTTTTTGCCCTCTCCTCATAAGCGCTGCCTCTTCTTCATCATGTAAAGGGTGGTAGAGGTGAAGGACCAATAGCTGCCTCTGACTATCCATCATCTTCTCCCACCTCATCTTCTCCCAGGTGTGAGGGTGCAGAAGTGCATGCTGTGCTTCCTACCCTCCTCCTCTACAAACCTGACCCTCATCCTTCTTGGCCCCAGACTTGGCTGTAGCTTCCTCCTGCAAAAACAGCCAGCCAAAAGTAACCCCAAACTGGCCTGGAGAAGCCATTATCTGTCCTTCCAATCAGTACCCTACCAGGAAGTTTCTCAGGACATCCAGCCGCCATTGTAATGTATTCCCCTAACATCCTCTAAAAATAATTTCTTTTTAACAGATTTTGGGGGATGCTGTCATGTATGTTGATGACTAAAACCCCATTAGGATCAGAGGAACAGGTTATCTGTGATTGACTGACAACACCTTACAATACGTTTTAAGCCTGATTAACTTTTTCTGGTTTCACTCGGAAGCACAAGTAAAACGATTTTGGAAACAGGTGGTGATGAGAATTATAATCTCATGAATTACTATTGCAAATTGAAACCTTGGGTTTTGGCTAGCTAAGAAGTTTAAAATTTACTTCCAGATAGTACAGTACATTATGGTACATTTTTGATGTGGGACATCTACTGGCGTGCTCCCTCAAACCTAAGTCTATGGACATGACGTCCGTAGTCCCTCCCGTGCCACTAGATGGACCATGGCAGCGGTGCCAGAACACTGAGGCACGCTCATTGCTCTCGTGTCGTCACCACCACTGCCAATCTTCTGAAGCTACTCCCGCCCTCCGGAGAGCGGGGCCAACCTCAAGAGACTGGTGGGGGTGGGGGCATCACTGCACAACATGCCAGGAGAGGGGATGGGGGGGTTCCACATAAGGGGCGAGAATCCTTGTTGGTTGATTTGTAGAACACTATAGCCATCAAACCATCTTGGTTTGTAGGGCAGTAGATCAATATGGGTAGCCATGTTACTCTGTAGCAGTAGGAAAGTACAGAAGTCCAGTAGCACCCTAAAGACTACAAAATTTATGTCATGGTATGAGCTTTCGTGAGTTGGTGCTCACTTTTTCAGATACTGTAGGGCATTTGTTTAGTCATGATCACAAACGTCACTTCCTAATCTATTTCTTCCTGATTGTTCAAATTCAGCATCTCTGGTTGTAATTTAGGTCCAGTTTATAAAGAGTCTCCCCAAAACAACAAAATGTACAACACTAATTCAGTATGCTTCTGAGATGCCAAATCTCAGGCTCCTGGGATTCAGGTTTGGGGCCTCACTTCAGGCTACAGGACAGCATTTTAACATCTCCAGACTGTCAGCCAGCCCACATGCTTAAGCTTCATTTAAGGTTTCTATGCATGCTTGCTTGTGGTAACTAGTGAACACGGAAATAGGAAATGGGAGGCAATAATCTGGAACTAATAGCTCAATTACATTTCATGTTTAGTACCTAGTTTATCTGCATGGTTTTTTTTTGCCAGTTGTATCATTAGTCCATCTCTTCAAATCCCCATGACACGCATTTACAAATACCATATGGAACAATCCCTATCGGTGCGTAAACATAGCATTATACTATATGACTAAGTAGCACAGTCTATGTGACATATAGGCCCTTTTTGATGTGTCTCGGGATCTGGGATGCTGAATACTTAGCAATCTTACCTCTGGGATGGCATTTAAAAAAACCCCATAATTAAAGAAATACATTCTTGGCTGTGAAGTGCTGTATAGCCAGTGATGTTTTCATTACAGGCCTTAACTACAGCCTAAAATCTTACTGATTCCTATGAGTGTGAAATCATCTCCTTTTGATTTAGTTTAGTTAGTTTAGTTTATTTGATTTTTAGCCCACCACTCCCAAGAAGGCTCGTCGCGGGTTACAACAGATAAAACCCCCACATAAACATACCCCTAAAAACATACAATTCAAGTATCCTATTCAATATCTGAGATATCATGTGGCAACGTAAAAGCTAGAACACCCCACTACCAAAAATAATTACCATCCCCGGGGGTGGACATGGGAGAGCAGATCTCAAGCCGCCAGTAGTATGATCCAGGAGGGGGGTCCAGATCTTCCTTGGTGCGCTATTTATCACACTAACACCCAGTGACTACCTTATATATTTTGCATAGCTTCCAAGGGTTTAAATCCCATTGTCCTAGTCCAGAAGCCCCACAATACCACAGTTGAATTAAACTAACTGAAGAACTGGATCCCACAGAAATGTTCTGTTTGCACAACAACCCTTGCACAAGTGAAAGTGCTAAACTTAATCCTTGCTGTTTGTGAGCACTAAGTCTTTGTACAGGTACAAAGCCAAATTGAATGGAATGATGTGAACCATATATTGGGCACTGTATCGCTCTATTTGCACATTGTTATTTCATTAACAATTATATTCAAGCACTATGTGCTACTGCAGTTAAGCAGAACTAGACTGGGTACATTTTCCTTTCCTCTCAGGCATCTGGGGCTGCCAGGCTTCCTGCTTGGAGGAGCAGTGGGAGAAAAATATGGGGGAAATGTCAGCATTGTGTGGACTTCAATGTCAATTCCAGGGAAAATCTGTAAATGACATAAGGTAGCTCTAGTGATCACCAGAAACTCTGGTAAAACCATAGGTTTTCCCCAGAAGTGATGTCACACCACATATATTAAATAGATAGATATAAATCCCTTTAATGAAAGCAAGTTTCTTCCAATCAGAAAAAAATAACATTAAAAAAGCCTAAAGTCAAAATTTTACCTGTTAAAAACAGTCCAGTACTGAAATTAAATACAGGCATCATGATCCAAATACAGACATACAAATTTACATAAATGCACAGGTACAAATGTCATTTTCCGAATATGTAGAAAGCATGATAATTTTGTAGCCAGAAAAGGAAATAGTAGAATAATTAAAATAGTAGGATTTATATAGAGCCTCTTGTGGCGCAGAGTGGTAAGGCAGCAGACATGCAGTCTGAAAGCTCTGCCCATGAGGCTGGGAGTTCAATCCCAGCAGCCGGCTCAAGGTTGACTCAGCCTTCCATCCTTCCGAGGTCGGTAAAATGAGTACCCAGCTTGCTGGGGGGGGGGGTAAACGGTAATGACTGGGGAAGGCACTGGCAAACCACCCCGTATTGAGTCTGCCATGAAAACGCTGGAGGGCGTCACCCCAAGGGTCAGACAAGACTTGGTGCTTGCACAGGGGATACCTTTACCTTAGGATTTATATGCCCATCTTTACGTGTTTTTGAGGACGAGAATACCATGATACTTACCTGAAAGTATCAGCTTCACATTACGTGGAGTCAACTATGCTTGAACTCACGGAAGTAAATTTCCCATCCTAAACTGACATCAGATGATGCTTGAGTGGAGCTATATGGCACATTAGGAGCTCCGTTTATGGAGTCAACCTGTGATCCTTCAGATGTCCATGGACTACAATTCCTATGAGCCCCTGCCAGCATTTGCTAGCAGGGGCTCATGGGAATTGTAGTCCATGGACATCTGGAGGACCACAGGTTGACTATCCTGTAGGGCCAATCAGGGTCAGGCCTTCATAGCATTGTAAAACCACTTTATAACAGTGACAGAATCCACAAGTCAGACCAGTGGATGCCGCCATACCTTTGGCCTTATGCACCATTCATCTGGTCCCAGTGAAGAAATGCAGTGGAGATACTTGCCTTCAAAAAAGAAGCACACAAGGACATTTGAGGTGGACTTTTATGAGTACAGGTAGTAAAACCTTTCTACAAATCAAGGCAAACTGTACTTCTGGTTCCTATTTAGAAAACCAAAACAGCTGTTAGAAGTTCGCGAGAAATTGTCCTGAGAGATCATTTAGTAGCCGTGACATTAAATGCTTACATGTACACATATGGAAGTAGGTTCCATTCACTCCCAATTAGTCCTGGGAAGAAACCAAAGAGTGAGCTGTGCTTGGTCATACAAGAAAGGAAACATGAAGAAAACAAACACTTGCAGTTTATACTGTTTTTTGTTCTATGAATAAAGAGAGAACTTTAGTCTCTTGGGGGGGAATAAATATGGTGTTATGTGATGCTAGTGACATGTTTATTGTCAAATTAAAACAAACAATTTTATCTTTGGCCCATTCAAAAAGAATTAGAATGCGACTGAAATAATAATAGCTGGCTCTCCTAAAGCTCATTAATTAAATGAAAGTGTAACTAATTGTTATATGTTTGTTTCATGTAGACTGAAAGGTGGAATCACAACAGACGTAATTAGAGTAATTATTACAGTCTGCATTTAATTCTGAACCCCCAGGGAATATTGAATTTTCATTCATGGAAACTATATTCTGTATTTTTTGAAAAATAGACCATTTCTCCAGCTTTCATTTGCAGGTATGTTTTTGATAGTGTCATCTTAGATGCCATCTTGCCTTTCTGTTATCTTTGAAGGGTGACAAGGTTTGTTATTCAGAATGACAGCAATCAAAAGATAAATGAGAACCGGTATGTGCCTCCTTTGCATTTCCAAACCCAAAATCTATGTAGCAATTAAATGCTTAGGACTTTCTGAATCTTCTGATGGGAGAATTAGTATTAATTTCATCTTCTTCTTGTGGAAGGTAGCATTGTAAAAGCCAGAATTATAAGATCATATGCATAATCCATGGGTTTTTGTGAGCAACAATGTAATGGATTGCAGACTCAGATTAAGTTGGCACATGTCTGTGGAATCCCCTGTACAACCACAGGACTTTTAATTTGTTTGATTGCTGGATTAATTAATGCAAGTTGCAGGGTAAAATTGGTTTAATCAATAGATCAATCAATACATTCAGGGTGAATGTGGATGAGGAGGATTGTGATCAAATTCATCTGTTTATTTTTGGGGATGTTGGACTTTAACCTATGCAGTAATATGGAATAAAAGAGAAAATAATAAAAGTGCCTTGTTTCTAGTAAATTGAAATTTGGACCCAAATCATATATGCTTCCTAAAGCAGGGAGAGGCTGAAATACAGAGGTAAATCATACTTCCTGCATGACCAGAAATAAAATGGGTTCAGAAACTTGGTTAAATTGTATTTGAAACGGCCTCTCTGTTTTTCACCTCTGCACATGAATATCAAGGCACGGACTGAAAAGAACTTTCTGTAGCACTTGTGAATTTGGCCTCTCTTCTTCCTGCATTAACTGAAAAAAGGCACCCGTTCCACACAAATCGTTTAAGGATCTGCCTAATTCCACATGAGGGCAGGCACGACTGATGAAGTGAAGTCCCAGCGCTTTTCTAGCCACAGGCATTCTGCTGTGAATAAAATTTTGTATCCAAGCCAACGGATGCAATCCTAGAAGTACAGATATAGCAGAGGAGGGTTATACAGCAGAGTTCAACACTAGTTGCTTGGCTTAGGAAAGGGACTCTAAATAAAGTTATTCAAACAGAAAGATGTGCACTTGGATAACGACTAATCAAAATCAGAGCCAAGCCATGCCCCTTTTTGTTATCCCAGGAGGATGACTAATCTGAAGGTCATTTCCTATGGCATCTGGCCCCAAAATGACAAGATGTTTCTAGCAGTGTTACTGACTGTGCAGCAACGCTTTTGGCGGAAATCTGCTTCCAGTTTCCCAAACTATGATTCAGTTCCTCAGGGTGGTTAGTGGTAAGGGAGGGACAGTGGCGTTGGCTCAACAGATAATAGGCCTAAATGGGTAGATCATCCACTTACACCCTGTTAGTGCCAGACAACACTGTGTCTGATGGGTGTTTCTTCCACTTTCATGGCTAACTTGGGAAGGACTCTAGATCAATATGATGGTTGCCAGATCCGTTCCAGCTGTTGGGCATAAGCCTGGAATGGGAAAAGGGAAAGGCCCTGCTTGCAGCCAATGGAAGCATAACAGAAAGCAGAAGGGAAGAAGGGAAGCAGAGTCATAGAGGGGTGAAGGGGGTGCCTTAAATGTATTCCCCCCCTTATAAGAAGCACAACATATACACACAGACAGAAAATCATACATGCATACAAACAGGGTGTGGTCAAGATGAGAAAACCCGGCCTCGTCTAAAAGCAGTCCTGGGAGGAAGGAACTATTTGAGACTCCTTCAGGTTGCGAAAAGCGGGGTATAAAAACCAACGCTTCTTCCTGCTTTTTCTGGGGAGAAGAAGTTCATTTTCCAAAGCATTTTTTTAACATATAGACATTGATTCCTCTAGTTTTCTTCTTTCTTTTTAAAGAGAGATTTCACTTTGATTTCTCTTTGAAAAGAAATCAATGCACCCATTTGTAACTTCAGTGCTTGCAGTTGTATGTTACATGTTACAGAGTTCAAGAGGGAGAACAGGAAGTTTTGAGAGGAAATTATCTGCCTCTGAGCGTCTACAGCAGCCTTTCTCAACTTGCTTACCATTGAAAAACCCCTGAAACATTCTTCAGGCTTGTAGAAACCCCAGAAGTGGAGCAATCATGCAGAATATGCAAAGCAATATACATGTCCATCTGGGGCCCCTCCTCTCCTCACCCCCTCCAGACCCATCATTGGCCATTTGGGGAGGGGTGTGTGGATATGGTCATAAAGCCTGATAAATGTTTAACAAATTTAAAAAATATATAACATTAATTAACTCCCACCCATTTGGGAAACCCTTCCAGGGCAGTCAAGAAACCCTAGGGTTTCATGGAAGCCTGGTTGAGAAAGCCTGGCCTAGAGAGAATAAAAATTTGAGATACTGCAGAACCTCCTTAGCTGTCTTGTCTCTTTTTCAAAGTTCTCTTTGAAGTGAACTGATCTGAAATGGACTCCAAATTATAAAAAAGAGGAAAATAAACAGTTTGTTGGATTTGGGTGAGAAATTGGGTAAAGAACTGAGAAAATTTCTCTCATTCATTAATTCATTCATTTCGCTTATTGTCATTACATAGCATTACAATGTATGAGTGAGAAAAGTCAAACAGCTAGAAATACACACGCACACAATCGCACACACACACACATATATACACACACACACAGCAACAACAATTGCCATGAGATATGCTAAAAGAGCTTAGTTCTAAGTTTTAGAACTTCCACCAAAAATTTTGCAACCGTGGACATGCTTTCAACTGAATAATAACTTAATAAGAATTGAAACGCAATTTCTCTTAACCCAGTAATGCATCTGTCCACACATTCATATGTGCCGTGAGGGAGGTGAGAGTTGTTATTTTTTAAAACCAAAACAGCCATCCCTGTCCCTCACCTTCACTATGTGAAACGTTTAATGTTCTCCAAGTAGCCCTGTTAGCTGATCAACAGCAGGAAACAAATGAATCTGGAACAGGATTTTTGTGCCGGGGATTTAATGTCCTTGCAGTTTATGTTTAAAAATAACACACACACACACAATCAGTATTCCAGCAGTGGGAAAGGCCAAGAGGGGCCTCATCCCCACACCCCTATGTGGCTCTGCAAGGGAGAATTTTAATGGTCTGTGAAACAGGGACACTTTTGTCTCCTCTGTTTTTAGTTTGGCAAGGAAGATCCTGTTGCTGGAGAGCTTGAGCCTATCTTGCCAGTTGGATGAGCTCTTAGAAGGGGTGTTCCAAGTACGAATGCATTTCTCATTGGAACCGATGAAAATTGCTACAGAATCAATTAACAGCCCCAGACAAAGACACAATGATCTATTATTGAGCCTGCTTCCTGGTCATATAAACTGATCATGGGAATAAAAAAATACATAAAATTGTTCTGAAACTGCTTTTATTTATCTATGCCGCAAATGTTACAGAATGTTTAATTCTGAAAATTATATAGTCCAGAAGAGAAAGACATTTATTTTGTTATATATCTGAAGATTTAGGTGGCAATTTCAGAATCCCCCCCCCAGCTAATATATCAGATTAAATGTTAATGTAATGGCAACTTTACAGTCTCCTCTCAGCCCCCTTCTTAAAATATTTGAGAAAGCCAAAACACACATTTTCCACATCAGCAGGTCATCCAACCTTCATGATTGTACAGAAGTGTACAATTACACACTATTTACAAAAAAACTGTGAAATGATTAGTATATATACTTGCTTATTATAAGTATTTTGCAAATAATAAATGACATATCTGATTTCACTCTCACAGCTACACTAGCAGGGTTATCTCCCTCATTTGCAGATATGCTAAAAGAAAGTGATCTTGAGTGGGTCAACTGGGGACATGGGATTTCAATCCAATATAGGGTTGCCAACCTTCAATATTTATTAGAAAGTGTTTCTTTCTTGTCCCGGAGGGATGGATCTGAACCAATGGGATGAAATTACTTCAAAAGAAATTCCGTCTAAACATCCGGAAGAAGTTCCTGGCAGTTAGAGCAGTTTCTCAGTGGAACAGGCTTCCTTGGGAGGTGGTGGGTTCTCCATCTTTGGAAATTTTTAAACAGAGGCTAGATAGCCATCTGACAGAGAGGCTGATTCTGTGAAGGCAAAGGGGTGGCTGGTTACAGTAGATGAGCGCTAGGGATGTGAGTGTCCTGCATAGTGCAGGGGGTTGGACTAGATGACCCATGATGGCTCTTCCAACACTATTATTCTATGATTCTATGAGAACTGAGATTTAAGGAGCATTAATTCCTTCAGCGGTCCCCACACCCCCGGTCCAGAGACCGGTACCGGTCCGTAGATCAGTTGGTACCAGGCCGCAACTCCTACTCATCCTACTCACCAGCTGCTACCCTGCCACTCTGCTGCCGGCTCACCTTTGGTGCTCTCCAGCATCCGCCATGGCTGGGGCTGTGCCCCCCGGCAGGCAGCGGGAAGTCAGGGGCACCGGCGGGAAAGCAAGTAGAGCAGGGGCTCAGGTGGTAGCAGCAACATCCCTTGGCAAAAGTCTACCCCTCCCCCCAGGTCTCAGTAAATTGTCAAGCGTTGACTGGTCCCTGGTGATAAAAAGGTTGGGGACCACTGTCCTAGATGATACCATGTTTTGAAGCAGAAGCTGTTTGATTACACTAGTAAAATTTCTTATTTACATTTTTTGCCTTGCACAGGCTCTTTTGTTTAACCTTCAGGTGGGGCCTGGAGACCTCCTGCAATTACAACCAACTTCCAGATTATGAAGATCAGTTCCCCTGGAGAAAGTGGCAGCTTCACTAGGCTGACTTTGTAGCTTCTAGATTGGGGGTCATCAACCCCCGGTCTCCGGATCGCTACTGGTCCGTAAAGGCCTCGGTACTGGGGCCCCAGGCGGCCACGCCTGCCTCTTCTTGGGCCGCCAGCTCTCCCCTACCCCCGGAGGTGGTTCTCAACTGCAAAAAGGTTGGGGACCACTGTTCTAGATAAAATCTTTCCACAAATTCCCCTCTGCACAGGCAGCACTTCTAAATCTTCAAGAATTTCCCGGGCCAGAGTTGGAAACCTTATGTCTAAATCATTCCACTCCCATTGTCCACCTTTCTGTTTACAGGTCCACACTGGCACAGAAGGATGGCATGGAAGAGAAACAGGTTTAAATGGGGGGAAATAGTCAGTTTTTCTGAAATACTGGGTTGAAAACTGCACAAGACACCAACAACTCTGTCTGTGTGTTCTGTCTGTATAAATCAGTTAATTTAAAAGAGATCAAGATTCCTGCATGGAGCATGACAGGCAGTACATAGGACTTCCACCCATTCATTCATGTTTGAACTATTTTAGCTTAAAAGAGTTCTGGAGTAACAACATACCTAGGAACAATGTCTGAGTCTGGTGGCACCTTTAAGACCCAACCAAGTTTTATCCAAGCTGTGAGCTTTCTCCTGCAGGCACACACTGTCCGACTTAAATCGTGAATAAAACTTGTTTGGTCTTAAAGGTGCCGCTGGAGTGCTTATAGCTGCTTGCTGTAAGTTTTCAACAGGATTCTTAATAGTATTGTGATATTTATTTATTCGTTCGTTCATTTTTATGCCGCCCTTCCCTGAGGGATCAGGGTGGCTTACAGCATTAATCCAACAACGGAGCAATTAAAACACACTGAAACCTTAATTTTTAAATTCAAACCAGTCTATCTTAAAAACCCAGAGGCTCACCCCATTCTCTCCAGTGGGAGGGAGGGGAAGAAATTGCTGAGGTGGAATTAGCTCTATGGGGTCCAGATACTACTGTCTACGTAGGGAAGGGCCATTATTGTTGATGTTTATATGGGCCTCAGACATTAACCTAAAGTTGTGCCCTGCTATCTGGAAGAGGGATGAGCTGATTTTTATAATCGTTTTTATATTTATAAATATTTATTTTCCTCCCTTTCCTTCCACCATGGTTATACTTATGAGCCATGCAATGACAACCTAAAATATCAGAAAACTGGCAGGCAATATATTGGTATATTATAGGCCGCAAACACACACACACACACGTTTCTTACTGTAGCAAGACAGGAACCAGTTCTTGGATTTGATTGGCAGGCTTCTGTATTTTGTGTGCACTGGAATAAGTGCTGTTGGAGAAGGACCAAGGGAAATTAATCTCACTGGGATTTGGTCCAGTGCCACAAAAAGAAGGCATGCTTGAGAAACATCTTCATAGAATCATAGAATAGAATAATAGAGTTGGAAGGGACCTCCTGGGTCATCTAGTCCAACCCCCTGCACTATGCAGGACACTCACAACCCTATCGCTCATCCACTGTAACCTGCCACCCCCTTAAGCCTTCACAGAATCAGCCTTTCCATCAGATGGCTATCCCGCTTCTGTTTAAAAATTTCCAAATATGGAGAACCCAACACCTCCCGAAAAAGCCTGTTCCACTGAGAAACCACTCTAACTGTCAGGAACTTCTTCCTGATGTTTAGATGTAATTTCCTTTGAATTAATTGGTTCTGGTCCATCTCTCTGGAGCAAGAGAGAACAACTCTGCTCCATCCTCTATATGGCAGCCTTTTAAATATTTAAAGATGGTTATCAAATCCCCTCTCAGTTGTCTCCTCTCCAGACCAAGCTCCCCCAACCTTTCTTCATACATCTTGGTCTCTAAACCCCTCACCATCTTTGTTGCCCTCCTCTGGAATCACTCCAGTTTGTCTACATCCTGCTTCAACTGGGGTGCCCCAAAACATGCATCTTCCAGCACTTTGTAACTTGTGATAGATTTCAGTGTGTTTTTGTTGCTGAGTGAAGCAGCATTGCTGATGATGCAGCACACATGACAACTCTATAGCTGATGTCATCTGTGGTCCTTTACTAGAGCAAAAGAACATGTGGGTCAGTACATGCAAACCTGGGTACTGTATTGTGATTACACTCTCCATGTTAATCAAGCCATCAGATCCACTGGTGGGATCCTTTTTGAAATCATGGATTACACTTACCAGATTAAAGAAATTCTGTTTTAGCCCTTGCTTAACCCCAAAATTGACTAATGTGCTTACCTACAAGTAGTGACAAGCAGGCTCTCACAGGTATGTGGAAAACATACCTATTCTGGAGCTCTTTGATCCATCTCCCCCCTCCCCCCTCCCCCCTCCCCCCTCCCCCCTCTCTATCACAAACACATAACACAAACACAGAGAGAGAGATCCCTTCCCTCCCTGGTTCCCCCTCCCCTGTTGCTTCCCTGACCTACTCTGCAGTTCCTCTCCACCCAGACACACACAGTCCTCCCCCCTCCCTCCTTACCTGTTCTCCCAGGAGGGCCCCAGCCTCCCCCAGCCTGGAAGGCAGTGCCTGAGCCTGCGTAGTGGTCCCCAGATGCCTGGAGGGTAGCTGCCCAGCCCCTGGGAGCTCTGTAAGCTCCTCCCTGGCCCCCAAAGGCCTCTGGGATGGCAGTGCAGTTTAAGTCACCCACATGGACTCTGCCCCAGCCCCCTGAGGCCTCCACCTCCTCTGGCTGCCTCCCTTGCAGCTGGTGCCGCAGCCTCTGCCTCCACCAGGCTCCTCCCTCTCTCGCTGCCAGTGCCCCAGCCTCTGCTTCACCTGCCACCTCCCTCCCTCCCTTCTCTGGCATGCTCCCTGGGGCAGGACTACAGGTGTCATGCCCATACCCATTTCTGTCCCAGGAGGGGCACCAGAAGATGTGTTCCACATCAATATATAACTCGATTCACTAGGGATAAGAGCCCATTCAAAATTCATTTTGCTGCAGTTAAAATGTGCCAATTTGGAATGCAATTGGGTAATCACATGTTGGAATTATCTCCTGTGTCCACAAGCCCCTGTTTATGGGAAGATAGTCCATCAAGGGCAAGACTAAAACTCATTGCAAGGTATTAGCTTTTAGGAGGTGGGAAGACGTTCAGGATGTAGTCCCTTGCAGATGCACACCTTTCCATGTCCACTGAAGACAGGATTGTACTGTCATAATGTCATCCCTGTCCTGCAATGGTCTAGTCCTGAGCGAACTGTATTGCACCACAGCTCACCCCTCCCTCCTCAAAAATATCAAGGTAGATTCTTAGGTAGGAATTTGTCATGATATAAATGCAGACTGTCCTTTGCACAAAGCTGACAAACATGGCAACAACCCATGGGGGAATCTAATTAACCATGGGGTAAATACCATAACAGTGTGATGTGCTCTCAACCCTATACAGATTTTAACTAGACGTCTATTGCCTTGCCAGCAGAAGCTGTTTACTTAAAACCCTTACAGGACCGGGAAGTGCCAGGAGCCTTGTTCTAGTACAACAAATAGCATAGGTTTTGGAACCATGCGCTGATCCTTTTGAAGCCAGCCCATACCTCATTATCCCCCCTCCAGCTCCAAAACAATGGAACAAGTTTAAGGCAAAATTTAATGCTAAATCTTAAAATTCTTCACATTTTTATTAATACGTGTCAAGGCGTAATGCTACATAAAAGGGATTTTGCCTATTGATTTCTTTCAATGCCAGCCAGGTTTGACATCTTGGTTTACACTATTATTTGCAGCAATTTAAGTTCAGCAAATTTCAACCATGGGGCCCCATTTGCATTTCATGAGTAGCATTTGGTGAATGCATTTCGTACAGTCACACTGCTCCATGAAAACAGCAGTGGCACCGGCAGCCTTAGAGTGGCTGGTAAGGATGCCTCTTCCTGGGCTACCCCATAGCAACCACTGTGTTTCTAAGGACAAATAGCTCCTTTTTGAGCCTAAGCAACTGGGTGAGAACATCAAAACATGTCTTGTACCAGCCCTCTAATACCCATTAGTGTTAGAGACTGTTACCTCAATCATGAATGACACGGCCCTAATTATTAAGGTAATTAGAAGTTATAACACTGGCAATATTAAAGGGAGAACTCCTAAAGCCCATTAACAATGTTACTTTAAGTGATCTGGCTGTGAACTGTTCAAATCTCTAATTACATTATATGTCTGTCTTAAAGGGTGATGCAATTAAGTGATGGGAGAGGGAATTAATGTATAGTGACTACTGTGCAACACTTGTAAGTACTATTTTCACAGAAAATCAGCTACAGTAATGTCATTATGTCATTTAAAGTCGTCCCCCCCCCACAAAACCGTTAACTGTATACAGTATGGAATTGGAAAGAATTCCGTTAATACATGTATATGTGTTTAGGTAGCAGTGTAATACTTCAGGCCTATATACACCATGATTGTATTCATTGCTGGGTCACCATTTGTTTCACTGTGGCCTTGGCATAAGATGTGGGGTGCTCCTGAAAGGGAAATGGGGGAAATCACTAGTGTCAGCTATTTAGAAGAAGAAGAGTTGGCATTTATACCCTGTTTTTCACTGCCCAAAGAAGTCTCAAAGCGGCTTACAGTCACCTTTCCTTTTCTCTCCCCACAACAGACACCCTGTGAGGTAGGTGAGGCTGAGAGAGCCCTGATATTACTGCTCGGTCAAAACAGCTTTATCAGTGCTGTGACTGGCCCAAGGTCACCCAGCTGGAAGGGACAAATCATTCCAAGGTCTATCTGGAAGGGACAAATCACTCAAAGCTTTTGGCTAACAGAGAAGTAGTTTTATTAGAATGAATATTTAGATTAAAGCAAGATAGAATCAAGCTGGCATAACAAACACGTTTCAAAGTTCTTCTTTTATAGGATAAAACAGACAAAATATCAGGATCCAGAATGCAAAAAGAAAGTTCATCAATTCTGTTTTTAAACATAAATTGCTTTTATCCTTCTTTGAGAGTACATCTTGCATTCTTTCTAGGGAGAAAAGGAAAATTAGCCTTTATAAGGAGAAAGGGAAGGGGGGAAATTCTCCATGGGAGATAAGAATGGAACAGGTCCTTGACTGAGATAAGGTTGCTTAGCAATCAGTAGGTCAAATAACAGATTTTTGAGCTAGGAGGGGAGGATAGAAGAAGGATCTTAAAATATTGCAGATGAACCTTGGGCTCACAAATCAAAAGTCATTATAAGAAACTTAAATCTTTGCTTAACTCTGAATACTTTAACCTTCCCCCTAAAGTTGGTTCATAATTTCAAAATCATGGACCACATCTTCTTTGCTAAGGGTCTTCATGTACATCGGATTTATGGGGTGGCTGGCGGTTTACGTAATAAAGTTTATGCAGGTTTCACACTGTATAGGGAGACAGCAAATAGAAAGAAACAGCAGGTAAGTGCACATTTCCTGTGTCTCTGGCTCAGCCATTTGTAATGTATTTTAGATCACTTTCAGAGCTGCCAACAGAGAGGAACCTGGTGTGGTTTTCATAGAATGCATTTAAAAATATGGCCATTTCTGCACGAGGAAAATGTTCCTAGACAGCCTTCACATATTGGTGGCATATAGAGCCCCCTCCACATGACATTGCCTACATCCTGGGGCCATCTAGGAGCCGGATCACGATTTGGCCATTTTTAAATGGTGATTTTGGGAATCCAGAAAACTGGATTTACGACCCTAAGTGGTGCGAACCACCGGTGAGTCAGCAGTGAGCAACCAGGGATAAGACCATATGGAGGGTGAAAGACAGGATAGTCTTGGCAGTTTTGTCCCGCCCTCGCTCCCACCTTCCACTCTCCATTTGCTGCTTTGAGGATGTTTATTTTAACAGTACTGTCTGTGTTGCAGTGGCAAACCTACAAGGTGAAATGAAATCTTCTTTAAAGTGTCCACTGTCTTCTTGAGATCAGGCAGGAAAAACACAGCCCCATTTTGTTTTCTGGAGGTGGGAAATGATCTGGAAAAGGAACTTTCTCTCGATCATTCAACCATGTGTGCACTGTGTTAGCCAACCATTAGCACAAAATGCCTTCTTAGGCTCCAGGGACAATGTGCAGCATCTCAGAAATCCACCCTCACAGAAATATAGTGCAAAAAAAAAATACAAATCCCAAAAGGGGGGGAATGCTGTATTGTTTTGGCATTTCTCCATAGCAACAGGGCAGTGTTGATTGTATTAAAGATGCATCTTTGTTATGTTATTACTGCATAGCAATGTGGAAGTGCCTTAAAAAAATTAATTTCAGGGCTGGGGGGGGAGTTTTAATTTATGAGAGAACTGTACTGTGATTGGTGGCTTCCTGTGATTGACAAGCCAAGAAGCAGAGGGAGAAGTTTGTTTAGCTTTCCCTTACAGCCTTGTCAGGAGGCAAAAAACTGCAATGGGGCAGAGGGAAAACACGGGAGGGGTCTCCCATGAGAGGGCTGCAAACATGCGCTAGAGCAGTGGTCCCCAACCTTTTCATCACCGGGGACCAGTCAATGCTTGACCATTTTACTGAGTCCCAGGGGGGGGGTAGTCTTTTGCTGAGGGACATTGCTGCCGCCTGAGCCCCCGCTCCACATGCTTTCCCACTGGCGCCCCTGACTTCCCACCACCCACTGGGGGGTGCTGCCAGCAGCAGCTGCACAGTGCCACACCTAGGGGGAGTCCCAGCCATGGTGGCCACTGGAGAGCAGCAAAGGTGAGCCGGCAGCAGCCAGGGAGGAGGATAAGGAGGAGCCGCGGCCCGGTCCCGGTCCCCGGACCAGGGGTTGGGGACCACTGCGCTGGAGTGTAGGAGAAGCAGAGCGCAGCAAAGAATTTGCCCTTTCTGCAAGGTTTACTGCCAGGCTGAGGGAAACTGTTGATTAGATGTTACTAAACCCATCAACCAGGCCTGCACTGGAACAAGGGAAGCCCTGGCAGGACATGCTTCAGTCTCCTTAAAAAGTCCATGTTTTCTTTTTAACTTTAGTTTCGCTCAGCATCTGCACACCCAGATTTTGTCAAGGGGCAGCCTTGATAGTGTCTGATAACAAAATAAATAATTCTATAGGAAAGTTTTCATCATGCACCCCTGTCTCTGACTGCTTCTTTTAGTTGGTTCATAGTCATCCATGTATCGGCTTTGATCGTGTCAAGCCAGCGGATCCCTTGGCAACCACATTTACATTTGCTGCTGACCATGCTGCATTAATGATTTTTCTAACGAGTTTGATCACATGATGATTGACTGTATATACTTTGGTATATACTGTGGTCTTTTGAGCTCTGCTTGGATATGTTTGGGTTCATATTCGAATGCTTCAAAATGTTTTAGACACACAGAGAGGGCTTCTTACAGAGTCTTAACTTCTGTGTTTCATCCCCCTTTCCACTTCCTCCCCTCTCTTCCTGTGGAGGAGCATCCCTCTGTGCTAGAGAGGTCTTTCTGTTCTCAGCAAGGAAAATCCATTTCAGCTTCAGTGTTGGTGGGGAGGGGAGGGACAAGCAATTTAGCATTAGAATAGGGAGGAGGATACAGCAGATCAGCCTGAGGCTCACAAATCAAAAGTCATGGTAAGAATCTTAAATCTTTGCTTAGCTCTTGACAGTATCATAAAATAACTTCAACAAAACAATAATCTTTCAGTATGGCTACCGAAAAGGATGCGGGGGGGGTTGACAAAATTCTGAATCCTTGATCCCCCTAGGACAAGGTTGACAAATTCCAGGTAGGGGGTGGAGAACTCCTGAGATTACAACCAATTTATAGATGCCGGAGATCAGTTCCCCTGAAGTAAAAGGCTCCTTTGGAAGGTAGACATTCTGGAATTATACCCTCCTGGAGTCTGTTGCTCCATCCACACTCCTCCCACACCAAAAAATTGCTAGGAACTTTCCAACCCAGAGCTGGGATCTCAGGGCCACCTTGTGACCCAAGTGGCCAAAGTAACCATTTTAGATTAGGACTGCCAACTCTGTCTTGGTGAATTCCTGGAGATTTGGGGATTGTCCTGGAAAAGATGGAGGAGAGAGAGCTCAGCAGAGGTGTGATACTACGAAGTCTGTACTCTGAAGCTGCTATCTCCTCTGGGCAACTGATTTCTGTAGTCTGAAGATAACTTCATAGGTCTACTTCATAGATGATAATCACACCTGGGATGTTATGGAGTTGGGGGTGGCACTCCCCCTGCTCCCCAATAGCTTCTGGGGCCTGGCCATGCCATTCCTTCCAGAGAGGAATTCAGCTGTCATCCAAAACCTCCCCTGCTCCTAACAGGATGAAGTAGAGTGGATTGCAGAAGAGAGGCAGAGGGGACATGAATTGCTTCCAAGAACAGCCAGGCTAAGAATAATAGTGGCAATTTTGGGATGAGCAGGAACCAGCTCACAGACTCAAGTTTGTAATTGATTTTGGCCACTGAAGTTTGTGGCAAGTCAACTGGCATGACCTTTCAAGCAGTTTGTGGCAGTTGATGAATGGATGCGTTTCCAGACAGTCTCTGCACAAACAGAATATTTACCAAACTTCAAAGCAACAAAGCAGGTTGGAAGCAGTGGGGCAGGGGAGGAATTATCCTACCTTGGAAACACGAATAGGTTCCCTTTGCATTTGATGTATGTAACTTGCACTTCTGAATCTGTACCTGATGTTTCCCTCAAAGCACTTGCCTGGAAGGCATCCTTTTTGAAGGGGGGAGATAATTCAGACCCCTAATATCCAATCTGCACATATCTTGGAGAGCATGTAGAGGAGAATCAGGGAGAGGTTCCTTGCAAGTTTGATATCTCTGACTTGCACAGGCTCTGTTCTACACACTCCTGGACCTCCTGAACCTGCACTTGTCATACCTCCAGAAGGCACTTTCCTGGGCATGCCTTCTTTGAGTGGGCTTCAGATCCTATTAACCGAATCTTCATCAAACTTGGAGAGGAGGTAGACAAGAGTCAGTCAGAGATCCCTGGGGTTTGGTGTCCCTAGCATGCTGGAGGGCTGTTCTACCACATCACAAACTGAACTGGTTTGCTTGGCAGCTAGAAGTTCATGATAGTGTGGTTCGCAAACCACGATCCACGAACCACAAACCAAACCTCATTTTCTCACTTCATGCCCATCCCTAAGTGACATCCTAAGCAGAGTAAGTCCATGGAAGTCAATGGACTCGAAGGAGGTTAAATCTGCTTAGTATTATACAGCAAAGCCAAAATGTTTTTTGTTGTAGCCAAGTTGCTACTGTTGACCCCTTCTCTTCCCCTTCCCAACTCAACGAGTAACTATCAAGTCTTGCCTCTCCCGCAAAGTTTCAGAGTTGCTCCTTCTCCAGATTTCTGAATTGCTGCTTGTACCTTGGATCTGAGAGGCAAAAATAAGATCCATACCACAACTATTGCTGCCCTGGATCTCACTGGGAGATAGCCCACTAGAGCCAGGCAAATGGGAAATTCATGTAATTTTTTCCATGTAATCATATAATAATTGGGTAAGTCTGCCATGAAAACGCTAGAGGGCGTCACCCCAAGGGTCAGACATAACCCATTGCTTGCACAGGGGATACCTTTACCTTTAAGTTCTGGCTGGTGGGAGTCATGGCCTAGGCCCAATCTTTTCCTTGGGGATGGGCACAATGGTTCCTGGAGCTACCTCTGTTTGTTTATTGCCTTGAAAACACTATGGGGTTACTGTAAGTCAGCTGTGACTGGGCAACACTTTCCACACAGAGAGTGTTTCCCAGTGGTCATGTTTTTCAGATATTCAAATATTTATTGGTGTAAAATACATTTTTATTGGCATAAAATGTTCCAAATTACTTATTTAAAGAAAGTCTGAAAATCATTGTCCCCCTCCCCTCAGAAACCCTGCAATGCCAAATGATGGGCCCTGAAGTGATTATAATTATAATTGTGTCCATTTTTCATGCCCCCGCCCTTTATATTACCAGAATAACATAAGGGGAACTCATTATAAATGAAAATCAGGCCTTTTGAAATCAAAACCTGGAAAACAGCCAGATCTATAAATATAAAAGAAAATATGTTGTCATCATTTCTCATGTATCGTCTAATTTTAGAGGCAGGCCACATTTTAAATACTTCGTTTTAGGCAGTGGACATTTTTAATTCTGAAGATCTGTGGCCAGTTAACTGATAGTTTCGAAATGGATGATGCAAGGAGAAACTGATGACCTGCAATAACAGTTTTTTATCCTTGCTGATAGAGATTTCCTCTGTCATATCTTGAGAAAGTTGTTGGAGATTTGAGACTGTTCTGGATCTTGGGTTTTTTTTATTTAAAAATTCATGAATTTACAAAAGCAATTGGCACAAAAATAGCTAATAACATGACAACGGTGTGGCCCAGTGGAGAAAACTGGCCTGAGAGGATGTAGGTTGTCCTGCCACATATATTTCAGCATAGATCACTGGGAGAATCTGCCAGCTGAGGGAGTCAAGGAAGCAGCACTGAGGGAGGGGCACAGCAAAACAAAATCAGACCAATAAAGTTTAAAGATGGAGGGGCATACTGGATGGCTTTTAGCAAGCCACATTTTCTTTCTCAGCTCAGTTCTCCGTTTGAAAACAGCAACAACAACATGGGAACATTAAATGCCTGTTTCACAGTATTAATATAATGAAATCCTCTGCAAGTCACTCTAATTTTCTCTTCCTTGGTTCTATTGTGGCCTTTCTTGTGAAGCATTTTGAAGAATCAAACAAGATTATCCATATAATCTTTCAGCCAGTTCCAAGACAGCCCTGTTTGCGAACGTTGATTCTGACACGGGGATGGACCATGTAAACTGGAAAAACACTCTTCCATTTTCTCACCTTAACATCAGGATCCTAAATGTGTTTATTCAGAGTTAAGTCCACAGAGTTCCTTGGTAATTACTCCCAAATAAATATACATAAATAACCTACAGCTTTTGATCAGAAGGAGCATATGCAACTCTCCCCTGTCCCATTTTGTCACCCTAGCAGACTGGCTGGCTTAAAGTCACCCCAAGAACTTCCTGGCTGACTCAATATTTCAGTGTGGACTTGCCCTATTCTACCCTAACACTCCAACCCCTACACCACACTGAGTCTTCATATGGTTTTTGCTGAAAATAGGAGCCCCTCTCGTCTCCTCCTGTTCCCTCCTCTCAGGCAATAGAACACAACAATATAACATCGCCACATTCCAGGTGTCTGCAACTTGCTCCGTGTCATTTCATTGTGGTGGGGGGGGGGGAATGAGTGTGTGACAAAATCCCGTCCTAATTGCTTTATACATTGAATCCCGGAAGGGAGCAGGGCAAGGAGAAGGCACGGAGCCATTCCCAGATCTCCTCTACAGTTCCAGCCTTAGCTTTCATATGAAAATAACTTGCTGAAGGAGTGGAGAAAAGAAATACTATGTGACTCTTTAGCTGCTATACAGCCCTGTCTATCACTGCGATTGGGTAATACCTCAACAATTCACCCGTGCACTGAATTTCTGGGCTTAAGCAGAAGCACTGAACTTACCAACGTTCATTTATTCATGCGTAAATGTTGGGATGCTTGGTTTATATTTTCCGCATAAAAGCTCCGCAACTTTATTAGCCGCAAAAAAGATGGTTATTAAGGTCAAAGACTGGAATTCATCATAATAAGTATAGTTATTTACTCCAGACATTTATGCAGTACCTCAGCAGCAGCATTGACAGGGCTATGCAATTTATTTGTATTAAGACAAATCTAAGAACTGTGTTCACGCCTGCCCTGAATGCCGCTCTCTAGGACGCCTCTTGGCCAAAATCACCAGTGACAGGAATGGTGGAATGTTAAGAAGTATATTGTTCAGGAAACATGCAGCATAAGGCATGCTAAAGGGGAGAGGTATGGAAAATTAGCCATTGGCTGGTAAGTCAAGATAAGACTTCCAAGAGTATGCAAGATACATTGAAGCTGCATTGTTAGCCAGATTACCTGATCAAGGTGTATCTGTACCACATATAGGGGTGCCAACACTCTAGAGTCAAATCTATCCTGCCTCTTTAATAGATTGTATTTTGGTTTTGTATTTTGTTAACTGTTGTGTTTTAGTGGATTTTTTTAGGGGATTTGTATGTACTTATTTTATCTTGTAACCTGCCACGAGCCAGCTTTGTTGAGAGTGGTGGGTAATAAATAATAATAATAATAATAATAATAATAATAATAATAATAATAATAATAATAATAATAATAATAATAATAATAATAATAATAAATATGTGGGAATGGGCAGTTGAAGCTTGTCATGGTATGGAGGTGATAAATAACATCTCATTAACCCCCGTTAAAGATACAAGACACTATTTTCTCAGGCTGCTGGCAGCCCTACATGATATTAGACTTTGTGGGAAAGTCTGGTTAGGAATATTGCTAATTAGTAGCAATCATCACAGTTTAAATAGGAGGGGCATTTAAAGTGCGATTGGACATAGTGATCACTTGTCTGAACTAGTCAGTCAGTAAACATGTCCTCCTTTTTGCATATATATATATATATATATATATATATATATATATATATACGCATGGTATGTAGATTAAAACAAATCAGAGATGAGATAATAAATGTTCATGACAGAACAAAGCAGAAGCTAGGTCAATACATAATCTGGATCCTTTGCTGGCCTGATCCATAAAAGATCTGAGTTGCTTGTATATATTAAAGCTTTAGTACAAAAAACATAATCATGTGTTTCTCTGCAAGCAATTACATATTTTATGGCGCAACCAACTTGATAGCCAAATGAGAGAGAGAGAGATTCTGTTTTCTTTTATTAAATAGAACTAAATAAATGCTGCTTCCCAAATCCGTCTGTGTAGCTGTACAATAAACTTTCTTGCAGTGTTCAGAATACTTTAACCTGATTATGAATCTTCCTTGGTGTTAATTAGAATTAAACAGAGTTGCTTGTTTGTTTGTCCTGCCCACAGGGCTCAGAGCACATAGGCATGGTTTGGGGCAGGTAATTTAAAGAAACAGACTCTCAGCATTCCTTTGTGGACCTAATATAATGCACAGTTGGTGTTCTTCACAAAGTGTTGCTGGTAGATCTTAAAAGTTGTTATAGACCGGGGTAGTCAAACTGCGGCCCTCCAGATGAATGCGCCCCTGCCAGCGAATGCTCCTGGGAATTGTAGTCCATGGACATCTGGAGGGCCGCAGTTTGACTACCCCTGTTATAGACCTTAGGGGGGGAAAGGTGACTTCATAGGTATCCAAAGAAATTACAGGAAATCATATCTAGGGCTGACTTAATCGGTGGTGCTCAGAAGTGGTCTGTCCTTGCCTGTCTCTGTGTAGCAGCCCTGGGCTTCTTTGCTGGTCTTCCATCCAAGTACTAACCAGGGCTAACTCTGCTTAACTTCCGATACCTGATAAATATCAGGCTGGCCTGGACCATCAGTGCATTCATCACATGGAGACAATGTACCGTTTAATAAGATAGCAATGCTGTCCTAAGAACAAATTCCTGGCAGTTGAATAGACCTGGAATAGATTTTTGAGCAAACCTAGGCAGGCTTACTCAGGTGCAAGCCCCATTTTATTTAATGGGGCCTACTCCGAGGGCAATGTTCTTAGGACTATATCCTTTATTACCTTGCATTTCCTTCAGTAGCTTGAGTCTAGATTTTTATGATGGGTGGACCGATATTCAAATACATTTAATCTTAATTGATTGGCTGGAAGATGGACAACTAATGGACTTTTAAAAACTTTAATTGCTATTTTATTTTATTATTTATTCAGCTTGTATACTGGCCCTTTCCGCGAATGGGCTCAGGGTAGTTCATGCCAGTAGTCAAATTGGCTCAATTCCTTTGGCGACTTTTCAGAACTGCAAAGAGAGAGAGAAACATAATTACTACCTGGTTGCCCAGTTAACTTTAATAGCCTATGCACAACATTCAATTTCTATATGGTTCCCCCCCCCATCCTGTTTCACTTTTCCTGACACAGAAAGGACTGCATCATTTTAACATTCAAATGTATTATTGCTAAAAAGCACTGTCTTAACTGGGGGTCACAACAAAGTAAGACATCATTCCCCGGTGTAAAAGTATGTGTAAACAGTTAATCTTTAGGACTGCCTTCTCCTCTATCAACTTACTCCAGTCACCTTTGGAGACCCTGCTTCAGGTGCCCCAATCATCCAAGGCTAGATGGGTTGCAATCCAAGATAATCCTTGGTCATGGCACCCACACTTTTGAACTCCCTGTCCAGGGAAATTCATCAATCCCTCTCCATGGTTGTCTTCTGTTAGTGCAGGCTTTCTCAAATTTTTTACCATTGAGAAACCCTGAAACATTCTTCAGGCTTCTAGAAACCCCATAAGTGGTGTCTTCATGCAGAATATGGTTGGGAAGCATAGCTGTGTACATGGTCACCTGGGGCCCCTTCCCTTCCCACCCCCTCCAGGCCCATCATTGGCCATTAGGGGGGTCAACATGATCCATCACCTAATAAATGTTTAACAAATGTTTAAAATATATAAGAAATTAATTAACTCCCACCTATTCAGGAAACCCAGGGCTGTCAAGAAACCACAAACCCTGGTTGAGAAAGTCTGTGCTAGTGGGCAAAGCCTTTTTCTATTTTGTTTGGCATACTCCCAGTAACTGTTATTGGCTCCCCTCCTTTATTACATTTGTCTGTTTATATATTTTACTTGTATCATAGTAGATTTGCTTTTTCTGTGATTATTCTAATTGCAAGCAAAAGCTACCCTCCCCCCTCTCTCTTTTTTTTTCTGTACATTGAATAAATGACCTAAAGCAACTAGGAAATGAGATGGATTGTTGGATCTCATTTCCTAGTAAATAAAGATAGCCTTTAGCCAGTTCCACTCCCACAAATATAATGTGCCCAAGCACTTTGCTTCTGTTAGATTCAGTTCAAGCCATACCTGAGAATGGTTTGATTGTCTCTCAGAAAGTGACATTTGGAATCTGCCTGTTTTAGTCAACTGTTCACCACATCTTAGATCCAAGAGATGAAAGGTTCTTCCCTGGGTGCCTCCTCAAAGGTTGCCTTCGTAAGGCTGAAAGACGCTCCACAGGAGCTTGAGGGATTCCCACTAATCACATCCAAGTGGGAATGAATGACCTGAGAGAAGGGTCAATAGCATCAAGATTGACTTCATGGTCCCAAAAAGGAACATAAAACAGGAATCGACACAAATCATTCTCTTGGGGAATCTTCAAGTCCCAGCATAAATGTCAAGTCAAAATCAAGTTTATTTATTTAGGTTTAAACAACATTTTGAAAGGCCCATCTCAAAAGCCCTCAGAGGTTTTAACATTTAATTAAAACTTCCAAAAGCATAGCGACAAATGTCCCCTTGATCTAAGTACTCACAGAAACTGCACTTTGCATTAAACAGCATAATACAACTAGTTAACTCGGGCTTATGAGGAATAACATACAACTGCAGCCTCACCAAATTTTAGATTCCCTCAATAGGCCATTTTTAGAATTTCTTCATGGTTATACCTCAAGGTTTGGTAGATGACTCATTGTTGTATCTAAGCACTCCGCCCTGTTCATAGCAATTTCAGAAACAACCAGCTGCTCTGAAATTTACCTTGGACTTCCCTTTTCACTTTTTAAAACCATAGCTCAGGAAGTATGTGTGTTCAGTTCACATCTGCATTGTGCTGAAAGCTCAAGCACCTTAAACTTTCTTCCATTCAAGTGTCTCCATTCAAACATCATGGACAATTGGAGGTTTTCATTTCAGTTTGTTTTTTAACTGGAGTTTGTGTTTATGTCCTCCGCGTAAGAAGGAAGAAAGGAGGAGCAAGAAGAGCTGTTTTTTACACCCTGCTTTTCACTTCAAAGAGTCTCAAAGCAGCTTACAATCGCCTTCCCTTCCTCTCCCCACAACAGACACCCTGTGAGGCAGGTGAGGCTGAGAGAGCCTTGATATTAATGCATGGTCAGAACAGCACTATCAGTGCAGTGATGAGCCCAAGATCACTCAGCCCAAGATCACTCAGCTGGCTGCAGGTGGAGGAAGGGTAATCAAACCTGTCTCACCAAATTAGAAGCTGCTGCTTTTAACCACTACACCAAGAATGCCCTGGCTCAACAAAGAAGCTGTATTTATGCCCAGCATTGCCAGCTGAAGTTTGCTTCCAGTTTTGCTTGAATACAAGGACAGAGATGCAAGAAGAAGATGGCTCGAAAATCCTTCATATTTATTACAAAGGAATAATATTTACAAAGAAGGAAAACCGTGGTGTAGAGCTGAGAAACATTTCCTGAAATTCCTCCTTCTTCACTATCTGTCAATAGGTTTACTGTTGAAGTCAAGGCCATGTCAACCAAACAGAAGCATAAAATATCCAGCCATCTAAGTAATAACTAACCAAAGTCACACATTGCCCACGAGTGAAAATGAAATCAGTCAAGTTATAAAACATTGCTCAAAAAGTTGCTATCACAAAGTGAAATGAATAAAATTAAAGCGGAGCAGATGTATACATAAACTACTGTGAGGATTCCTCAGCCATACCAGAGACAAACCTTTCCCTAATAATTATGGATGAGGAAATGAATTTAGCAACCATTAAGGTGACAGGCGGGAATAATCTGCCAAGAGAAACATCATTTGATCTTCATCGGAGCCAGAGTATTGTGTTCAACTTAATTCAGATATCATCATATAAGAGGATGTCACTATATAGCACAGAAGCCTTACCCTCCTTTGCAGCTGATCATCTCATCTAGCTCATATGCCCTTTAAGAAATGGCTTCCCTCCCTGGAACTGAAAAGATTTCTGTTCCAACCAAGAGGGGGCAGCTCTAACAATGGATGTTATGGTGGGGGTGGGAGGGAGAGAACTGGGTTTGTTTTGAGCAGAGGCCATGAGTTTGTGCCCTGCAATGAATTAAGCCTTGCCAGGGATAACCGACTCAACCAAGGAAGGCACAGCCTACAGTTTGCAAGACCGGAGCAAGGCTGTTCAGGATAGAACATTTTGGAGGCTGTTAATTCCTGGGCTCACCTTAAGTCATAAGTGATTTGACAGCACATAGCCCACAGGGAAAACAACGGATTCTGCTTGTAATGGAAAGAGAAAAAAGTTAAGGATGGACTCATCACATCATGTGAAGCTGCCTTATACTGAATCAAATCTTCAGTCCCTCTGTATCTGTACTGTTTGCTCCAACTTTGTCACTTTATTGCCATTGAGAAGCCCCTGAAATGTTCTTCAGGCTTTGAGAAGCCCCAGAAGTAGCACAATTGTGCAGAATATGGTTGGGAAACAGAGCTGTATACGTGCCAAACTGGGGCCGCTCCCCTTCCCACTCCCTCCAGGTCCATGATTGGCTATTGGGGGGTCAACATGATGATATATGGTCATATCATCTGCTAAATGTTTAATGAATTTTACATATATATATTAAAAATTAGTTAACTCCCACTCATTTGGGAAACCCTTCCAGGGCCATCAAAAAACCCCTGGTTGAGAAAGCCTGGTCAACTCGGACTGGCAGGGACTCTCCAGTGTCCCATGTCAAGAGGTCTTTCATGTCACCTTTTAGCAGGAGATGCCAGGGATTGAGCCCTGTACCTTCTTCATGCCAAGCAGATGATCTTCCACAGCCATAGCCTTTCATTGTCCTCTATAGCTCACCCTTTGTAGCTTGATGGGGAATTGTTACACACCATGCTGTTTTTCAGCATGGAAACTGTAGAGTTGTGATCAAGCCCTAAATGGGAAAGAAATGTAGCTAAGTCTACAAGAACAGAGGGGGTAGAGCTTGGCTAGAGCTTATCAGTAGTGAGATCAAAGTCCTCATGCTCCAAAATTATCATGACTATCATGACTTTGCATGTTCCAGATCTGAGCACTGGCACTGAAAAAAGACTCTATGGTGTCCAAAACTGATAGACGGATATATTCACCATTGCTGTCTCATGATAGCAAAATACAGGACACTAGTTAATGTTACTATCAGAGTTGTTATATTTAAGCACTGAATTTAATCTGAAGGATGCAGAGGCATTTAGAATCAGAAATCCTTTATTGACATAAAACATTAAAATTAGGATAAATAGATACCAAAGACAAATTTGGATTAAATGATAGAATTGATAGAAATAACCCAAAGGGAAGTAATAAATATACAGAAAGTTTTCCCTAACATCCTGATGCAACTTCATGGCATCTTGTAAAAATTTAACCATACTTCCTGTTATTTCACAGTTGATATTACTGAAAAGGAAGGAAAACTTAAGAAAAATAAATTTAAATAGGTAGCCATGTTGGTCTGAAGTAGCACAACAAAATCAGAATCCAGTAGCACCTTTAAGACCAACAAAGATTTATTCAAGGTGTGAGATTTCAAGTGCAAAGTCTCAGACTATGAACTACCATCATGACAGTGGGAATATAAAGCAAAAGTTAATTCTGTTAAATTAGTAAACTGTGTCACAATATCTGTCTGTACCTGTGCAAGTTTCTTTGTGAGTTTGATGGAATTCCATTCCAAGCAGCTAAATTTGGTGCCTTCCATAAGGAGAGATTCAAATGGGTAGCCCCCTTATTAGAGGCTAGTTGCTGGGATGGGAGATCAAGTTATTACCGCCATGATTGTTCCAGTTTTCTGTTGTATGTTATTTGTCGTCCTGTTGGTTATAATGGGGTTTTATTGGGGTTTTTAGTGAACATTTTATAACCCACCACGAGTTGGTTTCGGGAGTGGTGAGAAATAAATTGAAATCCTTATCCATGGTTCCTCTATATATTTGCGAAATAGCCTGGGGGGTGGAACATGTCCGGCTGTTGAAATAGGGCCAATCAGGGTTTGCTGATTGGCCCTGTCCCTGCAGCTCCCACCCTCCATCCCTGGACTCTAGCCTCTATGCTCTCAGATGCGCCTCAGTGTTTGGAGTCAGCAGCAGCAGGTAAGGGGAGAGGGCCCTGGGCAAAGGGTCACAGTGGAGGGCCTGCTAATGAGGGCCTCTTGGCCTGCTAGGCTGGGCCTGCTAACAAGGGCCTCTTGGCCTCCAAAGCAGGGACTGATAATGAGGGCCGCTTGGCCTGCTAGGCTAGGCCTGCTGACGAGGGCTTCCTGGCCTGCTAATTATTAGGAAAAGGTTTGTCTCTAGTATGGCTGGGGAATCCTCACAATAGTTTATGTATATGTCTGCTCCACTTTAATTTTATTCATTTCACTTTGTGATAGCAACTTTCAAGCAATATTTTATAACTTGACTGATTTCATTTTCACTTTGTAAGGCGGACAATGTGTGACTATGGTTAGTTGTTACTTAGACGGCTGGATATTTTATGCTTCCATTTGGTTGACATTTGGTTGACTTCAACAATAAACCTATTGACTGATTTTGAAGAAGGAAGAAGTTCAGGAAACACCATGGTATTCCTTCTTCGTAAATATTATTCCTTTGTCATAAATATGAAGGATTTTCGAGCCATGTTCTTCTTTCATCTCTGTCCTTGTATTCAAGCAAAACCAGAAGCAAACTTTAGCTGGCAACGCTGTACATGAACATAGCTTCTTTGCTGAGCCAGGGCATTCTTGGTGTAGTGGTTAAGAATGGCAGCTTCGAATCTGGTGAGCTGGGCTTGATTCCCTGCAACTCCTCCACATGCAGCCAGCTGGGTGATCTTCATCAACTCCCCTCCTTCCTCCAGCTCTTGTCCCACTTGAGTTTTGTCTATGTGACCCTCAGTACCACTTTTTCATGTAGCCAGAAATGACTCCTTCTTCAGTGAAAAAGGAGTACAAAGTGAACACCGGCAATCCAGCAGAAAAATCTGGAGGGAGCCATTTCCTTCATGTTTTGAGTAGGAACAACACTAGAGAGAAATGCCATTTTAGCTCATGGGAAATGTTTTGAGAGATACACATATTTTATTCCTATCTAAAAATGAAGTGAATGGTTCAGCACAATTATGTTTTCAAAACTCTTCACAAATATTGCTGGTTTTCTTGGGGGAAAAAACCAGAATGAATGAAAGGCTCTTAGTTTAGCAATAAAATTCATGTGTCTCCATTTTCAACCTGATTTGAATGTATTCAGTATTTAGTCTCATGCTTCTCATTTGTTTTTCACACAAACACAGATTTATTTAACCACACAGCTGGTGCAGGAAACATAATCCCCATTTTCTTTCTTACAGAGACTCAAGGTAGAGGAGCCCCACTTCATAATACCATGCTATAGAAAGAATTAAAAATGTGAATAATTGTTCAATCCATATCCAGTATTTCAACTAGAGCTCCTTATTTGAACTTACAGGACAAATTCAACCTGCCCTGGCTACAGTCATGCCTGAAAATGGATCTAAATGCCACAGAAATAGCCTCTTTCCAAACTGAATCAGAGACTTGTACATTTCCTGTACCATTTCCTCATTCCTCCATCAGATGGACTTTCAACATAGAACTATCTGTTCTAAAAACATCCAAATTCTGTATCAAGGAATTCCAGCTTTCACATTCCCAGTATTTTGAACCAATTCTGTTTAATTTTTCCCCATGAAAAACAAGAAATATCCTTTGGAACTGTCCTTTGACGTAGAGGTGCTTGTACCTTTACCTCATAATCTGTGGCTGGTCAGGTCAGCTCAAGACTTGTTTATTGGAAAGACTTTACACTCCTCCTTTAAGCCAGAGTTCTCAAACCCAATCATCCCATTTGAAGTCATACCCTGAGGATGGTTAAGTCTTTAAGAAGTCATGAAGTCAGTGCTAACAACTCTGGGAGTCGTTATTCCACAAAAATATCCACCATTTTGGGGAGCTAATTCCTCATTGCCATGGAAGAAGTTAAGAACAAGATTGGAGTATGAATTCCATGCATTTCTTTCCTGTTGCGCAAATGAACCCAGCCATGCACTGTACCGATAGAAGTACTACACTGTACCAAGTAGAGGTGCCTCCCAGCCACGGGGATTTTGACAAGATGATTTTATGGTCTCTTCCTACCCATCCTGATGACTTAACAGAGTGGTGTGCCTAATGCCTGTAGTCAGCATGAAGGCTTCTTGCTCAAGAAAAAAGACAGGTAATGTGAGAAATTGCATGGGCAAGTACCTGGCAACCCTAACTCCTTTCTTCCTCCTTTATGGTAATGGTTACAGTGCAGTCCTAAACAGAACGATGCCCTTCTCCTTCCGTCAAGTGTCAGCCAACTTATAGCAAACCCACAGGGCTTTCAAGAGAGGAGATGTTCACATGCCTGCCTCTGCATTACAGGCCAGGACTTTCACCCGAATGTTCAGCAGGGCTGATCCTGTGTAGCTTCTAAGAACTGGAAAAGACTGGGCTAATCTGGGCTATCCAGGTCAGGGTTAAACCCTTTTAGGGCCATCAATTTCTAGGATTCTGTTTTAGGATTGCACCGTATGTCACCTTTGCCTGCCTTCTTCTTGAGTAGCAGACCGATCTGGAAGTAAGCACTCTTACCATTCATAGTTAATCTCCTATGAGAGAGCCAGCTTGGTGTAGTGGTTAGGAGTGCGGACTTCTGATCTGGCAAGCCGGGTTTGATTCTGCATTCCCCCACATACAGCCAGCTGGGTGACCTTGGGCTCGTCACAACCCTGATTAAGCTGTTCTGACCGAGCAGTGATATCAGGGCTCTCTCAGCCTCACCCACCCCACAGGGTGTCTGTTGTGGGGAGAGGAAAGGGAAGGCGAATGTAAGCCACTTTGAGACTTCTTCGGGTAGAGAAAAGCAGCATATAAGAACAGCTCTTCTTCTTCTTCTTCTTCTTCCATTCTTATCAGTCATATTTAATTAAGGGCAGAGCAATCCAATGAATTGGGCTCCGATGCTTGAAGACATGCATTCCATTTTTGATCCCCCTCATCTGGAGATATGAAAAAGTATCATTGATTGGCAATCTTCAAGCAATGGCTGGACAGATACTTATCCTGGATGCTTTTAAGCTGAACCTGCATTAAGCTGGGAGTTGGGCTAGATGGCTTGTATGGCCCCTTCCAACTCTATGGTCCTACGTGTGCCTCAGTGCTTGTTGCGTCTAAAGAGGCACCATGATTCCTGGGGTGATGTATAATAGTTGCAGGATGTCACAGACCCAAAAATAATTGGTAAATGTGGATGAGGTGTCCAAAAATGAAGGTGAGATGCATGTTTCTCTCTTGAGGTTCAGGTTTGGTCTCTGTGATCACAGTGAATGAGGTGACCAGAGGTTACCTGAAGTAATCCTCATTCAGTCAAAGTCCCTTTGCAACTGGATAGTGAGCACAGTTGAAGAACTCCTCCTAACTCTGCCCTGTCACCCCTAAAGCCCCTGCACTAACCTACAGTTCTTTCTATGCCTTGCAGAGGCATGTACCTTGCCAAAATTAATTAATGCTTGGCTCCTTGGCTTGCAGGACTGCAGTAGACTGTCCTTGTATTGTCTCTATATGTGCTATCAGGAAAAGACAGGAAATTACCTTTCCCATGCATGGAAGAGCAGAGAAAATGTGTCTAGAAATGCTCAAGGACATTTGCGCCCCAACAAATATATTGTTATATGTTGCTCCATATATGGTTCGTATATGAAAACCAAAGTATGATTAAAAGTTGATGAGAGACTGTTTATAAATCTTGATTGCTTCATAATTTTAACTTTGAGCAACATTTTTATCATAATTATAGGCTTTCTTTAAGCATTTATGCAGATTGTTTTACTCAAAAGAGGTCTTATTTCATTGCTGTATAAACTATACTCTTAGTTCTTCATGAAATAAGTGTGTTCACACAGGGGCAGTTTCATCATTTGAAGCAGCTTATGGTGCTAAAACATCAGCCAGCAGGCACAATTACTGTTTTTTAAAAACATATTTTAAAACAATGAAACTGTTTTATTCTAGAGGGCCTCCCGAGGGGTTAAGGCAGATTTTCAAAATTGTCTGTTGAGAGCTTTCTATCAGGTAATGGAGGCTTATGCCAGCCTGTTTCTCGGCTTTCTCAGCCAAGGGATGATACCAATTTGAGAAGCAGACTGGGAACTCTGGAGAAACCTGGGAGGGGTGAACAATTTGAAACACCCCACTCTCAACATCTCCGGGATTCTGAGCTCTGGGGGGGGGGGGTTGGACAGGCTAATTTCCCTCCCGTTCCCCCCTTTCAGCCACGGTTTCCTGGAGCATATTGAGTGTAGTCAAACTGCGGCCCTCCAGATGTCCATGGACTACAATTCCCATGAGCCCCTGCCAGCATTCGCTGGCAGGGGCTCATGGGAATTGTAGTCCATGGACATCTGGAGGGCTGCAGTTTGACTACCCCTGGGTTCAGGTTTTGGTTTTGGAGGGAAAGGTCTTCTGGTTAATTTGCAAATATACATATTGTCCGCATGCCTAGGAAGTCCCCCAAGGATATAGAAACCCCTACTTTGTCCATGCATGTCCTTGTTTTTCTGCTTCCATGATTGATATGGGGAGGGGGGGGAGAGGCAGGTATATCTATTTATAATAATAAATAAACCAAGAAATGGGAACCATGTTGGCACAAATCAATGTCGCCTGAAACAAAACTGTAACTTGGTAAAAAGTGATATTGGAAGTGACATGCAAACATAGAGAAATGAACTTGTTTCACATGTCTCTTGCAAGATATAAAATGGCAGCAACATGAGGACGGTCTGTTCCGTTTGCGGGTCTACATCTATACTGTCATGATGTTAGATTCAAGTGGGTAGCCGTGTTGGTCTGAAGCAGCACAACAAAACAAAATCAGAGTCCAGTGGCACCTTTAAGACCAACAAAGATTAATTCAAGGCGTGGGAAGCCGTGTTAGTAAGAGCATACATATTTCTAAGGCCTTATCTTAAGAAAAATATTAAGGGGGAGAATGGGAGATGATGGACAGTTTTGCTCTGGCATGCACTGCGATCTATGTACCAGCTTTGTGTGTTTGTGTGTGTGTGTGTGTGTGTGAGAGAGAGAGAGAGAGAGAGAGAGAGAGAGCTCTCAAAGTATATTGTAGGCCATATAGGGAGTTCCTAAGCACAGTTAACACTCTTCTAAGCCCACTTACTTCAGTGGGGAGTGTAACACTGTTTAGGTTTGCTTTGTCCACATCCTAGGCGATGAAAATACTCGTTCGCAGTTATTATGTCTTGCTCTCCCCCTAGCCATTCAATGGGTCTGGCTTGAATATATCCATGAATCCAGCTGATGGATTTGCAAGCGGTGTAACATGAACGTGCTGCAGGCTCGAGTTAATTAGTGTCAGAGCGGGAAGGAGAAACCCAGCTCAGTTTCTAGTTCTGTTAGGGAGAGCATCATGCCCACTGTCTCCCATGCATCTGAGCTCGGGATGAGAATCGGAAGGGGTGCTTCTCTGAGATGCGACAAGGCCTCCTCTGCTAATGCAACAAGGAAGACATGCATGGTCCTCCGCAGGTTCAAGGACATATAGAGCAGTCACAGAAAAGCATTTATCCATTTATCTAAGATACATTAATTACACTTTTAGAACGATATGTTCAGCGGTTGAGAATTTTGCAGGGGAAGAGCGACAAGGCCGACCACTTGGGCATGGGGAGCCCTGGGTCTTCTTGCTATATCCCAAGATTTGAGCTTAGAGAGCTCGCAGCTGTTAGCAACACTGGGCAATGACGCCAGGCCAGAGAGGCTGCCTAATTCCCTATTGAATTCTCTCCCCCCCCCCTCCCATCCAGACCCGCTGGTTTGGAATGGCAACGCTTAAATTTTAATATTATTTATTCTTGTTTGGTCGTGATTTGTTTTCTAGAAGGCGCTTGGATCATTAAGATGCAACTTGCCCTAGACCAGTGGTTCTCAACCTGGGGGTCAGGACCCCTTTGGGGGGTTGAACGACCCTTACAGGGGTCATGGCAGGGTGAGCAGCTTGACTGGGGGGGGGGGCGCTGCTACTGTTGCCGCTCCTCCTGCAGGCACCTACCAATTTATGTACAATTTATGTACAATTTATATAAAATCATGAACAATGAATCTTCACACCATTGGTCAGAAAGAACACTTGCATGATTTTATGGTTGGGGGTCACCACAACATGAGGAACTGTATTAAAGGGTTGCAACATTAGGAAGGTTGGGGTTTCTTGATTGCCCTGGAAGGGGTAGGAGTAAATTGATTATATATATATATAGATATAGATATAGATATAGAGATATATAGATATAGATATAGATATAGATATAGATAGATAGATAGATAGATAGATAGATAGATAGATAGATAGATAGATAGATAGATAGATAGATAGATAGATAGATAGATAGATAGATAGATATAGATATAGATATAGATATAGATATAGATATAGATATAGATTATATATATACTAGTAAAAAAGCCCATTGTATGAAGAAGACAATGGGCGCTAGCAGGTGGGGACCAGAGCGAGCGGCAGGCGAGGGACAGAGCGAGGGACAGGCTACCTGAAAGAGGAGGCGGACGGCGGCTCCTCTGCATTTTTTTGTTCTTCTGCGGCTTTCCCGGCGGCTCCATTGTGTTCTGGGGCCATGAGGGCAGGGAGCACCCAGCAGCTGCGCTGTGGGCGGCTGCTGGGGCTCCCAGGGCGCCGGCTTGAAGTGGCGAAAGGCTCCTCCAGGGTTTTTTTTTTTTCTGCTGGCTCTCGTGGGCTGAAAGGCTCCTACAGGAGTTTTTTTTTTCTGCTGGCTCTCCTGGGCGGCGGCTTGGAGCTGCGAAAGGCTCCTACAGGAGTTTTTTTTTCTGCTGGCTCTCCTGGGCGCCGGCTTGGAGCTGCGAAAGGCTCCTACAGGAGTTTTTTTTTCTGCTGGCTCTCCTGGGCGCCGGCTTGGAGCTGCGAAAGGCTCCTACAGGAGTTTTTTTTTCTGCTGGCTCTCCTGGGCGGCGGCTTGGAGCTGGGAAAGGCTCCTACAGGAGTTTTTTTTTCTGCTGGCTCTCCTGGGCGCCGGCTTGGAGCTGCGAAAGGCTCCTACAGGAGTTTTTTTTTCTGCTGGCTCTCCTGGGCGCCGGCTTGGAGCTGCGAAAGGCTCCTACAGGAGTTTTTTTTTCTGCTGGCTCTCGTGGGCGTGCCGGCTTGGAGCTGCGAAAGGCTCCTCCAGGGTTAATGTTTTTCTGCTGGCTCTCGTGGGCGCCTACAGGAGCTGCGAAGGGCTCTTACAGGAGTTTTTTTTTCTGCTGGCTCTCGTGGGCGTGCCGGCTTGGAGCTGCGAAAGGCTCCTACAGGAGTTTTTTTTTCTGCTGGCTCTCCTGGGCGCCGGCTTGGAGCTGCGAAAGGCTCCTACAGGAGTTTTTTTTTCTGCTGGCTCTCCTGGGCGCCGGCTTGGAGCTGCGAAGGGCTCCTACAGGAGTTTTTTTTTCTGCTGGCTCTCCTGGGCGCCGGCTTGGAGCTGCGAAAGGCTCCTACAGGAGTTTTTTTTTCTGCTGGCTCTCCTGGGCGCCGGCTTGGAGCTGCGAAGGGCTCCTACAGGAGTTTTTTTTTCTGCTGGCTCTCCTGGGCGCCGGCTTGGAGCTGCGAAGGGCTCCTACAGGAGTTTTTTTTTCTGCTGGCTCTCCTGGGCGCCGGCTTGGAGCTGCGAAAGGCTCCTCTGGGGTTTTTTTTTTTTTTCTCTGCAGCTTCTCGGCGGCTGGAGTCTTGTGTTTGCGTCGGCGGCTCCCTTGGGGGCCGGCCTGACGCGGCGAGAGGCGCTTTGCGCCTCTCACCGCTTCAGGCCGGGAGCAACTGCGAGCCGCGCTGCGGCTCGCAGTTGCTGGGGCTGGGAATCGGAGGGACCAATCGGCAGGTGCTTCGCGCCTGCCGGTTGGTCCCTCCAGTTGTCTGTCATGAGGAAGGGTCCAATCTGGACCCTTCCTCATCCCGGACACATCCCGCCCCAGAACCCCTTACTGTTTTATTTAGTCCGTGGCGCCCGGCGCCACGGGCGGTGTACAGATATTTGTTAAACATTTATTGGGTGATATGATCGTCTATGGTCATGTTGACCCCCTCCCAACAATGAGCCTGGAGGGGGGAAGGGGAGGGGAGGGGCCCTGTGCAGGCGTGTACACAGCTATGCTTCCCAACCATATTCTGCATGATCGCACCACTTATGGGGTTTTTTGAAGCCTGAAGAATATTTCAGGGGCTTCTCAACGGTGAAAAGGATGAGAAAGGCTGCCCCGGAGTTTGGGTGGGTGAGAATTTTTTCAGATACACATTCAAGTACCCAATACTTATATTCTTACTGTAGCTGGCTACTTAGCTGAGTGCATGTATGCCATGACACCATAGGTATCCAGAAGACAAGCAGATTATTGGCGATTTGTTGTTGAATTTGGCTTCCTGGTAATCGCAGCTTTTATATTAAAATAATCAAGTGGGAGCTTGCATGTGGGATAATGCGATTAGGAAGGACTGCCATGGCCCTCTGTAGCACCATGCTCTTCCCAGTGACTTAAACAGAAGCAGAATAAAAACTATGCAAAATAAAATCCTGAAGATTTTATTGGTTTCTGTAATTCACCCAGATTGCAGTACTAAGCTTTGTTTTGCCACAAAATCCCTTTGATTTTTGCAGCAAAGACTACATGATACTTTGGGTACATCCCACAGATATCCATATAAGGGAACCCTACCTCTGTACAGTATTGCAATAACAGTATCTTTCGTTCATTTGGGGATGTGGAATGGCTTATTAATAGCCCAGTCTTGTCTGATCTTGGAAGCTAAGCAGGGCTGGTACTTGGATGTGTGTATTCTGAGCTGCTCTCATTGGCAATATTAGGGATAAGAAAAGTGATCTACCTTGTAAGGCTGTTGTGCGATCATTGAAATTCTGTGTGCTGAACATGCAATGAGTGATTAAACAATATCCCCACAGTTTATAATAGTATCATGACGCAGGTTTATAATAGTATCTTGATGGTCCAAATGACCCAAGGAATAGTCATAGTACATACCTGCAGTGGGGGGGGGGGGAAAAGTGCACAGCATGATATACTTCAACTAAGAAATGCTGCTGCTTCTTTAGGCCTGGCCTGCTGCAATCTCCTCCCACTAGAGATTTTAGTCCAGACAGGAAGGCCCCGATCCAAGTGAAGTCAGTCATGATTCACTTGTCCAGTGATTGCGGTAAGGCCGGTCTGCCCACTCCTGTGCACATATATTAAATTCCAGTGAGTCCAGTGGGACTTTTGCTCATCTTCTACAGCCTGCCAGTGCAATCCTAAACAGAGTTAAGCCCATTTCCTCCAAATGCTCATCACTGCATTGCCTAGAACGATGGAGTTTTAGGTCCCTGCAAGGACCTGCAGATCTTGTTTTTCCTTCCCCCCCCCCCCCATCATTTGTGAAATTATTTGGGCTTGCCCCCCCCTTGCCTTCCTTGAACTGATATACACCAGAGAGGCCAAGGAAAGGTGTGTCAAGCCAGCCTTTCCATGCCTAGGGAGTGCAGGAGCAAGATATATGTATAGCCCGCTCTAGCCCTCAGGAAGCTAAGTAGGGTCAGTCCCAGTCAGCGCTTGGCCATGAGACCACCAGGGAAGATTGACACCTGGGCAATGGCAAACCAGCTGGGCTAGTCTCTTGCCTGGAATCCCCCATGGGTGGGACTACCTGGGGTGGCACATTGCTCCTCTTGCCCTTCTTATGCAGAGCTGCGGGACAAAGCTTTCACTGGTTCCATTTTCTGCATCGAATGGCCCCTGGTCACTTTTATTTTAATTGCCACGCTCTTCCGAACCCTTCCCAAGGCAGAGTCTTGGGGACGTACAGCCCAATTGTCAGACTGCGAAGAACTACTCTCTTGGAGATCTCCAAATGTGCATCTGTCCCCAGTGCTGCAGTCCAGAAGATCATCCCCGCCTTCAAGTCCAGACCGCAATTCATAGATAAACAAACACATTATTAGAAAGGCTCTCTTTGTCTCCATTTAGACCAGGGGTAGTCAAACTGCAGCCCTCCAGATGTCCATGGACTACAATTCCCATGAGCCCCTGCCAGCCAATTGTAGTCCATGGACATCTGGAGGGCTGCAGTTTGACCACCCCTGATTTAGACAGACTGCAAGTTTGATGGAATATACCAGGCCACACACACACACATGCACACTGCTGGAAGAGCATTGCCCCTTTTAATGTGTTTGTTCATTTCTCTGCCCTCTGGAACCACCTCTGCAATCAGAAAAGACTCCGAGACTCTCTACTTTCAAGCAATTTTTAAAAGCCTCCGGCTGTCACCGGACTTTATTGCCCAGACTCCATAAAACTGCCAACCTTGATCAAAATTGCATCGCTCCGGCCAAATCCATTTCAGAATTGACGCTCATAAGGGCTGGAGTCATGTCTATTGAAAGATGAGATTCAGATTCACGTGGGGGGGGGCTTCAAATATCTTTTCAAATATCCAAGGGATTGGTGAAGAACGCGTATAGGAAGGCTGGCTTATGAGGGATAACTAGGCTCAGTCAAACCCACCCAAGATGCTTTGGGTGGTGCGGGAGGGAGAGAGGGGTTCAATTGAAAATGAACAAGGTGCTGTTAGAAGGCTCCGTCAGCTTCCCAAGGGAGCTAATGGTCTCAGGCTGGCATTTCGCCAATGGGATGGACTGCCTGGCACTTTGCATTGTTAACCTCCCCAGGACGTTGAATGCAACTCCTTAAAATGTAAAGCAGGGATGTGACTCTTTGTGGGTCTTACTGAGGAGCAGACCGCTGTTTCGTTGACTGGGTCCTCCTATTATTTCTGTGTAGCGCTCGAAATGGCCACCTGGCCACCTGGAGTGGAAGGGAGCCGCTGTCCCAGGTAGCCCTGGCTTTCTCCATAAGCGTCACAGCCTTCCAATCCCGAGCAAAATCTCCAGCCAGACTGAGATCCCCTTCCTTCGGCGCAACACCCCTAAACGCCGCCGCTGCATTAACCTGGGGCTGGGTTGCCTGTCGAATTCGGTTGCTTTTTCTTTTCGCAGCACGCTTGGTTTGGGCCGTCTGCGTTTCAAAGGGAAACGTTGGGGATTTGGCTCGGATTTATGCTGCTCCTTCGGCTTTTCGCCTAGTGCACCGGAGAACGGAGGCTGCTCGTTCGGGCCCAGACTTTGGAGACGATCCGCAGCGATGCCCTGAATCCCGAGGGGTCTGTCGATGTGTCTGGCCAAGGGTTTTGAGTGGCGCAGCAAGCGTCCCCTCGCCGGCCACTGGCTGGGGAAAGCACTCGGACGTCCGGGAAAGGACTCTCCACGGAAGCCACGCAGATCAGTCCGGGGACCTTCCTTACTGACTAGCCCAGGTGTAGTCAAACTGCGGCCCTCCAGATGTCCATGAACCAGTGGCAGGGGCTCATGGGAATTGTAGTCCATGGACATCTGGAGGGCCGCAGTTTGACTACCCCTATCGTCGAACAGATTTTTAAAAGATCTCTTCCAAAATCCAGTGGCTCTGGGGCAGATTGGCAGTACAAGCTGCCTTGAGGACCCGACCGGGTCGCAGCCCGTCCCTTGCCTGGCTTCCGGGTAGAAGTGATCCTTGCTTAAAGCCAAACCGAAGGATTCGGAGGTCCCGGCAAGGTTCAGAGCAGCAGCCAAATAGAGCCCTGCGAGGGGCCGCCGGGCCTCCACTGAGAGTCACCGCGAAATCCTCTCTCCGGGAAGGCCCGGCCTTGGCGGACGGGCAGCGCGGCTGTGAGGCGCATCTGGGCCCCGGGCGCAGGGGCGGGCAAGGATTTCCGTGCCGAAGGTCGGACCCGCCTTTGGGTTCAGACGACCATTCCCGGAGAGACAAGTGCAGGATCAGAAAGGCCGCTTGGCCTCCTCGGTTCAGCGTCCTCCGCTTAGAGCGAATAGGCCGGACCGCTGGATCCCCCCCCCCCGCCCCAAGCCTCCGCGGCCCCTGCAGGATTCGGGGCTCTGAGATCACAGTTGATCCCTATTTCTCGGCCAGCCCCCCTGGACGGCTCTGTCGCCGCCTCAACTCCTTTCCGCGCAAACTGGAGCGTCAGATCCCACGTGGGGAAGGTGTTTGTGTACGTGAGAGGTTTGGGGGGCTCAAAATAAACACTGAAGTGGCGGGCGGGCCGCCGCCCCTCCTTGGCCTTCCGCCCAGCCTCGCGAGGTGTCGGGGAGCCTGAGAGCGCGGCTTGCCCGCGGCTTGCCCAGGGGCTGGCCCAGAGGCGCTGCCTGCCCCGTCGGGGAGAAAACCAAAAGCGGCGCTCGGCTCCCCAAAGCTGCCCCGGCCCAGCCCGGCTGCCAGCGAAAGCCACGGGACTCGCTTCCCGATGGGGCCCGTTCGGAGCTCAGCGGTGGGGAGGCGTCTGCCACGCTGCGGTCTCCTCTGCCCCGGCCCCGGCCCTGCGAGTGCTGCCTTTCTTAACACACCCCAAAAGCCCGGAGCGCTCATTGGGGGATCTACCGCCCCCCTTCCTCCCTAGTGCTCTCCCGTGGGAACAGCAAAGCCGGCGCGCTGGTTTTTGTTAGGTGCTTCCTTCCCATCCCCCCTCCCCCCCCACACACACACATAGGTGCAGACCCTTCCCTTAAGCCGCCGCCTTTGTCTTAGGAGCCCCCCCCCCCCTGCGCCGGGCTGTTCTTCTCATATTTCCCTGTTTGCGTCGGAAGAAAAGTATCGCTGTAATTTCGAGGTCGGATTTCTCAATACGCCTCCTTTAAATAGCAGGCGCGGCCCGAGGAGATTGTCAGGATGTCTCTCGATTTTGTCTACAGTTTACACAACTGGCTCCTCTTTTACAAAAAAGAAAAGAAAAGAAAAGGGGCGGGGGGGGGAAGTGTGTGGGCTAAAAACTCCATTTCACAACCCACGTTTGTATGAGATGCAGGTTTGACATCTGTTTGCCAGAGTGTTTTGCACTTAGCCTAACACCCACTATTAAGTGACAAAAATTGTGGCAGGTTGTCAAAGCCAGCTGACTGACAGCTGCTCCGCTTTACAAAAAGAGAGGCGGTCGGGGAAGTGGGGGGGAGGGGAGAGAGAGGGAGAGGGGGAGAGAGGGAGAGGGGGAGGCCGACCATTCAAATATTTCGAGGGACAAAATATAAGTCACCGGGCTGGGAATCCGCGTTCCCGCCTGATTCGGTTTGTAGCGGTGTAAACGTGGAAGGAGAGGGTTCCAGCCCTCAATAGCCCTGCAGCCAGCCCTCGGCGACCATCCTTGCCTGGAAGGAAATGCGGTCAGGCTGCAATGCAAAAACTGACTTACCAAGTTCCGTCGTGGCGAACGGGGCTGCCCACCTGCTCGGAAGAAAGTTCCTTCGAAAGCAAGGCTGCTGACTCCCGAGCAAGTGCGTGGCCGGTGATCCCCCTCCCCCGTCTGGACGCAAAGGGGACTCTTCCCTCGCGCCCAAAATAAACAAGGGTCTCTCGGCGCTACTTTGGCGGGCGGGGGGCAACAAGGAATGAGGCGTCCGGGGTAGGAGTGGAGAAGACGACCAGGGGCGCGTTGGGCTGCTCGCCAGCGACAGCGACGAGAATTAGGAGGGGAAATGCATCGGCGAGATGGGCGCCCACGTCTCTTTGGGGGGCGGGCGGAAAGGCAGGGCGCGGTGCCCGAAGGAGGCCTGCAATCTTTGCAAGCAAAGGGGTCACTTGGAACCCTTCGAGAGGACGTAGCCAACGTCGGTCCTTTTTAGGATTGCTGCTGAAGAGAGGCCGAGGCATCGCCCTCCGCCTTTTCCTGCCAACCGAGTCTCCCCCCCCCCTTCACCTCAGCAGATGCCCAGAGCAAGAGGCTCCCCAGGTTGCCTTCGCCTTAGTGGGGGAGGGGCGGGGGCGCCCGCGGGCCGAGGGTCCAGTTCCTACCTAGAGTAGGCAAGGAAACGGGGGTACCCCCCAGGTGCCTCCGTGACTCTGGGGTGGTTCTCTTCGGTGCCCGTTTTGGCTAAGCTGCCTTGGGCAAAGGGGGCCGGGGGGGGGTGTCCGGGGGGGGGGCTTCCCTGGGAGGGGTAAAGAACGAGCCAGGCCAGGGGCCGGCTCCCAGGGCCAGGGGCCGGCTCCCCGAGCCTCGTGCCCTGGCGGCGAGAGGGGCTTTGGGGACGGCACCGCCTCGTTGTTGCCCTAGCCCTCTTTTGGGGGTGGGGGTGGGCTGGGGAGGCGAGGGGGGCAGGAAGGGAGCTGAGGACGGGGACCCCCGCTCTCGGCGCTGCAGGCCGGCCTCCGTCGGAGCGCGCAGCTATCAACAAGGCGGCTTCCCCGGATTCGCTTGCGCGTCGGCGGGAGGGGGGGGGACGACCGGGGACGGGCGCGCCGTCGGGGAAGGACCCGCGCCCAGGAGCCCCGGGCTTCTTCCATTCCCCGTCGCCTCCAGCAGCCGGAGCGGAGTGCCGGGCGGGCGGGCGGGCGTAGGAGGGGGGGGGGTAGAGAGTGGCTATTTATTAGAATATACTTGTTTGGCATTGTTCAAGGCCGCACAAAAGCGCTTCATTATGTTCTGGGGTTTGGGGGGGGGGAGAGAGGAGGGGAAACGGGAGGGCGGGAGCGAGGGGAGAGGGAAGGAGCGGGGAGGGGGGAGCGCGCGCGCTTTTGGCTTTCCCTCTTTTCTTTCCCGAGAGAAACAATAAGTTGAAATTGTCTTGAAAAGTCTTGCGCGGGGGGGGGGGGCTCCGTATATCAATAATAAATTTCATGTTCGCGCCTCTCTCCCCCTGGGCGGCGGGCGGCGGTGTGCGCCGGAGGAGAGCGAGGCGAGCGGCGAGGGAGAGCCGGGCCGACAGAGGGGGGAGGCGGGCGGGCGGGCGGGCGGGCGGGCGAGGGGCTGCGCTGCCGGGCGCTCTGTGGCGCGGGCACAGCGGTGGCGGTGGCGGTGGCGGCGGGGCGGGGAGGGCGCGTTGCCCCGGGGCGGGAGGCGGCCGGAGCGGCCGAGGGCGCGAGAGAGACCCGCGGCGAGGGCCCGGGGAGGCGGGCGAGGCGCCCTGCGGGAGAGGCGGCGCCCCTGAACTCGGCCGTGGGAAGAGGAGGCAGCTGCAACTGTAAGTTTGCCTCGAACTTGGGAAGGGGCGGGTGGGTCACCCCACGGGGGGGGGAGGGGGAGGGGGAGGGAGGGGAGGCGGGATTCCAACTGTCTGCAAGTGCCTCCAAAGACCTTTTCTCCCGTGCGGCTTTGTCGACGGAGAAGCGGGCGGACCTGTATGGGGGGGGGGAGGGGGGGTCCCGTCTAGCTTTTTAAATGTGACGAGTGGGAATGGGTTCGCCCGGCCCTCCTCCCGCTTTGCACACCCGCAGAGGGAGAGGGGGGCGCGCACCATCCCCCCATTGCCCACCCCGCAGGAGCGCTGAAGGGCTGGGTGGCCACGCAGCACGCGCCGTCCCCTTCCCCCGGGCATCCCTGAGCGAGCGAGCGAGCGAGCGAGCGAGCGAGCAGGGGGGGGGAGCGCTAGCTTTCCAGCTCGGGCGATCCGAGGGGGCCACGCGGTGAAGGTGGGTTTCGGCTGCCCGTCTTTCCCATCGGGCCGAAAAGCAGGAGAGGAGACCAGCGTGCAATAGAACAAGTGTGGCCTGCTTGCTCGCTCGCTCGCTCCGAAAACCGGCTCCTTCCTTCGGCCGTGCAGAAGTTCGCACGGGTCTTGGTCGGCTCTCCCCGTGCCCGGCAGGGGAGCGGAACAATCGCGCCGAACTCTCCTTGGAGGAATGCGCGGCAGTTGACCCAGGGGGGTGATTTGGGGCCCTCCCTGCGCAAGCACGGCCCGTCCGCTTCCCTAGGCAGGCCCGGGGGCGCCCTCCGGAGCGGACCGCCTCCTTTATCCACTTGGCCCGACGGACGCGCCCCTGCAGGCCCGCCCAAGCGGCCCCGGCCCCGGGCTTGGCCCTTTGCGCTCCATCCGCCTCTCCTTGGCTCAAGAAGGCCTGGGAGCGGCGGGACGCAGGGGATGCGGGCACCTTCCCTTCAGGAGGTCCTCTGGCGCCTCGCGGAAACAGGTGCTTCGACGTGATAGCCGCTCCAGTCAGTTAACCCATCATCAACCCGTTTGAGCGCATCGATTCCTGGGCAGGCTACGAGAGAAAGGGGGCGGGGTCGGCTTGAAAAGCCTCTTTGTTCCGAGGGGAAAGTGCGGTCCCGATACCTAAGCGAGGAAGGCGAGTGCAGAAGAAGGACAGGGAAGGAGAGGAAAGGCATACCCTCGGCTGCCTGTTCCTGAACAAAAAGGAAAGGGATTAAGGCCACGCACATCAAACGCTCTAAGCAGAATACGAGGAGGACGTTTTTGGGGTGTGCAGGGAGGAGGGGAGGACAGCTGCTCCTTTCTGGATAATGCCCACCCCTCAAATATCGTGAAATGCAGAAAAAAGTAAAACGAAACAGATGATCCACCAATGGATGCCAGCTTTCCAGTTACACAGAGCTCTTGATGGAGAAGACTTCAAGAGTTCTGCAGAGATGCCGACTATTGGTTTAGGGATATATTCCCCCCTGCCCGCTCTGGCCACCCATTTTGCTGGCTCCAAGTCCCAACCGGGCAAATCGTGGCCAACCAATCAACGAGATCCAAGCATTAAAGGTCGCATCTTGTGTTTCCTGCAGGACCACGTTGCTAAGGCCCACTTCTTTGGAAGTCAGTGGAACGTGGTGGTGGTTACCTGAGAGTATACAGGCACACATGGCCAAACGCTTCCTATTGGATGTAATCCTTCCTCTTGACCTACGTACAGGATTAGATGCTTCGGAAATTTACTCCATAATTTGCGAGATTAAAAGGCGTATGTGTGTGTAGAGGGAAGTGAATCACGCCTGCGGTTCTCACAAGCGATTCCCACCCACTGCTAATTTCACGTGTGAATGGTCTGTGAAGTTGTGCCCCGGAGCCAACAAGCGCTCCGAAGCCACAAAGAGCGAGAAACGGCACGTATTTGGACGTGAACACCCCCTCACACACACACACACACACACACACACAGTTGGAGGCAAGGGCTACATAGGCAGTCTACTCCGCAGAAAAAGTGAAACTCGGTTTGAAAGACAGGCGTTTTTTAAAAGTACAGATGGGCATCTAGATGCAACTGGAGAGGGAAAAAAACCTCTTTTTTTTAAGGGGGGGGAGGACTACAGAGCATTAACGGGGCCTCCGCTACGCACCTTCCCATCTGCTTATTCTTAACAAGCCGCCCGTGGTTTCGGGAAGCACCCCCCATTTGGCCGCCCAACGAACCCCATATTAGATCGATCGGTTCACAGCCCAAGCCTAGAAGATCGTAGAAAGCGGAAATCCCACCATAACCAACTGACCGGATTCTTGCTGGGGGCAATCCACTGAGTAAGAAGAAAGAAGACAAAACGGAAGATGTTCTGAGCAGGAATTTGGGGGGGAAGGCGGGAGGGAGGGAGGGAGGGAGGGGCACAGAGAGGAGTGGCTTTTTCTCCTAGGACAGTCACTGATCTGTGGGTTTCCTTGGGGTGAAGAGAGCCCTTCCACAGGCCAGCCGCCCCTCCCGTGCTCCTCCCCATGGACATTGTAATGACCCCCAGAGGGCAGCGAGGATACGCCCCACCGCAGCTAAAGGGGGGGCCACCGCCTTGATAGATGGCCGGCCAATCAGTTGCGCATAACACGGGCCCCCCACCCACCCCACACTGGGACATATTAGTTACCTGCCAGGCAAAAGCTGGAGCTGAAACCACGGCGGCGATTCACCCGAGTGGAATGCGACATGCCCAGATCTGATCACCTCCCCAAACCCACAAATTTCACCATGCTAGGAGTGACAATAATCATAGTAATTTCCCACCCTCTCGCATCCGCGTGCATCACGGGTTGCCGCGAACAAGATAATGCCCACAGGAACTTCTCGGCCGGGGTATACGAAAGAAAATCGTATTTGACTCCCTGGAAAGGGGTTCCCGCTTGTCAATGGGGAGGTGAACGGCGTTAAACGGCGCAAAATGTGTTATCCCCCGGGCACGGTTATAAAACTTCCAGCAAGCAGCATAGGGGAGATTAGTTAGACGTCTTGTTTTGCTGTTTTCCCCCCCGAACTCGGCGCTGGATGCGGCTCGCAAAGGCTCGAAATCGTGTCAAAGTGATGTTTTAATCTCGTGGAGAAAGTGTATTAAAGGACAAGATGTAATTTATGGGAGATGCTTCGATGCAGAAGGGAGATTGGAGTGGATGATGCGCGGCTCTCCCGTGAACCCCGTGTCATGTGTATATTGAAGCCTGGCTGCTTAATCTAATTTGCAATAACAGGGACTGGCCGGGAAGCGGGGCGGCGGGGGACTGGGAGGGCGGGGGACTGGGGGAGAGACGCAGAGGAGCACCGAGCTGGCTCTCTCGGCCCCTGGTTTGGAGGCTCCTCTTATCAGGCCGCCCTGACTCGTCTCCGGCTTCGATTGTCTGCTCGGGAGGCCGGAGAAAGCCCATCGTGCTTTAGCTTTCAAAAGGCATCCCTGTGCCTCAGGCTAGTGGACGGGAAACCATTGTTCGTTTTTAAAAAGAATTAGCAGCAACGCAGTCTTAGCTTCTTAATCACCGTGTCCTTCTTTCCGGATACTCTTCTTCCTTGTGCCGGCTTGAGACGGAGAATCTCACAAAGAGGCCGCTGCAATTGGGGGGGTGGGTCCATAAATCGTAATGCGCAGGATGCCACCTACACATTTGCTCCTAAAGATGGTCCTAAAGAGTTGAACCAGTTAAAAGGACAGGGTGTGTGGCTGGGGTGGGGGGGGGGGAGACAGAGAAGAGTTTCAGGGGGTCGCCACCTTCGTCCGCAGAGGATCAGGTAGATGGGAGGCCACGAACCGCTTCCAGACCCACAAGGTATCCGGGATTTGAGCGACTCGGCGCTCCTGGCGATCTCGTATTATCCGTGTATCCCTTTAACAATACAAAGACTCAGAAATTACAACTCTCGAGTAATGTTGTGTTTCTTTTAAGGTGCATTCAGACTGTTAATTACAGGGGGGGTTGTGTCAATAGAACTTTATCAATGACCCGTTTAATTCTGCTGTAATTACTGACAAAATAAGACAAGGATGGATCACAATAGAGAATATTTCTCTTTCAAAACAATATTGTACCGAGCAGTCTCGTTAAGGCATAATATAAACAAACAGGTTATTAAAGACTCTCGGTGACAGAGCGTGACTCTCGCTTTCTGGGAGAAGCCGGATTCACGACGCCCATGGGAAGGTTCAAGCCATGGAGACACGCGCTTATCCGACTGCTCCCCGGACACCGGCCGACCGGCATGGACAGGGAGCCGGTCTTTAAGGGGCTGGCCAACGCCCCCCCCCCTCCGCAGGCACCACTCCGGAAGCGGCGTTCCTGTGGATGCTTCGTGACCCCTGCGCCAACGATTTTAGGGTAGGCAGAATATGCACCCGAGCAAGGGCGTTTAGCTCTTTAACCTCGGAATAAAGCAGAGTTATAATAGACTGTGAATGATAAAGGTTTCTTATTTTAGTGAGCAAACAACAACCAAAATATATTGCAAAATTAATTTATCTCTCTTTTGCAAAATACACATGGAGGACACTTAAAGCCACGAGTTCTCTTCTAAGTCTGGCCAAAAGGTCTGTTGTTTTTTTTAATCGATTCGATTTATCGATCAAATTATGCAATCTTCCTGGACAGCAGCAAAACATCTGTGGCATTTGTTAGAGGAGGACGATCAACCCGGGGCCTGCGATGGATAGATCCTGGTTGGAGCCCCTGGCCCGCAGTTCTTTCTCTAAACGGGAGGTGGAATTTCTTCCTTTGTTTTTGACATAAACCGTTTGAGACTTAATTTCAAATAAGGACAGGGCTAATTTAAGACCCGTGCCCGGGATGGCTTTACAGGGCAGAATCAGCGTTCCCTTGCCCATTTTTTTTTCTTATTGGGAGGGGCACACGCACGTATTTGGAGGGGGGCTGTGTAGTTTTTGTGGGGGGGGGTCTGTCAATCGCTGACCTCTCCTCTTTAAAATAAGGCTGGTGACATGAATGACGCGGGTTCTTTCTCCATCTTTTTAAAGTGCTCTAATCTGTGACAGTGTCGCTTATTCGAACTCAGCATTCGGCTTCGGTCGTCCCTTCCTTTTGGTGCCCTTCAAGAATAAAACCGGAAACATCCTGCAAGGGGGTGGGGGTGAGGGTGGCCTTTTCGTCATTTCGGGGCAGGGGTGCCGGGATGCCAACTTCGCCTCAGCTGCCGCCCCAACTCCCGTCTGTTTTCTAGCCGTAATTGACAAAGCGGGGGGGGGGGGGGGGGTTCCTCTTAGAAGCCGCTCTTCAGATCTCCTTGAAAGGCGCCTGGGATTTCATTTCAACCCCAATATAGGGAAGGGGGGGATTAAAATAAATTTCGCAGGTCCTTGATTCACGGGAAAGTAGATGGGGGGGGGGGAGATTAGAACAAATGTTACCTTTCCGCGTCTCTATTTAGATTTATGGCGCTTCAGGGGAGGGGGGGAGATTGAAAGCGTTTCCTGCCTGGGGTTTTAGCCTTTCTCTCCCCCCCCCCCCCTTCATTCATAAACCTGGTGGTAACTATAGACGCGGCTTGAATATTATTGACATCTCTTCCCTCAACTGCTCCCTCTGTTAACCCAATTACAGAATTCATCAAGAACTGTGTTGAATTATCTCTTTTCCATACAGTATCAGCATTAGCCTAATTAAAAGCTATAATGTCTGATATAATGATTAAATAGTTAGCTCTGCTGTAGGGAAGCAATATTTTGTTTTCCCTTCAATTAGAAGCTGATTGAGGTTTTTCAGAGCAGGTCAGCTGTGAAATTTGAATTATATGTGTGAGCGCTGCTCACAGGGGTGAGTCCCTACTCGAAAGCTCCAGAGATTCTCCAAACGCTTTTACCCAGAGAGCTAGGAAGCTACAACAACGACACACACACACACACACACACACACACGGGATAGTGGGCGGGGCGCGGGGTAGGATCTCCGAATGAACTGTCAGAGCGAGGGAGAGAGAGAATGAGAGAGAGAGCTTTGTTAGGGGCGAAGAGAAAATAACTAATTTGGAGTTGTTGTCTTTTAAAGGGGGAAAAAAAGGACGAAATCTCAGCTCATAAGTCAAGTGAGTCCTGCTCCCTGCTGAGCATGAGGGTCGCAGTTCGGGCTGGCCCTGCCAGGTGGGCTCGCGGCCGCGCGCACGGGTCCGCCGAGAGAAACTGTTGAAGGCGTCCAGGCTGCATTTGGGGAGAAGTCGCTTTGGACCCCTTTGGGACGAGTTCGGGGAGTTTTGCTACCCGAAGGGAAAGGGGCCGAGGGGGGGAGGATGCGCACTGGGCGAGGGAGCTGCGTGGGGAGCCCTCCTGCCCAGCCCCGGCGGCAGAGTCGGAGTGGCCGAGTAGCCACCAGACGGCGATCGCCGCTTTCTCTGAAGAGCCTCGGGCCACCCTCCGCGCAGCCCGGGGCCGGGTCGCCCCTCCCCTTCCAGGGGTCTCTCTTTCTCTGCCTGCCTGCCTGCCTGCCTCGAAGCGCAGGAGGGGCTCTCCGCCCAGCCCGGACCAACCGCGCAACGCCGGCTTCTGGCGGGCCAAGGGAAGGGAGGGCGAGCCAAGGGAAGGCGGGTCAGACCCAGCCGCGGGCCCCAGGAAGGAGGGGAGTGGGGGGGGAGAACCTGCAGGCGCCCAAGGACACCTGTCACCTTGGGGGGCAGCAGGAGGCTTTCCTTTCCGGATCTTCTTCCCCGGTCTCGCAGCAGCAGCCAAGGAGTCACTCACGATCCATCCTCTGGCCAGCTGTGTTTGCCCAAAAGATCCCATCTCTTTCCCATAAAGCACGTGTGCGCACAGTGACGCTCACACACACCTCACACCCACACAGCCCCCTTCCCAGTTCTTTTCTCCTTCCTGTCTTCTGCGGGTCCCTCCAGTCGCGGCTCCTTCTTACAGCAACTTCAAGTGTTCTTCGCTCGGGCCTCTTCACGGGGCTCGCTTTCGCCAATACGGAAGGCTGCGGTCGGTTCACACTGGCGTCTTCGATCCGACGCCGCTGCAGCACCCGGTGCTGACCTCATACAAGAACGAACCGGGAGGGGTCAGATGGCCGAGACTGCCCTTTCTTAGCCCCTCCTGGGCCCTTTGCAGTCCACCCGGCCGCCCTTCCCAGATCACCCTTGAGCCAAAAAGCAGAGGAAGGGGCTCGTGTGAACCAGACGCCTGCCCTCCTTTCCTGTGGAAAGAGCATCTGGTGCAGAGAAGGCAAAGACCAAACTCTCCCAGAGTCCAAAACAGAGAGTCCGTCCCATCTGTCAAGCTGCTCTATAACCACCGCAGCCACTAAGGTCTTAGAAGGGGGCATGCACAGGACAGAGCTGGCAATTTTCCCCTCCTTGAGCTCCACAGCTCAAAGCATGTTTCTTTTTTCTTTCCGAAATACGTTCCAGCGAGCCACTAATATTTACTTCCGACTAAGCCTGTTTAGGCTGCCAAGGTCCCGAAACGCGTGGGGTTACCCCAACAATCCTCTCTCGTTGGATTCCTGTCCAGGCCACATTGTTTTCCTCCGGGGAGCTGGACAGGTGCAACTGGTCCAATATATTCTGGATGTAACAAACAAGAAATTCCCCCATCGGGCTGGCTAGTAGGGGGGTGCCCTCGGCTTGCTTGAACCGGTGGGATTGTTTCCCGAGGCAATTGAGGGAGGGCATGAGACAGAGCCTCGGGATTGTGGGTTGGTTTGGACGCTGTCTCTGCGGCTGTTAGAAACTCTCCTAGGACGGAGGAGGGCGAGAACCCAGCCCTACGCCCCACCCACCCCCTTCTAATGCTGGCCGAAAGCGACTGGGAGATAAGATAGAGAGGGTGACTCTCAGGTGTCAGCAGCGCCCCGTCGCAGGACCTTTTAAGGCCCGGGCAAATTCTTCTTAGGCAGAAGGGTCCTTTCTTTCTGCCGGTCCTGCGCGGAACAAGGCGACTCCCGGCCCACTCGGAACGGCGCAGGTCACCGGATGGTCCCGACCTGCGACCCCCACAGCTAACCTGATTGTGCGCCCCACTGCTTCAGAGGGCTTGCGCCCAGATATGGGCGCAGTGAGGCTTTCAACGCTGAAAGCAAGAGGGACTGCGCACAAATCAGTGGATCGGGCGCTGCTTTCCATAAGGAGCGGGTCACCTGAGCCTCTCCGGGTTTAGCAGCCTCCGAGCCACCAAAATCTCTTCGAAGTGGCCTCCCGCTGCTCGCCGGCTCCCTTAGAAGGAGCCAGTTATCCCTGGCATCTGGGTAAAATATGGTCTGCAGTTCGGACTCGAGGGCCAGGCTATTCCATCCCTCCCTTGTTGCCATTGTAGGAAGCTTGGCGCCGGGTTGGTGCCTGAGCCACACATGACAACTGTCAATTATCCGTCCCTTGGCAACAAGACACGCCAGCCGAGCGGGAAGCTCAGGCCCGCGGCCGTCGACCCCGAAGCGCCGCTGGCCTCGACCCCACTGGGGCGCGTCCTGGACCGAGGCATTTGCTGCCGGGCCTGAGAAGAAGCTGTCCTTGGACGCTGGAAGCCTCCGGCACCCCTTTCAAGGGTCTCAGAAGACAACCTGGTCTGCTGGAAGGGGGGGGGGTATGCTAGGGCAGGGCTAGTCAAACTGCGGCCCTCCAGGTGTCCATGGGCTACAATTCCCATGAGATGGGAATTGTAGTCCATGGACATCTGGAGGGCCGCAGTTTGACTACCCCTGTGCCAGGGGGCTAAGTGCAGGACTGAGGAGCTGGCTAGACATGCGTGTGTTGTATCCAGCAGTTAAGGCGGGAAAAGATTGTGCCTAGAAGTGTCCCGTGTTCCGGCCGCCGTTTGGCCCCTGACGCCGTTCCTCGGGCTGCCCTGACTCCCCCTGCCCTGAACCAAATGAGTGTTTGGAGTCCAAGATCCTCTCCGCAAGGTCTGCAGCTGGTAGGTGGGATGCAGCCCACTTTTCCCCAGGAGGGGATCGAGACCCGTTTGTTTGCTGGGTGTCAGGGAAAGCGAGAGAAGACGTGTCGGGTTGGAAGCGGGACTGTCAAATGTTTATCCCCTGCACGGCCTGCCAAAAAATCAATGAGGACCACGATGGTTAAAAAAAAAAAAGAGTGGGAAACAAACAGGCCTTCTCAACCAAGGGCCCCTCGTCTCCCTCCGCACCCTCCGTAACTGCGGCCTACCTCGCAGCCTTGATAGGAAGATGAAGACCCCTCACATCTACCCCCCCCCAAAGCCTATCACCCTGCCCTTTGATCGTTGAAGGTTGTGCAAAAGTTTTATGAAAAGGAAAAACAGTCCTAGTTGGGCCAAGGATAAAATATAAATGAAACTCATTCTGCTGCTCAGAATCGAAGAGCCCCATTCTATTCCCTGAGCCTTCGGGGAGGGCGGTATATGAACGTGAAATACATACATACATACATACATACATACATACATACATACATACATACATACATACATACACACACATGAGTATGCGGCCTGCGGCTGCCTTCCCAGTGTCTGTGAATCTGATCTGGCTCCCCACTTTAGCGGCTCACCCCGGGGTAGTCGACGTTTCTGTTATGGCACCAGAGGTCAGTAGAGTGGCCGGTGGATACATTTATTGATGGGATTTGCAAGCTGCCCTATTTTGGGGAAATCCTCCCCACTTGCAACTGGGAGGCACTACACGCACAGGCGCGGGCGCGCACACACGCACACGTGATCCAGAAGGGTTCGGATTGCCCCGAGATACGAATCTCTGACGAGGCGTGCACTCCGGACAGAGTTCGGCTGCCCCAAGCCAGTTGGAGACGATGGGCTTAGAACGGCGCATCTCGATCTAGTGAGCAAAACGGCGGGGTAACTCAACGGAGCGTCCTGCATTGAGGTGGCGTTGCTACGATAGTGGAGTCCAGATCCATGCAATCAGCTACCCCAGCCCCAGCGTACATGAAATGACCCACCCTTTTAATTCACCAGTAACATAACCAAGACGCGTAAATGTGACACACCCAGCCCCCTACCCAAGACTGGCAGCAACTTGGCATGGCGAGGCTGAGCTCCCAGGCATGAAGCTGGGGGCCTGGCTCCTGACCCCTCTTGACCCCTCGACTGTAGCATCAGACTGGGACGCGCCGGTCCTTTTAGTGGTGTGTTCTGCGCGTTCGAGAACCCAAAAGGAACAGAAGGCAAAGTAGTTAGGATAAACATTCTTCTGCACTGAAGTTTCCTCGGTTTGTTTGCAGGGTTTTTAAAATGTGTGTGTACAGTGGGGGGGGGGGGAGTCTCAAGTAATCTGAAATACCTTCGCCTTTGAGGATCTATGAAGAAATCCAAAGTTCTCTATTGCTTTCCGAGTCTCCGCCCTCCCTTTGGACCGCCAAATACTTTACAACGTTCATACTGGATGATTGTAGGAACCTACCAGCAGTGCCTTTTACGCGGCGGCACCCCAGAAATCCCCCAGAAGCCTAGGGGATTTCCGTGCCACGTTTTGTCCTCCCAGTCTTCCGCAGTGTTCCAGTTCTTATGTTTCAAGTTCACCTTAGTCTGACACGCGGTTTCTGAGCCTATGTAAACATATAGTGAATGTGATTGCCTGAAAAGCCGTTTGCCTTTTGACTCTTGAATGTCGGCTGCCATTAATTGGATTTTCCTTCGTGCTGTTTTGTTCCCCCATATTTGTATGCAGTTTTGTTTTAGATCTTGTTTTGAATTGTTGGTTTGTGTCGTGAACCGTTTGGAGCAGCGCAACTGGAAAGGTCTGCCAGAATGTATATACACATATATGGTAGTAACATATATAGATACATGGTAATAGACCCCTTAGGAAAGGTAATGCTATTGAAAAGCAGCCCAGCCTTGTGCAGTTGGTGGAGGGAGAGGGCGCTTCACATTCCCCCCCCCCCCAGTCATTGCAGAAGACACTTTACTGCTGAGACCATTTCCTGTGACCAGGCAAGGCGCAAAATATTGAGCTGCCGGATAGACGTGGATGTCCGGGGGCGGAGGCAAAGGGGGCTTGCCCCACCTTGGACTCCTCAATGTTCTGATCAGGTGCTCTGCAGTTCGGATGAATTGATCTCTTATTTCGACTGACCGCCCCCGACCTTTCCTCTTGCATCCGACGAACCAGGTGTTTCCCGCGGAAAGCTAAGGCGACGGTCCAGCCAGTCCAGCGCCTGGTGGCAGGATCCGCCAATGAAAACCGGGGGCCTCCTTCAGCCCCTCTGCCCTACCAAGTTTGTCTCTTTGGTGCTGAGCGCTGTGAAGCGAAGGGGCCCGGCAGAGAGAGGCGCAGGACTGTCGCGGGAAGAAGCAGGTGGGCAGGTATTGCGCGCGGGTGAGGTCGCCCCCTGCGTCTTGCGCCGACAGCGAGTTGGATCGGGTTCTGCACCAGCCTTTTGAGAGGGTATCAGGGAGGCAGGCTACCCCATCCCTTGCTAAAAATGCAGTCAAAAAGAATCAGGGCTGGGTACGTTGGCGGCAATCCTATGTGCCTCTTTGTCCACATTGGGCTCCTCTGTAAAGTCACAGGGACTGTTGTAGCTGCGATCCTAAATAAACGAGGAGATGCCCCGTGAAGGTTACCGGATACTGAGTGTTATTCAGTGCCGTTTATCCGTCCCTATGAGTGTGCTTAACTGGTTAGAGCGCCAGTCCAGAAAGTCTCAAAAATCACGGAGGCGAGAACAGTCTAAACCTTGGTGGGGGTGGGGTGAAGGAATTTAAGACATACATTTGAAGCTTCTGGGTGAAACGCGAAACGTCCTTTAGTCTGGAGCCGCAAAAAACAGCTGGGTCGAGAAGAACAAATGAATTTGTCAGAAATGTAGGCAATGTTATTGCTGATACCTCCTAACGCCATATTTTTTGGCTAGGCAACCGCATGCCCGATGTGTGCGCTATTCCTTGAAAGTAAGCCCGGCTCTTTGAAACAAGATTTACGCCCAAGCATAAGAAGAGCGGAGTCCCACTTTCAGGCGCGAGGCCTCTAACTCAGGGGTAGTCAAACTGTGGCCCTCCAGATGTCCACGGACTACAATTCCCAGGAGCCCCTGCCAGCTGCTGGCAGGGGCTCCTGGGAATTGTAGTCCGTGGACATCTGGAGGGCCCCAGTTTGACTATCCCTGCTCTAATTGGTCATGACTGAGCCTTCAAAGGTTGGCGACGTTGTGTGCCCTCCATGTGTTTGGGGACACAGGTAACACAGAAATTGAATCCTTAAAATCGAGAGGGAATGCTTCCTTTCCCAAGACCTTGTTTGGGTGACGTCTTAACGCTCCCATTTGAAGGATCGCCACAGCAGCCAGGGGTCTCTCAAACCGCAGTCCTAAAAGCGCTTTCCTGGGCGCAAAGATCCCTGCTGAAGAGACTTGAGCGGGATTCTGAGCAGATCTCCTTAGGGCTTCAATGGGATAATACCCCCAGGGTGAGAACTGAAGTCTCTTGATGGCACTGGAGCTTACTGTCCATATATAGTCATGGAAGTGTTCACTTGGAGGGGGAGCCCAGTGGAACCGTCAGGGATCGGGATGCTACTATTAAAATCGGAACGCCATCCTTTCAGATCTGCTTAAATTCCAGCCTCCAGCATTTTGGGAAGAGCTCTTTCCGAGGCCAACATCAGATTTCCAAGAACTGCCGCCCATCCTGATCCTGAAGCTATCGCTTGGAAGTAACCCACGTTGCTCTTGCCATCAGGAGCAGCGGGGCAGTGTGGCGGTGACGTCCCGGAGGGCATGCAGCTGGAAGGCCCAGCACCATGCGGCCTCCCCACCGCGCGTCCTCCTCCCAGTAGCCATGCGCTGGCGTCGCCTCTGAGCCTCTCCTTTGGCAGGCGGCACAAAAGGGACGGGAAAGTTCCCGTCAGGAAGGAAGAGGAGAAACAGGGAGGGAGCTGCCAAAGTTTGGCCAACTCTGCAGTTTGGGAAACAAACGCTGTTGTGTGCGCGCCCTCCCTCCGCCCCCGAGCGGCCGGCCCTGCCAGATCCTTCCTCCCGCCGCGCACAACAGCGGCCCTCACGCAGCCCCCACTGCCAGAAGCGCCTGGCGCGCCGGGGGCATCCAGCGCCTGCCTGCCTGCCTGGCCGACGGGGCCGACGGGGACACGAGGCCGTTCTCGACGGCACCCGAGCGGGGAAGCGCGGGCGCCTCGGGCATTCGATGGCGATTAACGCCTCGCGGGAGCGTTTTGTTCCGTGGTGGTCGTGACCCCTTCCCTGGCCCCTCCCCGCAGCGCAGCGTGGCTCCCCCCTCCCCCCCCCCCCGCGCTCCAGAATAGTTTGTACTTCTCACCTCCGGACGTCACTCCTCCGTGCGCCATGCAAATAATCCCCCGCCGGCGCGCTCCCATTGGCCGAGGCAAACTCATTTAATCCCAGTTCGGTGCGCGGCGGCGTATGGCTGCCGGCCTCTTCTCTCGCCGCGTCTCTCGCCTGCTCCTCCTTTCCTGCTTCCACCCGGGCGCCAGGAGGGAAACCACCGCGCACAAATTACTGTGCAAGTTCTGCTGCCGGGCGGCGGGCTCTCGGCGCCCCCCTCCCTCCCCTCCCCTCGCCGCCACCGCCCCCTCCCTCCCTGCCTCCCCCCTCCCTCCCTCCCTCCCTCATCCGTGCGACTAGATCTCTCCCTCCCTCCCCGCCTGCCTCCCCCTCCCCCTCCCGATCGTCATTTAATTACTTTCTCTCTCCCTTTTTTTCCGGCGAGGGGTAGAGGTGGCCGAGGGGAGGGGGATTTCCTGCCTCTTTTCCTCGGTTCACTTGGGACCAGCGGATGCGAGTCACACACGCTCCCGCCCGCAACTCTCTCTCTCGCTCGCTCGCTCTGCCGCTCGCCGAGGGAAGTTGGCGGGGAAGGGGGCGCGCATTAGATCACTTCTCCGGCGGCGGCGGGCAGGAGGGGAGCGCTCGCCTGGGGCTATGTGAAGCGCGCCCGTGCTGAAGCCGAGCCCGGAGGAGAGCGCCCAGCGCCGGCCGCACACTCGCTGCCCACCTCGGCGCCCGGCCCGGCCCGGCCCGTCGTCCTCGTCCTCGTCGTCTGCCGCTGCTGCTGCTGCGCCGCGCACCTGTTCGAGTGGCTCAGCCCAGGCAGCTCGCCACCAGCCCGGGAGAAAGTTTTGCCGTCGGACGAGGCGTCGTCGGCGTCGTCGTCGGAGGGTCTCCCTGCCGGCCCAGCTGTCTTCGGCGCCCTTCCTTCCTTCCTGGCCGGCCGCGGGGGACTCCCGGCGCCCTCTCGCTCTCTCCGGCCCGGCCGGCCCCGGCGCTCCTCGCCCGCTCTATGTTTTGACGCCGCGCAGCCTGCCGGCCCCCGACAGCTGCGCCCATGTACAGCATGATGATGGAGACGGACCTGCACTCCCCCGGGGGCGCCCAGGTGGCCGGCAGCCTGGCGGGCCAGGCGGGCGCGGGGGGCGGCGGCGGAGGGGGCGGCGGCGGTGGCGGCGGGGGCGCCAAGGCCAACCAGGACCGGGTCAAGCGGCCCATGAACGCCTTCATGGTGTGGTCGCGCGGCCAGCGGCGGAAGATGGCCCAGGAGAACCCCAAGATGCACAACTCGGAGATCTCCAAGCGCCTGGGCGCCGAGTGGAAGGTCATGTCGGAGGCCGAGAAGCGGCCCTTCATCGACGAGGCCAAGCGGCTGCGGGCGCTGCACATGAAGGAGCACCCGGATTATAAGTACCGGCCCCGCCGCAAGACCAAGACGCTGCTCAAGAAGGACAAGTATTCGCTGGCCGGAGGGCTGCTCGGCGCCGGCGGCCCCGGGGGAGGCCCGCCCGTGCCCATGGGCGTCGGGGTCAGCCCGGGCGGCGTGGGCCAGCGCCTGGAGAGCCCCGGCGGTGGCGGCGGAGGAGGCGGCGGCGGGGGCGGCGGGGGTGGTGGCGGCGGGGGCTACCCGCACATGAACGGCTGGGCCAACGGCGCCTACCCGGGCTCGGTGGCGGCGGCGGCGGCGGCGGCGGCGATGATGCAGGAGGCGCAGCTCGCCTACAGCCAGCACCCGGGCGGCGGCGGGCACCCGCACGCCCACGCGCACCACCCGCACCCGCACAACCCGCAGCCCATGCACCGCTACGACATGGGCGCCCTCCAGTACAGCCCCATCTCCAACTCGCAGGGCTACATGAGCGCCTCGCCCTCGGCCTACGGCGGCCTCTCCTACGGCGCCCAGAGCCACCAGAACTCGGCCGCGGCGGCGGCGGCAGCGGCGGCGGCGGCAGCGGCGGCCGCCTCGTCCGGGGCGCTGGGCGCGCTCGGCTCCCTCGTCAAGTCCGAGCCCAGCGTCAGCCCGCCCGTCACCTCGGCGCACTCGCGGCCGCCCTGCCCCGGGGACCTGCGCGAGATGATCAGCATGTACTTGCCCGGCGGCGACGGCGGGGACCCGGCGGCGGCGGCGGCGGCGGCAGCGGCGGCGGCGGCGGCGGCTCAGAGCCGCCTGCACTCCTTGCCGCAGCACTACCAGAGCGCCAGCACGGCGGTCAACGGCACGGTGCCCTTGACGCACATCTGAGCCCCCGAGGAGACCCCGCCGCCCGCCTCTGCGCCCCCCCCCGCCCGTATCTCCCCCCCCCCGCCCCCGCCCGGCCTTTGGGACAGACCCGGAGCCCCGCCGGGTCAGAGCAGAGCCGCCCCCGAGGAACACGCGGGCCGGACGCCGAGTGCCCGGGCGGGAGAGGTGGCGACGGATGGTGGCCCCGAAAGATGCTCCGCACTGCCCGCCCGCCCCCGCCCCCCCCCCGGCCGCCCCTAAGGACTCGCTGCTGGAACTAGGGGAGGGGGGTCCTTTTTGCCCCTCTGTTGATGTTGCGTTCTAGACGGACAGTCTGTGTTTTAACTAAAAAGAAATTTTTGTACAGTATTTATCGTTCACCCAGAAGGCACAGAGCATTTTATTTGCTGGGGGCGGGGGGTTGGGAAGAGTGGAAAAGAACAAACGACTATAATTATTAAGAATACAAAGATCGAGGTGATGCCAACTCTTTTTTTTCCTTTTCTTTTTTTGGCCGCAGAGAAGGATCGCGGCTTCTTGTGAAGACTTTCAATCCATTGCCTAAGAGAAACAAAGATCCCGGGGGCAATTTGCTCGTTCCTTATGCACCTGCCAGAGATGCAAATCCAAAACCAAGCTTAAAACTTTTTTTGGTAGTTCTTATAACGAGAGGTTTGGTTTTTTTTTTTTTTTTGGAGGGGGTTATTTTTGCTTGTTTTATTTATAAAACTTTTTTTTGTGAGCAACCACAATATTCTGAATTTTGTAAATGTCTGCATTTTTTTCTTTTGTTAACTTTTTTTGGTATTTTTTTCTTGTAAATGCATTGTGGAAATTTTAATTCAGTTTAGGCGTTGCAAGGGAATTCAAAAATGTGTATATAGTTTACTAAAAAAAGCATTTCAGCTAAAAAAGAAAGGAAATAAAAATCTAAAGATGAGTTCGATTCGGAGTTAAATCAATTTCAAAGTGAAACTGGAACCAGTCAGTTCAAATGTACTAATTCATGGCATGCCTTAAGACTAGAGATTGGAAATTGATTATATGTATAAATATAACGTGGAACATTAATTATAATAAGGGAAAAATCCCAACTTGGGTTTAGACATCTCACAGTTTCTACAAAGGAAAAATAAAAACCCAAAGGGAAGGAAATTTTTTTCAAAAAAAATTATATATACATATATATATATATGGTGTAGTTTGGGGATATTATTTTAATATCTGTTGAGTATTGTTAAGGGAGGCGACCTATTAAAAATACTTTCCATAGCATTCATTGTATATTTTGTTTATTTATGGAAACTGAATCGAGTTTTTAAGCTTCCTCTGTTTTCTACCTTCAAATACCACACAAGTTTTAAATAGGGCTGGCTAATTCCCTCTCTTTCTTCTCCCTTGAGACTGAGGTTAGATCAAATAACTTCACTGTCACTAGGTTTGCCATGTGCAGGAGAGCTACAGGAATATTTATGAGGAATAATAATAGGGATTGTTAAATATGACAGGAAATGGGCTTGATCGTTTCCCATCCCAGTCCTTTGCCCCAATGGTCTTTTGCAGAATGTGATAGATCTTTCCTCATTGCTACACTGACACCACACATTTGAGGATATCTAAGTGTTGTGTCATGTTCTGAAATTTGATGTAAAGTGTCTCTGTCTTGCTAACTATACTAGAAACAAGTATCAAACTTCATTTAATGGTCAAGGGAGAAATTGTTGAGTTGCTTTTTTAAAATTGGGTGTTAGCATTATTATTGAGTGTGTGAAAGGAGGGGAGATAGCACAAGGGAAACAACAGTTGGAGCAAATAACACTATTCTTTTCCCCCTCTATTCATTTCTTTATATCACCTGGCAGCAATTCTCAAAGGCATTTATCCTGGTTTCACTTTACCTCAGAATAGAGCTACCTGGACACATATATTTCTGTCCTAAGCACATTACTAAATCTCCTAGACTTCAAGGGAATTAATTCTGTGGTAATGTGCTAACTGCCTGGAAAAGTGCATGGATTTAGAAACTATTTTGGAAATTCTTAAATTGTATTGTTTAATCGAGCCACCTAAAGTTTCTTATTGCTCATTCTTGCAAGTGGTTGCAAACTAGAATTCTAAGAAATGTCTATTGCTTTCTATCAAGGAAATAAAATTCTTTCCTTTTCTCTTAACATCTTTTTTTTTTTTTAATTGAACCCTTTTTTACTGTCTAGGCCCCAGCAGCCAGTTTGGCGCATTCTGTGGAAGAGTGCATGGCTCCCCGGATTTGGTCCCTAAATCCGATTTGATTGGGAAGAACCCCAAATGATGTTAGATTCTTGCATGTTATTTCCCCCTCCAGTCATTAGCAGAGTTTTTTTTTAAACAACAACAAAACAAGCAGGGGGAAAGTCAGCAGGTATAAAAATTTTGCTCCTTGTTTGATGCTCTGCCTGTACAAATGTGTCATCCTGATTCTGATGATCCATCATAGATAAAGTCAAAATATTCTTGGAGATCTCCTGTTATCACTTTCTTAATTTAGTTCCCAGTTTACATACTGCCAGCTGTGATTTTCTTTTTTTTTGGGGGGGGGGAGGGATGTAAGGAGCTTCTACCTATGTGTGAAAGTGCGCCACATTTTAATTCGCCTAGGAATAATGCAGCTCATTCCCCTCCCCCCGGGTTTTAGTGAGAAAGAAAGGCTTAGGGAGAGAGGCAAAGAAAGGTCCGCCTCCTGTTTGGGGAGAGCGATTCTTTGTGCTGCTTTTATTTTTTAGGTCCCTCCGGCACGAGACCAAACGGGGCACTCTTCACCTAAGAAAGCCAACACTGAACTGAAACAACTCTCTCTGTCCACTGAGATGCGTTTCAGCAACTTTAAAATTGTTTCCTCAGTTGTGGTGTTTTTTTTTTTGTTTTGTTTTTAAGTAGAGATTGATCCCGAGGCGCATCTCGAAGTCTGCGGGTTTGAGGGAGAGAGATCTGGGTCCGGGCCTGTCCCCTGCTGCCCTCCCCCCGGGCCCCCCCGGAAGGAAAGGTCGTGACGTCACGCCGCCCTCCCCGGCTGGGCTCGCCTCCCCTTTTCAGCACTCAGCGGGAATCACCTTCCTGAAACCTTGGAGAATCCCTTGAAGTGGGACGGAAATGGGTTCCGCCCTTTGGCTTTCAGTCGAGGTCGTTTCCTTCCGAAACTCTCCATAGGAGCCACTTCACTTGCCACCGACTCAATGACATGTTAAAACTCTTCCAGGTGTTGCGAACGTTGCCCCCGAGATCCAGCGCGGCTCATCGTGCCATGCGGCTGGGGAGGCCGCCCTGCGGGAACCAGCGGCGGGCGCGAGGGCCTTGCTTTTGGGGGAACCTGCCAGAGACCTCCGGAGTGAGTGTGTGTGAGGGGGGTGGGGCGGGGAGGGTAAGGAAAGTTAGTTGGGACCGCAGCGGAGAAACATGCCTCAGCCCTTCTGGTCAGGGACGGGGGAAGGTCAAACGACCGACACCGAGGCCAGAGCGCGGAACCGGCGGGGCAGAACGGAACCGGCCGCTCCTCTGGGCCTCCCCATTGTGTGCGGCCGCATTTATCCAAGGACAAGTCTTCTCTCCTCCCCCCCCCCCCCCCCCCCGTCTCTCTTCCGGCCTTCCCTTTCACCACGAGGAGAAAGAGGAGGCCGGGAAGGACATGGGCCGCTGCCCACCCGAGGCGTTGCCTGCCCGGCTAAGGGGGAGGTGGGACCACTCTGAGCGCTGCCTAGAGGTCCGCCCAGGGCCGGCCCCAGCCTGGTGGGACGCCACACCCGCCCAACAGAGCCCCGACGGAGGTCGCGGCAGCCGGGGGGGGGGTGGACACAGCCTGATCTGCCCTTCCAGGCTTCTTTGTCAGCTAGCCGTCGGGCCGGGCCAGACCCTCGAGAGGGGGGCGGCGCGGGGCGCTAACAGTTGTTGCTTGTGTCTCTTCGGCCAGCAACTGCCAGGACCCGCTCCAGCACGGGAAGGAGGCAGTGCTCCTCACAGAGGACGCCCCCCCCCCCCCGCAGCCCGCTCCGGCCTGCCGCCTCGCCTTCTCCCCCGGGTGCCCCCCGCCCTGCCTTGCGCCGGGCCTTGGCCGGCCCGGCCTCACACGATGGACGGCGTCTCCCCCTCGCCTGCGTCTCCCGGCCTGCCTGCCCTGGACACGACGGCCTAGCCACAGCCGGTAGCCAGCCAACGCCGGGGGCAGATAGGCCGGCAGGCCGCCGGGCGGGAGAAATGGGCGACGCCGTTTCCCAGGGGCTTTGCGGGCGGGAGTCCGCCCAAGTCCTGCGCTTAGCCTTCCCCCGATCCCTGGACCCCCCCCCCCCTTCCTGGAGCCCCTGCAGTAGCTCCCCCGCCCCCTACTGTGGGACTTTTTGCAGAAGGACGCCCCCGCACAGCCTCCCCCCCCAGGCCGCCCTCGCTTCACTTTCTCCGTCCAACTTTCCCTTCCGCTCGCCTGGCCCGCGGCTCCCCGGAGCTGCCACCTGCTGGCGTGGCTGGAGCGGGGGGAGGGGCTGTTTGGAGAGTGCGGCAGGAAGCGCTGACCCCAAATCGGCGCCTCGTCAAAACGGGTTACAATCAAGCCGTCGCTGCCGCCAGCGGCCCGCCGGGCAACAAGTGCCAGCCCCCCCCGCCCCCCCCCCCCAGGACTGCCCAGGCCCGGCCGGAGGGAGCCGCGTGGCTGGGGAGCGCCCGCGGGGAAGGGGAAGGGGAAGGGGGGGCGGGAGAAATGGGAAAGAGTCCGCCAGAGCCATGGCGACGACCTCGCAGGCACAGTCGCTCAGAGTCATGACGGTAGGAGGAGCCCTAATGAAATAACAACCATAATAATAATAATAATAATAATAATAATAATAATAATAATAATAATAATAATAATAAGCACGTCAAGAGGGCAGCCGGATGGACTGAAGCAGCCGAACGGTTCGGGGGCCACGTTTTATGCCAGGCACGGGCTTCCCAGGGCCACACACGCGCCCTCGTCTCCCTCGCGGGACCCCCAGCTGATCTCCAGAGTGGCGGAGGATGGGCGGGAGGAGGAGGAGGAGGAGGAGGAGGAGGACCCGCTTTGCCCAGACTTGACGGGGGACCAGCGGGAAGCAGAAGGGCAGCTGCTGAATCTCCCCCCCCCCCGCCCGTGTTTCGCAGGGAAGCCTCCGGGGGCGCCAGAGGAAGCTGCCCAGAGGCCCCAGTTTACAGCCACTCTGGCGGAGGTTGTCCCAAGCGGCCTGGGCCGGTCAGCTCCTCCAGCCCAAGTGGGGACGGCCAAAAGAGCGGAGCAACTCTTCCCCCCTCCCAATCCTGAGTGGTTAAAGGGGCTAAAATGATTTGATGCTTACTTATTGCATAATATTTTTTAAATTAAAAAAACGCGGTTTGTTGGAAGTCTGGCGGTCCTTTCATTGGCATTTGGGCACCGCCCACTGGCCTCTTGGTACAAACGGCAGACAGCTCAGGCTGGCAAACGTGGCTTTAATGGAACGGGGGGGACAGCAAGCCATAGCCGTTGAGCTGCTGGGGGTGCGCTTCAAGGCAAGATGGAGTTTCCCTTTGAGAAAGTGAAGGGCTTCTCGGTTGCCTTCCATCCGGGTGCTGTCGTGAGGATGGGGAACCAGGACTGCCCTTTGGAACCTTCTGACCATCCAAGCAGATGGAGAAGATGCAGCCCGGGGAAGGGAGGACAGGAGCAGTCAAAATGGTCTTCTAAGCAGACTTCCGGGGCAGTTAGGTTGCAACCCAAAAAGTGCTTCTTCGTTCCAAGCACGTTCCTCGCAGTGTTCTTGCTTAGACGATCAATTGCTTTCAGGAAGAATGGGGATCCCAATCAAAACTCCTGCAAACAATGTCATGCTCTAATCCCAGAGACCAAGGGAAGAGGACATGGGTTGTTATAATGGTGGCGAATTCACACATCCAGGCTGCTAGCCAACATGTCACAAGGGACACAGGGGCATCCTGTTGGGAAGAAAGAGACATGCAGGGAGTGCACTTTGTGTGTAAAACCAGGGGCCAGCACTTGGATAAATGTAGGGTTTGTATTGCACCTTGTATATCATATATAAATCGCTGTTAAAATCATATTTAAACCTACAAAGAATAGGGTCACTGTACATGGATTGCAGGTGTGTTCCCTGCCAGCACCTACCAGGGAGATTGCTAACTATCAGCCTATTTTCTCAGGGAACATTTGCTGAAGACAAAAACCAGGCCGTAATTTCGCATTTATTTGTTTATCAAGGTGTGACCTCAGCTGTGTGAGTGAGCCAAGACCTATCCTGGGTTTACTTTTGGCCTGCTTGGTGTAGTGGTTAGGAGCACAGACTGCTAATCTGGCAAGCTGGGTTCAATTCTGCACTCCCCCACATGCAGCCAGCTGGATGACCTTGGGCCCCCCACAGCACTGATAAAGCTGTTCTGACAGAGAGGAAATTTCAGGGCTCTCTCAGCCTCACCCACCTCACAGGATGTCTGCTGTGGGGAGAGGAAAGGGGAGGCGAATATAAGTCACTTTGAGACTCCTTCGGGTAGGGAAATTGTTATATGAGAACCAACTCTTCTTCTTCTTCAGATGTGATCCGGACAATTTGTTTAGTTTGTGTGTTTAGTTGAGACAACTCTTTGGAGGAGAGTCATCAACAGCAAGCATGCCTCGGTGAATTTCCCTTTTGGGGTAAGCAGCCTCAGGAATCCTGGTCAGGAGATATTACATGGTATGGGCTGCGTGGATGACCTCCCATGAAAATCTAGGAAAAGAAAAGGAGCAGAAGGAGCAAACACAAAATGTCTTGGCCAACGGATGGTGCCTATATTATAAACAAACATCTTTCAGACATCAAGGGAAAGCATCCTGGGAAAGCTATACATTTCTCTTCCCCTTATCCAAAGCCTCCCAAGCCTCAGGATAATTCCCTTTTTGAGAGGGGAGAAAAGTCACGCAGAGACCTTGAAACTACAGAGAGGAAGAGTCCGTTTTGTCCCCAAAACATTCGGGAAGGGGAGGAGGTTGTTTGGTGTAATGCCAAAGCCACAGGTGAGTAATTATTGTGCTGTCCCAGGGATATCTCATTAGCTTAGGTAAATACAACCTGGAGTGTAAGGGATTTGGAAAGGACGTCTGCCGTGAGAGATACCAAAGAGCAATTTGGGAGGCTGTTGCTCCAGCAAACGAGTGCCAATTTTGGGTAGAAAATACGTTGAGCTTGGAAGTTCTATGGGGGTGGGGAGAGACACTCTGCTGAAGAAAGGCTGTACAGAGGGGAGTCATGGGGATAATTCCTCAGGTACATTCGGGTACATTGCGACTGTCAATAGGTAATAGAAAACAGTTCCTTGTTTGGACTCAGCAGCTGCAAGCAAGACTAAGGCCGGTAGGCAAAAATCCTTTCCCAGAACGTGTAAGAAAACATCTAAGATTGATACTGAAATCTTGACTTAGGGCGCAAACTTACAAAGGTGCCGTTTTAAAAGGTAGGATAGAGTGTGGTCAACAGTCAGTTTAGTTAACTGAATGCCAAGCCTATGTATGTCTACTCACAGGTAACTCACATCAAGCTAGGTAGGGATCACTCCCAAATAAGTGAGCATCAAATTGCAGGGTTACAACTGAGTCCTAGGTCTACCAGGCCAGCATGTTGCTTGTTTTGTTTATTTAGCTATTTATATCATGCTTTTCTCCCCAATGGGGATGCAAAGCGGTTTACAACATTGTGACCCTTCCCCCGTTTTTATGCTCACAACTGTCACCGTTTCTGCACCAGAGGCTTCAAACCGGGCTGCAGGCTGGAGTTTGGGGGGCAGGTTGCCCCTCCCTGGGGGAGCATTTGGCCCGGAGCACCTCATTCCCCCCCCCCCATTTGTGCTCCCACACGAGAGCCGAGGCAGCAAAGTTCCCAGTGCAGAATGCGTGGGCTAGCTAGGCTGGGCTGAGAGACAGCGACTGGCCCCAGCTGAGTTTCTTTTCTTCCCCAAGCTGTATCTCTAAATTCTCATCTTGCCACTCCAATATGCTAACCACCACACCACATTGGCTATCCATACTGGCACATAATTGGAGGTCCAGAAGAATCAGTGCAGAAGAAAAGATTCCAGGGCAAAGGAACATGGCAGCAGCACCTGTGTCCATACCAACGCCACTGTCAGCCATCGCTCATGGAGCAATGTTTCCACAAGGGCTACATGCTGGCCAGATATGGGGGAGCCGGCCAACACAGAGCAATGCTATAGCGCAATCATGGCATCCCCTTTTACTGGCCACAAAAGAGAGCAGAAGAACAAATCAAAATAATGAAGCACTTTCAGCAGCATGAAGGAGTGCAGTGTGCCCAAGAGGAGACCCATGAATAACTAGGCTTTGGCTTTCACTTCTATTCTGCCAACAATTGACAGGCAGGAACAAAAGGAGTGGGTGGTCCAGAAATCTCACCCGGGGAATTCCACAGCTAACTTACATGAGGATATATGAAAGGAAAACTCATGACTTCTCCTAGGTACCAGGGCTTCGGAGGAGGGGGAAGAAATGTCTGTAAGTGAAGATGGGACTTTTTGGAAGGTGAAGGGAACAGAGACACGGGTCTAGGTGAGACGCAGGTCTAGGTGTACCCACAAAGACACAGCTACCCGTTCACTGAAGACATCCTTGACATTTCCCTGTAACTTACCACTGAGGGACACAGAAGTCAGGGGTTCAAATCCATCCTCACCCCATTTTGGAAGGAAGATAGAAACAAAACAAAGCTCACTTCCCAGGCTATCAGCGGGAAGGAGGCAGGATTCAACTCCACACCTCAGGCCCTACAGAGCAGCCCTTTAAATTGCACAGTGAACAAGATCAACAAATACATTGTAGGGCATTAAAATCTTCAGTTGGCCCTGATGATATCAGACACATAGAACAGGGCTGGAAAAAATTGGGGGGGTGTCTTACGGAACTTACATGTGTTCAGAAGACCTGAGGCCACCCATCAAAAACCCACACACACACACACACACTTGATAGACCCAAATCACAGCAAACGGCCTGGACTCCAGTAATATTGCTTCTCATCCTGCCAAACCTTCTTTGGGTGCATGAAGCTGATCACCACCAGCTCCTGCTAATCATCCCAGCAGCCCTTGTCCTGTACCCGTTTCACACAGGCTGCATGGTTCATCACACACACAAACCGGTGGATTTTAACTCTGCAGACACCAGCCGATTCTCTGAACCCTTCTTCTGGCACAGTCCCATTCTGAAGGGAGCCATGAAACCCATCAACACAAAGACAACGCTGGGAAGCAATCCAAATGCTTAGCAAACCGCATCAGGAATAGAGTTGCGAGTGCAAACTTGAGAAGTGGGGTTGTTCTCTCCCTTGATCTCGCTGGGCTCCTATACCTTTCCAAAGCTGCATTGGCAGCAGAGTAACAGGCAGGAATTTGCAGATCATTGCATGCCAGTTACAGTCAAAACTTATTTTCCTGGCTGGACAGTTATCACTTAAACTGTGTAGTCTGGTGGAGAAGCCCTGGTAAAATGAGCCACCGGCTTCCTCACCACAATGTTGTTAAGACGCACACTAGTCTTGCAGGTCTTGCTCATGGTTAGAATTGTGCTGTGAGTCTTCTCTTTGCACCTGTTGGGAAACTGTCTGGAAAACGCACAGAAATACCCAAGGTTAGTACTAAGTAACATCCAGCAATTCTAATGATCTGCTGCACATAAGCACTCTGTGTGTGGTAGCAAGTTACGGATGGAAAGAGTGCTGTCACCTAAGTGCTCTTCAAGATCCCACACCACACTCCCTGCTGTGTGAGCTGCCCAAGTTTGGTTTCACAGCCTGCCAGACTCTGCTTTTAGGTTTGTAGGATACCCAGGAAGAGAACCGATCTCTTCCGTTAATAGATTTAATACGATCTTATGAGCATATTGATGGTTATACAATAATCCAAGATCAAGCAAAGGTAAGGTTTGCTATATCCTTCTTCTGAAGACCGGGGATCCCTGACAGTCCTCCCTGAAATATCACCCCGTATGGCAAATTGCAGTATGCCCTCTGTGCAGTTTGCCCTTCTGTGCAGTTTGCCCTCAACCAAAGAGATGGCTTGCCTAGCTTTTTCAAGGCTGAGGAGGCCTAACTGCAGACAAGTGCCGGCACCTGTCGGTGGGATGCTTTCCCACAGACAAGCTGCTTACTGCCTTTCAGTGTTCTCTCTAACTATGCACTAATTGGCTGGGACTTGGCAGTGCAGGCCTGAAGCCTGAGCTAGAGTGAAAGAGGGCACAGAGAGCATTCACAGGATTCTGTAAAGATTCACCGTCTCCTAACCACAGAATTGTCTTCTGCTTGTAACCTGCTACACCCTTCCCGTCCCCCTTTGTGTGGACGAATTAGTGTTCACTCAGAAATGTGGATATTTTTATGGCTTCCTCCTCCTCCTCATCATCATCATGCTACATTGGTGTATCATCAGGCTCCCTCCTAAGTTTTTTGCGCTATGCATATATGCCATTGGTCTCCTTATATGGGAGACCTTTCTATTAACTGTTGGTGAAGGATGGTTTGCCAATGTATTTTTAGAGATGGCAGCTGTTGGCTGATGTTACATTTGCGGGAAACCTGGAAGTATTATCATGGCATTCTAGGAATCTAGGTTTTACTATAGAGTTCCTGGATATTCTTAGAGCAACGTGATGACCCTTCTAGGTTTCTCACGGAAGTGACATCAAAGAATGCATACGTCCATCCTTTTTATTCTTTCATGCTTCTCCCACTGGCCTTTGTACTATACAGGTGCTGTGATGAGAGGAAGGGTTGAGGGGAGAAATGATAATATATTTTGCAGCAGTTTCTCTTTGAGTCCTTTTATGCATACTTCTTACATCAGAGTGAATGAGAGGAGCAGAGATGTCTGTTGAGTGTTCGTGTCAGGGCAGGACAACACTCGAGAGAGTCTAGGAACATAAATGCCACAATATGTTATTGGTTGTTATCAGCCCTAGCTGTTTGCACTAGTGCCCTGTTATCACTAGTGCTTACATGGGTGTGCTCTAGGTATACACAACAGGAAGCTAGAATGTGTACCACCATGCCCTGTACTTTATCATCTTAGATATGCTTGTCCTGGCTGCAGGGCTGTACCGAAGGCTATCCACACCTTAGGAAAGCCAGGATGCATTAGGCACCACCACCACTACCACAGGCTTCCTCGGGAGGTGGTGGGTTCTCCATCTTTGGAAATGTTTAAACAGAGGCTGGATAGCCATCTGACGGAGAGGCTGATTCTGGGAAGGCAAAGGGATGAGAGGTTACAGTGGATGAGCGATGGGGTTGTAAGTGTCCTGCATAGTGCAGGGGATTGGACTAGATGACCCATGAGGTCCCTTCCAACTCTATGATTCTATGATTCTATGATTCTATGATTCTATGATTCTATGATTCTATACCACCACTACCACCACTTCCACCGCCATCACTGCCACCAAGAGCAGCCTTTCTCTCCTTTCACCATTGAGTAACTCCTGAAACATTCTTCAGGCTTCAAGCAATGCTAGAAATGGTACAATTGTACAGAATATGGTTGGGGAGCATAGCTGGGTACAGGTCCACTTGGGGCCCCTCCCCTTCCCACCCCCTCCAGGCCCGTCATTGGCCATTTTGGGAGGGGGTGGGTAGGTTGACATGACCATATATGGTCATATCACCTGATAAGGGTTTAACTGTATTCAAAATTAACTTCCATCCTGAAACCCTGGTTGAGAAAGCCTGCCTTAGAGGGATGCAACTCCATTTAGGACTGCAGCATTAGGCTCCTCTGAGTCTACTTAGAAACCAGGCCAATTAACTGATTTCTTTCTATAATAAAGAATGAAAGGGACTAAGGGAGGTGAAAAGAATTCCCTTCAGGAATCTCTAAAAACCCTCAAGGACTTGACTGGGTTGTTTCCTCCCAATCCCTTTTCTTTAGCTAATCTTAACATTACATGCTCCTGGGCCATATCCAGGACTAATCTACCTGTTTTGATGGGTTTTGTACCCCTTTCTGGTCAATTTGCATTTCCCCCCTCATACCCAGGAATTCTTCCAAATATGAAGAGAACCCTCCCCAGTTTTGTTGCTTTTGTATATTATTTTACCACAGCTTAACTAGGTAGTTGCTTGGTATAAATTTGCTTAAACGTATACGCATGAACTCCATACAGCTGTACGTGTGAATCTGCCCCACATTGCCAATCATTACCCATTGCAACAGTAATATCTGCTCAAAGAATAGCCTCCGTGGATATTTCACACATTTGGCTGAGAGCGCCTGAGTTATGAACATGCACGTTTAAAATAGCTCGTTGTGACTGGCAGCTGCAAGTTTGAAGTGGCTCACTTTAAAAGAATTGTGTTGAAGGTGTTGTAAAGTGATGACTACTGGCTTATTCATGTAGACAGGCACCGGAGTGGAACGGGATGGTAGCACATTCCAAGAGCAGGCTAATTGGATGTGGTCTCCAATCTTCTTCGCCTTAGCAAGTGTGCCACTAGCCAGGGAGCACTGCTGCACATGAGCATATGAAGCCTGGTCTATCAAGGTCAGCATCATCGACTCTGGGGGTCAGCTGCCCCTTCAGGGTTCCAAGCCAAGGTCTTTCACATAATCTCTGACCTGATCCTTTTAACTGGGAATGGAACCTGCCCTTGAGCTAAAGCCCCATCACTACTCCATCATCCTTACATAAAATATTCTGTCAGCAATCTCCCTAACCTAACAGAAAAAGAGAGAACCTGTCCTAGGCTATCAAAATCAGTTAACAATATATTTATACAATCTCTATTTTAATGATAAATGAAACAACCAGAACGGACTCTAGATTTTGTTCCATTTTCAAAGTAGATCTTTCATCGGTGGTTGTTTCCTCCTGTGATTCTGAAACTTATCCCAGAAGTTTTCAATATTTCAGCCTCTGGACAAAGCTCTCCCATACCTGCGAGCTGAAGGCCGGTATTATATACATAGAATTTTGATTACAACTTGGAGTTGGTTGAAATATTGAAAGCTTCTAGGATAAGTTTCAAAATCACAGGAGGAAACAACCACCGATGAAAGGTCTACTTTGAAAACGGAACAAAATCTAGAGTCCGTTCTGGATGTTTCATTTATCATTAAAATAGAGATTGTATAAATATATTGTTAACTGATTTTGATAGCCTGAGGCAGGTTCTCTCTTTTTCTGTTAGAATCTCCCTAACCTAAGCAAGTGTTTATGGCTACCTAATTCCTTACAGTATTCAGAGTGACAGATTCAAGTGGGTTAGCCATGTTGGTCTGAAGCAACTGAACAAAGTTTGAGTACAGGGACAACTTTAAGACCAACATTCTGGGTATAAGCTTTCATGTTGCATGCACATTTTATCAGATACATCCTTTCCCATCAAGGCTTAGATAGGGTGTGTGTGTGTATGTGTGTGTGTGTGTGGAGTTAAGGCTTGAGAAAAACTGTTCTGATGTATCTGATGAAGTGTGCATGCACATGACAGGTTATGCCCAGAATTAAACTTCATTGATCTTAAAGGTGTCACTGGATGCAAACTTTCTTTGTGTGAATTCATCCTGATGTGCGAATTTGTCACAATTGGGCTAGTAGAGCTACAGGGTTGGTGTATCAGAGAGGTGAAAATAGGAAGCATCTGTGGGTGAACCCATGGTTGTGTTTTGAAGAGTGGATTGGAAATCATAGTTTTGCTAACATCTGATCAGGGAATATTAGTGGGAAAACTCTACTGTGATTTTCATTAAAATGTTTAATGGAAACATTTATTCACACCTGATTGTCCTCCTTATCAATTCTGTTCTAGAGGGAATACAAGATTACATTGAACTAAATCCTTAACTTATGCTCTTCTAGGTCCTGCAGTAAAACAGACTTCAGGAAGGCCAGGGGCTAATCAAACACCAGAGATAGAAAAAATTATATTTTTCATGCTTCAAACTGAATCATAATAACTGACATGTATTTATGGGGATAATTAGAACTGAATCCTAGTACTTTTGATGCAGTTTAGGACTGGACTGTAGCTCACATTGAAAATACGTGCAGTCATTATTTGGGGATATTATTTGTGGAAGTAACAGGCCAATAATCTTTACCTTAGAAGTAAGTCCTTCTGTGTTCAATTAATCATCCTCTCAAGTAAACATGCAGAGATTGCAATCCAAAAGATATTTTTTCACATTAATGCCATTTTGTGATTACATATTTTACAAGAGACACTTGCTTTGAGTATCCCATAATACCGAGAATAGTCATTTATTCATTTGCTCATACCCTGCCAAATCTAGCATGCGTTCCCCATGCAATTAAAAAAAGACCCCTAACAAATTAATAGCATTGTTTGGTTTGCAAAATGCACAAATTTCCTTCAATCCTACAAGAAAATTGATTCAAGGCTTGTTTTGCAGTTTAATACCCTGGTCTTTCTAAGTGGGTTTCCAAATGCAGTTTAACTGAAATCAGCACTTTAATTTCCAAGACTGGCGTTTTGGATTGAGTTGCCAAACTGAGACAGAGAGGGAAACAACCCACCACCTGCTTGTTCTAGAGGAGCCTTTTTACAGTTGAAAACCCCCTGAAACATTATTCAGGCTTTGCAATACCCCAGACGTGGTACAATCATGCAAAATATGGTTGGGAAGCATAGCTGTATACATGCCCACCCAGGGCCCCTCCCTTTCCCACCCCCTCCAGGCCCATCGTTAGCCATTTTGGGAGGGGGGGGTTCCCACATGCCCATATCTTTTAATTACGTTTTAATTGGATTTTATTGTTCTTATGGACTTTTGAGAGCGGCGGAATATATATATATATATATATAAACAAACACATAAATAAAAATATCATCCAATAAAAGTTTAAGAGATTTAAAAAATATATAAAAATCAACTTCCATCCAGTCAGAAAACCCTTCCAGGACTGTCAAGACACCCTAGGTTTTCATGAAACCCTGGTTGAGAAAGCTTTTTCTAGAAGAATCCAAGAGGAAATGTCCCCTCTCAGATCATTCTGACAACTCAATTTTTTGGTAATAGATATGTTAGTAGCCCTCATGGGGGGGTAATTGGGCTGCAGCACTCTTGGTGGTTCTCAAGAATTCTGTTCTATTGGTAGGAATAGAAGAGTTTTCCAACTTGACAGAAGTCTTCCCCAGGCTCCTTCATAATGTGCCCTGACATTTGTATTCCATACAAGCTGATTTGAAGCAGTAGGCCCCGCAATGAAGTAAGTGCAGCTAAAAACGGTCAGCAGAAGAAAGGAGGCAGGGATTTGAAGACACGTGAATAGTGCTAAAAGATACATTTGTGATGAAACATTTCCTCTCCTTCCTCTGAAAACATCTACTTTAGGCTATGGAGGAAAATGTTCATAACTGCTAGAACGAGCGACCTATTTTCTAACATGGGAGGTGAAAGTCAAGCAGCAAGACTGAACAAGTAGATATTGTGTTATTGTGACTTCTTTGTCATACTTCTTATTTCTGTTCTAGTGACTAAAATCTCGCCCCTTGACTCAGCCAACATAGACCAACCCATCATACACACAAGAGGTCAATAAAGTGGGAAATCGTGCGCAATCTCCATGGTGTGACCAGGGCCTTTTGTTACTCTCCCCGTATGAATCACAAGAACCAGCTAGTTTACCCAACTGTGTTCTTATAATCGTCAACATGGACCTGATTCATTTGGTTGCAAATCTTCCTCCAGGGAATGCAACCATTAAGTGATGACCTTGGTCATTTGGGTGTTTCCAGCCTCTCTGACAGTGAGAAAGTTCACAAGTCTTAGGACAACCATTGCTGATGGGTTGGTTAACTAGTCCTGTGAATGGTATCTGTATCCACATAGCTTAAAGCTGGAGAAGTATAGAAATATTTCTTAAACCATCTGTTTCCACATGCTAACCATGGAGAAGTGCCAGGAAGTAATGGAAAATGAATGGGCAGATGACTTGCCCAGATCTAAGTCTTGGATTTTTGATATTATTTGAGGGAGAGAAGGCATGTTCCTGAAGAGCATTAGCGAGAGGTCAAGAGTGACTGACAGTGAGTTAAATTTGTATGCGATCAGAAGGTTTCTTCTGCAATGGAATGAAAAGTTCATAATTCCATCTAACTCTTCCCAAGGCTTCTTCTTTTTAGGAAGCAACATGTTTCTTCTTAAGACCAGTGGCAGACCCATCGTCTTTATTGTTATGTGGAAGTAAGCTGGATTGGATTCAATCCTCCCTTGTTACCCAAATTGCTGGGGAATCATGAATATAGCAAGAGGCTGGGTAATGCAGGATCTTTACTACCAATTTTTACGAGGTCCTTTCCCTGGAAGAAACCCTTCTTAAATGAAGAAGACAACTAAGCTTACACTCAGGGTATTTATTTGGGGAAAATATTGGGATACACTCAAAACACACACAGAAGCAAAACCATACATACACTAAGTTCTACAGGGGGGACAATATACTGCACCTTTCTTGGATCCAAGCAGCCAAGACACAGGGTTGACGACATCAGGGGATGGACAGGATGCCGGGTGTGGACAACAACACACACACACACATAGGGTGTGCGCAAGGCTTGATATAGTGTTTGAAATTCCCAGGCCAGCCCCAGTGACTGCCCACTGGGAGGTCCGTGACTGATTGGTCTCTGATAATATGAGTACCTGATAGGTGGGTTTGAACTGTGAGGTCACTAGAGTTGGAGGTGTGGAGTAATCTCAAAAAGTAGAACAATACCTTGGCTAGGTGTAATGGCCCTGTCTTTGTTCTATCAGGAAGGACAGGGGGAAGGCATTTGGGGATAAGAGATGCTGCTAGGCAGAAATTACACTGGACAAGAGAGACAAAAGAAGTTGCAGTTAGTACCTTGAAGGGATATTCCTTTCCTGTAGATAGTCTAATGGTCTTTGGCTGGGGGGGGGGGGAGGTGATTTAGATAATGTGTACATTTAGATCAGTCAGTTGGGCAAGGAGGAAATGTAGTGAAGCCCAAACAAGATGGAGACCTGGCCTGGCTTCCTAGGTTTCTTAAGGGGCCCTACTGACTCCATAGTCAGTCTCTGCCAGGCCGGTTTCTGTGTGTACCAATCTGCTCAGAGTCCAGTCATGGGCTTGGGCTACCTCTAGGGCAGTGATTCCCAAAGTGGGCGCTACCGCCCCCTGGTGGGTGCTGCAGCAATCCAGGGGGCGGTGATGGGCCACAGGTGCATTTGGGGGCGATGAATAACTGTAAGGGGGCGGTGAAAGCATAAAAGAAAGAAGAGAAGATTTAGAAAAAATGATTTATGTATTCCGCTCATAATGCTTAATTTTCTTTGAACAACGTACTGGACATTAGCTCAGTTTCAGCATACTCCCTCACTTGCATTGAGATATGTGCAATCGCGCACTGCTATTGTTCATGCGGTGCCACTGAATTGCCGTTCCAAAACACGTGAGTGCTACGAGCATTGCTGCGGGAAACTGCCACTCGCGCGATTGGTCAGTCGCAAGGCCAAAGTCTGGAACGGCAGCGGCAGTACTACCAGCAGATTTTGGAGCACGCTATGAATCCGGAGACTTCCCGTAATTATTAGGGTAAAATTACAGCATAATATAACTCTAAGTTAGATTGTTGTGATATTGTACAAGTTAAAGTTAACTAACAGATAGTGCGACTATAATTGGTGAGTATTATTTATTTTGTAATAATAATATGCGCTTTACAAACCTTTTGGCTCCGAAGAATGAGACAGTATCGCTCCGCACTTTCGATTCTCTCCGCCGAAGAGCGAGACTGTCTCGCTCTGAATCTTTGAATCATTTGTTTTCAAACTCGTAAACATACCAATAAATATAAAACGTCATCCTTAATTTGTAGTATGTTTTTAGTCTAAAACCAAAATTTCTTAATTATTTATTGGTAGTTTATTTATTTATAACCGTTTTCTGATCCCTACTTAAGCCTTTTTACTAGGCCTGAAAACTATCGATTCTCCGGTAAAGTATTTGTAGAGAAACGGACCGGTTCTCCGGTCCCCACCAGCTGCAGCTATAAATAGGTCAGTCGTATTCTTGGAATAGCTCCATTAGTTCTAGGGGATAACGTATTTGAGAATCGCTGGTCTCTAGCTAGCGCCGATGGCATGACGCCGACGCTGTTCGGCGCGGCTACTCGGTAATTGGACACCAAGTGGTGCGCGCGGTATTAATTGCTATTAACATTTAAAAAAAATTAATTTCCAGGGGGCGCTGAGTAACATTTTTTCTGGAAAGGGGGCGGTAGGCCAGATAAGTTTGGGAACCACTGCTCTAGGGTAACACCCTGATAAACATGGATTGAACTGCAGTTGTAATCACAAGTTCAATCATACTCATGGCCTTCCTGTCTTTTACTTCATGGACATATTGCCACTTTCTCTTATTAACTTATAGCAATTATTTTTTTGTATTAACTGACCCACCACCCCCTCCCCTGATAGTTTCACAGACATACCATCCTGCTCTCTTGTCAGGTTCTGGAGATACTGGAAATATTTTGGGGCACCTGTTGAAAACCCCCTGAGGCTGATATCTTCTGTTAGGCCAGCCTCTGAATACTTTCTTAAATCCAGCTGGGTAGATCATTCCTATTAGAAAATATATTGAAGGAAGCCCAGTCATGGTGTGGGTATTTATTACACACTGACTAAAGTGGACTAAAAAGGGCTACTTGTGTGGATTCACCTGGCCTACATTCATCAACAGGTGGTGGCTCTTTTAGAGGGCATCAGTAAATAAACCAGTACCCTGAACAGCCCTGAGTAGCCAGAGCACATCAGAACTTACCTGTTGGGGTTGAGAGCTGGCCATGGGAGTCCACCAAGGAAAACCAGGGTTTCTGTACAAAGCAAGGCAATGAGAAACTACTCATCGCTTGCCTTAGAACTGCACAGCATATAATTACTATTATCTGTACACCGCCCGTGGCGCCGCGGGCGCCACGGACTAAATAAAACAGTAAGGGGTTCTGGGGCGGGATGTGTCCGGGATGAGGAAGGGTCCGGATTGGACCCTTCCTCATGACAGACAACCGGAGGGACCAAACGGCAGGCGCGAAGCGCCTGCCGATTGGTCCCTCCGATTCCCAGCCCCAGCAACTGCGAGCCGCGCTCAGCGCGGCTCGCAGTTGCTCCTGGCCTGACGCGGTGAGAGGCGCGAAGCGTCTCTCACCGCGTCAGGCCGGCCCCAAGGAAGCCCCCGCCGCAAACACAACACAAGACTCCAGCCGCCGAGAAGCTGCAGAAAAAAAAGAAACACCCCCGGAGGAGCCTTTCGCCGCTAGCGCGACGAGAGCCAGCAGAAAAAAAAACCCCTGTAGGAGCTCCAAGCCGCCGCGCCGACGAGAGGCAGCAGAAAAAAAAAACCCTGCAGGAGCCTTTCACAGCTCCAAGCAGCAGGAAAAAAAACCCTGTAGGAGCCTTTCGCAGATCCAAGCAGCAGAAAAAAAAAAACCCTGTAGGAGCCTTTCGCAGATCCAAGCAGCAGAAAACAAAACCCTGAAGGAGCCCTTCCCAGCTCCAAGCAGCAGGGAAAAAAAACCCTGTAGGAGCTCCAAGCCGGCACGCCCACGAGAGCTAGCAGAAAAAAAAAACCCTGCAGGAGCCTTTCACAGCTCCAAGCAGCAGAAAAAAAAACCCTGTAGGAGCCTTTCGCAGATCCAAGCAGCAGAAAACAAAACCCTGAAGGAGCCTTTCCCAGCTCCAAGCAGCAGGAAAAAAAAACCCCTGTAGGAGCTCCAAGCCGGCACGCCCACGAGAGCTAGCAGAAAAAAAAAACCCTGCAGGAGCCTTTCACAGCTCCAAGCAGCAGAAAAAAAAACCCTGTAGGAGCCTTTCGCAGATCCAAGCAGCAGAAAACAAAACCCTGAAGGAGCCTTTCCCAGCTCCAAGCAGCAGGAAAAAAAACCCCTGTAGGAGCTCCAAGCCGGCACACCCACGAGAGCTAGCAGAAAAAAAAAACCCTGCAGGAGCCTTTCACAGCTCCAAGCAGCAGGAAAAAAAACCCTGTAGGAGCCTTTCGCAGATCCAAGCAGCAGAAAAAAAAAACCCTGTAGGAGCCTTTCGCAGATCCAAGCAGCAGAAAACAAAACCCTGAAGGAGCCTTTCCCAGCTCCAAGCAGCAGGAAAAAAAACCCCTGTAGGAGCTCCAAGCCGGCACGCCCACGAGAGCTAGCAGAAAAAAAAAAACCCTGCAGGAGCCTTTCACAGCTCCAAGCAGCAGAAAAAAAAACCCTGTAGGAGCCTTTCGCAGATCCAAGCAGCAGAAAACAAAACCCTGTAGGAGCCTTTCCCAGCTCCAAGCAGCAGAAAACAAAACCCTGTAGGAGCCTTTCCCAGCTCCAAGCAGCAGAAAAAAAAAAACCCTGTAGGAGCCTTTCACAGCTCCACGCAGCAGAAAAAAAAAGCACCTCCTGGTGTCCCCTGGGTCCTAGCGCCCATTGCATTCCTGGTTGCAATGGGCTTTCTTGCTAGTTAATTGATAAGCCACACTAGTCCTTACAGACTGAAAATCAGTAGACACACAAAGCTGAGTTATCATTATGAATGATGTTTCTTGCCTGGCAGAAGAAAGATTTTATGCCAACAACCTCCCTTCCCAGGCTGCCTGCTCTGCCTGCGGTGACTACCCCACCAATGGCCAGAATGTCCTCAGAAAGCCAACCTACAGAAAGTAGGTGGAGCTTAATATTGTGGGAGGAGCAACACATCATTGCATGATGAAAGGTGAGCTGAGCGCTGAGTAAAGAGACAGTCCTCAAACGTCCTGCATTGTCAAGGACAGCCCGGATGGAATTGACTCTTATCCATGTGTACAATCAAAAATCTTTTCTCCTCAAAAGGATTTATTTCCGACTGCTGCATTCCCAGGCATTCAGAACAACCAATCTGTCTTCTGTGTGCATATTTGCACTTCTGTGTGCATATTTACCGCGATATGGTAACATAGTAGTGGCCAACTAGAAGTCTTGTAATCTCATTCCTCCACAGATCTCACACATAGGCTAAGAATGTCAAAGTGCCTCTGCTGAGCCAAGCCCTGGTCCATCTAGGCCAGCTTCCTGTTCACTGCAGGAGTCAACCAGCTGCTCCAGAAGAAATACACAAGCCCTGCTGTTGGCCTCTGGCAATAGTTCTTCAGAGGAACACTGTCCCTGAATGTGGATGTTTCATTTAGTCATTTGGACTAATGCCCCTTGCTTCAGCCATCCTCCATTAATTTTAATCCTTTATAAACCCCCCCCCCCAATTTAATATCCATCACTATCTCCTGTGACAGTAAGTTCCACAAATGAAGTGTGAGTTGTAGGACTTCTTTTGTGTGTCCTGAATCTCCTGCTTGGCTGGATGCCTTCCCTCTCCAAGGGCTCGTATTTGGGGGAAAGAAGCATCTCTGTATGCAGAGGTTCCTGTTCGTTTAACTTTTGTGGGAAGTTTGGTGTTGGTCATCCTTCCCGGGGTTTTTTTTTTGGGGGGGGGCTATTTATACTTCCTTTTAGCTTCCACAGCAAAAATGAATGGCCTGCTGGGGTGGGGTGGGGGCTAGTTTCGTGGATGGAGTATCAGAAATTCGTCTCCTTCAAAGCGAGGCCGAAGCCTTCGCCATCAACAACCACAACAGGAAGAAAGGGCCTCCCAAATCCCCCCAGGTTTCGCAATGCGAGGCTGGACAATTTTCTGTCCCAGAAACTTAAATTCTAGCCAAGTGTCCACGACATGGCAGCTTCTTGGAGCTTATCAAAAATAGAAGCAGTAATATCTCGAGAATTCACCAGTTATATCTTCGGCAGGGATTTTGGTTTTGTTTATAATTGGCCTTGCTGCTTAAAAAGGAAACGTGAGGGCTCGAGTGGATTTTTTTTTGCATGCTCCACCTATCTAAAAAAGAAAGGATCTCCCCCTCCCCCCCCCCCTCCCGCGCTCTAAAACGCTCAGAGCGAAGCAAAACTCCGACGGCTTCTAATAAGGAGGCCCTCTGCTGCAGCACCCGAAAGGACCGTGTCTGTCATTGGCCGCCTTGGGCTGGGCACCGCAGGAATGTCTTCTTCGCCTCCCGTCGATGGCGTTCAAAGCGCAACTAGGACGCCCAATTAACCCTCATGAACACTCTCCTTCTGCGTTCGGTGGCCGGGCAGGGCGCGGAGGCGGCGGGACCTTCTCCCTTGGCAGCCGAGTGACAGCCATGCGCTGGAGAACGCCCAGGGGCGCTGAGGCCGGCCGGCCCACGCCAGACCCCGCGGAGAGAAGCGCGCGGTTGAGGCAAGACAAAGGGGAGAACTGTACAAGGAGCAGGAGCAGGAGAGGGGGCAGCGCCTCGCCCTTGGCCCATCCTCGCCATTTCTCCAGCCGCCGAGGCGTTTTTGGAAAGGGCGCCACACAATTACTGCAAAGTACTAAGATCACTACGGCTAACCTCTCAACCGGAGAGGAGAAATAGTGCCAAATTGAATCCCAGTATTATTTCTCCCGGCCAAACTGACTTGGGGGGAAGAGGGGGGGGGGAGGATGGAGTTAATTCCCTGATTTAAATGTCCCCCTCCCGGAGGTGGGGGGGGAGGGGCGGGAGAGCAGCAGCCCCTTTTGTGCCAGATCTCAGCCCGGAATTGGCTCCACAACCTGCCCCGAACACGCCCGTTTCCCTTCTTGTAGAGAACGGCCGCCTTGTCAGCCAGGATCCCAGATTCGGCATTTTCCCTCTTCAACTATCTGCTCGATCCGTCGGCCTCCTCATCCCCCCCCACCCCCCCCCCCGGCGCCCCCGGCCCCCATTAGACGGAGATTACCTTACTGTCCTAGATGCCCAATTTAAAGGGAATCGCCCATTACTTCAATTATTTGTTTCTTATCAGCCGATGTTACACTACAAGGCTCTGCTTTGAAACGACACAAAGAAAGAGCAAGTCATGGCGCGTTGCCAAAGAAAAGAGTAATGTTCTGGCGAATTTAGCCTAAATAATTTACTGCTATATAAAAAGTGGGGAAGTGGAAGGTGAACCCTTTGACCAATAAATCTCTTCTACCTATGGAGCCCTTATCTTGTCCCCTCCAATATATATTCCGCACTGGGAAGCCACCATCACGGGCTCGGGCTTGTTATTTGTAAACCGTGATCTTCTGCACTCGGTGTCCTAAATATGGATAATTAGCATCAGTTTATCACGCCTCTGCATATTTCCTCCTCTCTCCAAACATGCCCGCTTCCATTGGCTGCCATTCTGTCACAGAAGATTACGGAGACAGATTGCAGAGAATGAATGTGCTAAACGCGATTAGGAAGGAATAGAAATAGCAACTTGGCCAATAAATTCCTCGCGAGAGCCTTATCATACAATTACACGTTGACTTGTTTCACACTCTCCCAGCCTCTTAATCCAACGCCCCCACCAAGAGTAAAATAAAATAAAAAATCCCACTAATTTCTGAATTACTGCATCTCCTCCCGACCTGTCACCGAGAAGCCTTGGGAGAAGCCACGCGGCCGCAAAGAGACACCCAACTTCCCCCAGAGGAAGAGGCGGCGGCAAGAGGGGGAAAGGGAGCTCCGGCGGCCGGCCAGCCTCTCGCGCGCCCTGGCCGAAAAAGAAGTGCTCCGGCTCAGCCTTCCCAGCGGGGGCACAACGAGAGTTGTGGTTGTGGTTGTGTTGACTGGATCCGAAAGACAAGCGCAACCCGTCCCCCGCCCCGCCCCCCCCCCCCCGCTGCCCCAGGGACGCGCCCCTGGAATCCCATCGATTCCAGGGGGAATGGCTCAGGCACGAGTTCCCTGCGCCATAGGAACCAATGCGCTCAGAAGGGGCTCCGGCAGGTTTACTCGGGAGTAAGCCTTTCCCGGGGCAGTGGAGGAGGCAGAGCACAGAGTCCGAGCTGCCATAGCGTGGTGGGATCGTGCCCTCCGGTTTCCCGCCTTTGGTTTATTTGTTTGTCCCTAGTTTGAACCGGTTGCAACGAGTTTCGCGACAACTGGATCTTCTCAGGGAATACATGGAGGACCGGCGTGAGATGGGTGGCGGGGCAGGAGGTCGCCAGAAAGCCCCCCCCTCTCTGCTGAGTCACAGAGGCAGTTTGGGATGGCAATTATTTGCAACTCCTCTTTTAGTTTCAGGTTTAACCTTTTGGTCGGAGTCTTCACCACCACCCATGAAATGGAATCGGACTGAACCAAGACAGAGCGAAGTTTGAGTCCAGCGGCGCCTTCAGACCAGCAAAGCTCCTACGCAGAGTCAACCTTTGTAGGTCTTCAAGGTGCCGCTGGACTCAATCTTTGTCCTGTTGCTTCAGACTGACATGGCTACCCATCTGACTCTTCCCGAGAGGGCACCCACCCATTGCCCATTCATTCCCCGCTTCTTCCTTCCCTACCGGGACCCTAAGCTGCCCCCCTCTCCCCATTTGGTCTATTACAGGGCCAAGTAGAGAGGATGCATGACTGGCCCCAAGCCACCCCCACAATCTCTCCCGAATCTGGTCCTCCAGTTGTTCATGGGCAACGCTGGCAGGGGCTCATGGGAATTGTAGTCCATGAACATCTGGAGGACCACAGGTTGACTACCCCTGTACCTTCCCCCAACTTTTTAACTTCCATCCCACAGCAGTATCTCTGTAGGCTTTGAGGAGAAAGAAGTGAGTTCATTTTAACGGAGGGGTACGTTTTGGAGCGATTGAGGGCAAAAGAAGAGGGGGACGACAGAGAATGGGGTGGCTGGATGGAGCCCCTGAAGCAGTTGGTGCAAACTTAAATGGACTCCGGGGAATGGCAGAGGACAGGAAGGCCTGGAGGATCACTGTCCATGGGGTCGCGATGGGTCAGACACGACTTCGCACCTAACCACAACAACAATAACAACAACAACAACGTTTTGGATTGTAGACCAGTGGATTGTGGATGTGGGTTACAGAATGTTGAACCAGACTTAGATGAAGGTGGACCAGTCCCCATGAAAATACACGAGGCTCTCTTGTATTTGAATCAGACCATCGGCCCACCTATGTCAGCCTTGTCTGCTCAGGCTGGCAGCGGCTCTCCAGGGTTTCAGGCCAGCCCCGTAGAGTGAAGTCGAAGTAAACGGACGCCAGCCCCGTGTAGGCCGCTGCCTTGAACTGAACTGGTAAGCAGCCTTTATGGGGCAGTAAATCCCACGGGAAATCCCACCCCTGCTCGCTTGCATATGCTCCTCACACGTTTCATTACCCTTCGCAGCTACCCGAAGAGCCACTTTGGAAATGAAGGAGTGTTTCAGAAGCAGCTTTGAGAAGAAGCGCGGGGCGGGGGTGGGTGGATGGGTGGGCAGCAGTTTCGAGTAAGGGGGTCCCAAGGGCAAGGCTAAGGCAGACCTATGCATCTGGATCACTGAGTTCAACGGAGACCTATAATTGCTGCCCATTGGCTCTTGAGCAAGCGCTGTTGGCCAAAGTGGAACTGACACCCCAGTGGGCCTATTATGCACGGCCACTGAAACGGCGGCATGGAGAATGCAGAGGAGGAAGAAGCAAAGCAAATCGCTTACGCACGGGACGGAACGCAATGGTGGCAAAACCCAGAGTATCCAATTATGCATGCGGCTACTCTGGAGCCGCTTCTGGTTGCGCCCTGGTCCCGAGAAGCTCCACTTTCTTCCACATCTCGCTAATGCGGCTTTTTCGGCGGCATACGCTGACTCTGCGCCCAGTTGCCGCCTGCAGCATGCATAATTGGTGATTTTAGCCATTGCCATTCCACTCCGAATGCGGACCTTCCACTCCGTGCATAATGGGCGATGGAGGGACACCAAGCGTGGGCAGCGCATGGTCACTCCGAAGCCAATCCACTTTACTTCCACAGGACTGCTTGGAACAGGCGCATGCGTGACCCCCCCCCCCCCAAAAAAAGCGGCTCACTCCAGTCTGAGTCAATTTAAACCAACTGGAGTAATACCGTTTGCCTTGCATCCTCAACGTGTCGCTGGCAACTTTTTGGGAGACTTTGCAAGTCCCTCGTCCATCGATTATCACCCATCCGGACCTGGATAGTCCCGGAGGGGGGGGGGCTGTTCAGATGTTGGAAACGAAGCAGTATGGGATGGGAAACCACCAAGGAAGTCCTGGGTTGCTACACAGGAGCAGGAGGCAGGTCCTCTCTTGCCTTGGAAGCCCTGCAGGGTCGCTCTAAATCCACTGAGACTTGAAGGCACTTAGGACACGCGCGGATATTCGGAGAGTAGAGTGTGGGGTAGTGGCTAAGAGCAGCTGCTTGCCACCAGCGGGTTGACCTTGGGCACAGAGCAGTAACATCAGGGCTCTCTCAGCCCCACCTGCCACACAGGGTGTCTATTGTGGGGAGAGGAAGGGAAGGTGATTGTAAGCTGCTTTGAGAGTCCTTCGGGCGGCTGCTGGGATCGAACTCCCAGCCTCATGGTCAGAGCTTTCAGACTGCATGTCTGCTGCCTTACCACATGTCTGCTGCCTTACCTTTCAGACTGCATGTCTGCTGCCTTTTATACCGCAGGGTATAAAACCAACTGTTCGTTTAGGTATGACTGAAATTTTCTTTCTGCTAGCGGGCTGCCAGTGAGGTCCAAATATACTGAGTTTCTTAGTATGCTTTCAAGTGTTGGGAGGGGGACGTCCTTCCCCCTTCCGAGGAACCCATCAGGACCCCACCGGATAAAGAGGGTACCGCACGGGGTCATCCTTAAGGATACGAGGCAATGGGTGGCAGGTGCATTCCGAACTTTGAATACATGCAGGCACCTATTTCAAGAAAGCTGGGAGTCCCCTCCCCCTTTCCCCGAGAGACGCTGTGGCTGGGATGGGCCCGGGCCACACTTGTCCCCCAGGGCCCGCTCAGGAGACCCTTCCCGGGCGTTGGCCCTCTTCTTCCCGCAAGAGGAAGGCAGCCGAGCGCTGACCGGGACAGGCCGGGCTGGCTCCAGATAGCCGCCCCGGCTGGAGCTCGGATGAGAGGCGTCTCCGCCGCCGCCCTGGCAGCCTCTTCCCACCCACGGGCGGTGTTGCGGTGTATTGGCTGGCGCCGCTGAGTGGGCCCCTGGGAGGCCGCGGCGACTTTCTCCCGAGGAGGCCCCGCTCCCGGGCCACGCGGGCACTGGGGGCGGCTGTCGCCTCCGCATTCAATGGCGGCTGCGGTTGGGAAAGGCCCCGCCGTGGCTTCTAAGCGCGAAAGGCCGCCGAGGAGGAAAGGGCCCTCTCCCGCCCCCCCCCCCGCCCTTAATCTGGGAAGCAGCGGCTCCCGCGGCCGCCTCGTCCTCTCTGGGCTCTCGCTCCCCCCCCTGCTCCGGGCGGGGCGGGGCGGCTGAGGGGCGCGATTGTGCGGGCTCTGCTGGAATCTGGCAGCGGCGCGGCCTGGCGCGCAGCCCCACGCGGACTCCTATTCAGCGGGCCGGTGCTGGGCGAGCCCTGCGAGCTGCACTCAGGCGTGCCCTCCGCAAAGCTGATTAGAGGCTCCGGCGCATTCCTGAAGGAGCCAAAAGCGACGCAGGTGCAAGAGGGCCCGCCGAGCCTCCCCCCCCCCCCGGGCTGGGAAAGGACGGACCACACAGAGGCCAGCCCGGCCCAGGCCAGCCACGCAGCCGCCCGCCGGCCTTGGGAACCGCGCTCATTAGCCGCGCCATTCAGCCCCGGCCCCGACGGCGCGGCCGCCCCTCCACCGACCGGCCCGGATCTGCAGCAGCAGCAGCGGAATCCCTCCCCCGCCTGGCTCCCCGGCCACGACCCTCCCGCCCACGGCCAGGCCGGAGGAGCCCCCGCAGAAGCGCGCCGGGAGCGCCCCGCAATTTTGGGAGACGGTCTCCCCGTGCGGCTTGTGCGGGCCGAGCGCCTCCCCCGTCCTCGCCTCGCCTCTCCGCAGGCGCTTTCCCTCCCGCCCCCGCCCCGAGGAAAGTTCTTTCTCGGCGACTGCGAGGCCTCCCTGCGGGAGACGGGAGGCTGGGGCGGCGGGGGGGGGGGCGCTGAACTTCTTGGAGGGCGACTTCTTTTGAAAAGCAAATGGAAGAGGGGGGAGGGGGAGGGGAACTCGCCGGGCTCCCTTTCTCCGCCTCCGTGCACGCGCAGGCGCGACCCCCGCGTCCTGCCTCCCCCGCCCTTGAAGTCACACGAGCCGTCCGGCACTTCCCAGAGACCCGCGGCGGGGGGGGGGGGGGAATCAATGTGGGGGGATTGTTTGCTGACACAATGCGAGGCGCTCCCCCACAGGGCCTGCCCTTTCCCCTCCCCGGCCCTGGGGGGGGGGGCGGGAATATGGGGTGGGCAGCAGCCCTGCAGGCCTTCGAGGGGAGGGGGAGGAGGAGGAGGAGACGGTTCCTCGAAGGCTCCTCTCCCAGCGGAGCACAGCGGGGAAGGCCGGAGACCCGCAAGGGCGGCGCTGGGAGCAGTTTTTCTAACCGAAAGGTCCCCCCCGCCCTCCAACTTCGCTTTCACCCCCCACCCCATCCCGCCCTCCCCGCGCCCCCTTTCCCCCTCTGCAGGAGGGGGTTATTCATGACGGCCTCCCCTCTAGGGATGGGGGGGGGTCCTCTGGTGGGCCTCCTCCTGGCTCCTGCCGCTCCCCCCCGCCCCACTTAGTCCTTGGCCGAGTCCCCCGGCACAGAGGACCACACGATCTGCCTCTCGCCGCCCCCGGGGTTTCCCGTGGGCGACCAGCCACCGGTTGCTGCGTCTCTCCCTTAGGCCCTGCGCCTGCCCCGTGGGAACGGCCTGCTCCTGGCAGCAGAAGCGCCCCCCAAGCCAGGAAGCGGCTGCCCCCCCTCCCGCGCCCCACCACCCGCTCCCCCCTCCCCCCGGTCTTTCCTTGCGCGCGCTCCCGCACCCCCCCCCCCCAGCAGCGGTTGCCTTGGCAGAAAAGGTGCAGCTTTCTGATGTTCTTTTGTCTGATAACTAATTCAAGTTAATGCGATCTTTATGTAAAGCTAACAGCGGATAATTGTCTATTTTCTCGCCAACAATCTCCATCACAATCACTTATCTGGAAACCTGCGGTTGTATTAATCGTTATATATTCCCCGAGATAAGCGCCTCTCCAACGAGCAGTAAACACTGGAGGGGAAATTAGACTCTAGAGCCACTTTGTGTCTCTCCCGCTCTCGAACCGCCGCTGCCCTCGGGAAGTCCCCGGAGCCCGGTGGGAGACGCGCCCATCCGCGCCCGGGGGGGGGGGGGGACCAGCCACCGGGCAGCCTCTGGCCATGGCTGGGTGAAAGACCCGGGATGTTTGAACCCCGGCTCTCAGGCGCTTCCAAAAGTTTCCAAGAGTTTCCAAAAGGGCTAGCAAATCCTACAATGAAATGTGGCCCGTCCAGCCAGGGGGCCCTTGTTTGGACCCCCCTTGCTTAAGCCCAGGCATTTGGGAAGGGAAACTGTGGTTCAGGAAGGCCAAATTCCCTGGCAGGGGGAGCATTCAGATGGGTGTCTCCCAGGTGCTGGTCTGGAGCGCTGTCCAGCTCAGGACACCCCCAACTCTTCATTGGCAATGCAGGATTGTGAAGCGGAGGTGTACTCCTAGAGACCTTTACTTGTAAGCATGCCCCACTTGTCTACCTGGGATTTGCTTCCAAGTAAAACAGTGATCTTAGCGCTTCAAAGGGGCTCACGAGAGTGGCGTAATTAATTAACTGGACAAGTAAAAAGCTCACTTCATTACTGAAATCAGGACCCATTCTGCACATATTAGATGATGCACAATGTTCTTTAGAAGCAGATTTTCCTGTTCCCTGTAGAAGAATCCAGCTGCAATAGCACATTGAAAGTGTATTATCCAATGTGTGCTGAATAGACCTAGGAAGGTAGAAATCGCTGGCTGTACTGATTCCCCTGGAAGCAAGCCCCTTAAAGTCTCTTAGAAATCATTGGCTGTACTGAGCCCCTTGGAATCAAGTCCCTTAGAAATCACTGGCTCTGCGGAATGGATCAGACCACTCCAGTCCGGTTTGATGGAGGCAAGAGCTGTGCGAGTTTGAGCATGCTTACTCGGATGTAAGACCCACTCGGTTCAATGGGACTCACTCTTTTGTCAGAGTTCCGCCCCTCTTCCTTCTTTGAGGAGTGAAGAAATGATGGCTAATTGTATGGCAGATTCCTCCGGGGAGAAACCTCCTTGGATTGGGGAGACGTGGTCTTTTCAGAGTCAAACTAAAAGTGTCAGAAGCAAGCGTGTCGGTGCCCTCGTGTGAGCTCCAGCATAACAAGACAAAATAAAAAAAGGGGGGGGGGAGAGATGGATGCTTTCTGCAAACCAAGCGGAGCAAATCATTCTGCACACTTTGAATAATGCACCTCCAATGTGCTTTTTCAGCTGGGTTTTTTCCTGTGTGAAACAGGAAAATCTACTTCTAAAGTGCACCGGAAGTGCCCTGTCCAACGTGTGTGGGGAGCAAAATGACCCGGGTACTTAAAAAAAACAACAACAACAACAACTCTTGGATACAACTGCCCCTGTGTCAAGTCGCTCACAAGCAACCGGTGGTGGGAAAGGCAGCCGATGTATTGCATGGGGGCCGAAGGGGAGGCGCCGTGTGGAGGACAAGGCCCTACTGGGTCCAGCCCAATTTGTTTCCCGCCAAGTGACCTTGGGCGGTAGCCAAACCAGCCCGGCTTCCGGCGTCAGAACAAGCCTTCCCTTGTGGGCATCCGGACTCCCAAGCGGGAAGCGCGCTGGCCTCGGTGGGCCGGACTCCCAAGAAACCGTGGATCGGAGTGACTAGAGACGGAGCCAGACGGAGCCTTGAAATCGCCATGGGCTTTTCATTGCGATGAGCCGTCGCCCGTGCTGGCTGGCCGGTTGCTTCCAAGCCAGCGTCTGGAACTGCTTTCAGTTCAGGAGGCAGTGGATGGGGCTTGGATCTGAACCGGCTTTATAAGGACTAAATGAAATCCTAAGTATTTTTTTGTTTAGTAAAGGGGGAAAAAATCCCACTTTGAGACCTCGCTCCCGAACTGGATGGTGGCAAAGAGGTCAGGTCTCACTAAGGAACCTTAAACAAGTCCCCCTTTAACCTTTGTCCTACCTTACCAGGATGTTGTGTAAAGCTCACTGTGATCCTATATACAAATCGTGTTTAAGCGTTTGCAGTGTTTTTTTAAATTGGCTTGGATTTGTTTGTTGTTGTTTAACGTGGAGACACTCGCTGTTTTTAGACGGGCACAGACAGGGGCGAGGGACGGGGGGCTGGCTTTATTTCCGCAGGGCTGTTCTTCTGGAAAGGCTGGTCTGCTCTGGGCTGCCTGGCCATTTCGGTCTCTCCCGACCCCCCAGCCCCCCGGCTCCCCCAGCAGAGCGAGTTCCCAGGGGCCGGTGGCTTGGGCTTTGCGGGATGGGCGAGCCCACTTCATCTCTCACCTGAATCCTGTCATCTCTGCCATCTCGCAGTGATCTGGGAACAATGCCCGGTCCCTTGGCCGGCCCAAGCTGGTCAATCAGGCAGAACAGACTATGCAAATGGAATGGAAAAGCGAAGCGGGCGAGAACACTGGCGCCCATTGTCTTGCGCATTTCAAAGCCAAGCCCAGCTGCAGCGGCGTTGCTGCCCTGGACCGGCGGTTGCTACACGCATTTCAGCACTGCAAAACATCATGTCCAGGAGAAAACACCCCCCCCCCTGCACCCACCCCCCCCAGAGCCCGGGCAAGCAGAATGCAGAGCTATGGACCCCATGCAGAGCTATGAACACCCCCCTGTAGGAGCAGGGTTGTGGGACATAAACCAGCCAAAGCCAAAATTAGGGATTCTAGTCTGGAGTTAGAAACGAAGTTTCACACCTCGAGTTCACTACAGAGATAGGCACAGATTTCATTGGGCAAGAAAGGACCTTGGGGCTTCCCCCCCCTCCCCCCAGAAGGTAGAGCTCCCTTCAAAGTCAACAATTCCAAACTGCTAAGGTTCCCCCAGAGATTAAGGAACTATTCCCATAAAGCTAATATTCCCCCATTATTAGCCAACCTGCAGCCATAAACCAGGCCATGGGGCTTATTACTGGTAAGATTCTTTTATTGTTTAATCTATGCTCTGATGACATTTGCTGACCACGTTTCCTCCTCCCTTTCTTCTTTAGGTTGTTCCTGGTTCTCTCCGCTTTGGATCTCAAGCATTTGAGCTTCAAGGAGGCTTCTGAGCATAGAAGTGATGCAGTTCTCCAAGATATCTTCTGCTACAGATTCTGAGGACTAAATTATTGATTCTGGGGACCAACCACAGTGCCCTACTTGGAACTTCTGAGGGGCATCTGGCTGCATACTTCAGTAGGCAGAATGTCTGATTGTTCTTACGAGTGGGAAGGTCTTGAACCTCAGAAATTAACTACTGGTTGAGAGGCACGGAACAGAATGTGGCCACCCACTCCTTTTCACCCGACAATCTTCTTCAGTGAAGACCTGGACTTGCATCTTCCTGCGAGTGTAGACAAGTCTCCAAAGAAGTCATTTTCTTGCAGTTCCCCAAGTTAACTCTTTTCCTGTTAAGGAGGTCAGTGCTTTCCTTGTTACAACAAATTAGTGGGAGAGGCTAAAGCCGATCATGGAGGATTAAAGAAATCCTGTTGAAATTAATTAAACCCATAATATTAAAATTCCTGATTTCCATTAGAAAGCATCTGCTCCTTAAGGAGGCAATATACCAAGTTTATAAACCAGACACAACTAAGTGAGGATGAGCCGTAGTTAATGTTAAAAAAGGCAGTATTTTGTTCTAAAACAAGAGCTGGTACAGAAGTTCATTCTTTCGGAGCCGGGAACCCCACATACTAACCAAAGAGCTGTGTGGCCCGGTTCTGTCTATTTATCTGGAGAATCTCTAGGCTGCCTCTCCAAGGAACCTCCCAAAATACCCCGTAGAACAAAATTTGAGTCCAGTAGCACTTTTAAGAACAACAAAGTTTTATTCAAGGTGTGAGTTTTCATGTGCATGCTCACTTCCTCAGAAGTAAGAGAACAACCCTTTGCATAAAATACAAAATTCAGCAAGATCTAAAGTGTTATGTTCAGGAACACCGAAGACTGGATTAGAACAAAAAACCTGTGTTTTAAAGATAATTCACTGGGATTATTTAGTATCCGATCCGATAGAGCACATTTGCATTGTAATAACAATGTTATCAGTACGTGAAAAAGGCATTTTTTAAAAAGGTAAAGTAATCTCTGATTTCAGCATGGAGATTGACACATCTGTCCATTTGTTTTATAAAAACTAACCATTCACACAAACCTGTCATTTGCACAAAGAATGCAGGCTTTCCTCAAGTTTGGCCCCATTTGGGGTTGGGTACCACTGCTCCTTCTGGCATTCCTACCTGATGCTCCATTCTGCACTTGCTGAGACAAAGACCTTTATCGACCAGCTCTGTCCTTGCTGGAGTCCTCAAACATCCCCACCCTACTTTGGAGAGGTTTGCAGTCAGAAGACCCCCCCCCCTTGCTAGGAAATCTTCACCTCCCTTCCACAGCCAGTCTATTTAACCAGGGTGGGGTTGTGAATTAGCACACATATCCATGCTGCTGAAACTTATATTCCATCAATGCATTCCTCACACTGCAGGACCATGCAAACATCTTTCCAAGGGACTCTGACTCCCTTCCCATAAGTGTCATGCTCCAAGGATACGCTCAAGTTCACATCTCAGGGTCTGAAAACCAAACTTTGGGCAATGTTACAGTATGACCTGCTCCTTCAACTCCGATAGATAATTTGCCCCTGTTGAAATGCAACTTTTGTATCCTGTATGCAATGGCACAGCCCACCCACTGTTCTGGACCTCTAATCTGTCTATGGATCCTCTGGACTGATAGAACTGATACAATGCAACTGATACAATGTGTGAGTCCTCCTGGCTCCTTCCTATACTGTCAGATTTCCTGTCATCTCCTGTCCACAAACATGGCCTGTTCTCTCTCCTTTGACTCGTACACAGTTCTTCTACCTGCACCATTTCAAGGCTAAGGCAACACAGGACACAGTCTTTGGAAGACTCTGAGCCAGGAATGCTGCAGGACCATTGCTAATAACATATTTCCAAGACACACAGACTAATTTCCTTCTAGAGGAAAAGGACTCCTTCAGTTTTGGAAGTAAAAAGTATAAATGACCAGGTCTGTGGCATTTTCATTGTTTTGCAATGTGGTATTACAGAAGTTAAACAAGAAATGAGAAGACTGAACATCGACATTTTAGGAATCAGTGAACTAAAATGGACAGGAATGGGTGAATTTAATTCAGATGACCATCAGGTATACTACTGTGGACAAGAATCTCGCAGAAGAAATGGAGTAGCCTTCATAATCAATAAGAGAGTAGGAAAAGCAGTCTTGGGATACAATCCCCAAAATGACAGAATGATCTCAGTTCGAATCCAAGGCAAACCATTCAACATCACAGTGATCCAGGTCTACGCCCCAACCACTGCTGCTGAAGAGGATGAAGTTGATCAGTTCTATGAAGCCCTACAACACCTTCTAGAAGCAACGCCCAAAAATGATGTGCTTATCATCATGGGGGATTGGAATGCTAAAGTAGGAAGCCAAAAGATAACCGGGATAACAGGCAAGTTTGGCCTTGGAGTACAAAATGAAGCAGGGCACAGGCTGGTAGAATTTTGTCAAGAGAATACAATGGTCATAGCAAACACTCTTTTCCAGCAACCCAAGAGACGACTCTACACATGGACATCACCAGACGGTCAACACAGAAATCAGATTGACTATGTGCTCTGCAGCCAAAGATGGAAAAGTTCTATCCAGTCAATAAAAACAAGACCAGGAGCTGATTGTGGTTCAGATCATGAGCTTCTTGTTGCAAAATTTAGGCTTAAATTGAAGAAAGTAGGGAAAAGCACTAGGCCACTCAGGTATGAACTAAATCATATCCCTGACGAATACACAGTGGAGGTGACAAATAGATTTAAGGAATTAGATCTGATAGACAGAGTGCCTGAAGAACTATGGACGGAGGTTCGCAACATTGTACAAGAGGTAGCAACTAAAACCATCCCAAAGAAAAAGAAATGCAAGAAATCAAAATGGCTGTCTGAGGAAGCTTTACAAATAGCTAAGGAGAGAAGGGAAGTGAAAGGCAAGGGAGAAAGAGAAAGATACACCCAATTGAATGCAGAATTCCAGAGAAAAGCTAGAAGAGATAAGAATGCCTTCTTAAATGAACAGTGCAAACAAATAGAAGAAAACAATAGAATGGGGAGGACCAGAGACCTTTTCAAGAAAATTGGAGATATGAAGAGAACGTTTCATGCAAAGATGGGTATGATAAGGGACCAAAATGGTAGGGACCTCACAGAAGCAGAAGAGATCAAACAAAGGTGGCAAAATTATACAGAAGAACTATACAAGAGCGAGCTTAACATCCCTGATGACCACAATGGGGTAGTTACTGACCTGGAGCCAGACATCCTGGAATGTGAAGTCAAATGGGCCTTAGGAAGTCTGAGCAACAATAAAGCTAGTGGTAGTGACAGCATTCCAGTTGAACTATTCAAAATCTTAAAGGACGATGCAGTAAAAGTGCTACACTCAATATGCCAGCAAATTTGGAAAACTCAACAATGGCCACAGGATTGGAAAAGGTCAGTTTACATTCCAATCCCAAAGAAGGGCAATGCCAAAGAATGTTCAAACTACCGCACCATCGCACTAATTTCTCATGCTAGCAAAGTTATGCTCAAAATCCTACAAGCTAGGATCCAGCAATATGTGGACCGAGAACTTCCAGAAGTACAGGCAGGATTTCGAAGAGGCAGAGGAACTAGAGATCAAATTGCCAACATACGCTGGATCATGGAGAAAGCTAGGGAGTACCAGAAGAACGTCTACTTCTGCTTCATTGACTATGCTAAAGCCTTTGATTGTGTGGAGCACAACAAATTGTGGCAAGTTCTTAAAGAGATGGGAATACCAGAGCATCTTATTTGTCTCTTGAGAAATTTATATGCAGGTCAAGAAGCAACAGTGAGAACTGAACATGGAATCACTGACTGGTTCAAAATTGAGAAAGGAGTTCGGCAAGGCTGTATACTGTCGCCTTGCCTATTTAACTTGTATGCAGAGCACATCATGAGAAATGCGGGATTAGAGGAGTCACAAATTGGGATCAAGATTGCAGGGAGAAATATCAACAACCTCAGATATGCAGATGATACCACTCTAATGGCAGAAAGTGAAGAGGAACTAAAGAGCCTGTTGATGCGGGTGAAGGAGGAGAGTGCCAAAGTTGGCTTGAAACTCAACATCAAGAAAACAAAGATCATGGCATCCGGCCCTCTCAATTCCTGGCAAATAGAAGGGGAAGAAATGGAGATAGTGACAGATTTTATTTTCCTGGGCTCCAAGATCACTGCAGATGGGGACTGCAGCAAAGAAATTAAAAGACGCTTGCTCCTGGGGAGGAAAGCTATGGCAAATCTAGACAGCATCCTAAAAAGCAGAGACATCACCCTGCCAACAAAAGTGCGTTTAGTCAAGGCTATGGTCTTCCCAGTTGCAATGTATGGCTGCGAAAGTTGGACCATAAGGAAGGCCGAGCGTCAAAGAATTGAGGCTTTTGAACTCTGGTGCTGGAGAAGACTCTTGCGAGTCCCTTGGACTGCAAGGCGAACAAACCAGTCAGTCCTAGAGGAGATCAGCCCTGACTGCTCTTTAGAAGGCCAGATCCTGAAGATGAAACTCAAATATTTTGGCCACCTCATGAGAAGGAAGGACTCCCTGGAGAAGAGCCTAATGCTGGGAGAGATCGAGGGCAAAAGAAGAAGGGGACGACAGAGAATGAGGTGGATGGATGGAGTCACTGAAGCAGTAGGTGCAAACTTAAATGGACTCCGGGGAATGGTAGAGGACAGGAAGGCCTGGAGGATCATTGTCCATGGGGTCGCGATGGGTCGGACACGACTTCGCACATAACAACAACATTACAGAAGTTATTGCGTTACCTCTGCAGAAGTTCTTTCAGCATTACAGAAGTTTGCAGTTTGTATTCTTCAAAGGCACTCTGTGGAAAAGTCCCTCTGATATAAGTGTGAGTTGTATCAACTCACAAGCATTTTTTGTGTGCTGCTGTCATGCCAATGAGCATTAAGCATCATACCTGACTATAGATTATGGCTATAACCTTTATGCATTTCATGGACATTTTCAGCAGCTGGGAGCTGGAGGGTTTTTTTTGCGGGGTGGAGATGTCAGCTACATGTAATTTGCCACATTTATCTGATTGAAATGATAATCATGTAAAGTGGTGATAAACAGAAATCAGTTGTTTTATTTGCAGATCATTACATGGGGAGAAAATATTCCAGCCATCGTGTCTATTGATTGCTTTTGGCCTCTGCTTTCTTTTTACATTCAGGTGTATTGTCTCTTTCAATCTGAAAAGGTCAAGAAGAACATAAGAGAAGCCATATTGGATCAGGCCAATGACTCATCTAATCCAACATGTTGTGCCACACAGTGGCCAAAATTCAGGTGCCACCAGGAGGTCCACTAGTGGGGCCAGAACTCCTGAAGCATCTACCACAACTCCAAGGTCTCTCTCCTGGTCAGTTACTTTCATTTTGGACCCCATTAAGATATATTTATAGTTAAGATTTTTGACTCCATGTTCATTAGTTTGCTCATGTTCATTTGCCACGTTGATGCCCATTCACCCAATTTCAACAGATCCCTCTGGAACATCTCACAGTCCTTCCTGGTTCTCTCTGCCCTGGGCAACTTAAGTGTCACCTGCAGACTTAGCCACTTCACTGTTTACTCCCAACACTAAATCATTAATGAACAAGTTTAAAAGCACTGGACCCAGTACTGAGCCCTGTGGTACCTTACAACTTCCTGCCTTCCACTGTAAAATGAAGTACAGCACTGATGAAGCTGTTCTGACCAAGCAGTGATATCAGGGCTCTCTCAGCCTCACCAACTCACAGGGTGTCTGTTGTGGGGAGAGGAAGGCGAAGGTGATTGTAAGCTGCTTTGAGACTCCTTTGGGTAGAGAAAAGTGGTATATAAGAACCAACTCTTCTTCTTTCTCTTCATTAAAGGGAACAGCAAACTGTAGGTTATAACTGCCTAGGTTCTTCCTCAGCATCTCTCTGCCAGTTTGCCTTTCATTTAGCATTAAATTTGTGATTGGCCCCCAGCTCTGCCACCATGGGAGCCATTTTATGGGAGCACCCCACTATCCATTCTCAAAACCCCAGTGCTCACAGGCTGAATAAGACTGGGGACCCTCACATTAAATAAAGGCAAGGGGCATATCTTACAGCCAATAACATCTGTGCAATAGATTTCAGTTTACTTAAGTGTTGATCAGTTACCTCTAATGCATTTTAGATTTGATCACAGAGATGGGTAGGTGATACTTGAAGAGTATCTATATAGGTGTAAAATGGTCCTCACACCTGTTGGGATTATCTTGATTTAAGTTCCCCGAAGGGAGAAAGGATGTGGTTCTTTGTATGGAGACAGTCCCAGAACCAGTTGAAGTGACCAGGTAGTAGGTGATATACTACTTTGAAGAGTTGTGGCTGTTGTGAGTAGACAATGCTAACCTTGCTGGGCCTATGATCTGATCCAGTATAAGGCAGCTTCATGGGTTTTGATCCTGCACTTTGCATTGCTAAGGCAGATGGAGGCCACTGTACCTCATGTAGTACGTTGTGGGTGAGGAACAGAACCAGGTATCTTTGAAGGTAAAGAAAGCTTGTTCTTCTGATGGCATTCAGGATTATGACTGGCTCTTCTTCAAACCAGAAGAATATAAATGAGGATCTAATAAAAAATCACAACACAGTGCTTAATCGCACGGGACATATTTAGAATGCTAGTTCACCATGCAAGCATTGTGCGGAAAAGTATTCTACAGGGCTGGTTAGGTTACATTTGTGGGCCATTTCGGATTTACATTTTAAAAGTTTATTTTAAATATTCCTTGACAGCCATACCTCCTTGGACCAAAGGTGGCTAAGAAAGCCACCACCAGCTGCACAATGAAACCAGCAGGTTTTATCAACAAGGTATAAACTACACATCCAAATCTCCCAGAAACACCCCCCCACACACACACACACACAAAATGCCCTTTGAAAGAAGACCATTTTACAAGCCTCCCTGAATGCAGAAAGGGAAGGCATCCTCTGAGCCCAAATGACTAGTCCAGGGACAGAAAAAGCCCACTGCCTGATATTGCCCAATGGACAGCTCAGAGAGGATATGATAAGAAGAAGACCTCTTCTTCAGACAAGCGCATCTAATAAATGGGAACCAACAGTTTGAACTGTATGTCTAAATTGCCCAAGTGTATATCTAAGCTGAATTCCACTGAAGTTGATCTCGCCAGGTTGGGCACAAGGTATTTTGTCACACCATGAAAAGTACAATCCCCATGTAACTTTCTACACAGTCCAACAGGGGGTTGTGGGGCATCATTTTCTTCTGTTGTTAATTTATTTAATGTTAAATAAGAATCATAACTCCAAAGCAGATCACATTTTAATGGGTGATACGATTGCTCTTCTCCCTTATAGTAAAAAATACATTTGGTTGCATCTCAAAGATACAGCCTTGCCGTTGAATTCTAATGAGAACAGTAGATCTAACTACATTAACTGGTCCTTAAACTGACAATGCTGTTGTGAATGGTAACTGTGCAGCTCTTCTACTTTTCAATTTTGTGAAGAAATATCACAAAGTGTATTCCTTGCATGTTGTGGTCCTTTAGCTCTACTGTTCACAATTCCACAATCTGCTTGCACAAGTGCATCTGATGAGGATTAATTTCATGCCCCCTAATGAAATATGGTCTAGAAATGTAAATGGGCACAATTATATATCTGTTCATCTTTGAAGGTGCACCAGATTCCTTTTTTGCTTGTATTACAATGGACTTCCATTGCTATCCATCTGGAATTAATTACTTAATTTGTGTAAGACATCACCAGTGTTTAGCCCCGGAGGTCATTCTGAACTACAGCACTGAATGCTGGAACAAAAAAATACCTCTGCGCATGCACAGAATGTCTTTCTATCATCATAGAAGAAGAAGAAGAGTTGGTTTTTAAATGCTGCTTTTCTCTACCCGAAGGAGTCTCAAAGTGGCTTACAGTCGCCTTCCCTTTCCTCTCCACACAACAGACACCCTGTGAGGGAGGTGAGGCTGAGAGAGCCCTGATATTACTGTTCAATCAGAACAGCTTTATCAGTGCTGTGGCGAGCCCAAGGTCACCCAGCTGGTTGCATGTGGGGGGGCGCGGCTCGCCAGATTAGATGACCGCACCCCTAACCACTACACCACAAATCCAGATTCCTGTCTTCTCACACACTTAATAATTGAAAAAAGATAGTTCAAATCTAGACATGATTTTCTCATATAAATGCCCTCAACGCTTTTAACTTAGGAGGAAAAAAAATTGATTCTGATTTTGCCCCATCTGCCACTTTCCAGTCACTTAGATGTATTCTAAACAACTTACCAAATTAGTGAGAATTTGTATTTTAAATATTAGTTTTGATTATTTCCTCATAAACGTGTGCATAGGATTTAAAAGCTTCCCCTCAAAAAACTCTTTCTCCTCCATTTCCTATTCCCAGAAACTTCTATGGCACCCCTTCTTCAATCATAGCTGGGTTGCAGATGAAAGGGGCTCATATGAAATGAAAGTGGCTAATATAAAATGCATCCAATTTTCATTTAATGTAGATTTATATTGGAAGGAAGTTCAGAAAGGGGAAAGTCAGCCAATTCATATAGAAATGTTTATTTTGTGCTTGAGGGACTGATAATTTTAAGGGAAGGATGAGGATGAGTTATAAATGTCAAGGTTTCAGATTTAAAGGATGCTTGAGGACCCCAGATATTTGGTCAGGCTCTTGACTTCAGCTTTGCCATAACCATAGAGGAGTCTTTCATTGCCTAGATGGGCCTAACTTGCCAGCTACTGGTTGGAAAGGAGCAACAGTAAAGACTGGGAGGACAGAGCAGCACTTCTGTTGCCATAGCACCCCAAGCAGGTGCTTATGTCAACTGTGCAGTGAATTGACTTTGCTTCCATCCTAAATCAAATGATTTACTTCGTCCTTATCCTCTGAACTTCTTGTTGGTTTTGACCACCCTCTTATATCTACATTTCCACAGTGTTACCCAAATCAGATCCCTCAAAGGGAATTGTGGGGAATCATGAATATAGCAAGAGGCTGGACAACACAAGATCTTTTCTACCAATTTTTACAGTGTCCGTTCCATGGAAGAAACCCTCCTTAAATGAAGATGACAATTAAGCTTACGCTCAAAGGGGTTTCTTTGGGGGGAATATTAGGATACACTCAAAACACACACAAGCAAAAACATACATATACTAAGTTTTGCAGGGGGAAAAGTTAGGGAAATACTGCACCTGTCTTGGGTCCAAGCAGCAAAAACACAGAATTGACGATATCAGGGGTGGAAAGGATGCCAGTTGTGGAGGGATCAACACAACACACAAACACTTTGGGGGAGTGCAAGGCTTGATACAGAATTTGACATTTCTGGGCCAGCCAAAAAGGCAAGTGATTGATGATTGGTTGTTTGTAGATGAATCTGATAGGGTGGTTGGCATATGAGGTCACTAGAGTGGGAAATACCTTTTCTGCTGATAGTCTAATGGTTTTTGGCTGGGAGGGGGTGATTTCCATAATGTGCACATTTAGCTCAGTCAGTTGAGCAAGAAGGAAATGGAAGATGAGGTTCTAGTCCAGGTCAAACCAGGTGGAAATCTGCCCTGGCTTTTTTAGGCAAAAGAAAGAAATCTAGCGAAGCCAAAGCAAGATGGAGACCTGGCCTGGCTTCCTAGGTTTGTTGAGGGACCCTACGACTCCATAGTCAGTATCTACCAGGCTGGATTCTGCATGTACCAACCTGCTCAGAAGGCATGTCTGTGTGAGGCACCCTTCCATTATAGGCCACCTTTATTGTAGCAACAGATCTGCTCTCAGTTCTTTATTCATTTGTTTAGTGTTTCCATTAGGGGAAACTTCTTCCTCAATGTCCACTCCATAGATCTATCCCCAGCCTTCTTCAGCAGAAGAAATATAAGAACACAATGGCAGATGGAAAAGATGTATTAGAACACAATGGCGGAAAACATGTATTAGAACACAATGGCAGGTAGAAAAGGGGGAAACAAAGAAACAAACTGGCCCAGAGGGTTAATAATTATGCAATCCTACATGTTTTGTGAAGAGCCTCTTGTGGCGCAGAGTGGTAAGGCAGCCATCTGAAAGCTTTGCCCATAAGGCTGGGAGTTCAATCCCAGCAGCCGGCTCAAGGTTGACTCAGCCTTCCATCCTTCCGAGGTCGGTAAAATGAGTACCCAGCTTGCTGGGGGGTAAACGGTCATGACTGGGGAAGGCACTGGCAAACCACCCCGTATTGAGTCTGCCATGAAAACGCTAGAGGGCGTCACCCCAAGGGTCAGACATGACTCGGTGCTTGCACAGGGGATACCTTTACCTTTACCTTTACATGTTTTGTATACAGCTTTGTCAGGGAGAATCCAGTGAAATAATTTTAAAAGGATATATATGATACATAGCTTTTTAAAAATCAATAAAACATGGGACAATTTCATAGAGCATGTACAGAGTGCAATTCTGAAAACTGAAAAATGGACCAGCATTAACATCGGTAGTATAAATAAAGCCAAGCAGGGATGGTGGGATGAGCTGCGACTCAGCAATGGCCATCCACCCAACAAACGGCCAGTCGGGTAGGCTATCCTGCCCCTGGAGAAAAGAAGCAGGGAGAGGCAGAGGAAGTAAGAATGAAAAGAGGGAGAATACACATCCATTTAAATCTGCATCTCTTCTGGGAGCTTGCAGATGCAATGGAGATGGCAAAGTCCTCTCTCTTTGCTATTTTCACTGCCAGATGAGACATTCTCCCCCTCTTCATCCTTATTTCCTCTGCCTCTCCCTGCTTCTTTTGTCACCTAACTTATCTAGACTTTGAGATGGCGAATTCCTTGTCTCACTTCTTGCTGGCATCACATAAGTAAGCACGCTCCTTTGTGTGCCATACAGTTCCCCCCATTATAAAGCCGCCGTTCGATTGTGGCTACTAGCTGAGTGCGTAGGCTTGGTGGCAAGCCTGGTTTGGTCTCTGTAGGCATCCTGTGCCTTGGAACTTGTGGAGCAAGGAGAAGGAAATGCACAACATCCAATTTTGGTGCAGACTTGAACATACCTCCATGTGTGAGATGACTCATTTTGTACTCTCAGAAACAAGAGGTATTCATCTGACCCTGCCGTATAGTTCGATCCAGCTGCTTCCACCTCATTAGTCAAATGAACCCTGCTAAGAAAATTCACTTTCCACCACCTACCGTACCAATAAATAAACTTAAAGCTAGGATGGGAGTGGCAACGTTACCTTGTGGTTAGACCCATTTAACAAATTGGCCAGTTCATGGGGGGCGGGGGGAGACTAATTTCTGTGTAATTTATCCCTTCTCCAGGACTGCCATCAAGCCATGGCATAAATAGGTTTTGGTAGTGGGAAGTTAACATGAGTCATAATTACAGTATTGTTCTCACATGCACACACAATTACCCACCTTCCCTAACATGTTTCGGCTGCTTTCTCTTTCCTGGGCAAATTCTTCTGTTTGATTGCTAAGAGAGTTCAACCAAAATAAAATGATACTTTATAATAATGTCGCAGATTTTGGAGACATGGTGTATCAGTCTGACGAACTAGTCTTCCCGGGCTCCTTCACTGGCTTGGCCATGAGATAGAAGCTCAGAGAGAAGAGAAGAGAGGGGAGGGGAGGGGAGGGGAGGGGAGGGGAGGGGAGGGGAGGGGAGGGGAGGGGAGAGGAGAGGAGAGGAGAGGAGAGGAGAGGAGAGGAGAGGAGAGGAGAGGAGAGGAGAGGAGAGGAGAGGAGAGGAGAGGAGAGGAGTTTAAGGAGCCAGTGATCTTTCTCATGGAACACTGCCCTATGAACAGCAAAAAAGAAAAAGTTCAAAGGTTAAGTGATGTTGTGACACTTGTGGCCGGTGAACCAATCCTATGTCACCTTCATCTCTGCATATTTGAAAATTCCTGCTTTTAGCAGAAAGACTAAGCCATGATTCAGATTCATTCAAAGCGTTTGGTGGGTATCTCATTAAAAATCCAATAATCATATCTACACTCACCTATAAGAACAAGAGTGGAATGCCTGCTCAAATCCTGCAAATCTTATTTAAGAAGGGATAATACCCTTCTGTGTTTTAGACAAAATGTCACCAGACTTCAGGAGTGCTGGACTAATCTTAAATCAGAGCTGCTACTGAAAAATGAAATGGCCCTTAAACAACGTGTGATCTTTTTGTATGTCCTTCTCTGAGCAAGAATGGCTGCAAACCTCATAACACTTTCCTAGAACTAAGTACTAAAATGAGGCTTGTTTCCAAGCAGACCTAATGAGGTCTTCTTACGATGTCTCATCCATAGTATTTCATATGGCATGGACATATTAAAAGTCCTATTCCCAAAGCTCAAGTGTATTTATGTGCCATGAATAGTGCAATGCACAATGCGTATATTAAATATTAAACAACAGTGATATAGTACAGGCAGCATTCTTCAAGTGTTAGCTTTATATATCATGCAGTGATTATCTCCCTAGGCCAGTGGTTCTCAACTTTCCTAATGCCGCGACCCTTTAATACAGTTCCTCATGTTGAGGTGACCCCCAACCATTAAATGATGCAAGTGTTCTTTCACAGAAATTAAACCAAAACTGACCAATGGCGTGAAGATCCATTGTTCATGATTGCATATAGGTTTTTTTCCTCCTGGGTTTTCTCAGTTCAGCTCTGCCTCTTGTCCTACCATGCTGCGCCGTGGCACTGCTGCAGTGGCTGGTGGCCGAGTGTGGGCGCCTACAGGAGGAGTGGCAACAGTGGCAGCCCCCCCCAAGGTTGAGAACCACTGCCCTAAAGGATTTTGTAACTTGCCAATGAGACAAATACTAGAATATCCAGGATCAACCACCCTTGTAGGCTTCCTGCCACGGATTAGAAAGGTACATTTTTCTTTCTGAGTTGCTTTGAGTTTTATGGAAGAAACACAAACTTGACTTTTGGAGAATGGAATGTCATCTTCATTAAGAGTTTGAGGTCTCCTCTATTCCAGGCAACATAGACTTTTCTGCCCTTGTTATCTCTGCTTATGCAGTGTTTGGATCCAGCTGTATTTGGCTCTCTCTCACACACACAAACACAGGAGAAGGAAATCAGATCCAGTGAATGGAATGTGCAGATTGCTGTTTCTTCCTTCTAGTGGATCCGTTTGGTTTCTTTGGTTTGTAGTGTGCACCTTGGTTTTGTGCTAAATCAAACACTGCCCATGCAGGAATTGAGAAGAATTTGCAATTCACATGTGATTATGATACATCTGACACAGGATAGGGACCCCACACCTAACCTGCATGCCCCGTAATATATGAAGAAGTCCAAACTATCTCTACTTTATTTTTAATAACCTAAATTAATAACCTTTATTTTTAATAACCTAAATATTTTTAATAACCTAAATAACCAAACTATCTCTACTTTATTTTTAATAACCTAAATTGGGTATGGAGAGCTTGTATCCAACTCTGTAAAGAAGCAAATGGCTAGTTTGACTCTGATGACCATGAAAATGAAGTCTTCTTCATTTATAAGTTAGTCAGATGACATACCAAGGACTCATTCTCTATTTTTACAAAGGACTTGCAAACGCTTTCGAACACTGTTGAGGACCTTCCTGGCTCCCCAGACCCCAGTCTCAGCAATGCTCCCCTAGGTCTGAGGCCAGCATTTTAACCAGTGGGCCTCTCGGGATATAATTTAGTGATCTTTCAGGCTTTGTAAGATCTGCAGCTTTTGATTTAGCAAAAACAATAATGCTCTGCAATATGTTCAGTACAAACTGTAAGCCGAAGCTAATCAGCAAAATTTCAAAGATAGGGTTATAACAGAGATATATAATCAAAGTGTCTCTCTTTCATGAGAATGCAAACAGTATTACCTTACCAGAAATGCCGAGAAGGGGAAAAATTAATGTATTGTATTACTTGGTTCATTTTCTTTCAATATCCCCCTTAATTCTGTCTAATTACTATATTGTGATCTAAGTCAGCAATCTGAAATTCACTATCAACTAAACTTTTGAAGTACCCCTACAAATGCTTGATAATGATGAAATTTAAATTACTGCAAGTTATTGTGTAATGTACACAGTGGGAAAGCAAACCTTCACACATTCTCCATTCAGGCTCACATCTCATTAATCTTTTCTTTCTTCATTTAAACACTGGAAGAACCCAGTTCCATAATATGATAACTGTGCTGCACAACCTGAGGGCCACCACCTTTATTCTTCAATGGAAATCCACATGATTTTAAAATCTGAGGACAAGCAATCGGGTCCTAACCTGGGGAGCCCAGCCCAGCTCAATTTAATCAGATCTTAGAAGCTATGCAGAATTGGTCTTGGTTGCTATTTGCATAGGAGAACTGCTATGAACACCAGGCTTGTGAGGCAGAACCAGGCAATGGCAATTGGCAAACCACCTTGTTAGTCTCTTGCCTTCCAAACCCTACAGGGTTGCCATGAATGGGCTGAAATGTAATGGTTAAAAAAATAAGAATAATTGGGAATGCTATATCAAAGCAAGCACATTGCCAAAGGGCTGGACCAATGAAGATGTGGCAGTGAGAGGTCTGCAGATGGATCTTAATGTGAAGGAGAGAATCAGGGAGAAACAATTTCCTTCTGTGCCATTTTCACAAAGTAAATGTCCTCCAGAAATGTTGTTTGCCCTACTCTAAAGATACACGTAGCATCATCTGCATGGCCACTGCTATGCATAATCAGTCCCAGTGGCTGACAAGTGGATATAGTGGGTTGGATCCACCAGAGACATAAAGGATGTAACTACACTGATTAGGGTGGAGCAAGCTTTGCCCTCAATGGTTCCTATATACTGAAATGTTCAGACTACAATCTGGGGCACTATCTACTGGGACAAGAGGCCTTTCCACACACCATAAATTTAGCATGATACTTACCCCCTGTGCATGACACCCCCTGAAGAGGCTATATTCTAGGTGCTCCACATGATGTCTGCAACCTCCCATGTGCGGCCAGCAAACTTCACACTAAGTCCACCATTTTAAAGTGCATGTTGGTGAATCCAAAGAAGTGGATTCATCAACCTAAAAAGCACTTTCCCCCAGCAGACAACCAGCACTTGTTGTTGTTGTTGTTATGTGCGAAGTCGTGTCCGACCCATCGCGACCCCATGGACAATGATCCTCCAGGCCTTCCTGTCCTCTACCATTCCCCGGAGTCCATTTAAGTTTGCACCTACTGCTTCAGTGACTCCATCCAGCCACCTCATTCTCTGTCGTCCCCTTCTTCTTTTACCCTCGATCGCTCCCAGCATTAGGCTCTTCTCCAGGGAGTCCTTCCTTCTCATGAGGTGGCCAAAGTATTTGAGTTTCATCTTCAGGATCTGGCCTTCTAAAGAGCAGTCAGGGTTGATCTCCTCTAGGACTGACCGGTTTGTTCGCTTTGCAGTCCAAGGGACTCGCAAGAGTCTTCTCCAGCACCAGAGTTCAAAAGCCTCAATTCTTTGACGCTCGGCCTTCCTTATGGTCCAACTCTCGCAGCCATACATTGCAACTGGGAAGACCATAGCCTTGACTAAACGCACTTTTGTTGGCAGGGTGATGTCTCTGCTTTTTAGGATGCTGTCTAGATTTGCCATAGCTTTCCTCCCCAGGAGCAAGCGTCTTTTAATTTCTTTGCTGCAGTCCCCATCTGCAGTGATCTTGGAGCCCAGGAAAATAAAATCTGTCACTATCTCCATTTCTTCCCCATCTATTTGCCAGGAATTGAGAGGGCCGGATGCCATGATCTTTGTTTTCTTGATGTTGAGTTTCAAGCCAACTTTTGCACTCTCCTCCTTCACCCGCATCAACAGGCTCTTTAGTTCCTCTTCACTTTCTGCCATTAGAGTGGTATCATCTGCATATCTGAGGTTGTTGATATTTATCCCTGCAATCTTGATCCCAATTTGTGACTCCTCTAATCCCGCATTTCTCATGATGTGCTCTGCATACAAGTTAAATAGGCAAGGCGACAGTATACAGCCTTGCCGAACTCCTTTCTCAATTTTGAACCAGTCAGTGATTCCATGTTCAGTTCTCACTGTTGCTTCTTGACCTACATATAAATTTCTCAAGAGACAAATAAGATGCTCTGGTATTCCCATCTCTTTAAGAACTTGCCACAATTTGTTGTGCTCCACACAATCAAAGGCTTTAGCATAGTCAATGAAGCAGAAGTAGACGTTCTTCTGGTACTCCCTAGCTTTCTCCATGATCCAGCGTATGTTGGCAATTTGATCTCTAGTTCCTCTGCCTCTTCGAAATCCTGCCTGTACTTCTGGAAGTTCTCGTTCCACATATTGCTGGAGCCTAGCTTGTAGGATTTTGAGCATAACTTTGCTAGCATGAGAAATTAGTGCAATGGTGCGGTAGTTTGAACATTCTTTGGCATTGCCCTTCTTTGGGATTGGAATGTAAACTGACCTTTTCCAATCCTGTGGCCATTGTTGAGTTTTCCAACAACCAGCACACTACTCGCCAAAGAAATGTATGGAGGCAAAGAACTGCTATCTCTTCCTCCAATGTCCTGCCCTTGCACCCACCACCCCTCTCCCTTCTCCCGGGGATGGGTTTTTTTTTTTAAGTGAACTGTCTGGAGCAATGAATAGGACTATAAGCGTACAGGCAAAGCCAAAAATAATTTTTCTCCAAAGTTGTCACACAAAGCATGCCTCTCTAAAGTCCCCCCCCCCAAAAAAAACAGGAACGAGATTAATTTTTCAAAGATTCAAGACTTGTGGTTCTATAAGGGGTGGTGTTCAAAAAGCACTATGATTAGATGCATAGGCATTTAAACAAAGAACTATTAATTTTAAAAAGATTGGCAGGCATTGCAAGACCTTTAAAAAAGGAGAAAGGGGATTGGCTGCCTGGCTTGATTGACAGGCAAAAGAGAGTTGCATATAAACTACATTGCTCTCTTCTACCATTTCCAGCAGTGCTTGTGGAGGGTAAGAAGCGTGAAAGGTCAGCAGACTACAGCAAGATGGCAAGAAAGTGAGGAATGGCCAGAGGTGTGATAATATTTAGCACTATGCCATTCAGCTGGTGTAATGGTATTTTTTTTTGCGATCCCCAAGACATTACCCCTGCTGGAGTGGGGGGTTGTCACTAAATATCACCAGTAGTTGAAACAAGTTCTTTGACCCTTCAGAGGAGCCCACTTACTTTTCCCTATATGTCAATGCCATCCACTGGCTTATTTAGGAAAATGTCAATGGGCTATCAGCAGGACTCATTCCTCATTTTGGCCTCTGGTATCATCCATAAAAAAGACAAAGGGGGGAATTTTAGCCCTCCATGTAACTGTGTATCCAACTGCTCTCCTTTACTATCCCTGATATGGATGAATGACTGCCATATTTTCTAGTAAGAAAAAGTGAAATACTGCTCTTGCAGACATATTTATGTGGTGGTGATGAACTCTTATGGTGCCAAGTAGTCTGAAACCAGGAAGACTTCAGTGGCAATGCATGTAAGGGGCACTAGTAATGTAAGACAGTGGTCTCCAACCTTTTTATCAATGGGGACTAGTCAACGCTTGACAATTTTACTGAGGCCCGGGGGGGGGGGGTAGTCTACTAGAAGACCCATCATTGGATGGCGCCAGAGAGGCAGGCTTAGCTGGCGGCCACTATGGCTCCTCTGATTGGGCAAATGGATGAGAAGGATGGGGGAGCAAGCTGGCCTCTGGTTCTTTTCGCTGTGGTCACTGAAGGCAGTGGGCAGGAACCTCGTTGCCGCACAGTTGTGTGGCCTGCCCTGGGAATAAGGTGCTCCTGGACATGAGATGAAGGAGTCCTAGTCAGAGCAGGAATGGAGAAGGGGAGTTTTGTGACCTGGACTTCTGCAAAGGGTCGACGTTGGTGGGCTGAAGCACCTAACTTCTTAGACAGAGCCACGGCCCGGTACCGACTGATCCATGGACCGGTACCAGTCCACGGACCGGGGGTTGGGGATCACTGATGTAAGGGGTCTCTTGGTGAGAGCCAGCTTGGTGTAGTGGCTAGGAGCACAGACTTCTAATCTAGCGAGCCAGATTTGATTCCACGCTCCCCCACAGGCAACCAGCTGGGTGACCTTGGGCTGGCCACAGCACTGATAAAGCTGTTCTGACCGAGCAATAATATCAGGGCTCTCCCAGCCTCACCCACCTCACAGGGTGTCTGTTGTGGGGAGAGGAAAAGGAAGGTGATTGTAAGCAGCTTTGAGACTCCTTCAGGTAGAGAAAAGTGTTATATAAGAACCAAACTCCTCCTCCTCCTCCTTCTTGGTGTAGAGTACATAGATGGATTGCATGTCCCGTGCAATATGCTAACCCAATAACTTTCAGCCTTTACCATTATGGCAGGGGATTTTCATAATCTTATGCATAAAAAGCAAGTTCCTGGAACTCATTTCTAGCATGCATAAGAAATAGATTCCATAGCGATCTCAGTCCTCAGTGATTTCCATTCACTTTGGTACCATTGGGAGTCAGTATGGTGTAGTGGCTAAGAGCAGCAGGAGCTAATCTGGAGAACCAGCCTTGATTCCCCCACACATCCACAAGAAACCTAGTAGGTGACCTTGGGCCACCCACAGTTCTTTCAGAACTCTCTCAGTCCCCCCTACCAGGTGGGGAGCAGAAGGGAAAAGGTGACTGTAAAGTGGCTTGAAACTCCTTAAGGAAGAAAAAGTGGGGTGCAAATATCTAAGTGACTTGGAGCAGCTTTGCAGAGTACCTGGAGGCTTGTTTATTGCAGCAAAAGATGGAGATGGCTGAGAGAAAACAAAGGACTTGGGTACAAGCCAGGTTGCAACCCCCAGCCCCACCCCCCACCTTGACTGTAGTATAACAGCCTCACATTTATGAATCGGTTTCTCTCAGCACTCCAGCTATAAAAGAGAATATTATTAGTGCCCTTCCCTACCTCACAGAGCTGTTGTAATGGGTAAAAAAAAAAAAAACAAGACTGCAGAACTCTTAGCATTCTGAAAGCACTATAGCTCTGACAAAATGAAAATAAATGTGTGACATAAAGTGGATTAGATATTCTATGGTCGCAGGGTTTGATTGCACCATTCTCCTTATGTTTCTGATTACGTGTGCTGCTTTTGCGGTACAAAGGGTTTTATTTTGACTTGTGCATGTAATTACTTATTTCTGGCTAAAAAGCATTGCAATTTTCATTGGAATAACAAGGAATAAAAGGCGAAACCCATTATAAAATCCAATGTATGACACTACTCTTTGGAAGAGGTAAAACAATTGGAATAATGGGCTGTTTAATAAATGCCAAAGAGAGAGAGAGAGAGAGAGAGAGAGAGAGAGAGAGAGAGAGAGGCAATCCTACACTTTTCCTTGATCAAGACCACTATGTAATACGGGAGACAATGACGAAGGGAGGCATTTGAAGCCTCAGTACAAAATGCTGCAACCTCTGCTAAGCACATCATTAGGAATGCAGCAAGAGATTATCAAAGAGAGCCACAATTAAAACCTCAAGCCTCATTCATCTTTGTTTGATTATGTGTATGGAGAAGTGTTTATTTTTCATTGTGACTCATATTGGCTGTAATTAAACTTAATTTTAACTGTAGGATGAAAAAGGATATGCAGGAGGAACTTGGCTAATGACTGTCAGAAGGGAGTCATAACAAGGTTGCCGATTCAGCTTGCAAGGCAAGCGGAGTTGTTGACCATAGAAGGACAACCCCCACCCCTCCAGAACCACCTGCTTGACTTCATCTTCTTCTCCCCCACAATATTAGGCATCAAACACAGCAAAGAATGCCCTAAAAGAGGATTTCTCAACCAGGGTTTCTTGATGGCCTTGGAAGGGTTTCCTGAATGAGTGGGAGTTAATTAATTTTTAATATATTAAAAAATGTTAAATATTTATTGAGTTATATGACCATATATGGTCATGTTGACCCACCCCTCTCAAAATTACCAATAATGGGCCTAGTGGGAAGGGGAGGGGCCCCAGATGGGCATGTACACAGCTGTGCTTCCCAACCATATTCTGCACAATTGTGCCACTTCTGGAGTTTCTAGAAGCCTGAAGAATGTTCCAGGAATTTCTCAATGGCAAAAAAGCCAAGAAAGTGTAACTCTGTAGACTGCAGTTATATACATCCCTCTGTCCATGCAAAAATTATGTTCCTTCAATTTTGCTGAGATTTTAAAGTAACTATTCTTTAGATTGCAGCACAATTTAAGGTGGCATGGTGGTTAACATGCCAGATTAGGATCTTGGAGAAGAACAGTCAAAGGAACCTGGGCTATCAAGCCTGGTCATCTATCGACAGTCTCTCTCTCTCTGTCTCTCTCTCTGTCTCTCTCTGTCTCTCTCTGTCTCTCTCTCTGCCTAACCTACTGTATAAGGTTGTTGTGAAGGTAAAGTGAAGAAGGGAGGATGATGTATGCTGTTCTGAACTCCTGGGAAAAGAAATGTGCTACGTACATAAAGAGAGAAGTCCCCCTGAAGTCCACTTTGATGCACCAGGAGCAACATCATGGACTTCAGTGGGCCACATGAGGTACAAAATGGGGCAAACCGATGGTGGTGGGTGGATGTTTAGAAAGGACCATTTTGTTTTGTATTCAGGATTACATTTTAAGAGTATTTATGTGATTTAAAAAAAATTGCTACATAATTAGCTGTAGCAACATTATTAATGTGAACTTAACAATTACTCTGAGTGGGTGTGAACTTATTAATGTGAACTTAACAATTACCTTTTTCAAGATAGAGAATTTGTGCTTTTGGGATGTTCTAGCTAGTATAACAGCCTATTTATAGGGACAGCTGATAAGATCAGGCAGATTGGGTGGAAATTAGCAAGTTGGTCAGAGAAAACAGTGCTTCAGAAGGATCATATTGAAGAATAATATGATCTTTCCCCTGTCTCCTTCCTTACCTTTTGTCTTTGGAAGAAGCAGTCAGGTATCACATACAATGAACCCAAAGCATGACGGCGGAAACTGATCAAAAGCAGAAGGCAAGGAGCATCCAGCCACTCACCCACCCACCCACCCACCCACCCATCCATCCATCCATCCATCCATCCATCCATCCACCCATTCATCCACTGATCCATCCATCCATCCACTCACCCAGCCACCCACCCATCCATCCCCACCCACCCATCCATCCATCCACCCACCCATCCACTGATCCATCCATCCATCCACTCACCCACTCACCCAGCCACCCACCCACCCATCCATCCATCCATCCATCCATCCATCACAAGCCAACCATTCTCCTATAATGGAAAAAGTTGCTTCAAAATGGATCCTTCTTGGGGACCCAAAGATGTCCATCCCTTGGCTTCTCTGCAAAACTGCTGTGCCACGATGACAGCACCTTATCCAGCAATGAGCACATATAGCCCTAATCACCAAGTCTCCTGTCAGCCCTGTGAGGCTGGTTATTATGCTTCCCATTTTGCAAATAAAGTGCTAAAGTTCAGGAAGGAAGGAAATTTGCCCAAGATGTTCAGAAGGTCTGCAACAGAGACTTTTATCCAGGCCCAACTGATCCAAATTCTATTGTCTGCGGTGTATTGAAGCATCCTGCTGAAAAGGAATCAGTATAAAACTCTAGATGGGCAGCAAAGAATAGGGATGGATAAGGGAAGCCATTGTGCCGCCCCGCTGGAAAGAGCATATTGTAAGCGTTGATTGGTAGGAGAGGTGATGTTTTACACTGTACTATTTCACTGGGAATTTCTCTCCCCCCCGCCCACCACCCCAGTTATAGACATATTTCAAAAAGAATGTAAGGCATTTTCAAATGTTTGGCCTTGAGTTAATCCAGGGTGTACTCCATTTGGCAAATGTACTCACACCGCGTGTATAATAGCTCTTTGTCACCTTCATTATGGCGATCTGTCATAGAAATTTTGTCCGCAACAAAATATTTTTATCATCACGAGCCTTTCATCAGTACTCACTTTCTAAATGAGAGGAGATGAAGTTCAAGTCTTCAAGGTTGGCAGGAGATTGGTTCAAGGCTGGCGAGCCGGGATTGGGGAAATAGTACTCCACACATGCTCAAAGACTCTTTCCAACAGCACATTTGAGAGGCAGCCTGACTTCCCAACAAGGGTGTGTCTGTGCAGGAGACCCCTGTTTTGCAAATGCCAACTTTGTTCCCATTTGTTGTTCACACTTGGCATTCTCAAGTGGACACTTAACACATCTTTACACCTAAGCAAAGGTAATGTCATCAGTGCCAATTAAGCTCTGCTTCTCAAGCAGATAAAAGCAGGGGGAGGGGGAGAGGAAAGCCTTACGCCAAAATGAGTGACACACACACTTCATAGGAGGCAAGCTGCATGCCCATGCTTAGCCGGCGGAGACGGTGCTGATGCCAAAACGAAACTCCTTTGAACGTTCTCAAGGTTTCAAAAGATAACCGATGTCACACTGCCACCGATTCCCCTGTTTAATTTCTCAGACTCTCTCGCTCACAAAGTGGCAGTCAGAACACATGATCCCGAATTAATCGCAAACTTTGTTTGCTGTTTTGCGACCGCTTTTCAGACCACTGCAGGACAAAGGAGGCGGATGAAACCAATGAGCGAGTGTTCTTTGTGCTAGGGCTGGTTTCTGGTTATCTATTTATTACTACTCCCCCACACACTTCTTCTATTGTTTCTTTCTTTGCATAGGCTCCTGTGAGCTCTGATAAAATTCCCTATGACAATGTAAAAACATCTAGGGTTGTCTTCAAAAGGGCTGAGTTGAATGGCAACACAAAGAGTGTGTGTGTGTGTGTGGGGGGGGGGAGAATCCATCATAGCAGCCACTGCTATAATACAATTTATTTTCACAAGACATTCCCCTCACCACTGGATTAGACATTTTACCAATGAGCAAAGTATTCCATAACTAATGTGCATAGAAGCCTGACTGCACAGACCTTTCTCCCCTTGTGCTGGCAAAAGTGAACTCTAATCCACTCACCCTGGTAGGAATCTGATCATGATTTTGGCTCACCCCTCTATTCTGGGCTGATTCTGCACTTACTTTGTTTATTCCATTGTGGATCCTGCTGAATTCAGATCGATTTGAACTCGGGTCTTCTTCTATTCCCCCCCCCTTGAAACAGAAAAGTGTTCTGCATGTGATTAGGGAAACTCAGGAGGGGGGGAGCCCAGTGCAACAGGAGACTCTTTTCTTGAATGGGGGGGGGAGGGCTGGAGACAGCAGAGGAGGGGGAATAAATCCAAGAGGCAAATCTTTGCCGAGTGAAGTTAGGGCTTCTGGAGCTTCTGCGGAGAGAAGTTGGGGCTTCCCCTTTAAGGGAAGCCTTGAAACCTGGGAACGAGGAAGCCTTTGAACCGACACCCTGGCCAACCAGGCCAATTTTCTACAGTATTGGAGGCTCGAGGCAGCAAGTTAGTTCTGGAAAAGCAGAGAGCTGCACCTTTAGTCATGCCGATTTTTCAAGTATCAAGGGTTATATCCACTCCAGGATATCGCGGGGAAGATAGGGTCACTCTGGATCAATCATGCTTGTTACAGATGAAAAATTTAAATCACCCAAAATCAAAACGGACATCACATTCAGTGTAAACGGCAGGGACTGGATCAATCTGGGATTGGAATAAAAGCTCCGTACAGATTCAGCCCTGGACAGGAACCTGAAGATGGTATAATCAGATTTTTTTTGAGGGAGGGGTGCTATCAAGACACAGCTGATTTAAGGCTATAGAGCTTTCAGGGCAAGAGATGTTTAGAGGAGGTTCACCATCATCTGCCTCCGTGTTAAGAACCTGGCATTCTTTCGTGGCTTCTCATCCAAAAGCTAGCCAGGTACAACCTTGCTTAGATTTGATCAGACTGGGCAATCCTGAGCTCTCCAGGCATGACCAGGCATTTGAGAATCCTCCTTTCAAAAAAAAACACCCTTGTATTAGTGCTTGCTGATGAAGATTTATTCACATTTAAATTTTACCCCATCCATCCTGGAAGGCAGACCACACATGGTTCCCCTTTGCCATTGTATTACAATGGTCCTAGGAGATTTGTTAAGGAGAGGGAGAGAGAGAAAGAGAGAACAGCAGGCTTCATGACAAGGGAGTTACATGACAAAACAGGAATTTGAACCCTAGCCTCTCTGTGACCACAGACCAGCACTTTGAATGCAGTGCCACACTGGCTCTCAGTAAATGAGTTTATCCCAGTCCATGTTCATATCCTACATACATTTCAAAATGTTAGTGTCCACATTCCATGGCTCCTGGAAAGCAGTAAGCATGTGCAGTACTTTTGGCATTTGAGGGAGTGGAAGTTTTTTTATTTCTAATTTTAAGTGGTCATTTGTTGTCATGTATGTGGGTGGTCCTTTTTTGCTCTTTCATTCTCCTATTAAGAACAACAGATCAATCGAAGCTGCAGAGAGAAAGAGTGATACAAACCTGCAAGTATTTGGAATGTCTTAACTCGAGCATGTGATCATTCCCTAAAACACGGCATGAGATACTCAGAGAATTGAATTGGTGACCTTTTCTGTTCAAGAACAATGTCCCTGAAGTTGGTGATACCTTTTATAGACCTTCATTTTGATTTACAGACATAGATATCATTTTGGAATATCATTTACCTTTGCTAGCATCCTTTCTTGCCTGATATGCAGACCCCATCAGTAGAGATGAATATAACTGGGCAAGATGCTACTGCCCAAATGACTGTTACATTGACACCAGGCTTTCTCAACCAAGGTTTCATGAAACTCTGGAAGGGGGGGGGTTGACAGTCCTGGTACGGTTTAATGTATGGGTGGGAGTTAATTTTATATATATATATATATATATATATATATATATATATATATATATATATATTTAATTTGTTAAACATTTATCAGGTGCTATGATCATATACGGTCATGTTGACCCCCTCCCAAAATGGCCAATGCTGGGCCTGGACAGGGTGGGAAGGGGAGGGGCCTGTACACAGCTATGCTTCCCGACCATATTCTGCACAATCACACCACCTGATTTTGGAGCCTGCCTAAGGCTCTGTGATCAAGCTGTATGACTCTTTCCTTGCTGTTTCCTTGTTTTGGTCATCTCCTGTGTTGGCGCCCTATAAATTCAACTGGGTTCCATTCACAGTCAAGAGGATGGGGGTGGGGGAGCTCCCCCCCTTTAAAAAAAACTGCTTCCCATCTCATTGCAGTTGCTATGCCCATGCATCGCTAGAACTGAAGCCTGATAGAAGATTAGATGCTGCCTGGCATGCTTTTTGCAGAAGCCTCACCTTGGAATTACATGATTCTCCAGCAGGACAGGATAAAAACTAGAATGGGCCGGAAGAGGCCGGAAGAGGCATTAACCAAATAAGAGAACTACAAAAAACAGTGGGATGCAAAAGACACTAAGGAACAATATTTTAGAAGTCAAAGAGCAGAAAATCCGTACCTTTAACAACCCTTACCAGCCCAAAAAGCCTACGGAGCACTCAGAACAGGAGTACTGCAAAAAACAATGGGATGAATTACAGACACTTAAGAACAAGACAATGCAGTAAAAGTGCTACGCTCAATATGCCAGCAAATTTGGAAAACTCAACAATGGCCACAGGATTGGAAAAGGTCAGTTTACATTCCAATCCCAAAGAAGGGCAATGCCAAAGAATGTTCAAACTACTGCACCATTGCACTCATTTCTCATGCTAGCAAAGTTATGCTCAAAATCCTACCAGCTAGGCTCCAGCAATATGTGGTCCGAGAACTTCCGGAAGTACAGGCAGGATTTCGAAGAGGCAGAGGAACTAGAGATCAAATTGCCAACATACGCTGGATCATGGAGAAAGCTAGGGAGTTCCAGAAGAAGAAGAAGAAGAAGAAGAAGAAGAAGAAGAAGAAGAGTTGGTTCTTATATGCCGCTTTTCCCTACCCGAAGGAGGCTCAAAGCGGCTTACATTCGCCTTCCCATTCCTCTCCCCACAACAGACACCCTGTGGGGTGGGTGAGGCTGAGAGAGCCCTGATATCACTGCTCGGTCAGAACAGTTTTATCAGTGCCGTGGCGAGCCCAAGGTCACCCAGCTGGTTGCATGTGGGGGAATGCAGAATCGAACCCGGCATGCCAGATTAGAAGTCCGCACTCCTAACCACTACACCAAACTGGCTCTCTACTTCTGCTTCATTGACTATGCTAAAGCCTTTGATTGTGTGGAGCACAACAAATTGTGGCAAGTTCTTAAAGAGATGGGAATACCAGAGCATCTTATTTGTCTCTTGAGAAACTTTTATGCAGGTCAAGAAGCAACAGTGAGAATTGAACATGGAATCACTGATTGGTTCAAAATTGAGAAAGGAGTTCGGCAAGGCTGTAAACTGTCGCCTTGCCTATTTAATTTGTATGCGGAGCACATCATGAGAAAGGCGGGATTAGAGGAGTCACAAATTGGGATCAAGATTGCAGGGAGAAATATCAACAACCTCAGATATGCAGATGATACCACTCTAATGGCAGAAAGTGAAGAGGAACTAAAGAGCCTGTTGATGCGGGTGAAGGAGGAGAGTGCAAAAGTTGGCTTGAAACTCAACATCAAGAAAACAAAGATCATGGCATCCGTCCCTCTCAATTCCTGGCAAATAGATGGGGAAGAAATGGAGATAGTGACAGATTTTATTTTCCTGGGCTCCAAGATCACTGCAGATGGGGACTGCAGCAAAGAAATTAAAAGACGCTTGCTCCTGGGGAGGAAAGCTATGTCAAATCTAGACAGTATCCTAAAAAGCAGAGACATCACCCTGCCAACAAAAGTGTGTCTAGTCAAGACTATGGTATTCCCAGCTGCAATGTATGGGTGCAAAAGTTGGACCATAAGGAAGGCCGAGCGTCAAAGAATTGAGGCTTTTGAACTCTGGTGCTGGAGAAGACTCTTGCGAGCCCCTTGGACTGCAAGGCAAACAAACTGGTCAGTCCTAGAGGAGATCAGCCCTGACTGCTCCTTAGAAGGCCAGATCCTGAAGATGAAACTCAAATACTTTGGCCACCTCATGAGAAGGAAGGACTCCCTGGAGAAGAGCCTAATGCTGGGAGCGATTGAGGGCAAAAGAAGAAGGGGACGACAGAGAATGAGGTGGCTGGATGGAGTCACTGAAGCAGTAAGTGCAAACTTTAATGGACTCCGGGGAATGGTAGAGGACAGGAAGGTCTGGAGGATCATTGTCCATGGGGTCGCGATTGGTCAGACATGACTTCGCACCTATCAACAACAAGAACAATATCTTAGAAATGAAGAAATGGGACTCTCGCCTCTGTATTAACCCCTTCCAAGCCAAAAGGCCTCTTGAACACCTGAGAATGGGCATTAAACAAACAAGAGTACCACAAAATAACAGTGGGATGCATTAGAGACACTTGAGAACAATATTTTAGAAATGAAAAAGTGTAACTCAAGGCAGCCTCCCACAGGGGAGAAACCTTTCCTCCCAAGTCCAGGTCTACCCATAGTGGCACATGGCAGGTAGACCTGTTTTCCAGGTTGCCAGGAATTCCTATGGAAGCCTATTGGAGGTAGACCTGTTGTCTATGCCTATGTCTATGTAGTACACCTATGTACTACACCTGGCCTCTGGAGTTGGGAAGACAGACTTCACCTCCTGAGGGTAGACCTGGCTACAGGAACTGACTTCACCCAGGCAACAGAACAGGTAAACCTGGCTTCCTGAGGGGACTTTCACAGCCAATGCACAGTAAACGTGGCCTCTGGAGAGCGCTTGGGCCCAGACAGGTGGTCATGGGCTCCCTAATGGAGTTGTTCTTTCTTCCCCCTCCCGCAAGCCCCAGTTGAGTTTTGAGAGAGAGCAAGAGAGAAACGTCCCTCTCCTGGAGGGCAGGTCCACTCTTAGCAGCATATGGAATGGCTCGCAAGAAACACTATTTCAGTTCAGAAAATATATTAACACAGTCCATCAAACCATTAAAATTGAACTGAAGTATGATGAGACCAAAAGTGCCTCTTGTGGCACAGTGTGGTAAGGCAGCAAGATATGCAGTCTGAAGCTCTGCCCATGAGGCTGGGAGTTCAATCCCAGCAGCTGGCTCAAGGCTGACTCAGCCTTCCATCCTTCCGAGGTCAGTAAATGGGGGGGGGGGAAACGGTAATGACTGGGGAAGGCACTGGCAAACCACCCCGTATTGAGTCTGCCATGAAAACGCTAGAGGGCTTCACCCCAAGGGTTAGTCATGACTCGGTGCTTGCACAGGGGATACCTTTACCTTTACCTATGATAAGACCAGCACCCGTTTTCTAGATGTGATTGTTAAAAAACAAGGTAACAGCATTCAAACAGACACTTTCAGGAAACCCACAGATGTCAACTTATTTTTGGTCGATGACAGTTTTTACCCCCACCATCTAAAAAGGAATCTTCCTTTCTCTCAGTTACTATGACTGAAAGGGAACTGTAGCTGTGAATCCGGTTTCACCAAATAGGTCTCAAATACCTGACCAGCAATTGGCTGAGAGAGGTTATTCAGCCAAAATTTTTAAACACACTCTTTATGAGGCGAAACAAATTCCTCGACCCACTCTTAATTCCCAAAACTCAAACCAGTACTACAGATAAAACGGTTGTTGTGTTAACATACAATAAACACTGCAATAACAGTAAGAATATCATTAATAAATAATGGTACCTTCTTTCTGACACTCTGAGATGCAATTCAATCTCTTTGTTTGGCTATAAACGAGAGAAAAACCTCAAGGACTTGCTTGTTCATAGTAGATTCTCCCACACAGGACCAGCAGTGACCACTTTAGATGGAAAAAGATTACCAAGTGTTTTTTTCCTTGTCAGCATTGCAAGGTTTGTCAGTATGCTAAACAAATATATAGCTTTAAGAGTTGCAGCAATGATAACACTTTCTTCATCAATCAATACATTACATGTGCTACATCTGCCGTGATAGATGGAGAGAGAGAGAGAGAGAGAGAGATGAAAGCAAATAGGAACAATATATAGGCTCCACATAGACCTCTAAGAATAAGAAGTCTTGAGCATCTGAGTTGCATCAGAAATCACAACATCTCAGTACTCATGGTCCAGCACTTCAGCATGACTCAGCAAACCACCAAAGATCATTGGCTTTATGGCACTGAGAAGATTTCAACATCTACTGAACATCACTTATCTGGGTATTTATTCTCAGGACTCTGCAACCAGCAGGTTTAAATCAGGAGATTGATTGGATGTATATTTATATATGAAATATTGTTTTCCCCCCTTTTTCTCTACCTTGATTATACATGGAAATATGTCCATTTATCAGAGAATAGACAGAAGTCTATTCACTCATTTACTTCCCACCCACCCCCCTCTGGTTTCACCTGGTCCTAACAGGCCAGTTCCAATTTTCTGCCTACACTGTTGCATCCTCCTCCTATAACATTAAATTATCTCCCCCCCCCCCATCAGTGAACCACCTCACCTGCTTTTGTACATGAACTCATTTCATGGGCACACAACAGATTTAATTGGCAGCCTGAAAAAAAGGTAATTTTCACTCCCTCCCCTCCTTAATTCATAAACAAATTGTTCCAGCTTTTTCATAATTATTTAAATTTCTTGCTGATAAGTGGACATGTTCCATCAGATCCATTGATTTTATCACCCTAAAAAATAAGTAAGCCTGATAATTATATAGTCTCTTTCACTATTGATTTGAGTTGTGTACCAGTTATCCCATTCCCTTATACCAGTTATCCCATTCTCTTATTTTTTTTACAGTTTTCATAATTTATTTATTTTACTGGCTGCTTTATGTATTTTATTACTGTATGTGTATCAAAATTAGACCTCTGAGGAAGATCCAGGGAGGGTTGAAACGCCTCAGGTCTAAGAAGGTCTAAGACCTAAGATTGTACAGTGCACAGGATACCTTTTCAACAGAGATCTATGGGCCTTGTGAGTGTTTTTAACTTTATAGGATTTTTTTAAGTTGTGCAGAGTAAATGTTCACATATTTTTGTGACTTGTTGTCTAGTTCACATAGATACCCAACCTTTTAGGTCTTAACTATTCCAGTTAATGTTTTTTGTTTCCTGTTCTGTGGTCACCAGGTCTATTGATTAAAACCAAAACACACACATACACATCAAAACCCTCACTTCTGGCAGGTATCCCCATTCTGTGGAGGGCAGGGCTCCAGGTCGAGAGGCCTCTGACAGGTAGACCTGTTTCCCAGAGGCCAGGTCTTCCTCTCCCACTCACCCCCCCCCCCCCCCCCGCCAGCACAGACTGCCACCTGCAATGCAGGCCAGAACATGCGTGAAACAAGAGTGAAATAAGTGTGGCCTGTGCTCTAGAGGCATTTTGGCCCAATACAGATTAATAAAGATGTGAGAGTTACACTTCTTCATTCCTAAAATATTGCTCTCGGGTGTCTGTAACCCATCTCGCTGTTTTTTGTGGTCCTCTTGTTGTTTGATGCCTGTTCCGTGGTGTTCCAAAGGCATTTTGCCCCAGAACAGGTTAATCAAGAGGGGAGCGTTACACTCCTTCATTTCTAAAATATTGTTCTCAAGTATCTGTAACTCATTCTGCTGGGTTGTTTTTTGTGTGTGTGGCAGTTCTCTTGTTTGTCTACTGCCTGTTCCGTGATGTTCCAGAGGCAGTTTGGCCTGGAACGGGTTAAAAAAGGAGGGAGATTTACACTTTTTCATTTCTAAAATATTGTTCTCTAGTGTCCCTAATGCATCCCACTGCTTTTTGCAGTTCTATTGTTTCTTTAATGCCTGTTCCAGCCGCTTCTGGTGTGTTCCGGAGGCTTTTTTTTTTTTGGCCTGGCAAGGGTTAATAAAAGTGCAGGATTTCCACCTTTTCATTTCTAAAACCTTGCTCTGGAGGGTCTGTAATGCATCCCCCTGCTTCTTGCGGTCCTCTTGTTTGCTGAACGCCCGTGGCGGGCCGTTGCTGCCTCGACGCCGTCCCCTCTGCGGCCGGTCCGGCTGCCCCCCAGATCTCTCCATCCCTTCCAATTAGCGCAGCCAGGCATTCTTTCCCGGCCCCGCCAACACCAAGGCATATTTTAAACCTGACACTTTCCCTCCGCTGAGTTCTCGGCACCCCGCTGAGCCGATGGAGTCCCAATCAGCGGGCTGCTTCTGATGCTGCCCCTTCACGAGATTGCCTCGGGAGCCAGAGCAGCCGCGGAGGGATCGCTAATGAGTGCCGCGAGCCGCGGGAGAAGCGGGTCCCTGCCTGAAAGGGTCTCTTTTGATTAATCAATGCCTTATTGATTACTCGTTTGCATGCAAAACCCAGGCGCCTTCGGCAGATTGGCCGCTAGGCGTGCAACGGCTGCTCTTAGCGGATGGGTTCCCGGCCAGCGTTTGGGGGAGGAGTTCTGTCTTCGTGCTTTTTCTTCAGATGCGTTTGAGGCTTGTCTTTCTTTGGAAGGGCTAATACCTAATAAGTCCCCTCTTCAACCAAACAGCACCTCAACTTTAACATGCTGAAGTAGCTGGGAGTCGAATACCACTCTTTAATATGTGTTAGAGACTTAAAACTTGAAGCCTCCCCCCCCCTTTTTTTTTTCTTTTTAGAGCACTCCACAAATCAGAAGGTAGTCTTATGGTGAAAATCCAACCTGGTAAAATGGCATTAATCTAACTTCTGATATGGTCCTCCTTCCCTAACTCAGAAGGATTCAATTGCACAACGTTTGTAGGGAGACTTCTTAACCCTGCTGTACTTCCTTTGGAATTGTCCTTAGGCTCAGAATCAACATTATCTTTTATTTGGGTACCAAAAAAGGTCTTCTCTTGGATATTTACATAAGTTTGTCAGGATCATGTCAAGCAATCTGAAGTAAGGGGATGAAAAGGATCTGTTCTGGCTCAGAAAAAAATGCAAACTCTCTTTTCCCCTATTGAAACTGGAATAGAGGACAGTGTGAAAATCATCAGATCTGGAATTCAACTCAGCAGATCTTCATTAAAAAAAATCAGTTCATTCAATTGCATGTTGAATAAATGGGACGTCAAATTATAATATAGTATGTTATCATCATGCCGTTAGGTTCCACACACACAAACACACACAAACATACTCCAAGAGATATTCATGGACTTCACTGAATACCCAAAGTTGAAGTTGTAGCTCTTGAGAAGTTAACTGAAAGGAAGCACTCTACCAACTTGGTCACCTTTTCTTCAGGATTTTCCTTCTTTACAAATTCACTTCTTGAACAATATCCCCTCCCTTACATGGTATGAGATAACCAACACACGCCTACAGATTTTACAGAGCAAGTCCCTGTACATAAACAATAGGTGGATAAATGCATGTGTAAACAAAATATTCAGGCAACGAGCAAATTAATAAATATTGAACCACAAAATAGCGAAGTTTTCAAGCCATGTCATTAACTGTCACCATGTTTGAGTTGTGTCTTACTGTGCAGTCCAGTGCTTGTGTACTTGGAAACAAGCCCCATTGAATTCAATAGGGCATACTCTCAAGGAAGTGTACACCAGACTTCAGGCTGTAAGTCCAATATTTATTTTAGCTTTAATTTTAAAACAACTGAAATAATCTCAATTTCCATTAAAATCACTACATATTGTTAAACAAAAATAGAGTCCAATAGCACCTTTAAGAGTAACAAGGATTTATTCAAGGCGTGAGTTCACGCCTTGAATAAATCTTTGTTGCTCTTAAAGGTGCTATTGGACTTTATTTTTTGTTGTGCTGCTTCAGACCAACACGGCTATCCACTTGAATCTACATATTGTTAAGTGATTCAATAGCAGTTAGCACCACTTATTTATTTTATTTATTTATATTTCCATTTAAACCCTTTCCTTCCCTGGAGGCTCGGGGTGGGGGGAGGGTTATAAAAGGTTTTAGATACACAACAAATAAAATATTATTTTAGGCTTTAAAATTCTACAACTTAGAATGAAAACTGAACAACCCTATTAATTCAGAGCCTACAGCCACTGCCTCTTTATGAGGATCTTATAGCTGGTTCCTGAACTGGGGTGGGGATATGGCATCCTTAGAGGGTTTGTCTAGGGGTGGAGTTTCAAACAGGGAGGCCAGCATCTTTTTGTTATTTCTTGGCCTCAACCATAAACCTGTCAGAACAGTTCTGTCTTACAGGCCCAGCAGAACTGGTTAAGGCCCCACAGGACCTTGATGTAATTGGACAGAATGTTCTACCAGGCCATCAAATATGACAACACCACCTGCTTATATCTTATTTTGAAGGGAATCAAAATCCTAGCTGTGTTTGTGTGTGCAGAATATTAAAATCATATATTTAATAATGATGAGTGGACCCACCATGAGGATCAAACAATCAGTCAGGAGAAGGCAATGTGGTATAGTGGTTAGACTGTTGGACTAGGATCTGGGAGATCCAGGTTTGAATCCCCACTCTGCCATGGAAGCTTGCTGGGTGACCTTGGGCCAGTTGCACAATGTTGGCACTTGGCTTAACTTACCTCACAAGGCTGTTGTCAAAGTAAAATGGAGGAGAGGAGAACCATGAGAACCACTTGTGGTCACCATTGGTGGGAAAAGGGGTGGTATTAAATAAATAAACAAACAAACAAATAAATAATAGTAAGTTAATTCTGAGTTTATCATCAATAAAATAATCCATAAAACAGAGTAGCTTGTTGGACTTAGGGTACAAATATTCAGTCACATGCAATACACAGAGAAATACAAGTCAGAATCAAAACATTCACATAATAAAAGGATGGAACTCATACATGTTGGAATAATAGGGTAACTCAGGGTAACCTCTCGAGGTTAGAAAGGAAGGAAGGAAGGTTAATTGCTATTTTTTTAAAAAAGAAAGTCTCCTGACATAAACCAGAAGTCCTGTTCATTCAGAGACATCAAGAAAAAGGGCAACATCCTTGGGTTCCTTAGGGGTCATGCAAAAATATGAAACAGAGACAGAAAATTACATGATTGATCTGATGATATGGGAAGAATCTGAGCAGCAAGGTGGACAAGCTAGCAGACAGGGGAAAGGGAGCACTGGGAGAAACAGGCAGCTGGACAAAGGAAACCGAAAAGGCTGTTTGGGGTGGGTGGGCAAGAAGGACATTTTGATGGAGTGTGGGAAGGAGGTAGGGGGAACTGGGGCCACTGCAACAGGGGAAGCGAACATTTACTACTGCCCCCCCCCCCAAAAAAAAGGCTTCAAGTCTTTCCCAACCCAGAGCTGGCAATGCTAATGCAGGATGAGTGATGTTTCTCATGAATTGCTTTTAAAAATCCCCTAGTCAGGAGCAATGTCAGGATGCAAATGAGTCACATTCTTGCACTCCAGCAGGAAGATGCAGAGGGAAGAGTTGGGGGACTCTAATTCAGGTGGCTACCTGTCTGGAACCATGCAGCAGAGGGCTGGATTTTGCCTGTTTGGGCTGCTGTGGGAGGGGCAGCACTTTGCCACATCTATGCTTTGGGAAGATCCGGAATGGGAAATGAAAACATCGACCTAACTCTGCAAAATTCCTTTCTGGCCTTAAGACAATAAGCACAGAAAAAGACAAGGTTCCAGCACAGAAAAAGACAAGGTTCCTATGAGCATTATTTTGTTGCAGCATGGGGAGGAAGTGGACAGCTGTAGAGATTTCACTGGCCAGACAGAATTCAGTGAAAGGAAAAATCCACTGTGCTTTCCAGTTAATTCTCCCTCCCAGGTCAATTTCTGTTGTGAACCTAGCAATTGGGCGGGTTTGTGTGTGTGTGTGCCTTTCTCTCTCTGAACCACATCCCTTATAGTGAAAATCATAGTTATTGCTGCAGATAAATGGCTCCCTGACCTTCAAACAATTTGTAAGAACAGAGTTGTGGATGTGACTTATGAGGAACAGGGGTAGGGACTAAAACTGAGCAGAGTCAGAGGATGTGGTTCTCTACCTTTCCCCGCACAATTCAAACCCTATGATTCTTCATAACTTGTCATGACCTCTCCTAGTGGTTTCATATAGAGGGGGAAATTGAACTTTGTGGACCTCCACAACGTAATGAACACTTTTGGAAAAACGTTTGACCAAGTAGGATAAGGATCACTGAAGTGCAGTGGCCTTAATACCAGTTCCAGCCAGTTAATCTAGAAGGATTTCATGGGGGATGATAGTGAAGGATGCTGAGGGGTCATGTAGATGTAAAAATCCACTCTCTCCTACCCCGTTCTCATCAAAGATCATCCAAATGGGAAACCATGGTGTTTAGGCATGTCTAAGTCTACTGTACTAAGCCTTCTGGCTTTCCAGTACAGTGGTGGTCTTTGTGCACAACATTAGGGGTTTGGCCTTGTCTTGGTCTGCTCAACTAAATACCTGATGTACCAAATGAAAAACCTCCATGGCACATTTGGAAATGCAAGTATGTTGCTCTTATGCCACAAGTTCATTTATGAACGCATGAAGAAGTAGGGATCTGAAGAAGTGAGTAGGGATGACTCATGTAAGCTCCTGCCCTGCCACATATTTTGCTAGTCTTTTATGTGCTACTCAATGCTTGCTTTTTTCTACTGCTACAGACAGATTAATATGGCTACTCATCTTGATCAAATGGACATAGGGTGAATGCCAACATTTCTGAAAATAGTTGGTGAAGAGATTGCTTCCAGGCAATGTTGGCCAAGTAGATAATCATTGCTGTCCATGCTGAGTCATTGATCATCGGTTTGATGGAGGAGGTCCTTCCAGAGCTCACAAACCCCTTGCATTAGGGCCTGTGGGTTATAACATCACTAGGGGCAAAGCCCGTTGTCTCCAAGAATACAACGGGCGCTAGAGCTTGGCAGTGGGAAGAGGAAGGGGAGGAGTTGTCCAGTCTGTAAGGGCATGGGGTTGTCATGTGTGTTGTGTGGGAGGTTGTGGTGGCATGGTGGCAAATGAGGGCATGGGTGTGGAGAGATGGGTGTCAAGAACCTGTGGTGTGGAATGTTCGCTGATTGTGGGAGATGACTGACCTTTGGGAATTGTGGCATAGTGGTTACAGATGAGCTTTCCAGAGCCATGTCCTCAGATATGTGAAGGGAAAATCAGACTGGAGACTCTTCTTAAGGGAAGATTACATGGCAACCAATTCCCCCCAGTTCTGTGTTATTTCCCTTCCTGTGTGAATTAGGCCAGATTCACCGAAATGCCCCTCTGCCCTAATACACATAGGGTAGTCACAGGACACAGGTGTCTACCCTGTTCCTCCATATTTTCACTGTTGGTAAAATATTATGTGCGCACATGCTTCTTTCATGGTTGCTCCTTAGAAGAATGGATTTTTGTACCCGATTGCTTAGTACCCAAAGGAGTCTCAAAGCGGTTTACAAACACCTTTTCCATTTGCCTCTCCACAATAGTCAACCTGTGAGGTATGTAGGGTTGTGAGAGATCTGAGAGAACTGGGAATGGGCCGCAGTGACCCAGCAGGCCTCAGGTGTCTCAAAGCATTTTCCAATCCTCTTCCCCTTCTCTCCCCATAGCAGACTCCCCATGAGGGAGGTGGGGTAGCGAGCCTCACAGGGAAGCTGGCAACCCTAAGAGGAAGACTCTCTGTGCACAGCAGTCTTGACCTTGGTAAGGTTTTTTATACTGTTTTTTTATTTGCCAGGCCAAGGTTATTTGCCAGTTACTATTTCAGTGACGATGTGTCTCCAGACATTTACTTGTTCTCTATTTAGTTTCAGGCTGTAAATATTTATTTAGATCTTCCTGCGCTTTCCAGACTCACAGGACTGATGCTGGTCTGCCTGTCTGCGCCCCAGAATACAAACAGTTGCTGATAAGGGCTGGCCATAACCCAGAGGCCAGGAGGGACACTCCTGCACCACTCCCTCCCAACTGCAGGCAAAAATGGCTCATTTGAAGGCTGGACTCTGAGGCATTGTACGATTATGAAGTCCCACCTCCAAACCTCCAGGAATATTTCCAACCCAGGGGTAGCCAACCTACAGGTGTGGCCTGGAGAGCTCCTGGAATTACAGCTCACCTGCAGAGTATAAAGATCAGCTCCCCAGGCAGAAAGGGCTACTTTGGACAGGGTTGTGGTAGAGAAGAAACACTTAAGGCTTCCCACACAGGTTGTTGTTGAATTGAATGACTTGAGGCCTACTGCACAGGGTTGTTGTGCAGATGAAACAGGAGACAAAAGAGCCAGCTTCCTCTGCAGAATAACGCTGTGCAGAGGCCTCAAATCTGCAGAGAGTTGCAAAGAAGAAAGACCCATGGCTTGGCTGTGTCTAACCCCCGGCCAGAGCAGTATTTTAAGTAAGAAGGGGATTTTCTGTGGCCTCCCCTGTCAGCCAACTGGCAAAGGGGAAAGTTTCCCACCCTCAAAAGGAAGGCCCTGAGGTTCCCTTGTGTTGCTCTCTGAAGGAAAAGGCTTCCCTCCCCTCTATCAGGGCCTGTCAAAGGCTCCCTTGCAGCAGCCCTGAGGGGAGGGAGGGGGAGGGGGAGCACTCTGCAGCCTCCTGCCAGCTCTGTCAGGGTTCTGAGGCAATTTGCAGTTGGACTTGACAGTTAGGACAGCCTTGGGGCGAAAAGGCCTGGCACAGCCTGTCCAAGCCTCTGTTCTCATCCCCCTTGGCAGCCCTACTGACCTCCTCTCCCTTTGGTGGTCAGGAGCAGACTGGCAGCCAGACTGGGCTGGGTGAATGGAATTTTGGTCTGTCCTGGTGAGGGGCCAATAGGAAGGCACTTTGTGTGCCTCCCCATTGGCTGCTTGGCCCTGGATGGACACTCGGAGGGCCCAATCAGGAGCCGCTTTGCAGCTCCTGATTGGGCCCTCTGAGTTTTTATCCTGGACAGGGCCCGCCCTAACTCCTCCCCAGGTGGCCTTACTCTTTTATTTAATAGGACCCTGTCCTATTTAAAGAGAGCCTCTTGTGGTGCAGAGTGGTAAGGCAGCCGTCTGAAAGCTTTGCCCATGAGGCTGGGAGTTCAATCCCAGCAGCCGGCTCAAGGTTGACTCAGCCTTCCATCCTCCCGAGGTCGGTAAAATGAGTACCCAGCTTGCTGGGGGGTAAATGGTAATGACTGGGGAAGGCACTGGCAAACCACCCCGTATTGAGTCTGCCATGAAAACGCTAGAGGGCGTCACCCCAAGGGTCAAACATGACTCGGTGCTTGCACAGGGGATACCTCTACCTTTTACCTATTTAAAGATGTGATGCTTTCTGGACAAAATCACTGTCCGTCTGATCTAGATATTCTGTGTTAGATCCAACCAGCTTTTCGCTGATGAAAATACATTCAGGGCTCTCCTTTTACCACCCCCAAATACTGTGCTACATCTCCTGGGACCTGCATTGTCAAAAGCCATGTTGGATGGGGACTGTAATAAGCTTGAACTCAAAAGCTGGCTGGATCCAATCTTCTCTGTCTGGTCAGTCCGTGATGACTGACTCGTATTGTGGGCATTCTCCCATTTTGGTAACCAGAGACCTACTGTCCCCTACCCCCAGTGTTCTGTTTTGCTGTTATGGCTAATATCTGAGGGCAGAGATACCCTCTGTGTTGAGATGTTCGTATGCATCCAGTTGTTTTTGTAAGACTGGGCACAACTGTACAATTTCCCTCTGACAATTACGTCTTAAAAAAAACACTGTTGTTCTTTGTATCTTTGCGGAGAGCAAAACAGCAGATAGATTTTGAAGAAGTTAAATGCAGAAACCGAGGGATCAATTTAAGCTCAAGGAGCTTCCACAGTCAACAGGTGTCAACACTCATGAAAACAAAGTGTGTCCTTGAGCACAATTAATGGTCTGCTCTCAGGGGCACAGAATAATGTAATTTGTGAAGAAGAAGGTGGCACCAATGAGGCCATGAAATACAGTGTTCCAGTTTCTCTGAGTTCTGGATCACAATACGCTGTCAACCGCGTAAGCAAGAAATGAGATGGCACACAATGACTTTTTAAAAGACAGGATTGCAAAGTGTATTTCGTGCTGAAACCCAAAAATAGTGCATGTCAGGGCAGTGATGACTCCTTTTGAAAAACAACCCTTTTATCTCGCTTCACTTTTGTGTTTTATAAAATGATTCCAAACAGACAGATGTACTTAGAAGCTATCAGGTTGGAACCTCAGATGGTATTTCAGAAGAAGGCAAACTGCTAATGGTTGTTTTGCATTTGTAGTACTGAACATAAAAATACTGCTTTTTTAAACAAGTTACAATAATGCAATTAGTAAAAAAAAATTAAAACAAACTTCCAATTGTAAAATAGAAAAGATTTCAGATTTAATATCTGGAACAGAAGAATAAGCTCTAAGGTGGTTTACCGTACCATCCTATGTAGGTTGACTCCACTGTATTCTGTGATGATTTCTCCTAGATCAGGGTCTGTAGATTTGCATCGCTAATCTTGAAAATGTTTTATCATTCTAACCAGTCATTATTCAATGGAAATTACATGTGGAAACTTAACTTGTGCACGGGAGGGGGTTGTTTGTTTAATTTTCACTATTCATTAGAAAAAGAATTATTTTGCTATTTGGTTGTTTAATATGTTTTTGTTTCCATAATTCTATTCTGTTATTATTTCCCATTAGTTCCAATAGAAGAATCCCCCCAGTGGAGGAATTTCCCCATGTTCTCAGGTCTGTAGATGGCTTTCTATCTAAACCCTGGGGTACTGCAGCTTTCCCATGGATATCCACACTAGGAGAACTGATAGAAGAGGTTCATAATAGGAACACAGACAAGGACGACAAGACATCTGGGCAAGCAAGCAATAGAAGGATCTTCAACATTCCACAGGGCCTGCAAACAGAGCTCTTTCGCCAGGTATATGGTTGAGGCCGGGGCTGGTAAGATAGATCTACGGCCCCCCCACCCTGGGATCTGGGATCTGAAGTGAACATCATCGGGACCTCCTTCTCCACCCGCTAGTAGTGGAGGTGGGAGTTTTACTGATTTTACACCATGTTGGTAATGTTTTTATGTCTTTTAATGGGGTTTAATGGGGATTTTAAGACACTGTAACCCTCATGAATGGTTTCCCCTCCCTCCCAGTTTTAAAAATCTGTTTTCTATGCATCTTAATTTTATAAGTAGGAAAATACATTATCATTACAACAAAGTTTCATAAACTAATGGTAGCAAATAGGGGTAAAGAAAGTCACTCTTGAATTTAGATTATTAGGACAATTCATTAGTCTCGCTTTCCTTCGAATTAGTCACAGCAGCATTTTATTATATATCAGCAGTAAAATCCGTCAAGGATATGGGAAAGTGTTAAGATCACCCAAGATTTCTTTCTATCTCGATGATCTTCCTGGCAAAAGAGCAAAATTAAGCTTTGTTCTCTCTGGAAAGGAAAAAGAATTTCTACAACCTTGTATCTATTGGGTGGTATTTTTAGAACATATTCTAAAAGAACTGGAAAGGCTCAGCCCTGCTTTCCCGCACACATCAATTCAGGCCCGCATAGCAGATGTCAAGATTGAGCCCTAAGTGCAGATCATGACATGCTGCTGTGATAAAAGCTGTTTCTGTTTGCCTTAACATTCATGCTCAGAAGTGAATGCCACTGGTGACATAGCAAAGATAAGTATCACTTCCTTTGTGTCAGTCAAAGGCAAGGTAGGATAAAAGTTATACTTAATTCTGAAACTCCTATCACTCCCTCTGATGAGACTGGTTAATTTACCCTCCAATATTAAGTAATGTTAAAGCAACATAGTCTCCGTTACAGGGAGACAGGCATTTGATTCCCTACCCCTCCCAATGAATAAAGGAGACTGAATTAAGCAGGTTTTAGGAAGTGGGGTCCATATTACAATCATGCATAAGTTCCGATAGTATGGCAGTCCTCATTATCAATTAGCTATGAAACTATTATCTTGGCAAAGAACTAACAAAATGAACATCATTAATGTTTGGGGAATATGGAAAAGGAGGAAAGGGGGACAATATTCTCTGAAACTGTATTTCAGATATCTATAAAAATGTACACTATATACTCTCTGCAACTACAGTGGTACCTTCAAGCTATGTACCTACAAAACTCACACTAACAAAAGCAATTAAGTCCTTAAGCCGCCATGTACTTTAATACTGTATTATGCAAACCGGGGCCCATAAATGTACCGTGGGGGTCTGTGTGTCCACTGTAAGAACAGAAGGCAAGATTTTCTCATGCCATTGGGCCAATGGGAGAATGGAGCCCTTTCCAGGTTCTAGGAATGGGAAAATGGGAACAGGGCTCTCTTCTTCTTGTGAAGGGGTCAGGATTGTCTTTCACTTTTTGAGTCCAGATCACCAGCCAGATAATGTGCTGATTGGCTGTTAAGAGCCAGCACCTCAGCCATGAGAACAATTGTTTAGGTGGCACCATAGCTTATCATAGTTAATTTTAGTATAAAATTGAACTGTTCTCACTCTGTTTTTCATTACAGGAGATTTCAGTGCATGCGTACGCTTATGTGCACTGGTATTTCTGCTTTGTAAAAAATATACATATATGCTTTCTTATGTGATGAATGCCATCAATTTTGCCAACTTAGCACGCCAACTATGACATTAAACTACAAATGGTATGTATACACGTACTTTCCCGTGTGGAATAATATCTCTGTGGGAAAATCATCATGTGGGAAGTAGCTCCTAGAAGAACCAAGTTCAGTACTTACTTTGAGGCAAAGCTTTGACCTGTATTTTGGACCTGATCCAGGAAACAGTATCTGTTTTCTTCAGTGCATATGCAAGTTGATTGATAAAGAATCATGTAAAATGTGTTCTGATGGTTACAAGAGTGTGTTTCTGAGAATCTTAGGGGGGATTAGATGGAGTAATGGAGAATATCAGAGTGGTCCAATGTTACTTTCATAAGCAATGTAACCACTGGATGTAAAGGTCATGTACTGCAGCATGCTCATTTCTTGGAGTTCATAGTGGGGGCTCGCTCTGTGATGTTTGTTGGTTTCTCAAAAACATCTAATTGGTCATTATAGAAAACGGAATGTTAGGCTAGATGGTTGACAGGGTCATAGTTCACCTAGGGTGCAAAAATACCTTAGGTTGACTCTGGTGAGTCAACAGATGAAATAAATTTGGACTTGCAAGTCACCATATGAAAAGGTTTGGATTGGAAACCACTGCCCTAGGAAAGGTATTAGAATTTGGTCTCTTATCTGAAGCAGGCCTCATAGTCAGGAGCCATGCAACAATGGGAGTGATGATACATAAATAAACCAAAGCAGTATGGAAGAAATCGACATGTCTTTTGGGACAGTCTTACGTCCTAGTGAATTTAAGGTTTTGAAACTCCTCATTGGTAGTGTGTGTTTCAGGCTTGTTACAGTTGTTTGTTCATACCATCCATACTTTACCCTACAGTGGGGAACTCCCTTCACACAGGCGGTATAGTCATAAATTATTTTGTACATCTTCCTTCTCATAGACTAAACTATTTGGCACATATATACAGGTATATTAACACCTGCATCACCACAAAATGACAATACCACAGATGTTTGAGATTGGGAAGATGATTGTTTATTGAAAACTCTTTTTTGACATTTAAATTGTTAAGATACTTAAGAGGTAAATAAAATCAAAGGGTTTCTTTTATAAAAATGAACTGGGGGAGATTTTTTGTGCAGTGATATTTTAAATCTGAAAGTGGCCTGCAATACCATAATCAGGTTTGTTGATTTGGACTCAAGGAAAACTGGAGAACAGAAGGCGAACTGCAGAATCTTAACAGTCCTTTCCATTGGACAATAGTTATGTTCTAAACATGCTTGCATTTTGTGTATTTAATGTGGCTGGAATATCTATCCGGCTAACATTTATACAGACCTGTTTGCCAAACCAGAAGCAATTTGTGTAATTATACACATAATGTATTTTAACCAAGTACACAAAGAAGGTTTTAATAATGCCACTTACGATGTAGATTTAACTTACACTACTATTTAGTCTCTCTTCCTTAATAGGATACTAAAAAGGAATTTTATGACAACATTATCAGTAGCATTTTGTGATAATTAGAATAACAATAATAATACTGAGATATTTTTCAGTAATAATGGTGTTATTAATGAGATTTTTATGAAAGACAGACTTCTTTGGTATAATTATGAAAATTGATCTTTTGCATTTTAGTTATTCACTGAAATCAGATAAGTGGCTTAACTACATGTATTATTTCTAATAAATATTCAGAAGAATGCATTTAAACAAGGCTCCTCATTCTATTCTTGCTCATATTCCTTGCATTTAAATAAAAGTGTAATTGCTCTGCTTTTTTTTTTAAACTGCTAGTTTGGATTAGCTGTCTAACCTGTACAGTGTAGCTGTTTGCTGTTTGCATGTTTAATAGCTTTATTAACATTTGGTGAAGCCTTAATTTCTGACTCTCTTGAAGTGTCCTGCCTTTAAATCAGCACTACAATTTAACCAGCAATAATCTGTCAAGATAAGATAAAGACCTATACCAGATGAAATGCAGTATTTTTGTGTAGCATCCTATCATTGTTAAAGGAATGATCAGAGCACGTCTAAATTAAGCACCTGAAAGTTTAATAAACTTTGTAGCATAATTTTAAATTATGTGTGTGTGTTCAGCAAATGGTTCTGTTCTGGCATCAAATATATATATTTGGATGGAAGAAGCCTTCAAATGCTTGTAGAATCTCAATAGCCCAGATTTAGAAAACTAGTTTCATCTCACCTCAATTTCAGGGGCAGTATGGGGCTTCCAACGGGGAAAACAAACCTAGTATTAGTAACCGACAAAGCTGACAGGGCCCACAAACTAGCAAGAGCATCCAAGGTATGAGCCATTAGCTTCTTAAATAATAACAGCCAGATTTTTATTGCACAGTTGTATAAATATGTACACTACATTGGTGTAGCTATACATGCTCCAACAGTTACGTTGAAAAACTGAGAATGGCCACTACTACCATGTCCTTCCCAGTGTCACAGATGGCTGGCAGGCAGCCTCTTTTTCTAGTTTGTTGGCTAGGTATACTTCAGGGTTCCCCGTTCCATGGATGCTGCATTCCCAGTCTACAGCCCAAATGGGCATTTCCTTCAGGGTGGCTCCTGCTTCTGGTAGGCAGTGCTCTGAGAAAAGGGCATGAAGGTATATTCATCTGAGAGAAAGAATAAGGGGGGACCATTGCTGTCTTCTCATCAAGGTATCCCCCCCCCCCCAATCCTGAAAACCTCCCCAGAATATTGAGGATGTTCATGGTTTTTTATATGCCACTCTTCTCCCCAACTGGAGACCCCAAACAGTTCACAGCAAAAAATAGAATACAAATCTAAACGTTAACAGGAGAAGGGAAGGGGCAAGGCTTCTAAGTGCAGAGCATCTCTCTCTCTCTCTCTCTCTGTATGCCAAGCAATCTTCTGGGATATGACCCTCAGGATAAGAACCACAGGGCAAGAATCATTCTGTCCCCCCCCCCCTCCACCATCACGATCACAACCACCAGGTCTTAAGTGTCTGCACAGGAAAGAGACAAACATGCAAGCCAGACCTTTCCATCCAGCAGCCATCATCCCACAATTCCTGCTTAAGCACAAGATTCAATAAGAAACTGCTTCCTCCTAAGTTGCTACCAAGTTCCTTGAAGTCAAAGCAAATTTGGAGAGTCTGGCTTGAGCAAAACATTGGAGGAATTCTGAAAGAAACAAAAAATTTCTCAGGGGGATTTGGCACTTCCCTGCTCTTCAGTTTTGTTTTATTAAATCTCTTATGTCTTCATAACACTTACTTGTAATATCAAGACAAACATGATGTTCAATCACTATGAAAGGCTAGGCACAACGTCAATATGGTGACACCTTTTACAGAAATGACAAGAGTTAGCTTTGAGGCTCACAGGATTCCTTTTAAGATAAAAGGTAATTTTCCCAACAGAGGCTGGTTCAACAAAAGATTTAAGTAGGCACCGCTGTTGCCGCGTAACTGCAATCCATTTCAATAGAGCTATTGTGGGAAAGTCAGAGTATCTCATCACATAAATTATTTGTGGGAATCGTTCCACGGTTTGGAAAATACAGCTCTTTGAGAATCATCTCTCGAAAGACCTTGGCCACATCCTCATATGTTGTCTTGAATTCAGGCCTGAAACCTTGAAACTGGTAATTAAAAAAAAAATCCAGTTGTACACAAATCTCTAATAACATTGCATTTAAGATTTTTGGATTTTTAATGAAAAAAGCAGTTTTTCACTGAGTTTTTCACTTCTCTGTTATACCCCTTTTTGAGATGATGTGCTTCTCTTTTCCTTTGTAACCCATAAATATCTCTCTGTATTAATCAGGCACCTCCCCCCCCCACACACACACCAGGGTAAGGAAGCCACTTGCTTCAGGTGCACAAAGATGATGGGTGCAGAAAAAGTATATCACATGTGAAATAACATAGAGTTATTATTACTCTTGTCATTTATGTGTTTACCTTTTGAAACAAAATAATGACTATTAATCCAGAGCAATATTACATTGTTGTTTCAAGTGCAGAATAAACTAGTTATGCCTCTTTCTGCCTTCCCTGTGTCCCTATTGGCTGCGGTAAAGGACTGCACCAGATTTCAAAGACCATTTCCGCACATAGGGGTACAATGCGAGAGGCTTCCTGCTTACAAACATAGGATGGTAAATCTCGTGTATGCAGCCCTCCTCATGAGGAGACCCCTCTTGCATTTTCCCTCTGGCCCTTCATGGCTTTTTGTCTCCTGATGAGGCTGCAAGGGAAAGCAACATGAACTTTTCCCTCTGCTCCTGCTTGTCAATCACAGCAAGCGACCAATCACAGCACAGCAGTTCTCTCCTGGACTTTCTCACCCCCCCCTTCACAAGTAAAATGTTTCTGGACAGCCTTCACATTTTGGCGACATATAGAGCCCCCTCCACATGACATCGCCTACATCCTGAGGCTGTCCAGTATCCCAGGCTCAATTTACATCCTGAGGCTGTCCAGTATCCCAGGCTCAATTTGGCCATTTAAAACTCAGTTTCAGGAATCCAGAAAACTTGACTTACCACTCTAAATCATGCAAACCACCAGTGAGCAACCAATGAGCAATCATGTTGTTGTTGCTGTTAGGTGCGAAGTCGTGTCCGACCTATTGCAACCCCATGGACAACGATCCTCCAGGCCTTCCTGTCCTCTACCATTCCCCAGAGCAATCATATGGAAGGGAAAATGCATGATAGTCTGGCCAGCTTTGTTCTACCCTCGCACCTGCCCTCCCTTCTCCATTTGAGTAATTTTTTTTTTAATGGCATGGTCCGTGTTGCAGTGTGACCGCAAACCTACATTGTCAAAGATGAAATAAAATCTTCTTTAAAGTGTCCACAGTCTTTTGGGGTTCAGGCAGGCAAAACACAGCCCCTTTTCTGTTTTCTGGAGATAGGGAATGAGCTGAGAAAGGGGGGGGGGGCTGCTTTCTCCCAATCATACAGAGGTTTGAGTACTGTATTTTAAAGCCTACACAAAATGTCTTTTTAGGCTTCAGTTGCCTGTCCAACCTTCTCACAACTTGGGCATTTGCCTTTTATGGAGATAGGGAATGAGCTGGGAAAGTGTGTGCGGGGGGGGGGGGGGGTGATCTGGCAGCCTTCTCTCCATCATGCAGGGATCTGAGCACCTTGTTTTAAGGCACAGAATGTATTTTGGGGCTCCAGTTATCATGTTCAGGGTCTCTGGAATCCACCCAGACAGAAATAAATGCTGTATTGTTCTGGTGTTCCTCCATAGTAATGGGGCATTATTGATTTGTATTAAAAATGCATCTGTGTTGTGTCATTACTGCATAGCAATGCGGAAGTGCCTTTTTTAAAGAAAAAATAATTTTGGGGCTGGGAAGGGTGGCGAAGAAAGTTTCAGTCCAGGAGAGAATTGCTGTGCTGTGATTGGTGGCTTGCTGTGATTGACAAGCCAAGGAACAGAGGAAGAAGTTTGTGTTGCTTTCCCTTGCAGCCTCATCAGAAGCCAAAAAGCTGCAATGGAGCATAAGGAAAACGCGCAAGGGGTCTCCCCATGAGGAGGGCTGCAAATGTGAGATTTACCACCCCAAGTTTGTAAGCAGGAAGCCACTTGTGTTTTACCCCCCTGTGTGGAAATTGTCCAGTTTTCTGGATTCCTGAAATCGTGAACTAAAAATGGCCAAATTGCAACCTGACTACTGGACAGCCTCGGGATGCTGGCAATGTCATGTGGAGGTAGCTCTATCTGCTCCCAACATGCAAAGGCTGTCCAGGAACATTTTCCTTGTGCGGAAATGTACAAATAAATCCAGATGCATCCTAAATGCAGCATGTTGCTGGCTTCAGGGGCTCTCCAGCTGACTTGGATCACAGGAATTCTGTGTATCCCCCCCCCCTTGGTGGACCTGAACCCAGTAATTGGGAATTTAGCTCAAACAATTTATTCATTTCTGACACATGTACTAGTACTTAAAGAAAGTTTTCATATTTCTACCACTCCCCTCCCCCCAGAAGTCACCAGGGGTATGAAAACAGACAACCTGCTGTCCAAATGTCACGTAATAAATGCCTCTAAACATTTTAGGCTAGGATCCTTTAATGTGGTCTGTCGCAACCACACAGTGTCTGTTCTGTCCTTAATTCTTCTGACCTAGCTACACTGTCTCTTAGATAAGGGCATAAAATGCAAAGTATTTCTTAATTCCTTCATTACATTTACATACCATCCTCCCTTGCATATTGTTATGCAAATAATAAAGAATGGTGTGGGACTCTGGAGATATCTGCACCTTTTAGGACCTTTAGGATTTATTTAGCAGCAAATATTCTATAAAGATGTTCATTTCTGCAAAATTATAGCCTCATCATGACCAAATCACATCTAAACCTACTTGGAAGTAGAGCCATGGCTTTTAACAGAATTTAATCCAAAGTCAGTATGTTTAGGAACTCAGAACTTAGTTCCTTGATATGACTGGATATTTTGGCAAAAAAAATTTGAGAAAAATATACACACTTCCTGCTGAAGATAACAGAATTGTCCATGGATCAATAACAAAATGATGGAGAATCTTTGACAAGTGCGATGTAAAATAAGGTGACCAGTACAGCTATACCGCTTAGCATTGGATGGTAGCAGGACAAAACAAAATGGATGAGATTCTTCATGCTATTAACAATGGTACATTGGTCATAAGCCCAAACCTGACAAAAAAACCCAAGGTTGAAAAAGTTTCTTTGAGTTAGGCTTCCTGGTATAATTATGGCAGGTTCAGAGAGGAACCAGATCTGGAGTGTTGTAAAACTGAACACAATGAACATGACAGACAGCCAGATTTCTGTTTTCAGTCAGTTTAGGGTTACTATAATCTCATTATTATGCTTGAAAGACGACAAGTAATAGAATCTCAGGTAGCCGTTCTGTCTTTACTCAGCCGCATCTTCTCTTTTATGCCGATTTCCCTTGATTACCTGAACTAGTGGAGCTCAGTTTTCAACCACTTATCTTACAGAAATAATCATCTGATCAGCCGTGCAAGGTTCTCACTGCACTCAGTGGTTTTAATGGGTCAAGCGTTAAATTAACCCTTTAACCATACCCCTGGAGAATACAAAACTTATTAAGAAGCAATTTACTTCTCAGTCATTGTGAACGCCACAAAGCAGAAAGAGCTGGTTAGCCAGCTCTGTTGTTCTCTGCTCTCGGAGAGCGTCCAGGCGGCATTTTTTACTGTGGAAGAAAATTCTGGGGGGGAAAAAATCATTAAAATTTACCTCTTATGAAAATCCTCAGCTGCTTTCCCAAGGCTAAGTATTTTTTTTAGAAATATATCTTCTTGTATAGTCTTATGTATTTCTTATATTCTTGTATATGTGTATAGTTTTGCATCTCTCTTCTCTTGCACTTGTGCATAGCTTAACACTCAGGAATGAGTTGTTGATTTGTAGAATTGGGAGGAGGCTAGTTGGGAAATCTCAGTAACATCTGGGCTTTTGCACAGGCACGAAGGAGGAAAATGAAGAAGGGGGGGCAGAAGTGGCAGCAAGAAGCATAGGGGCAGGGCATGAGGATTGTGTTCCTGCCTGTTCCCACGCCGCTTGCTGCTTCCGCTGCCACCATGGCAAGGGTGTGCTTTGGCAGCCTTGCCTTAAAGATGCCAGAACTCGCCCAGCCTTTGAAGAGAATTGCATTGGCTCTGCATTCAAGGGGCATTCTAAGAGCCCGGCCAACACTAGCAATCATTGGCGTGGGTATTATGCATGCGTGTGTGTTTAAATCACAACAGACTCATGGCCGTCTCAGTCAGGGGCTTTCAAGGCAGGTGAGAAGCAGAACTGTCTTGCTCTTTCCTCCCCCTGTAGAGTCTTCATCCATGGTCTGCCTTCCTAGTGGTGGCTTTCTTGATCCGATGAGATTTGTTTGCTCATTCGTGTTTTTTTATAGCTCAACAAAACAGGACGTATTAGGACTATAGAAGTCTGGAATCAACCAGAAAGAACTGAAGTGTAGTGTAAGTATTAGCATGACAGGTTAAGTGGTCCCCCTTGCAATACGCTATACACAGCAGTATAGACCACAGTCGCAAATAATTTATTCAAGTAAGTTTGTAACCTGTACAGCTGAAGAAGAGCTTTTTTTTAATTCCCTCCTTTTCACGATCCAAAGGAGTCCCAGAATGTCTTACTAATACCCTTCCCTTCCCATACCCATAACAGACACCCTGTGAGGTTGGTAGGGCTGCGAGAGCTCTGAGAGAACTGTAACTGGCTCAAGGGGTAGGAGAGTGGAAAATCTAACCTGATTCTCCAGATTAGCAGCTACATCATGCTGGCAACCATATTGTTTGTGCAAAGTGCCTTCACATTGCAGCCAACTTATGGCAATCCCAGGAAGGGGCTTTTCAAGGCAAGTGAGAAGCGGAGGTTGTTTTCCACTGCTTTGCTCTGCAATATTCCTTGGAGGTCATCCAAGTACTAACGAAAATTGACCCAGTTGAGCCTCTGGGCTATACCAGGCCATCTTCCCTCCCACAACCCTAATACCCGTGCAGAAAAGCCCTCTCGAATAATTCAGTTTTGTATCACTTAAAGAGAGCCAAGAGCTTTTCTGACCTCCTCAAGCCACATTCTTCAAGTCTCCTTCCACAAGGCAGGAACCAGATGGCAGAGAATACTCAGGCAGTTGTAGATCCAGCCCATTTGCACCTCAGCACCTGAAGAACACTCTGCTCAAATGAATGACGCTGTGGGGGGTGGAGCACGGGAGAGGCAGTCCAACAGGTCAGAGGGACCAAGGCCCTAAAGGGCTTTGCATGTGATAGCCAATACCTTAAACTGAGCCCTGCAACAGATGGACAGCCAATGGCATGTCTGCAGAATGTGAGTAATAGGCATGTTCTTGCCGGCCTTCCAACACACCTGTACAGTCAGGGTGCATCTGAAGATACTGATTAGGTTTCAGGTTATATGATCCTGCCAACGCTTAGGAGTAGCTATTAGTCTCTGAACCAGGTGGGCTCTCCCCTCCTCAAACCTCAGGTTATGTTAGCATGTCGCCAATGTCATGGTGACATCCATTGAACATATCTCCAAGGGGTGGCCTTTCTGCCCCGTAGACACTTATTTTGTGCCTTGCATGTGGAAGATGCAGTAACTGTTGAAGGAGGAAAGACTCAAGTACAAGTTGTACGATAAGGGGTGGGAGGAGCATGTGGGAGCAAGTAGGACGCATGGGATCGCTATTGGTTTCTTTCCTATGTTAAGTGGGTTCCCTTGTTGTTGTTGTTATTATTATTGTTCAATTTATTTCCCACCACTCCTGAGACCAGCTTGTGGCGGGTTACAAATGTACAGTAAAAAACCCAATAAAACCCCATTAAAACGGACAACAAAATCACAGTAAAACAGAACAACATGGCATTAATACCTCCAAACTCCCTGACCCCTGATCCCAACCTCTGGAGGGATGGAAAGAGGGGGCAAGAAGAAGAAGAAGAAGACAAGTTAGTTCTTATATGTTGCTTTTCTCTACCTGAAGGAGGCTCAAAGTGGCTTACGGTCGCCTTCCCTTTCCTCTCCCCACAACAGACACTGTGAGGTAGGTGAGGCTGAGAGAGCCCTGATATCACTGCTCGGTCAGAAAAGTTTTATTAGTGCTGTGGGTGAGCCCAAGGTCACCCAGCTGGCTGCATGTGGGGGAGTGCAGAATCGAACCTGCATCACCAGATTAGAAGTCCGCACTCCTGACCACTACACGAACTGACTGCTGCCTAACACGAGGGGGTTCACTGGTGCCCCTGTAAGAGAGACAGACGATCCAGCTTGTGTCTCAGGGCGGTGTACTTGCAGCAGCTGTAAGCAGAGCAGTTTTAACAATATGCTGTAACAACATTTGCTCCCTTCTTGGGCTATTTTTGCAAAGTACTTCCTTCTTGTGCAAAATGTCCCTTCTCTGGAGTGCTCAGCGCTTCCGTGTTTTGAATGTGTGTGACACTAGGGCAAAGAGGTGTAATTCTATGGTGCAAAAGTGGTTTAAGGATTTTCAGGACCCGTAGCACCAGAGCTTGTTTAGGGATTTGTGGAGCCCTAGCAAAGTGCAATTGCAGCAGGAGCAGCCAGACTGGGGCTAGAGGTGCCTCCCACAATGAAAAGGGGTGTCACCCCGAGTGTCCTTAAAGAGGGCAAAGTGGGGAGGAGAGAGGCTGAAGCCTTGTTCCTTGCGGGGGGGGGAGGCACACCCCGGACCCCCTGGAAGCGTGGGTCTCGTAGCATGTACTATATGTGCTACATGGATAAACCGGCCCTGGCTGTGTACCATGCAGCTGAGATAATGAGTGTTTTCGCTGGGGTTTATATAGTGCTTAGAAGAGCTGTGATTGGCTGCAGCCTTAATCAAAGTCTTCAGATGTACCCTGAGTGCGTAGTGTGGTAGAAGACAAGAACCTGGAGCACTGACACTGTTTATGCTTATGCCAGCATTTTTGTTCTAAGTAATATTATGCTAGCCCTAAGGATGGGACAGAGAGAGCGAAGGCTTAGGATTCTGACTCCCCCAACATACTGCAGGCACTACCCATTTCTGGTTCCTTCAGTGGCCCAGCAAGGCCAGCCTAGCATAGGCAAGCTCTTTGCCAGCGTAGCTCCACTTACACTTAGTGCTACTGTGGGGTTTATTTGGGTGACCTGAGGCCCGTGTCCTCCATTAAGTGAGTTCACACGGCATGATTTTGTTTGAGTGTTTAAGCTGTATTTAGAAGGCTGGCTAATGAACGATGGAAGGTAGCAACTCAATTCCATTTTGAAATGGAAATTATTGCTTGGTAAGAGAGAAGTCTGCCCCAACTGACAGTGATTGCCTGTCATTGTTGTTATTATTATTGTTCACTAATCACTGGACAGACCCGCTGCTATCAGTCTTTAGACATTAAGCAGAAAAAAAAGATTTGCTTTGGAAGCAGTGCGTTTTGTGTGTGTTTATTAAAAACTTTTGGTATTCATATAGAAGGCTGCAACAATCCCTCGGATTCTCTCCCTCATGAGAAGAAGAAGAAGAAGAAGAAGAAGAAGAAGAAGAAGAAGAAGAAGAAGAAGAAGAAGAAGAAGAAGGTTCTTATATGCTGCTTTTCTCAAAGTGGCTTAAAGTCACTTTCCCTTTCCTCTCCCCACAACAAACACCCTGTGAGGTGGGTGAGGCTGAGAGAGCCCTGATATTACTGAAGAACAGAAGGATTCTCAGTGGCTCATAGATACTTTTCCCTTTCCTCTCCCCACAACAGACACCCTGTGAGGTGGGTGAGCCTGAGAGAGCCCTGACATCACTGCTTGGTCAAAGCAGCTTTCTCAGTGCTTTGGTGAGCCCAAGGTCACCCAACTGCATGTGGGGGAGCACAGAATCAAACCCGGCTCACCAGATTAGGAGTCCCCAATCCTAACCACTACACCAAACTGGCTCTCCAGGATGGGAGAGTGCCCCCTCCCCGGTGTCAGAACTCAGCACTGGTGACTAGGGCTACAAAAACACACTGTTTGTAAGAACAATCTATATTAGGGATAGGCAGTGGTGCTTGTTACCTTGGACAAACCCCTGAAACATTCTTCAGGCTTCGAAAAACCCTGGGAGTGATGTCAGCAGGCCACACCTCCCTGTCACGCCCCCAGAAGTCACATGTCACCAGAAGTCCAGCAACTCCTTTGGTCTACTTAAGTTCAGTACTGTCTACTTTGGAAACAACTGATCAGGGTCTCAGGTGGAGGCCACCTCAATTGATATGTTTAACTGGATATGCTGGGGATTGTCCCAGAAACCTTCTGCATGCAGTCAGATGTTCTTCCTGTGAGCCATGGCTGCCCCCATTAGTAAGAATCAGAGAAGGGATAGCTATTTTATCTTTTTTAATATATATGCTTGAAATTGTTGTTTTGAACAACAAATATTGCTTGAGCTTGCTAGTTCTTATGGCTGCTCTCATGGATTCAAAGATGTAGCCAAGACTAAAAGAATTATCTCAATGTTCAAAACAATCTGCTATAATACAAGAAAGAGCAGTTAGTGGAATTGAAAGCCACTTGTAAACAGGTGCATAAATGTATATATAAAGTTATATCTCCATTCCAAACCTTTCTTTTGCTGTGATGTGTTTCCCCCCTCCTCTGAATTTTTGGAGAGCTACTCTGGAGCTTCAGACTCTGCAGAGGATCTGCTTTGATTGATGTTACCATCTTCACTTTGAAACCCACCCCTCCCCCCAAATGGCCATTTTAATGATATAGTGACACAAATAATTAAGAACCACAGATTTTTAAACTTCACAATCTAAATTGCTTTCCAACATATGGGTTTTTAAAAAATATATATTATCTATAAATTATCCTAGGGTTTTAAAAATATATTTATGAGGAAGTAAGTTGGCATTTGTCCCAGGTTCCTGTGACATTTGTTTGAAAGAACAAAAATTATTTAGACAGCAGCAGAAGATGCAATGCTGATCCCTTGAGCTTAGCACATAAATTGAGGGTCTGTAATGAAGGCTCTTTCTACAAGCTGAATTACATAGTTGATATAAATTGTGTCCCTGTATGAAGCATAGGCATCTGAAACATAGTTTTGAGGCTATGAAAAACACTATTGGAGTCATTACAAAATAATACAGCTAGAAGGACGAGAGGAAGGGATGGCAGTTGGCACTGGGATTGCAAGTTCTCATCTTCCAGCATTAATTTTGCATCATAATTACTGTATTATGCAGTAATTAACAGTATGGATACAATATTCACCTATCAAAACAGATAATATAACTCCAAAACCCCTACACTACGAACAATGTTTTATCCTAGCGGTTGTTCATACTCACTGCAGCATGCTCACCCTCCCCCTCTTTAAACTTTACATTGATAAAATAAATATTGATTATAAGAACAATGATAAGAAAACATCACAAATGACATCATTTTTACTATATAATCTTGTAAATAAGTAGAAGAATGTCTCAGAAATAGAGCAACTTGATGGCAGATCAGTAAACAGCAAGCTTTTCAATAAGCTGCCATTGTCAGGCTCCACTGGTGGTCTATAGCCCATTTTGCCACCTACGAGAGGATAAATCTTCTGCTTTGTATTCCTATTATTATTTGCCAAACCCTCTGGTATATGCTCAGCTGGACTTTTCAGACTTGGTAAAGTCTCCTGTTGAGTTGTGCCTGTGGGGGATTCACTGGTGACCTCTCCCGGAATCCAAGATGGGAGCGTGATCCAGTTCCTCAACCAGTGGCCACATCAATGACTAACTTCACATTCTGATATAGGAAGCTAACATGGTGTAGGGGCTAGAATACTGAACTAAGACTAGAGCAGATTGAGTTTACATCGCATCTTTGCTGGGCCATAAAGTTCTCTGTGTTAAACGTTCCCTTGGGGCCAAAACATGCATTATTATGACAATTCAGGTCACGGGTGCCTAACCCAACTCTCAGTCACATGTTCATGTCAGCCCTAACCATAAGAAGCCTTTCCGTCACTCCACATGGCTCCAAACCCTCACAGGGGAAAGGAGGGTATTCAAGGCTTCCATCCTGAGCTATTTTTCCCAGTGGAAACAGCCAAAGGAGACCTTTGGCTACTTCCCCAAGCTCCATGTATATTGAACAGATGGAATTCAAGGTGGAAGTAAACAGGCGTAAAATACTGATGTTGTTTTGTTTTTGTTTTTTGTTGTTTTAAGGGTGAAACGTTCTCTGTAGCTCGTGTGAGCTGCTGGCCTCAACATTACATTTTGGTTTCTCCCCAGCCATAATTCTTCCAGCAACACTTGCTTCCTGTCTCAGATGCTTTCTGAAAAGGAAAAAAATGGCCGGGGAAAAGCAGTGGGGGAGGGGAATGTGTATAGGAAAGTGTTCAACGCTTTAGAGCTTCCCCATATAAGGCATATAAGAACCAACTCTCCTTCTCCTTCTCCTTCTCCTTCTCCTTCTCCTTCTCCTTCTCCTTCTCCTCTCTCCCCTTACAGGAATCTGGCAGCAACTTGATTCTGTTTCCATCACATGTGGCATGAGCTTCCATTTCTTTCCCATTAACATTTATCCTGATGGCTTCCCTCGGAAAGATTGCAGTCTCTTGTCATTGTGAATTACTATCCAGACTCTCAAAATTATGTATACAAGTGACTGGTTGGCACAGCCCAAATAACCTCAAGTAACAAAGCCTCTGGGAGGGAAAACAGTGTGGCATAGGCCAATCTCATCAGATCTCGGAAGCTAAGCAGGGTCAGTACTTGGATACTGGATGGCCAAGGAATATTATCCTCTGCTTCTCACTTGCCTTGAAAATGCCCTGCTGAGGTCGCCTGTTGATTACAAGTTGACAACACGTACTTTGCTATCTAGTCATACCTTTACTTATTTTAATCCACTTTTTCTCCCCAGTGGGGACCAAAGCAGTTAGGAAATACACAAATAAAACTTTAAAACAAAAGAGAAATAAATATAACCAAATCCTGACCTGGCCCTACATTCACTAGGCCAACTTGCCCAGCACCAGAGACTGAATAATGGGCAAAAGACTCGTGTCTCGGGCTATGCCCAGGTTTAAATTCCCATAAAAGGAAGAGAAACAGAAGTCCAGCCAAGATCTTATTGAGCTGGCAGAACTATTTCTAAGAATCCCCCCTCCTCCACTAGTCCAAATATCTACATGACTGCATATAAAATATAACATGACCAAAGCTATCCCAGATAACGCTGCAATCCTATAACAACATAAGAAGGACCCTGCTGGGTCAGACCAAATCTCCATCTATTCCAGAACCTACTTTTTAAAACAAGGAACAATGAGATGTCTTTGTAAGACCTACAAGCCAGGCAAGAAGGCTCAACCAGGTTTGCAGAAAAATCTGAAATCCAAAACATAAAAGGGCTTAATCCCCCTCCCAATAATAGAAGCAGCATCTGTAGCTTTAAGAAATTAAAGCCCCCAGTAAATGTTGCTAGGTAGCACACTGCCAGGCTTCAGGGCTCGGTTTCTGTCACTAAAAAGCAGGGGCAGGCCTTTTTCAGGGACTTTGAGGGATGACTCATTTGGACCAGGTCCACCAGCAGAAGACTTGCTACTGGGCAACCTGCATGAGTGACCAAGCCTGACTCCTTGTTACTGTTCCCAGCCATCCAGGAAAGCCAGCATGTGCTAATGGGTAACGTTTCCAACTAGGATCTAGGAAACCCAGGTTTGAATCAATGCTCTTTGATAGAAGCTCACCATGGGAGAGTCACACATTTCCAGCCCAACCTACCTGACCAGGTTATTGTGAGGATAAAATGAAGAAAAGGAGAATGATGTAAGCTGCATTTTGTTCCCATCATGGGCAAAGACAGGGTATAGAAGGAGTAAATGAATAATATAGCTGATGATGGGCAAATAAATGGCAGGTGGGTAGGTGGGAAGCAAATGAGGAAGCAGGGAAAGGTGAGGATATGTGAGGTATCAGAGGGAGGGAATATGGGGGGAAAGGGACCAAGGGGGAAGTGAGGTACCTGCTGTAAGAAAAAGAAGAGTTGGGTTTTTATACTCTACTTTTCACTGCCTGAAGGAGTCTCAAAGCAGCTTACAATCACCTTCTCTGGCTCTCCCCACAGCAGACAGCTTGGGAAGTAGGTGGGGTTGAGAGTTCTGAGAGAGCTGCTCTGTGAGAACAATTCTAAGAAGGCTGTGATTAGCCCAAGGTCACCCAGCTGGCTACATGTGGAGAAGTGGGGAATCAAACTTGACTCCCCAGATGAGAGGCTCCCATTCTTAACCACTACATCAAGCTGGCTCTCTTTTCAGGTTTCCCATCACACAACAGCGCCTGACAACCAGCACATACAGGCTGTGTCCTAATTTTCCTTAATAGAGGCTGCCAGGAGCAGGAAGGAGGGAAAGATGAAGACAGTCGCAGATAAAGGCAGGTTGGCTGGTGGGCGAAAAGGGGAGAAGGAAGCAGGAAAAGGTAAGGTGTTATGAGGTCTTTTGGGAAAGAGACAGTAGTAAGGATGCCCCTTGAAATTCCTTGCAGATACCCTCCTTGTTTATATTTTAATATTTGGGTTTACACCATATCCATGTTTTAAAAGATCTGCTGCAAGTCAGCTGCAGGGAGGAAAGAAAGATGTCAGGTGAGGGGGAGGAGCCATCAACTTCAAACACAGAATACTTCAATGGTTACAGAAACAAATGGTTTTTGTAGTAGTGGCATAAAAGTTTTACTCTCTAAGATCTTGCTACATTGTTATAGCTAAAGAACAGAGACAGGGAGAGTCCAAAGGCTACATTGTATTTTCTTCCTTTTGAAACAGGAATATCAGGACCGACCCCAGATGGGTACGGGCTCCTTAGGGGAGATAGTAAATTCTCAGGATACAAAGGAGATACCCTTTTATGCTCTGATCTCTTGGGCTCTTTGGTATACAAGACATGGATTAAATCTTGACCGTATGTTGAGGAACAATGAGAAAATCCCAGCTCTGAGAACTAAGATAATTATGGACTTTTAAATGCTGCAACATCAAGAACTAATAGACTTAATTGAACATTGTTTAGGATAAATATACAGCTTAGAGTTTAGAAGATTGCTTGTTCAGGATGAATAGCATACTTAGAAGTCTCCCAGTCCTCGAGCCAATACAATATTTACTGTACAATTTGGAGGCTATATCTGATGAACTAATTGGGTAATCGTTTGGGGGATCTGATTTGCAGCCCTTTCTTAAATACAACAAACACTACAACATTCTGTTTCTATCTTGCAGGGAAAATTCTGGTAGAATTAATCAGAGTGAATAATCTGGCCAAAATGGGCACCTACCAGTCAGAACTTAACATCTCTGGGGGCATCAAAACTTCATCTGGGTCTACTTATCTCAGATACAGAAATAAGAGACCATTGTGGTGATGGGAACCAATTAAAGCACAGGATCTACCCCAAAGGCTCGATGTCCAAGAAAAGAGGAATCTGAACACCTAGCTATACTGTATGAGCCAATCTAGTCCTGAAACCTGAGCATCCAAAATAGGAGGAGGCCTACCTAAACCAAACAACATAGGTTCCCAAAACTGAGATGCTTTCTTGTGTTGGACAGCCAAGCCTAATTCCTGCCACTGAAGTTTTGAATCAGAGCCATCATTTAGTTATTCTTGGCAAAGTAACCAAAAGTTTCTCCCATTAGAAGCTGAGCAAGACTACTACACAGCCATGAGGATCACTTAATTTCTTGTACACTTGGTTGAGACCAATCTATGGATCATGTATTGGACTGAGAAAGGTTTAGGTGGGTATCTGAGTAAGATATTTTCCACAAAATCAAACGCTAAGCTTGAGGGACAGTGGTCACTCTCAATAGAGAATGATTAAAATTAGAATTTGCTACCAGAATATGTAGTGATGGCCACAGAACTATACAGCTTGAAAAGGGGGATTAGATAGATTCAAGGACGATAAGTAACAATGGCTTCTAGTAATGGTGTCTGAGGGGAACCTCCACATTCAGAGGCACTAAGCCTCAGGGGCTTTTCGCACGCCTTCAAAATCGTACAATGGTTGCCAATTGAAAACGCTACTGATTTGCCATTATGCACAACGTCATTGACAATCTGCCACACACCTGAAACCAATCTGCAAAAAGCGCTTCCTTGTAGCGCTTTCAGGGAAATCCCCAAAAGTGGATTCACCCTCCGGAAAGCGCTACACTCCTGCAACCAATCTGCAACACTAGCGGGAAAGTTCTGTGCGTTACCATTGCTGTGATTTCTACAAAGTCCCTCCCCCTGGCTCTCTCCTCTGATCTTCCGGCGAAGCGATCACCATTTTTTTTTCTCCGAGAGAGCAAAGTTCAACCCACCAGCAAGCCTGTTTAGAGGCTTCCCCGGCTTCAGTCCCTCCCCAGAGCTGTTTAGTCACTAAGCACAGACAACAGAGAAGCCCGTTTGCTGATGTATTTTCCCTTTATTTTTTACACTGTTTTCGGCCGAAAATCGGGCCCGTGAGGGGGGGGGATTTTTTTTTTTCACTTGGAGGGAGCGTGGCAACGATGAAACGATAGCTCAAACACACCTGCCAGCTGATGGGTCTCTCCATTGCAATGAATCAACACATATTCGCTGCAATGGGTGTGTTTAAAAAAAAAACCTTTCTTAAAGGGAAAGGGGCTGTTTGGGAGCATGCTAACGGCTGCCCGTTGGCTGCTTGATGGCCAGGGGCGAGACGAGCTCAGCAATAGCGCTTCCTTTCTAGCGATTTTTGCTGAGACCGGAAGCTTGTGGGAAATGATAGAAACGCAACTGGATTCCACTACAAAGTCAGGTATGCATAATGACGAATTGCACTATTTTAAATGGCAATTTTTCGTTCAGCAAACAATTTGCTACAAGGATCCCGGTGTGGAAAGCCCCTCAGTATCCCAGAGCCAGGAAGCAACATCAGGGTAAGGCCTTGGCCTCTGTACCCTGTTGCTGGCCATCCAGAGGAACTCATTGGCCACTGTGTGAGACAGAATGCTGGACTAGATGGACCATTGGTCAGATCCGGCAGGGCTCTTATGTTCTTAAGCCTGTTACCAACCTCAAAGTGTTATGCATGGGATAGGAGCAAAGATGAAACTGCAATGTAATTTTTGTCTTTGGGAAGACAAAAAAAAATGTAAGTGTCCCATCAGTGATATTAAACCCAGTACCATGAAGACTATGGAGTTGTTGGAAAGATAATAGTTCTAACAATCAGATCCTATATGATTCAATTTAAAAAGTAGGCTCTCTTACCAATGTGGTTATTAACACAGGCCAAGGAACAAATGAATCTGGTCCAATTCTAGCACTAGAAATGCCACATGAAACAATAGAATTAGGATACTGAAGACAAGTAATCTAAGCTGATATTCAGCAGGTTCCAGAAACTTTATGTAGCCTGAGATGTTGATGTTTTAGGCAGGGTATAAGCAGGCTTAAGTCAAGGAGATATTTCTATTTATATAGTATATCATTGTATTAATATGTGTACAGAAGCACATGGCTAAAATTTGCAGATGCTTGTACAAGTGGGCCTATAGGCAAAATGAACCAACAGGTATGTTATCAAAAATGCCTTCATAATAACAATAATAGACTCATGGGGCTGGATCTCTGCCTGGATGATCTGAACCTGCCACTTGGGACACCAGGAGCCACTGGCACATGGCTGGTGGCAGTGCATGGGAAGAGGTCAAAGGTGTGCCTCCCAGAACTTTGCCTGCACCAACTTTTTATTTATTTAATCATTAATATTCCACTTCTCTTCCCAAGAGAGACCCAAAGTGACCTGTGATACAGAGGCAGAAATACAGCAGAAACAGGAGAAAGGAGGCTCTGAGAGATGCACAGGTCTCTCTTTCTCTTACACACACATGCACACCTTCTACCCAGCTCTAGGTTACAACTTCCAGGCTTAGTCCTGAAAGACATAATCCCTTTGGCTCTTGCCACAGTTCTCGGGTGTCATTGGTTCTTCGGAGTGCTAGATAGGAGGCTTCACAATACTGCTTCCTTGTCTAGCCCCTTTCAAGCAGGATTTCAGATATGTACTCAAGCCAGCCCCCTCCATCATCTGTGCAGATCTGGGCTAGCCTGGATTGAGGACTAAATTCATAAAGGCTTCTACACAGATTGGAAAGGTTGGGAGGTGCAAGTGTCCAGGGTAGAATACATAGATGGTGATCAGAAAAACTGCACAAATTTCTATCATAAATGATATTGCAGCATTGTGTGTCACTACTTAAGCCAGATCCTGTAAAATGCCTTTGACTGGATAGCAACGCTATGTGCCATGAGGAGGCACAATTCATGCCCTGAACAATAAGGTGTTTAGTTAGGTGACTGCACAAGGGAAGCGCTGCCTCCAACGGCTGCAATGAGAACCAAAACGGCACAAAATGTACAATATTTCATCAAGTGGACAATCCAATTAGCCTTCTCACATATTTGCGTTTTTCATGGTTTTCTTTGTTTTTATTAATGGAAACCTTGCCACTTGATACTATTTACCATAGTATTTTTTTAGAATGGAGTGAGAGAGACAAGCACAAACACAGCAACTTCAAAATTCTAACAGTGTAAGAACATCTACCATTCTTCTTAATCACACTAAGGATTTTGCATTTCTATTAGCTGTATTTAACAAATTCTGGTATATTAACTACCTCCAAAGAGATTGTCAGGCTCTATGGCTGGGTCAGTGACCTTTCACCTTTAAAACTTAGGTTGCCATGGCAGCTAAAATCAGTCTCATTAACTGGATAAACTAAAGACAAATATATGCTGTTGTTCTGCAGCTAATTAATCTTCTGAGTTGTAGGCCACAGACCATTTTACACCCACATAGAAATGCACATGTGCAAAGCAATTTGTTATTTAAGCCAAACCTTCATGTCAAAATCTGCAATGCTGAATATCGCATTCTGTCCTAGTTAAAAAATTTTAATGCTGAATTGCGTTACTCCGAGTTCTATTAGGGAACATTGGTTTCACGTAATGTGCTAAGCGTGAGAATCTCAAAAGTGTTCTTTTTACAGTCTTGCACATTTAATAACAACAACAACAATAAAATAATCATGCTCCTTTAATTTGGAGAATTTCATTCCCTTGATTGAAGAAGAAAAATGAAAGATTTGCAGATGCCTGTTTCTCATGGGGAAGAAGGAAAGTGATCTGTTTGCTGGAGAGATATTTTCAGGCACTTTGCTGAGGCACCCCAACCCCCCTCTGTTCCTGACTGTAAAATAAGAAAACTATTACCCAGCTGGGGTAACAATAGGCTCCCACAGTGCTTTTCTGCTCAGACCGCAGCTGCCCGTGAAAGTGGAAACTACAGCAGCAGGATAACATTCTTTTCTTACAGCCTGTTTCTATGGGCAAGGGGCCCTCCCACTGACTCAGTGTATTTTCTATGCAAAACTGTAGAAGTGACATTTTAAAAGTTTTGACCTTTGTTGTTTTTTAAGGGGGTTTCTCTCTCCCTCTCTCTTTTCTTTTTGCATGAACCAACATATACGTTCTGAAATTTGACAGTGTGTCTGTTAAGAACAGCAACATCATTACAGCAAATAATAAACTGTTTCAAAATTTGAAAAATCTGTATTGAGTCTAATGTACAGATAACCTTTGTCTGGAAAGGGTAGTGATGTGGAATTTGCAACTACCTCTGTTATTGTTGCAGGGGGAAGAACAGGCTGTGGGTGACAGGCTTCAGCCAACCCTGGAATCAGCATTCTTACTGGTGTTTATTTGCCCCTACAGGATTCTTAAGTCAATAGTTTAAAATATACTATATCATAATGTTCATCGTGATAGCAGTGAACCTTTTGTGGAAGGTCACTCTCCACTTCTCTGACACGTGTACAGCCTTCTTTCAAGGATCAGGAGAGGGAAGGAGTGAGCTGTGTTAGCTTGGAAAACAAACTGATTAGTCAACTTATAAGTCAGCCATAAACAGTGCCTCCCCCCATAGCTGGGCTTTCTGTACTATGAGTTGTGAAGCTACCTTTCTTCCTGTATTAAAGCAAGGTTTAATACAGGTTTAAGAAAGCGGTGAAAAAGAACCTTTTATTAAACATTAAACGCTATCCAAAAACCTAGAGTGACTAAATCAATTGGCACGGGGGGGGGGGGGAACCCCAAGAGGGATTCTTCTAACATGGACTCTGCTCCCCAATACTTCTCCTGCCTTCTGGGAAGAATTACAAATACTTTGTGCATGCATTGCTGCGGAGCTCTCAATATTTATACTGCGAATTCAAGAAGAGTTCAAAATGCTTTGCCAACACACTCTTTGTATAACTAAATATGGTTTTTTAGCCAGTGTTAGAGTCTGATAATTTGTTTAAACTTTATTATTTAAACTTTTATTCCGTCTCTCGCCAGACTCAGTGAGAATGCGCAGAGCATCAGCAAAACTTTCACTATTACTTAACATAATTTCCTGTGCTATATTGTTCTAGCTGTGTTATGACTAACAGTTCCTCAATGAAAACATTCTGCAAGGGAAAGGAAGCTGTAAGACCTCATTGTCCTTATACCTCGAATAAATCTTGCTTGGTCTCCATAAACAAATCTTCGTTAGTCACTGGTCTCAAACTTTGTTCTGCTGCTTCAATCCAACATTGCTACCCACCTGAATCTATTTTGTCTTTGTTGACTGCCTGCCCAGTTTATAGCACATTATATATATAGATTATAAGTACGAAGTACAAAGCTGAGGGACGAAACAATTCCATACTCTAATTAAATAAGTGTTACGGATTATACATATCTCACAAATGTATCTGAGCTTGTTGTCATCTACTGCAGGGGTAGTCAACCTGTGGTCCTCCAGATGTTCATGGACTACAATTCCCATGAGCCCCTGCCAGCAAACGTGTTTGCTGGCAGGGGGACATGGGAATTGTAGTCCATGAACATCTAGAGGACCACAGGTTGACTACCCCTGATCTACTGTGCTGCATAATGAAGTCCTCAAACTAGGAACCAGACTAGGAACCAACCAACCAAGAGCTCTTAGACTTTGACCTGAGGTCTCATACCTCTGATCCTGTACAGGGAAGATACCTGCAAGGAGAGGAGAATAAATTCAGACCAAATAGAACTCAGCTGCTCTTAGCTTCCTGCCACTAGCAAGGGGCTGCATCATGGTTAAGTAACCGACACACTATCACAATTCTCCAAAGCTGGGTAGCAAAGATTGCCACAGAGGAGTTTTCAGTGTAATCTGTGGCATTCTGCTGATGTCACAAGGGTCAGCGTTGCCCTGCCAGTGACTGTCACCATCACCAGATGCTCAGTGGGTTCCTTTCAGAAAGCAGCTGCATGCCACAGAAAAAATGGTCGAGGAAAGAAGGCGTGTGGCTAGAGTGTGACCAGAGGCAGCTGACCCACCTGTCATCCCTGAAGTTATTTCAGGCACCGTAGAGCCCTAACTATTCTCACAAAGCAGCCCTATCAGAGCTATCAGGGTGTCTGCTGCGGGGAGAGGAAGGGAAGGCGATTGTAAGCTGCTTCCAGACTTCATCTGGAAGTGAAAAGTGGGGCATAAAAATAATAATTCTTCTTTGTCATGATCTTAAGGCCTTCTCTGCATCCTGAATAGAATGTTCCACCAGCTCCAATGTTTGCAGTGTGAGTCAAGAGTCAGCTCACATCCTTGGTCTTCTGAAGAAACATAGCCAAAGATGGAAGCCATCCAATCAAAAACATAGAAGCCAGCAACTGATTAAATATCTCTCTAGTCTAATGTCAAATGGAACACACATGTCTCTTTAATGGCCAAGAGCAAAAGATAAACATGCCAGCGTGAGTACTCATGCCATGTGAGTATTACTAGAAATTAGTTTTAGTTAATACATTAGCCTACATTCTTTGTCTAATAATAAAGTATCAAGGTCAAATATAAACAAGTGAGTAGGAGTTACAACCTCCAAACAACTATTCAAATATATTGTTTCACTAGCATGTAGCAGCTGGTAGAACAGCAAGAAGGTCACTGTGTAAGAAACAGTGTCACAACTGCTACTCACAATACTTTATGATCACAATCAGAATGATAAAATACATGGATGAATTACCTGAATTATGCACTGCAGTTTCCCAAGTGCGAAGGATAACACTTTCATTAGAAAAATTGACATCTCTCTCTCTCTTTTTAAAATAGCTATCTAAATAAGACACATGTGAACATTAAGCCACAATTGGACGTAAGTGCATATTGAGTTTACAATAAAATTATTACATGAGAAAGCCCTAAGAGATAGAAGTAGGAAGAGAGAGAGAAAAAAGAGAAATCCATGTACTCTGGGAGAATAAAATTAATGAACTGTTTTTCAATATTACATTAGGAGTAGGCAGAAGTCTAATTTTAACTTTGACCACCTACTCAGGTCTCGTAGCAACAACCCCTTGGATTTCTTTCACAACCTTTCAAATGGACTGGTAAAATAGTTATCTTGCTTCCTTTGTAGATGCACTTTTGCATGCATAGGTTAAGTATATTCCTGGAGCAGGGGGTACGGGACACACATACTTTTCCAAAACTGCAGGTGGTTCATTTGGTCCACAGTTTGTTGGAAGCAAATTTATTGCATGGGTTTGCCATTCAAGAGAGTAAGAACTGAATTCTGGGTTTTGAGAGAAAATATTTGGCAGAAAAAGGAAAAAAATGCATTTTGGTTGCAAAGCCACATTTGATAGCCTGAATTTTCAGAACATTTAAAGTTTTGTCTATTCTTTTTACCTGAAGTCTTCCAAAGCCAGCATTTTTAGTCATGAATGGGGAAAAAACAAGTAATAAAGGGTCAAGAGGAAAAACAAAACACATATCCTAGCAATTATTAATGAAATCATCCCAGCTTGGAGGGAAGGGGAGGGGGCAAAAAGATGTCCCAGGGCTTCAGGCGTGCACCCATAAATCTATAATTAAAAGAAATACAAGTGTTTGATATAGCTGAGCCAGTTATATAAGATCTTATAAAAGCTTCATGTGGTTTTCTCTTTTCACTGTTATGGCTGTTCTTTCTACTTGAAGTTCATTTAAGGTCAGTAACAGATGAAGGATGCCTGGCTTTTTTAGTGGGATAGACTTCCATGTAGTGATCTGGTAGGAAAATGCAGGTGTGTCTACCCAAAGGGGAAAAATAATTAGTGGCTCAACTTGAAAGGCACAAGTCATCTCTGCAGTTCTGTTTAGCTTTCTTCCCATATCCAGTCACAGGGGAAACCATCCAGCTAATCCTTAGCTTGCAATGCAAATCCTTCAATGTATTCCTAGGGTGGGAGGGGGGAAATGGCAGTGCGGATATATAGAAAACTGGCAGTTTGACATGGCAGAGCAGCAATAAGTTGAACTGCTGTGAAACAAAGGATTTCATTAGAAGAAAAGTTCAGTACCACACAGCATTCTACTCCTAGGTGGAGTCTGTACGGAGCTTTTTTTCCAATCCCAGGTCAATTCAATCCCTGCCATCTCCACTGAATGCAATTTCCATTTTGATTTTGCCAGATTTAAATTTTCCCTCTGCAACAAGCATGATTGATCTGGAGTGACCCTACCTTTATCCTGCAATATCTTAGGGTGCTTTTAACCCTCAATATTTTAAGAATTTGATTAAGAAACCATGAGGATCTCTGGCTGCTTTATATTTGATGCAGACTCCATGGTAGAGAAGCCCTGATTGGCCAAGGCTCCCAAGCTTTTCTTAAAGAGGAAGCCCTAACTTTTGTCGGTAGAGGTTTGCCTCATGGTTTCACCCCCCTCCTCTGCTGTCAGAGGGAGGGAGGGAGGAAAGGAAGAAAGGAAGAAAGGAAGAAGGCTCCTGCTGTGCTTGGCTCCCCCGTCCCCTTCTGAGCCTCCCTAAGCATGTGCAGTACACTTTTCTGTTTCAATAGGGGGGGGAGGAAGACCAGAGTTCAAATCAATCTGGATTCAGCAGGATCGACAATGGAATAAACAAAGTAAGTGCAGATTCAGCCCTAGACTGGGGTTTCCAAGCATAGCATTTTGCCACTTACATTGCTAGTTCCTAGATGCCCTCCTGGTTTGCAGAATGAAGGTTACAGTTGCCAACCCCCTTTTTCCTTTCCCTGTCAAGTCACAGTTGACTTATACGGACTTGTAGGGTTTTTAAGGCAAGTGGTTTCCCACTGCCTGCCTCCACATCACAACCCAAGTTTTCCTTGGAGGTCTCCCACCCAAATACTAACCAGAACCGTCCCTACTTAGCTTCCCAGATCTGACATGATCAGGTAGCCTGAACTATTAAGGGCAGGGCAAGGTTTCTATCCTCCCAACTTGAAGAAGAAGCACATTGGCTGGGTCCAACAGAGTATCACTGAATGTTCATGGGCAACAATTTTGGGTGATTCTTTCTATATCAATAGACCTATGATTCCCCCCCATTGTGCTTTTCCTGGGGGTCACCCCCCCCCCCCAGCAGCATGCACTTCAAGGGACATTTGGGTAGGGGTAAAGTGTGATAGTCATGCGTCATGAAAGGAAATCCTTTCCATCCACAGAAACATTTCTTGTGAGTCCAAGCTGCATGAGAAAGAAATACTTCTGAATCCCAGAATAGCTCTGGGGTTCCTTTTATGCTTGGGCCTGCCTGTCTGCCGGGGGGAGGGGGTGTTATTTGTTTATTTTTACAAAATCCTTATTTTGCTGCACCAGGCATTTCACTAGTGGAAATATTTTTTTATCCAAAAGAGAGTTTTAATTGTTTCTAAAATGAGGATTCTTTTTTCGGTCTGCAAAGGGAGATCATCCCTAAGATATACCCTTCAACTAAGAGGCCATCCCTTTGTTTTTTTTTAAGAATTTTTAAAAGAAATTTTAAGAAACAATTAAGATTTTCATTGCACTGATTTGGATGGCTCAGGCTACACTGATCCTGTCAGATCTCAGAGGCTAAGAACTGTTGGTCCGTATTAGTATTAGTAAGCAGGCCATTTCTTGTTAGCATTTTCCAACACCGCCACTACAGCCACCATAACCCCAAAGATTATCATCTTAACTTGCTGAGGATAAAAAAGTTACTGACAGGAATTTGTGTTCCCATTTATACCAATGTAAACATCACCCTCTTGTGCCTCTTGTGGCGCAGAGTGGTAAGCAGCAGACATGCTGTCTAAAGTTATGTCCATGAGGCTGGGAGTTCGATCTCAGCAGCCGGCTCAAGGTTGACTCAGCCTTCCATCTCTCCGAGGTCGGTAAAACGAGTACCCAGCTTTCTGGGGGGTAAACGGTAATGACTGGGGAAGGCACTGGCAAACCACCCCGTATTGAGTCTGCCATGAAAACCCTGGAGGGCATCACCCCAAGGGTCAGACATGACTCGGTGTTTGCACAGGGGATACCTTTACCTTTAAATGTCACCCACATACAATAAATAATCTAGATGGATGTGTGACAGACTGCACTTTTAAGAAGCACTGTACAAGCAGCTAAAGGACCATAAAGTATTAATTTTTCACAGAACTAGAAAGCCTTGAGGGACAAGCTGTTCCAAGAGATCAGACTGGTTAGTATCAGTTGAGCAGAGAGAGATTTCAGAGCTGAGTGCCGAGGAGAATTCATTTGGAATTCAGCCCTGACTTAGAGCAGTTTAACACAGACAGGAGAACTGGGGAAAGTTGGCAAGGATCTCGTTAGATGGGGACTCCCATTCAGGTCAAAGAAAAAAGATAGATCTTCTAGTGAGAGGAGAATTACCCTATCCAATCAACAGGGAATTAGAATGTAAGGATCCCTGGTCTGATGTGGTTAGAAACTGCATTTAGAGACTGTAAAAGTCAGCTGAAAACTCAAGAAGGGTACCGGTGTTCCAAGAGAAGCAGTTTGGAAACTGGAAAGAGTATACCAGCTTTCTGGAACTGCAAAGACTCAGTGAATATTAAAGAAAGTGTGTTGGAGTTTTTGGAAAACACTGGAACAAAAGTCCCTCAACATAAAGATTTAAGTCACAATTATGCATGGGCCAGGAAAGGCGAACCGGCACCTGCATGCCAGTGGGGCTAAACCCCGCTTATGCATGACACCACCGCTGTTCAGGCCCCCTCCCAGCCCTGGTCCGCGTTAGGGCCTCTGATGGCCCATGGCAAGGGGATGCAGATTCTCCTGCATTCCCTGCCTTGCCAGGCCCGTGTATAAAGGAAGAGTCGGGCCTTTGATTAATACAGTGTCCCTGCAGGGACACAAAACACCCTGTTCAGCTTCACGGTGCTGCAGAGCAGAATGGGGCATTTCTATGATGGTGGGATAGTGGCATGCCACTATGCCACCATCCTGCAGTGAGACCCCCTTGCCCTCCCTGCTGCCGTGCAGCATGATGGAACTTTCTGACCCCGGAGTTAGGCGCATATGCAGAGCCCTGAGGTGGACCATGTGCACCAGGGGCTTTCTTCCCCCATGGTTACACGGGATGTGGCAGAGCATGCTGCCCCACTGCTTGGAATCAGTGGCAGCTCGGTGTGGCCATCGCCATGCTTAATCAGTCTGTGAAAAGCTTAAGAAGGTCCCATAGGCCTGAAACATAAGAACTAAATTATGTCCATGTATGGGCTTTACCTCAGAGTTATTTTTATTGATTTACTTCAGAAATTTTACCCCTGATTTCAGCTGACCTTTCCCCTCTTTGATAAAAATTTAAATAAATGTTAAATAAAATATATCAGTTTGGAATATAAAAAGTTTCAGGTGCTATTTAAGTTAAAGGGGGCTCCCAATCTTTTCCTCAGGATCCTTATCTGAGCAAATAGCCTAAAGAATATACTGTGTGTCAGAGTTCTTCAGGAAAGAAGAAAGCACATTATCAAGGTGGCTCAGTCAGACAGGGAAAGAAAATGGAGGGGAAATCGTGGGAAGTGAATGGGGGCAGTCACAGCATGCTGGAACAATATTAAAGAATCCAAATAAAACTGATAATAAGCAGAATGAGCCCAGGCCACACCTGAATAAAATTTTCTATACATATGACTGCTTAGGAAAAAAAATGTTGCAGTGGCTATTGACCCCTTTGAAATAACATCACAGCTCTCAGAGAAAAATAATACTTACGTTGGGTAGAAAAGGTCATACTAAAATTAAATAGCCAATTTTGGGGCAAAATGATACTACTTAATAGTTAGGAATTATATAGTGATTTTTTAAAGTGCTCAGAGTGCTTCACATACATTAAAACCCACATGGGCATCACTGGAACTTAAATGTACATGAGAGCAAAACGTATTACAGTAATATATATTATGCCGCCCAGCTATGGAAATTATAGCATGAGTAGTTCCTCAAGAATTGTTCCTGATTGAAACCTAGCCGGCTCACCTATATTATTTATATTCCTGAGATAGTATCTGAGCATCTTTTTGTCCTAATTGCTGGGGGGAAATGCACCTTTTACCTGTGAGCAGAGGTGGCCTTAGTCAATGGGCAATCTGGGCAGCTGACTCAGGCCTCATGCTGAGTAGATCCTTATGTTGTAGTGACCCCCAACCAAATGGTTGGGGGAATGATTCTAGTTTTGCATTCCCCAGGGTCCTTGACTCACCCTTCCCTGTAAAGAAGTTGATGGACTTATATATATAGAAGAGAGAGGATTGTACTTGACCAGAGATACTTGGATCGAGACAAGCTCTAATGGTGCCACCAAACTCTCAGGAATTCACCTTGGTCTTGGTTGTTGGCTGTGCAGTTTGGGAGTTGATGGTAATAAGCCAAACCTGGTGCCTTCTCCCACACCTTTGGCCACAGCAGTGGTGCCAAGGTGCCTTGGTTGTATGGACAGAGATCTGGGCATGGGTGCCAAGGAAAATAGTCTGGAGTGATACATGTCTATAGAGATTTGAATGATCCCTGATTTGAATGTTCACCAGGCTCCTGTTATCTCCAAACTATGGCTTGGATCCACCAAAGCATTAATGCACCTGGAAGCACTTGCAGACCACAAATCCCACATATACACTGCAACCCAAAATGCTCCTCAATTATGTTTCTGGCAGCAGTCTTACTGTGAAAACACCCCATTGGATCAAAGCCTATGATTTGCTTTGGAACTATATGTAAGTTGAGCAAATACGTTTACCAGTTAAACTTTAGGAGGGGATGAGAACATTTGTACAGGAGCACTGGTGGATAGAAGGGAGTGCTTCTCTCACCCACCAATTTTGCTCTTCAACCTCTGCTCCCATACTGTGATGGACACCTGTCAATTCTGCCATCCAGGTGTCACAGTAGATTCCTGATCCCCTGGAGTATATGTACATTCCTTGAATTTCCAGCCAATGAGAGTCTGTGGACCCTCAATGAGAGAGAAGGGGGAGGTTGTGAGAAAGAAAAGTATTAACCGAATCAGGTTTTCTATTAGTGCTCAGCCAGATATGTAGTGAAGTAGGGATAGGACTAGGCAGGTTAATTCATCTTAGGAAGTGTGAGGAGGTGGGCTGGCACTAGTGGTATAAAGGAAAGGCTGTCCAACAATCCATGGCTGGTGAGTTGCTGAGTGAAGATGCTCCTTAGTAGAGTTTCCAGGTCCCCCATGGCCACTAGTGAGGGATGGGAGGTAGGGTTGCCAAATCCAGTTTGGGAAACTCTTGGAGATTTGACAATACAGCCAAATGTGCATACTGGGAAGACAACTGCCAGTCTACAGTTGCACTACTGAGGCCTAACTGCCAGGGATTGAAGCTGCAGCATTTCCAACTGGCCACCCATTTCTGCCACCCTAAGGAAGCCCACCCTCATAGCTGCATTAACCACTGGGCACGAAAGTAAACTACATCTCCTTGTCTTGTCCTACCAAGGGCCTCCATCCCATCCATCTCTGCTCTGCCTTTGCAGTGTTTGTAGGACAGGGAGGCAGTAGGTTAGGGATGGGTGGGAATCCTAACTCTATCTGTAGAGTCCAAGTCAAGGGAGACCAGTCTGAGAAAGTGTAGGGACTAGGCAGATAAAAGTCCAAACTTCCCAGGATCTCTGTCAGCATGGAGAAGACAGTAGTGAAAGAACCAGAGATCCCTATGTTCAGTGAGCCTTTCCTAGGTACAGTCTTACCAGCAAAAACAGCCTGTCCATTCTGAAATGGGGAATGGGGAAGTGCAATGATTAAGAGAAATGGCCCCTGCTTAGCTGTGAAACCCATTAGACTTTTGCAGTATTTTACTTATTTCACCCCAAATAAGCTGCTAAGCCCTTCTAGGCAGAGCAACAATAATCTCGTTATTGTGTTGTTAAAATAAGGTGCCTGTGGGAGTCAAAAAAGGGGGAAAGTATACATTACCCACTGAACCCTGGACTGCCCCCCTTAGGTCCACTCCAGAACTTTAGCAAGCCATTCAACCTTCTTAATCTTTACATTGACCTTTTGACCACTTACCAATACCCTCCAGTAGTCAGCTATAGAGGGTTGCAATGGGTGGAGGTACTGAGACAGAACCCTGACCAACACACATGCCCCCCTCTCCTGGCTGGCCTATTTTGAAAATATCAAACAGCCTTATAATGAATCAGAACATTGGCCCATCACAGTTAACTTAGACTAGTAATGGCTCTCTAGAACTTCAGGCATTCACATTGGAGAAGCCAGGGATTGAACCTGGGTTCTTCAGCATGCCAAACACTGAGCCACAGCCACAGCTGCTTTCTTATTTGACCCTAACCTCTTCTCCTCGCTGTCTTTTCTTTCACAGTTTCAGCTTTGCTAGTATCAAATAAATGTCCCAGGAAACAGTCAATGTTTTAATGACCACAACCCATTACAGTTTATGACAAATGTCGCCGGTCTATCATGGTCTATCTACTTCCCAGATTTCTGGGCTTGTACTGTTTGTTCATGTGGTTTTTATGGCGTTCAGGATTCAATAACATAAAGTGCATTTTGTATCTAAAACCATGTAGATTCATGCTACCACTGCAGCTAAGATACCATTTTAGCGCTGGCAAGTCGAGCACAGCTTCTAGGCTATCGCAAAGAGGGGGGCCATACAGACATCAAACAGTATAATAGGACTGATGTTTTATTCATCTCAAGTGATATTGGGTCTAATCCTGTGAGCCCTTGCCCATGTGAACAATTCTAAGACTTTAGAAAGTCTATTATATCTTCAAGAGGTTTCACTCACAATAGAATCCAAAGTTTGGCAAGGATAAGCTGAGTACATAGCACCACACGGCCAATTAAGAAAACTTGAGGCTTTTTTTCCCTTTAAAATTCCAAGCATATTTGGAGAAGGTTAATAAGGATCAGAGGATGCATTGCTATGGGACAGAAACTAGAAACTACTGGCTGAGAAGCACACATGAATTTATAATAGCTGATTGAGTATTTATTGACAAACTGAAGCTTTTCGTTCAAGTATCCTGTTTGGTCTGCACAGTCAATGCCAGGTTCTGCATTTCAGTCTACATCCTTGCACCAGTTTTCATGGCAGCAGGAGGAAAATTGAGGAAAAACAACCAAATGCAAAAAAAGACTGCAATCGTGGGATGAACGTCCATGCAACTTTTGGGACAGCATCTTCTAGCACAACCCCGGCAACCTATTTTCATATTGTCAAGCCGCAAGGGAGTGGCGGGATATAAATCTAATAATAATAATAATGTCAAAAAGACAACACCTCTGTTGAATGTTGGGCACCAGGATCAATGTGGTTTTGTAGGACATCATTCTGTATTTAATCAGCAAGTTTGAACCCCAGTTCAAACTTTGCACCTGTATTTAAGGTGTGGGGTAGGGAAAATGTAACCACAGGTCCCCCTCAGACATCCACTCCATGGCATGAACCAGTATGACCTCTCTAAGGGCCTTAGCTAAGTTCCTGTTCCTGTTATATTGTTGTTGTTTAAGATCAGTGGAATTGTGGTATTTAGATTGTTGTTGTTGTATTTGTTTATGTCATATATTATGTATCCTCCCCATGTTGTTGTGTGTAAACCGCCCTGAGCCATATGGAAGGGTGTTATAGAAATCAAATAAATAAAATAAATATTTCCCACAAAGAGTCAGATGCCAGCAGGTATAATTTTTGGAAGCACCAGCATCTGTTTTTAAGGGGACCAGAAATGATGGATGAATAATGCAATGTGATAGCTTCCTTGATGGAAGCTGATGGTTGCATTTTTAGCCCAATCCATTCTCTCAATCTAGGGTGGAAGGGGCATGAAAAGTGTAACACAACAGTATTAGATATCTTTCAGATATCACCATTAAAAGTTGCATGCATGTTTTCACCATTCTTCATTTGAATTCCAAGTTGATCCACACCAAGTGAGATTATATTGTCATATAATATCTCCCTTCAAGACTGAGACACTGAAATGAAAGTTGGTGAACAACCTGTTTTGGAAAGATCCATGAATGCCTTTCATGCAAGAGTTTGTTAGTATTTCATTCAGTCTTTTACTATAGAAATAAAAGTCATATAGACCAGCAAAAAGCCCGCGGGACCAAATATGGACTGTCGCATTACCAGACCTATACAACACACTGCCCACCAAGCCAAAGGCAGCCCACAAGTCAAAGGAACTTGACAAATCTCCTAATTTATCTGCCTGCCTCGGGGTGAATTTGTCCCTTGTCCCTGGGACTCTAAAATCAGAAGTCTGTACAGACCCTTCACAGAGGAACAATAATGCATTGCTGGTGGACCACCAGTTAGCTTGGTGGGTGAAAAGTTGTGCAGACACTCCAAATAATAAATTCCAGTCATCCACAGATATTTTGCTAGTGCAGTTATATGCAATCTCATGGAGGTTTCCTCAATAGTAAGCCCCAATGTATTCAGTGGGGCACATTCCCAGATTATACAGAGAATTGCATGGTTAATAATGCCCATGAATACATTGCAATGTTTGCACATAAATGCTTTATGGGGTTAAGGAAAAAAAAGGGCTATGAAGACAAATCAGGAACATAGAGAGGAGAGGACTAGCCTTAAGCCCTATGTTCATGCATCCACCAGAATTTCTGCCACAAACCCTACATACATACAAGTGGTCTTCCATATGGCTGGGCCCCTGGATTATGCTATTATTCCTGATTGTACAGAAGAGCTTGCCCGTGCCTCAGGCAAAGATAAGCAGTTGCTTAGGGCACAAGAGATTGAGGGGCTCCAAGGGGTGATCCAGCTAAGAGCTGCCAATGCACATGCAGCAGCTAGCACCTACTGCTCAAATCCTTGCCACCCTCTTTGACGGAGGTGGAGTCAGTTTGCAAGACAGCACTTGCCCCACAGCACTCCTTGTCCAACCTCCTCACAACAGGCTGGTACTCACCTCACACCAATGTCTGCATGCCCACCTAGCTGGTGGTGGTTTAGGGCTATTTGTTTGTTTGTTTGGATTTTTATACTGCTCATTCTTTACAACTCTGAATATGGAACAGAACTATTTGAATATATAACCCATTTTGATAAAATACCCATCAACTTTCTCCTCTCCATGAAGAGGGATCCTTGTCAACACAACATCGTGTTGAAAATGACCCTATCCCTAAGCCTTTTATGGAAATGAAGAGAAGAGTTACCCCCTAATCCCAGCAGCTTTAAAACTGTTTTAAGGAACTGAGGTAGCTTTTGTGTGTACACACAGGAATACTTCTAGTTTCTGGATGCCAGCAAGTGCATTACAAGCATTTGATCATGAATTTTAAAGTAGAAATTATCGCACTTGAAGAAGAACCAGGACAAGCTGCTTTTGTGTGTGAGAGAGAGAATGTGACAGTGGGCAAGACCCTGTTTGTGTATTATTTTGCCTTTCAGAAAAATGGAACAGCCACAAGACTTCATTACAATGTGTATATAGGCTGATTTTGATTTATTTATTCAGGGCTATTATGTGCTGTAATGAAGCATCTTCTTTCATGCCAGCCACACCTCCCTCTTTTGGTAATAGGATTAAAAGATGGTTGCTTCCTGTGTAAAAAGCCTTGGCCATAGCACACTGTATTGTAGCTCCTATATAGTATCAAAATGTAAACATGGTGATAAGGGGGGGGGGGGGTTCAAAACAGGCATTTGTTAAGATGGCCCCCTCACACATTTCAAATGCAGAGGAATAAACTTGCAACTGTCTGTTGTTTTTCTTCAAACTTGTGCATTTTCAATAAAATGAAAAAACACACAAAACAACACTTCTGTCACAAAACAACATATTTTTAATACGGCAAAAGCAATCAAATGTTAGGTCAGTTGCACTTTTAAAAGCAGTCGAGTTTTATTGGGGGGGGGGGAGAATGCTGTCTCTCAGTCTTTCGTTTACCCATTAAAGATTCTATTCCAGAAACACACAGAATGACACAGTTTCTCCTTTCTGTGAAAGAAATGCCTCTCTTCTCTTTTGTCTGTTACCCTCCCTCTTGTCCTTCTTTCCCTTCCAGGCCCTCATCTTTACTACTTTATGCCCAATCGCTCCTATTCAGCACAGCCTCTTTTTTCTCTGCCAACGGCTGCTCTCCCCATCCCCCTTCAGACCATGCTCAACTTGCCACAAAACAGAACTTCCCTATATCGGAATCTTCTTCCCAGCACTTATTGAACTTCAAAGTAGGAAACTACAGAACAGTTCTTTCTCCTCTCAAAGGACTAAGAGCCTTTTCAGAAGAAAATATGTTTTAACATTCGCAGATTGCAGCCTGGTGCACCAGTTAAAAGACCCATTTGATTTTCAGTACCTAGTAACTTATTTACTATGAGTCTCCCACACCCCGAGAAAAAACAGCACTTTGTTCAACCCCTGTGAGACCCTCTGAGACATAACAGCTTTCTGAGGTCTTATAATGTTGTTTCTAGTTGTATGTCTAAATTTATTAACCATTATATCACAAGCAATTTCATATCACAACTCAGCCTTGAATAATTTTTGCTATTTCACTTCTTCTTGAAGAATCTGTGGTTGCTTAATTGTACACAGTCCCTCCCCTCTATATTCATGCATATTCAATAGGCCATATGTTTGATTTCAAATATCTGTAGGCATTATTGATCTCATTCAGCCAGAAGTGGCTCATACACTCATGAACTTTTTTAAAGAAACTGAAGAGAAGGGCAGACCGATTTTTGCCAAAAGAGCTTTACAGGGATGAGTCCCACAGCTTACTAGCCTTAGTAAACCAGTACATGTTTATTTTTTACAACTGATGCACGTCTTTCCACAGAAACTCACACTTGCAGTATGAAATTCTCATTCTCTTTCAATAAAAAAACTTGTTTAGAGATCTCACAAGAGGCTGAAGGAGAAACATGTTGACAAACAAACCGAAACTCTCCCCTCCAAGTCCTTGGAGTTCAAAAGGAGGGTGGTGGTTTGAAGTGACGGCTCATTATTGGCCCAAAGTGCATGACAAAGGCTGCCACCCCTTCCAAAGATGACATACCAGCTGCTTCAAGGTGTAGCCAGATGCTATGCTGGGAATTCCTCCTTAACAGAGAAGCATAATGCAAGACGGACTGTGAAAATCTGAAGCAAGCTGACAAAAAGGGAGAGAGGGCTACAGAAGGAACAAATCATTTTATGTCTCTTGGTAACACACGGGTAGCCATGTCCATCTGCAATGGAACAATCAGATTCGAGGCCAGTGGCATCCTAAAGACTAACAAGATTTTCAGGAGATGAGTTTTCAAGAACTGAAGCTTTCTTCACCAGATACGAATTAGAATGGAGATCTCTGAGTCCTTATATCACCTTCAGACTGGGATATAAGGATTCTGAGATCTCAGCTCTCTCTCTCTCTCAGTGTATGTAAAAAGCAGCTTGCAGGAATCAAGATGGCGTCCAAATAGAAACATTGGCTATCTCCCTCCGCAAGTAATATTTTATTCTACTTTCCTATATAGCTAACTTTACGTATATTTGAAGTCTCCTGCTTCTGAAGGGTAGTGACTGTGTACTATCCTGTGCTACTCTAAATTGAAGGCATTCTTTGAACTTATTTTGCTACTTATACCAACTATAGCAGAGCAGCTCTCACCTGCCTTGGCAGAGGGCCATAAATTAGCTTCAAGCTCTAAAACAGGCAGCCTCTGTACAAAGGGGAAGAACTTTTTTATTAACCACTGTTTTACGGAACTACAAAGTTACAAAACCATAATTTTAGCTGGGAGCATTTCACTGCTTGTTTGCTTACCTGTCTCTTTAACTAATAGGTCAAATATTTCTGCTGCCACTCATCATATGGGAATGGGAGTAAAACGCAGGTGTGAAGAGGATTTAAACTTGCCAGCTCAAAAATAGGCTAGAATAGGGGATTACATTGTGACCAGCAATGCCTTAACATTTAGTATCCCCACTCAGAATCATTTTACTCCTCTGGCAGAAACTGAAGAGAATTTAAACCTAAATTTAAACAATTTATCTCCAGAAGCTGTCAGTAAAGGAGGCACAGAAAGCCTTGAGGGAGAACTCCTGCAGTTGACTGCAAAAACAGTGGAATTTTCTTCACATTGAAAAGGAATAGCCTTCTACTCAAAAAACTCACCCAGACAGTTTCAAAGCTAGCCACCATGGGGGAGTCCAAATCAACTTCTAATGGGCTTCTCCCTCGGTCGCCTTATTCTCTTTCTGGCTTAACCATGAGGACCTGTGTAAATTCCTATGCAGGGCAGTCAGAAGATAAAAGAAAACTCAAACTCTTGATTTTACAACCATGCAAGGTTTGCCTGGTTATCTGTCGGTATAAGGGATGCCCCCCCCCCCGCTGGAACTCTACGCACCTGGCTATCAAACATCTGAGAACTCTACTCGCAGAGAGGTGCTTCCCTTCCTTATTTCAACAGAATCTCTTAAATACGCAAACCAGGTACAGAGAATTATGCTCACCTTCAATAGTCCCAAAATACCTTCTCTACTCCTAAGACAGAAATCTATCCTTGGTCCTAAAGGAGTTTTCCCCATTCAAGTCTTCACTGATACTGTAACAACTGCTTTGCCTTTAAATCCTCCTCAGCATAAAACCACTATACCTGCGGAAAAGCTTCCTGAGGAAACATCAAATAACACATTACAACAGGACACTTCTAGATAGCCCAGCTAAGCAGACTGCCTACTCTCAGGTTCTGCAGATCTTCACCATGAAAACTTTATTGAAGAAGACCTTAGCAACTCTTTTTCGACCCTCCCAACATCAGAACATCTAGCCATCACAAACAGATTAGAATCAGAGTCGGAAGGAACCTCCTGGGTCATCTAGTCTCTATTATTCTAGTCTGTTTGTGATGGCTAGACATTCTGATGTTGGGAGGGTCGAAAAAGAGTTGATAAAGGCCCTCTTCAATAGAATTTCTTAGGTTGGAACTTTTGAAAATTCATGAAGCTTCAGCAGTTCAAAACCTACCCCCACCAACAAAACGCAACCAAACAACCACAGTTATTAAGGACTCCAGCTGTTTTCCCTTCTACCAAGTTACTCCCTGATAAGATCCAAGGCTCTAGAGATGAAATCTCAATCTTCCAGTTGATGCAGTGTGATGAACTGTCTATCCTCACAGAAACAGTCCTCCTCTACTTATGGACTCCCCTCCAAAAATGGATATGTTTTTTTCAGATTCAAGGTAAGAATTAGATAAAATTTCAAACTCAGACTGACTGTTAAAGCTACTATCTTGGAACTTGGAGGGATGGTGGAAGAAATTCTATGATCCTGAGTTTTCAAAATTTGTAACAGTTTTGATATTCTTTTTTTACAGGAAACCTGGGTCCAAGATGCAACCTCTATCTCTACAGGGTTTTCAGACATTTGCCACACTGGCAATTAAAGTCCACTCTAAGGGCGAGGTAGTGGTGGTCTGGCTGTCCTTGTCGTGATTGACTTAATAGCAGAGGTTCAGAACTAGGAAAGAGGTTCAGAACTTAGAAAGCAAATTACATCCAAGCATTACTGATTAAGGGCCCTCATTTTAGCAATCTCCTGTGCATCAATATGTCCCTTCAAAATTCTCACTGTCACAGGATAAAGGGAGATTTTGGGTTCAACTTTCCCACACACTGGAAACCCTTACTTCTCGGTTTCTTAATGCCCAAATAATTATGTGTGGTGATTTTAATGCCAGAATTGGCCCTAGTCATTCTGACTCTAGGGCAGATGTTAATTTTCACACTGCAGAGCATACATGTCTTTTAGAACAACTATCATAAGACCCTATAATTAACAAGCCTGGTCTAAAATTATTGGAGTTGCTCTCCTTGTTTAATCTTTATGACTTACATGGCAGTAAGTTTGACAAGTCCAGTGGTACCTTCACTTTTCTATCCTCCTGTCGTGACAGCACTATAGATTATATAGCAGTCTCACCTGCTTTACTGACAGGTAGTTTATTTTGACATGGGTGACACTCCTTTAAGTGATCACTGTCCTTTACAGCTCTTACTTAAATATAAAAGCAACATTCTTTTACCTCCAATTCCTGAACTTGATGAAGTTATATCTCCTGGCTATAGAAGGCTGAAATGGTCAGAGCAGGTGCAAAACAACATAGCTCAAGCCATGACAAGTGACCTCCTTAAATTTTAGCATTCAGCCCTTTTGCAGCCTGGTCATGATGCCATAAGAACACTACAACAAAATTATTAGTTTGATCAAACCTTAACCTCCAAAGCCTTTATTTTACCCTAATAATGTCTGATTTGACCAAGAATGTAAAACTTTCAGGAAAAAGCTAGTCAAATACATGAGGTTGACTCGTCATAGTAGAGAGGATGATAAGATGTGAGAGCTCATTAGGTTAAGACCTCAGTATAAGAGTCTCCTTAATCGTAAGAAAGCTGATTATGCTAAACACCTGTGGAATGAATTAAATCTGGCAGTAAAGGAGAAAAAATGAGTTTCAATTCTGGAACCTTGTTTCTTTCAGGCTTGCAAAATCTCCCCAACAGATTGAAGTCCAAAAGCCTTATTACATTCTTAGCTTCCAATAAATCACCTGTAGAAGATCTGATTCCACCTGATCTATTCAAAGCCTTTCCTAACTGGTGGGCCCAGTTTTAGCCATGGTCTTTACTCAGATAAACAAATCAACATTTTCCCCAAGAGTTGGAAGATTAGCATAGTGGTTCCTATCCACAAAAAAGGCCACAAGATCAACCCACAAAATGACCGCCCCATTAGTTTACTAAATATTGCATCTAAACTATATGGAAAATGTCTCCTGCATAAACTAGAGGACTGGGCTGCTGACAACCATATCTTACACCCACACCAAGCAGGATTTAGAAGAGACCATTCTATCATTGACCACTGTCAAACCCTCCATTATTTAGCTTACTCCAGCATAGAAAGCCCGTGGTTTTCATTGATTTAGCTACAGCTTTTGACTAGATTGACAGAGACAGACTCTGGTCAAAGTTGAGGTAAACTAACATCGATAAATGCCTGTTTCTGTTGCATGAACTACACTCAAACACCCACACAAAAATCAGGATGGGCGCTTCAGGCTAACGAATGAAATCACAGTAAGGAAAGGGGTAAAGCAGGAATGTGTACTAGCCCCTCTGCTTTTCAATATTTACATCAATGATACAGTGCAAAGACTATCGGGCCCAGAATTTGTACCACCCTCTGTTGGTCAGCAAAAGGTTTCTATTCTGCTTTATGCAGATGACATGGTCCTGGTCTCCCTCACAAGGGTTGGTCTGAAAAAGCTACTTAACAACTTGGGTACTTATTGTAAGGAAGAGTCCCTCTCCATCAACCACACAAAAAACAAAATTTCAGGAAAAGACCTAAAACATTTATTTGGAGCATACACAATATCCCTATTGAGCAGTGTAGTACATTTAAATATCTTGGAATCACTTACAGTGAGACCCTAAGCTGGAATGCCATGTTGGAACTATTAAAGCCTCTGGTCTAAAAATCATTGGAGCTATTTTGAGATTTTACTATACCAAGGGAGGGTTTCTAGTTGATCCAGCTCTAAAGCTCTTTGCAGCCAAGGTCATTCTTCACCTACTATATGGCATTGACATCTGGGGCTGGAAAAAACAAATGATTAATAGCTTGGAGCCCATTCAGAATGTTTTTTCAGATGAATCCTGGCTCTTCTAACAGGGTCTCCTGCAGTCCTGATGAGGGCAGAGCTTGGTTTTCCTTTGCTCAAAGCCTGTGCCCACTGAACCATTCTGAAATCTAGAAAGTCAGTCATTACAACCAAATCAGATTCTTTAAGCCATCAAAGCTTTATGCTCTTATTGAGCAAAGATAGGACTCGGTCTGATTTATTTTAGCTCCATTCTTTCACACTATACCATACCAGATGATTTGCTGCATACATCAGCCAATATTTCTGATGCACGTGATTGGGTGCTCAAAAGTGATTGATTGATCCCTCTTCAATTCTGCTATCACAATCAACCCCATGGTATAAAACAATTTAAAATTTCCACTCATATTTAGTAAACATAATAACACTTAATCTTAGAATGGCTCTAACATCTCTGTGGTTTGAAATGATGCCATCAGCTATGCTTTTCAGGCGATATTCCCAAATACCCACAGCCCAATGCCTATGTATATGTGGAAATTCATCCATTTTAGCTTGTCCCTTGTATTCTGAACCCACTATGTTTTGGCTTGTCCCCTGTATTCTGAACAGAGGGGCAATTCCTTGCCAAGTTATTACCCAACTCATACCCTATTTCTGATTTTGACAAACTCACCTACCTGATATCAGATATTGACCCCTATGTTTCATATTTGGTGGCACTTTTTGCTTTGGCCAGCAGGAAGATTTGAGCCAAAGCATTTGTACAGGAGTCCCCACCTTGATACACCATTTTAAAAATCTTATTGTAACTCAGTAGTCCATGTTTACAGTTTTATGTATGTAATATTGAAGAAATATTGTTTTATTTGCATTTGTACTCTACTGTTTTAATTGTGCTTTGTAATGGCCTTTGGCTATATACAATAAATGTTATTGTATCGTGTGTGTGTGCACGTGCGTGTGTGTGTGTGTGTGAGAGAGAGAGATTGGTAGATAAGCAAGGAAATTGTCTCTACAGATGTTCCACAAAACAGTCGGAAAATGAGTGTGTCTTCTTTTAAAAGTATCAAACAATGTGAAAATCTGTGCCAGTATTAAACCAGCATTAGCTACATTTTCCTTAAAGCTGAGATACGAATCTTTTGTCTTTGTTCAACAGTTTTCTATAAAGCTATTTTATTTCCTTGGTGAATATAATAGATTTTTTTTTAAACGAAGGAATAAATCTTAATGAGGAACTGTCATAATCTGTGTTTTAAAAATTGATTAACGTTCATTAACAGCACTCCTTAATTTCATTTTGGAGATAGCTACTTGACAGGCTTAAAAATACATCAAATGTTAATACAGTGGAGGGTACAGTGGATAACTGAGGAGGACCACAATAAATTGCGATTGGTAAGTAAATGGAAGAACTCAGGACCAGTGTCTGTGCACCTGTTTTTTGCATGGGGAAAGTTCCAGGTTCAGACCTCAGTATCTTTTGAAGCCTTTGATCTTCTTCTGTCTTAACAGCTCCTATCAGGTAGTCAGTTCTGGGCTTCATGGCTGCTGATGCCACCTAGCCATGTACCTCCCATCTTGGCTGCGGTATGGGAGATCTCCCTTCGTATGAAAGGGGAGTGCTGTATTTATTGGCAGACCATGAGGACTTCATATTCCCACCTGTAACTATAACAGCAATTGATTATGAGTCACAGAATGACCAGTGGTCAATTAATGTACTTGTTTTCATTCTCATTATCAGAACTGCCTCTCCTCCACCAGGCATTTGGTTGAGGTCGACCTGTACCATCATTCCCAAGGGCCCTCCTCCTGAGCTCCCTCCTACAGCACCCACTGCAGATCCGCCCAACCCAGTGGGCTATCAGTATGAATTACTTTAATGTTTAATTTTTCTACAGGGGGGGGGGTGTGAGATGCGGGTGGTGGTGCGATGGCCGGCACACACACGCAGGCACGCCGAATCGCACAACCCTAGTTGGGAAGACTCTTAAGCACACTGTTTCTTTAAGAGTATCACTTTAATGAGCATGTAATACACTTCTAATGGATTATGAGATGATTGAGAAAAATAATAAAAGTGAGAGTACCCTGTGTACAGATTGTCTGCTAGATTGAAAACTACAAGAAAAAGGGTATATATTTCTGTCCACGTGTATGCAAAACTTGTTTGTGTGATTCTGATCACCAAACTGGGCTGTGCATGTTGTACTCAAAAGATATTCAGTCCTGACACATTAGGAGTCATATCATTTTAAAGGGAGGGGCTTTTAAGCATTATTTTAAACACTAGAGGCAAAGCCCGTTGCACCCAGGAATACAATGGGCGCTAACACACCCACCTGCACTGTGACCTTCCTGGGTTCTTCTCCCCACTTGATCTTGAGATCCAATGTGGTGAAGTGGTTAAAGAGCAGCAAACTCTAATCTCAAGAGCTGGGTTTGATTCCTATCTCCTCTTCCACGTGCAGCCAGCTGGGTTGCCAACTTCCAGGCAGGAACCCGGAAACCTTCAAGAAGATGAAAGAGAGAAAGACAGGTTGAGAGAGGGTGAGGAGGCAAGGAAGGTATCAGTTCTCCTGGAGAAAACAGCTGCTTTGGAGGGGCACTGGCTCTTCTACCCCCACACAACAGTCTCCACACAGGTCACCACTGTCCTCACCTTCCCATCAAACCCCATATCTTCCAAAGGCCAGGCCATGGAGGGCTCTCCTGCCACCTTCCCACCCACCACATCTTCCAAAGGCCAGACCAAGAAGGCTGAGGGGGTGGAGGTGGGCTGCCATCTTTCTCCCCCCATTCCCCAAAGGTTGGGCCAGGCAGGGAAGGCCATAGGGGGGCTGCCTCCTTCCTGTCCCTTCCTGCACATCTCCCAATGGCCATGATTGGTGATGAAGGCTATAAGGGGCTGCTTTCCCACCCATCCCTACATCTCACAAAAGACAGGCTGGACAGGTAAGGCTGTGGTAGGAAGCCACCTCCTTCCCATTTCCCCCATATCTCCTAAAGGCAAGGCTGAATAGGAAAGGCTGCTAGATACCTCCAGCCCCTCTGAGGAGAGGGAGGGTGGAAGAAAGCAAAGAGCACTCCAATGGCCAGTTGCAGGACCATGGAGAGGTGTTGTAAGCCTAGGTCCTGTTAGGAAGGAAGAGCCTTGCCAGATGGTCCCAGCTTCACCTGAGCGTCAGCTGTATGAGAGCTTAGCCCTGCCAAATATTCAACAGGCAGAGAGCTCTGACCAGCAGGAAGGAATGGAGCTGCAGACAAAACAGGGCTCAGATTTCAAAGTTGTTGCAGGAGCTACTCATTCCTCTGCCCAGTCTCCAGGTGCAGCTCCCTGCCTTGTCAGCCCAGTTGGCTCTTCTGAGCCAATTAAGCAATTCAAGCTATGTGCTGGAAGAGAACAGTCTAAAAGGCACTACACAATGTTAGCAGGACAGTTGCTGACTGCAGAAGACTGTAAGTCTTCACAGAGTGAGGACTGAGAGACTGCTGACAACCTATATTAACTTGAGGCTAGGAGGCCTGAGTTGTGGACACAACCTGTGATTTGCTCCTTCTACTGACACCCTTGGACTGTCTGAAAGAACCCAACTCACTGGACTGAGTTAAGACATTCATTGCATTCTGTCTGTCCCTTGGCATTCTGTTTTTGAAATGCTAATTCTCTCTGCATCCCTAGCAGCTCGTCTGTGCTTCCTTCCAGCAGAGAGCTGAAACCTGAGAACAACAAAGAAAGCAGCTAGCTTCCATCCCTTGCCTGGGGGAAATGGATGGGGGAAAGAGCCTGAGAATATAGGAACTTACCAGCAGCAGGGCCTTTTGGAGAGACCAGCATCTCTTCCACCCAGCAAACAGGAGGAACAGGAAGAAAAGGACAGATAAGCCCCACAATTGGCCCTCATTGGACGAGTGCTCTCTCCCTGTTGGTGGCACACCCCCAGGGAGGGCAAATGAGGTAGGCAGTGAGTTAACTGCATGCAATTTGAACTGACTGGCCCTCATTGGCAGAGTGCTCTCTCTCTAATGGCAGCACACCCCCATGGAGGACTAATCAGGTAGGGAGTGAGTTACCTGCATGTAATTTGAATTGATTGGCCCTCATTGGTAGAGTGCAATTTGAACTGATTAGCCCTCATTGGCAGAGAACTCTCTCCCTATTCGCATCACACCCCAAGGGAGGGCCAATCAGGTAGCAAGTGCACACAACTTCAACTTTATAATGTTTAGTAATAGTAAGAAAGTTTTGCTTTAGTCCTTATAGTTAATAAACACAAGGACCATTTCCATATGAGGAAATGTTCCTGGACAGCCTTTGAATATTGGTGGCTTTTAAAGCCCCCTCCACATGACATCGCCTACATCCCAAGGCTGTCCAGTAGCTAGGTCGTGATTTGGCCATTTTTAACTCGCAATTTCGGGAATCCCCAAACTGGATTTACATCCCTAAATTGCATGTCCCATCAGTGAGCAACCAGTGAGCAAGCAGGGATAAGACCATATGGAGGGGGAAATGCACAATAGTTTGGTCAGTTTTGTCCCACCCTCGCACCCGCCCTCCCATTTCCTGCTCTTAGTAATTTTTTTTTTAATGGCATGGTTTGCATTGCAGCAAAGCTACATTGTCAAAGGTTAAATAACATTTTCTGCAAAGTGTCCACAGTCTTTTTAAGATCAGGCAGGCAAAACACAACCTCTGTTCTGTCTTTTAGAGGTGGGGAATGAGCTGGGAAAGGGAGGGGTGGGTGATCATCATCCTTCTCCCGATCATACAGGGGTCTGAGTGCTCTGTTTCTAAGCCAACCATTTACACAAAATGGGCTCCAGGACCATGTTCAGCATCTCAATAATCCACCAAGACCTTTATCTAGGTAGTTCCACCAGATAGGAAAAGGTTATGCTAATATCAGAAAATTATTGTTAGAGGTAAGTGTTTTAAAATATTTTAGGACAAATAGTGTTTTATATATTATCTTCTTGCTGTTAATAACCATTATATATTTTTCAAAAGATCTCTTTTTTTTTCATTTTTTGAGTCTGAAGAAGCTTTTGAGAGTTGAATGGTGCTTTCCTGCCCCCAAATTTAGGTGGACTTTTTCCAGAGTACAATTTGATGCCCTTCCATCAGTTGTACTTATTGAAAGGTTCCAACATTGGCCTTTAGAAATGTGTAAATGTCCTTGAACTGCTAATGAAGTGGAGATGGTTGCACATATATTACTTTACTGTGAACTTTATGATGAAGATAGAAACCATCTCCCCTCTGCTGCTTCTTAAAACACTCTCCTACAACTGAATCTCTGATGACTAAATTCCTGTTGGAAGAGAAAAAGGTTTCATATCCTGTTGCAAAATTCTGCTTCCTTGTCTGCAGGAAATGTAGTGCTTTGATAAATAAGGAATTAATCACCATAGTTATGTGCTTAACTGCACTTGCTGGTGAGAAGTAGGAACAAGAAAAAGAAAAGCAGTTTTATAAATATAAGTTATGCCATACATTATATGCTATACATTGCATTCATTTTCTATATAAGGATACAATGAAATGAGTGGTAAAAGTGTGCAAGAAGAAAAGAGAACTGAAATATACACCAGACGCAGTAAAGAGGCTGCCAATATGGAATAATTTCCAAATTCAACTAAGGTCTCCAAGATTATAGACCCCATTTTATAACACAGCTCTAGATTATAAAGGCGAGGGACCGATATGCTTAAATTCCTGGTGCATTACTAATAAGTAACAAACCTGCTGCCATTTTCTGTCTAACCATCTGTTGGACTTCATGGGAGTGGTTCAGGAGGTGAAAGAACAGTTCCTGATGGGTGTTAATAGCAGGCTAAGAGCCCTGCTGCATGCCCCAGGACATGCTAGAAGCTACAGAAGTCTCCAAGCCTTCACTTGTATGCCATCTGACACATATTAATTCTTCTCCCAAGCCCTTCACTCTGCTGGGATAATGAGCAGTGGGGACAAATTAATCCATGTCAGGAGTTGCCAGTACTAGAAACAGAAATCCATGGATCGATGTTTTTAGAGCTGCTAGAGCTGTGAATTGTCTCTTTCCCTGTGCAAGAAAGTATTCCTAATTCAATAGTCACTCTGTTCGCCCAGATCATCCTGGGACATTGACTGTACTCACTATGTCTACATTTCTTGCCTCCTGATTTAAGGGCAGATTATTTCTAACCCTTGATTCATGTTCCTGGTTTACAGCCCAGTACTGACAGTTTGGACAAGCCACACAGAATGAATTGTGACTAGGAGCCAAACAGTTCCTTTCCTGTGATTCTGCAGATCCTAACTTGGCACAACTAATCCAGACATTGCAGTTGAAGACAACCACATGGTTGTGCAGACTGGGATCTTCCTTTGCCATTCCAGTGGTATTGGAACACTTGTGAATCCCTTACCTGCTTCAGATCCTTTGCCCCAAAAGTCTGGTGGATACCATAAAACATTGTGTAGGTTCCTTAACTAGCAGCAGTTACCATTTCTAAGTTGTCCTGAAAGCTTACTGTTGGGACTTTTGGATTTGCCTTGGTCCTGAGTCCCCCCAGAGAATTAGAGCTGCAGAGTAACAGAGCATTTTGAAAGTATGCAGTTAGTTACCTTTGTGTATGAAGCACATATCCAGACAGTGCTTTGAGGTTTAAAAGAGAGCAATCTTCATAAGGAAAGACTATTTACAAATACATATCATATTCATCTGCTTCAGTCTTCTTACTGAAGCAGAATACAAAAGCTTAGTTATAAAAGCAGCACATTGCAAGCCTATATATCAACAGATGGAGAGAGCTGAGATTCGTAATGGCTGCTCCTTGCAAAAGCACACAGTGAGCTGCTCTTCCTGAAGAAAGAGGAAATGGACAGGAGCCCACCTTAAACAAAGGAATCCACAGAGCACTAGGTGTCACTAGTGAGCACATAGGTACAGCTCAGCTACTTAAACAGGTTAACAACATCCCTTCAAGGCTGACCACCAAATTACTTGCTGATTGAAATTCCAGCACTTATTCAATGGATTATAGTTGGATATGTCTCACCTTTTATGGCAACCACCAGTGGCAGGTTGACGGAGATAGATGAACCATGCCAATACCATGAAACTTGGCCTGGCCTGCATTGTGCACCTAGCTACCATGGCCTGAAATGCACAACTTGTCCTGGGCTGGTCCAGGTATCAGCATTGCACAGAGTTTTCCCATGAAAAGGCTGCCAGGGAAGGGAAGAAGAGAATGCTGAAGACATGGGGGATTATAAAGGTAGGTTGGCTGGCGTGTGGGGAGAAGAGAAAGAAGCAGGAAAAGGGATGAGGCCATGGGGATTTCAGGAAAGGAAAAGAGGAAACAGCAAAGGAGAGGGAAATGACTCCCCACCCCACAAGTCCTTGTGAGTCCTCCACTTTAATTTCCAGCGAACACTAGATCGCTTTACCAGGGCATGCTGAAGATTTCAGGCAACTGAGCCAGGGGGCAACCCATAATTAATCCATTTTTTCCAGTTGAATAAAGCAATACATTGAGGAGTCAATGCATCCTTGTGCTTACTGATCCTGTGTATTTTCTGGCGTATCTTATTAAAATACCTGTTTGGCCTATAAAAGTGAGGCCAAACTGAACTGATTTGATTTAACTTCAATGTTTTTTTCCTTAGTAAGTACACTTTTCTTTTTGCAAAATTGCATGTTCCTTACAAGAGAATCTTAAAAAGAAACTCTTATATAATTTTTGTTCATTTTCTTGTTTCTTTTAGAAGCCCTTTGATGCATTACAATGGGCTTAGAAGGATGTTCCTCCGTTTATGGTTTATAGCTTCACTGTTAAGCACTTATTCATTATCACTGACTGTTTAAAATCAGTCAGTTTGATATCAGAAAGAATAGTCAGTAAATTAGTATTGCTCTGATCCTAAATACTTGCTCAGGCAAGAGCAGTTGTACGACTATTAATGTCAAGATTTGCAAGATCCAGGTGTATCAGGTTGTTATCTATCTCTCTGTCTGTCTGTATGGTTGGGACAGGGAAATCAGGTTCACAAATGCATGATTTTATATGCTCTCTGCACACCTGATGATTTATAGCGAAACGGGTGCAATGTGTATAGGGAAGAGCATAAATCTAGTGCAACTATCATTTCTTCTACTTTTCAACACAATGAAGTACCCATTAGCTCACTTGAAGAAACTGTACAGAAACCTTTGGTAAATACATATTTAAATACATATTTGAAGTAATTGCCCCATTAACAAAAATAATTGTTAGGCGGAATTGTATTTGAAGACACTGTCCATCAGCCAGTACAAAGCAGGTCTAATTATTTCTTAGAATGTATTCAGTATTTTCAAGGTAGACAAAAAAAAAAACAACTAAGTGCAATTGGAAGTAAAAGAGTAAAAAAAGCTCTACATTATGAATATATTTTTTAAAATAACCATATTGCAACATTTACTCTCTCTCTCACACACACACACACACAATACTTGGAATAAAAGTGTGTTTATTGCCCTGCTTATATTCACATATTCTTAATTAGGCAACACTTGATGTATTTTAAAATTATTAGCTAACATTAATCCTGTCTGATCTGGCTTGGAACGGCAAATTGTCTAAGACATAATGATGGGCAATTTAAAACTCTCTCACTGTCTCTCTCTCTCTCTCTCTCTGGTACTGAAATATGTCCCCAGTTTTCCCTTTTCCTCTAACTATATGCTTTCTCAAAATTGGCAGAATTTAACATTCCTTTCCATAAAATGATATACAATTGAGAAATAAAGAATCATAGCAAAATGGGGGGAGGTTTAGCAGGTGTTTGCAATTAAACAAACTTTAAGGGACGTTTCTCTTCCCCACCGCCCCCTTTTTTTTGGTCCCTGGCCTGTGCTCCCTTCAATCTTGTCAGCTGTAAAATGGGTCTCTTTTTAACCCATAATGGATCTGCAAGATTAAAGGTGAAGTCATGAATTAGTCAAAGTGACAGCCCAGCACGATGGGCTGGCGGCAGGGGGTCTTCTTTTGTGCTCGTCCACTCTGACCTCCCATGCCACTCCACGTCTGTGGGAACCGGACAAGAAGAATGTTGGGGCGGAGTTTAAAAGCACATAAGTGGCAGATCCAGCTAACGGCCGGAGAGGAGTTGACATTCTTTTGCTGGAAATATTCTGACATCATCTCAGTCGTACCTCCACAGCAGTCCATTTGTTAGTTCTTACATGCTTGGCAAATGAAAAACAATGGATCCTCTTGCAGGGATGGAAAGGCAAATCTTTTATCCAGCTAGCTATTTTAGGTAGTATTTATTGCACTGTGATTTTTTTAATAGTAGGAAGCTGCAGGCAAAGGCCAAGCCTTCATGATACCATCCTTAAGAAATATAGACATTTTGATAAACTCACTGCATCTGCTGTATTTGCTGCACTGCAGTTGTGGCTTGAATGACTTCTTAATTATGGTCACTCTAGACAATGTAGTCTGTGTACAGTTTGGGGTTGAGTGCATTACAACTTAATGTTATTCCTATTGTTCAGTGTAATATCTAACATGGTAATACACTAATGCTCAGAAGAAGCATTGCTGCAAAAAAAAAAAGACCTCCTATAAAAAGGCAGAACACTAAAAGTAGCAATATATATTACCTTACTCCAGTGACAAACTACTGATGTGTGGTGCGTTGCTTTAAGATCTTTGGTGATATACTGCTTTTATGCTTTCTTCTTAGGAAACCCCTGTGTTTCCTGCTACTGTCTTGCTTGGAGGCAGGTCTGTGAATGTCCGTGTTTCATTCTTAATCAGAGCTTCAATTTCCTCTTCTGTCCTTTCTTCCACTTTTCTGCTTTGTCACTGAGCATCTTCTCTACGTCTTCCCATCTGGAATATTCTGCCATAGCCAGTTTGGTGTAGTGGTTAGGAGTGCAGACTTCTAAACTGGCGAGCCGGGTTCGATTCTGCACTCCCCCACATGCAAACAGCTGGGTGACTTTGGGTTTGACACAGCACTGATAGAGCTGTTCAGACCGAGCAGTGATATTAGCGCTCTCTCAGCCTCACCCACCCCACAGTGTGTCTGTTGTGGGGAGAGGAATGGGAAGGCGACTATAAGCCGCTTTGAGACTCCTTCGGGTAGAGAAAAGCGGCATATAAGAACTAACTCCTTCTTCTTCTTCTTCTTCTTCTTCTTCTTCTTCTTCTTCTGCTTCTTCTTCTTCTTCTTCTTCTGCTTAAGAAGAGTGTAGAATTCCACCCCTCAGCATAGTTTTCATGGCTCTGGAGAAGGGCATCAGTTTACCCAGGTTTTTATTTGGATTTTAGTTAGGGATTGGGGGGGGGTCACTTGTTTTAGTGACACAAATAAGCTTCTGGTAAGGGCCAGACATTCCTAACTTATGTGTGTTAATTCTGTGGACAGGAGCTCTGTGGGTTAAGAGTGCAACCATGAACCTGGAGAGGATTTTATTTATTTATTGTATGGGCTGTGTGTAGAATAGCCAGGAGATCCTACGATTGCCTGGCAGCCAGGCAGGAGATGTTTGGAGGTGGTTTGCCATTGCCTGCTTCCATGTCATGGCCCTAGTGTTCCTTGGAGGTCTCCCATCCAAATACTAGCCAGTGTTGACCCCAGAGAGGATCTGGTCCAGTGAAACCTTTCAAGCCGAGGAAACCTGTCTGGAGAAAGGGAAATCTCCCCCTCAGAATTTATTTACATTAACTGCCAAGTGGTTTATATATACTGAAGCAATCTGCACAGAACATTTACCCTGTTAAAAAAAAATCTTAGAATTTCTTTAAATTCATGGAGGTTCAGTTCATGGTGCTCTTCAGTTCACAAACTTCAGTTCATGCATCACAAACAAGCCAAAATTCATGAACTTTCAGTCATGAGCCAGTCTGTGTCCATTGCTAGTCAAATATCTGTGAAAGGACAATTTCTACTTTCCTGATGTTCCCTCTGGGGTGCACAAACTACAGACTCTTTCATTAAAGGTAGTGTCTCCTTTTAATCTGATTGTGGGTGACTGGGGTTTAAAGAACACATAGGAGGGCCCTGAATGTGGGACTTATTCCTGTGGGCAGAATCCCCTGTCCTTCTTCCCTCATAAATACCACAGGGACAATTCTGTTTTCCTGACATCAGGGACCTAGTCTGCTTGGCTACTTTTTTTTTTAGTAATATTAGCATTACCCAATCAGCACAATTAACATATCAAGCAAAAGATGTATCTCTGGCTCCAAGGAGCTTAAATTTGTAACCCCTGGAATAATAGCCCTTTAAAAGATGCCTGTAACATGTCACCTCCATTTAAAAGATACTCCTTGTCTCTAAAAGAAATTCTCTAGGCTGAAGTCAGCATTAACATTTTGGTAAAAGGATGTCAGTTAAGAGAACATGACATGTGCTATGGTCAGCCTGCTATGCGATGTAATTTTGATTGGAACAGGTCCCTCCTACCCCCTCCCACACACAAAATATTAAATCTTGACACAAAAGTGTTTCTGACCAGCACCTGCCATTTATATTCTGCAGGACTGATGTACATTTACTAAGATTTGTCTCCAGCCAGGTCTGACACCTGTAACGTCTCAAATGATAATGCTACATTGTGAAGACAAAGGGGAAAGTGCATTGAAGATGCACCTGAATGGCAGGAGAAGAAAGATTCACATTGCTAAGTGTCGCTTAGCAACATGATATGTGAGGAATATCTATGAGAACCTACCATGAGTCTGGACACTTCTGAGTTTTCATCTGAATATTGCACCACGATCCCCCCCATCTCAACTACAATTTACATTTTTAGAGAGGAGAGCGACGACATTATGATTGTTTTGTGCCTGGTGGATTAGTTTGGAGGGGAGGAGAAGCTGTGATGGGATGGAAGCCCCTCTTCCTCTTTTCAAACATCAGTTCAACATTTCACTACTTGTCTGTAATTCATGGGTCAATAACAAATTGCTACAAATGTAAACTGGTTTCTTTACCACATATCTAAACTAGTTTCTCTACTACATTTCTTCCTCCAGATACTCCTTGGAACATGAACTTTGGGAAGGCATTTGTTATTCTGTGTCTGAATTCTAATCTTTGCATAAAATTAAAGCACTCAAGGTAATTGAGGTGCAAGGAGCTATGATATCAGGCTTACAATCAGATCAAAGATAAGCCCTACATTGTGAAGCAAAGGGGAGGTGAAAAGAAAGCAGGTCAGTTGCGAATGGTCAAAGTGAAAAGATAATTCCAGATGGGCAACCATTTTAGTCTGCATGAAGCTGAATAAAACCAAAGTCAAAGGATAAGCTTCTTCAGATGCATTGACATGTGCATCCATCAGGCTAATTTACATATTTCTTTATTTATATTTATATGACTGCCCCTCCCGGCATGTCTGATCTAACAGGCATCTTAAACATCTAACATCCAGACTATTAAAACAGTTAAAGACAGTTAAAAAATAAGTGCACTGGGAACTTTACTTGTAGGTATTGCTTCTCATTCCATGGGAGGGTTGTTGTGGGCTCTTGTAGGAGGGAGCTAGCTGAATGTTATACTACTATTCACTAGCCTCAACGATGTGTTTTTCTGTGTATGTTACAAAGACATCAAAACGAAATGCAGTTCATCAGAGGTTCATCCAGAACAGGTGTGAGAAACTCCCAACTACTGTTAAATAGGCCAAATGTAAAGCACAGTGCAGATACGAAAGAAAGTTACAGAGGTATTGGCTGAAATAATTAATGTAAGAGGTAGGATACCCTAACCTGGGGCTATTATGTATGTACCAGTTATCTCTGCAGTCAGTTCACCAACCCTTTCAAAAACATTTAAAAAACATTCCAGTTTATGTATGTGTTCTGCTACTGTGTGTTTTTTGCATGTGCAGTGATTATGCATTTGAAAACATTCTGACTGTAATTGTGGGAAGCGGAACTTCCTCCATAGTACTGCAATATCACCTGACCACCACTCTGTCATATGTTGCTGGCAGGGCCTCATGGGAATTGTAGTTCATAGACATGGAGACTTTTCTATGGGGACACAGAGGCTTATGAAAGTTAAAATTACCACCTTTCCCCCTCTGATGTATACTGCTTCTCATAGACAGTTGGCAGCATGGACCATAGCAGACCCCAGGTTCCCATACAAAATTAAAGTCCCTACCATATCATCCCTTCCCCCGTGAAGGTTTATTAAAATCACTGGTGAGCCCAAAATGGGAGCCTCCACCCATAGCCTGAGGGAGGGCAAAGGAGGGCAACAAAGATGGTGAGGGCAAAGGAGGCCAACAAAGATGGAGACCAAGATGTATGAGGAAAGACTGGGGGTGGATCCAAGATTGTGGCAGTGAGGAGATAACACAGTGGGTGACGCTCTCAGGGAAGTATTTTATTTTTCATCTTTTATCTTTTATTCAGGCAGGAAAGGCTGGGGGAGCTTGGTCTGTTTAGCTTGGAGAGGAGACAACTGAGAGGGGATCTGATAATCATCTTCAAGTATTTAAAAGGCTGCCATATACAGGATGGAGCAGAGTTGCTCTCTCTTGCCACAGAGGGATGGATCAGAACCAATGGGATGAAATTAATTCAAAAGAAATTTTGTCCAAATATCAGGAAGAAATTCCTGACAGAGTGGTTTCTCAGTGGAACAGGCTTCCTCGAGAGGTGGTGGGTTCTCCATCTTTGGACATTTTTAAACAAAGACTGGATAGCCTTCTGACAGAGAGGCTGATTCAGTGAAGGTTCAAGGGGGTGGCAGGTTATAGTGGATGAGCAATACAGTAGTGAGTGTCCTGCATGACCCAGGAGACCCTTCCAACTCTATGATTCTATGATTCTATGATTCTTGCCATGCATAATACATCTTGGATCACCAAGCTGACCTGATCTCATCAGAAACTAAAAAAGGTTTCTGACTTGATGGCACTTTCCACCATCACTAAGGGATGGGATATACAAGCTATTTGCACTTACAATAACTTAGGAATCCAAGGTTCTTGTCTTGATGGTGTTAACAAGGGGAGGAATGAGATGTCAGGTGAAAAGGTATTTCAATGAAAGGAAACTGCAAGGAAAAGTGGGAACAAGAGAATGTAATCATAAGTGTAACAATGAGATAGGTACCCATAGAGTAAAGGTTCTAAGAAGAAACATACCAAGAAAGAAGAAAAGATAGCTTTAGAGTAGCAAGATCAGGGGGAAATCTGAAAACAAGTACAGAAACTTAAAAGTGAAGATCAGAAGACAGTCAATGAACAGTACACAGAAAAAAGTCAAAGTTAACAGTTTAAGACAGAGTAGGGATATAAAAGAGTAAAGGTAGGAAGGCATGAACATGGCTTTGGCTATTAATTTCTAATTACCTCAGCCAACAAAACCAGTATCCAAATGGTTTTTAACAGATGTTCTTTGAAATAGAGTTTTGCGGGTGATGAGGGCTACATAGAAGATCAGTTTAGAAAGCACAACTACTATCAAATAGATAACTACAAATTTTATTTTATGAGAAATTCTGAGTATTTGAAAAACACCCTACCAGTTTAGTCTAGTTGTTGTTGTTGTTAGGTGTAAAGTCGTGTCCGACCCATCGCGACCCCATGGACAATGATCCTACAGGCCTTCCTGTCCTCTACCATTCCCCGGAGTCCTTTTAAGTTTGCACCTACTGCTTCAGTGACTCCATCCAGCCACCTCATTCTCTGTCGTCCCTTTCTTCTTTTGCCCTCGATCGCTCCCAGCATTAGGCTCTTCTCCAGGGAGTCCTTCCTTCTCATGAGGTGGCCAAAGTATTTGAGTTTCTTCTTCAGGATCTGGCCTTCTAAGGAGCAGTCAGGGCTGATCTCCTCTAGGACTGACCAGTTTGTTCGCCTTCTCCAGCACCAGAGTTCAAAAGCCTCAATTCTTTGACGCTCGGCCTTCCTTATGGTCCAACTTTCGCAGCCATACATTGCAACTGGGAATACCATAGCCTTGACTAAACGCACTTTGTTGGCAGGGTCATGTGTCTGCTTTTTAGGATGCTGTCTAGATTTGCCATAGCTTTCTTCCCCAGGAGCAAGCGTCTTTTAATTTCTTTGCTGCAGTCCCCATCTGCAGTGATCTTGGAGCCCAGGAAAATAAAATCTGTCACTATCTCCATTTCTCCCCCATCTATTTGCCAGGAATTCAGAGGGCCAGATGCCATTATCTTTGTTTTCTTGATGTTGAGTTTCAAGCCAACTTTTGCACTCTCCTCCTTCACCCGCATCAACAGGCTCTTTAGTTCCTCTTCACTTTCTGCCATTAGAGTGGTATCATCTGCATCTGCATATCTGAGGTTTAGTCTAGTACCCAATATAAATTATAGGGCATTTTTAAAAACTTCTTATGAATTCAGAATCAACAGTACTAAATGGGAATGAGTTTGGTACCATTTTTTAAAGCTGATCTTGAAAGGGGAAACAAACTTCAAGAGCTTTTTTTGCATAGAAAACCTCAGCATACACAAAGACCATTTCTGCACGAGGAATCTGTCTCTGGACAGCCTCTGGTTGCTGACAGGTTTTAGAGCATCCTCCCCATGATGTTGCCTGCATCCCAAGGCTGTCCAGGGGCTGGCTCACATTTTGCCTGGATTTGCCTCATTATATGGGATGTCACAAATTGTGGATTTGCCACTTTTTATCTTGCATCCCATAGGGGAGCAACCAGTGATCAACCAGAGGCAAGCCCATATGGAGGTGGAAAGGCATGATAGTCTCTGCAGCATTGTCCCACCCTCACACCTGCCCTCCCCTCTCCATTTCCTGCTCCAAGTAATTTTTTTAAAATGGCACAGTCCGCATTGCAGCACAACTGCAAAGCTAGGTAAAATAAAATCTTCTGCAAAGTGTCCACAGTCTCTTTGGGATCAGCCAGGTAAAACACAGCCCCATTTCTGTATTCTGGAGGTGGGGAATGAGCTGGGAAGGGGGGTGATTGGATCATCTTCTCTCATTCATACAGGGGTCTGGGAGCTTTGTTTTAAGCCAATCTTTTAGACAAAATGTCTTTTGGGGCTTCAGTGACCATATTGAGCCTTCTCACAACTCAGCCAGGCAAAAACAGTCCTGTTAGGTTTTCTGGAGCAGTGGTCCCCAACCCGCAGGCCGCGGCCCGGCGCCAGTCCGCGGCTCCTTCTTCCCTCCCCCCCCCGAAGTGAGAAGCTCGCCAGGCCGCGAGCAAATCGGCCGCCAAAGCGGCCAATTAGCTTGCAGCCTGGCAAGCTTCTCACTTCGGAAGGGGAGGGGAGGGGAGGGGAGGGAAGATAAGCTTGCCAAGCCGCAAGCTAATCGGCCGCTTTAGCGGCCAATTTGCTCGTGGCCCGGAGGGGCCGGGAGGGGAAGCCGCGGCCGCTGGCATGGCGGCGGTGCAAACGCGCATGCGCGGACTGCCGCGCACGTGCATTTGCGCTCCTGCCGGGCACAAACGCGCGTGCGTGGCAGTCCGCGCGTGCGTGGCAGTCCGCGCATGCGTGTTTGCGCTATGGCTGCCGCGCGTGCGCGGGCCCCCGGGCCACCCTCTCTGCCCACTACTCCACAGCAGTCCGCGGCAAGTGGAAGCTTGCGGACCGCTGTTCTGGAGGATGGAAATGAGCAGGGAGAGGAGGGGCAGGTGATCTAGCATCCTTCTCCCGATCATTCAGGGGTCTGAATGCTTTGTTTTTAAGCAAACCATTTACCAAATATATACTTTTTGGGCTCCAATTACCATGTTAAGCGTCTTAGAAATCCACCCAGACATAAAGTCCAAAAGAACACGAATCCCAAAGGTGGGAGGATGCTTTCTGGAGAACTTGCAGAACTTTCCAAAGAACTTTCCGGAGATCTTGCAGAACCCTTGTCCATCATCTTCGGGACCTCTTTAAGGACTGGAGATGTCCCGGAGGACTGGAAGAGGACAAACGTTATTCCAATCTTCAAAAAAGGGAGAAAGGATGACCCGGGAAACTACAGACCAGTGAGTCTGACCTCTGTTGTGAGGAAAATAATGGAGCAGATATTAAAGGGAGCAATCTGCAAACATCTGGAAGTCAATTTGGTGATCCAAGGAAGTCAGCATGGATTTGCCTCCAACAGGTCCTGTCTGACCAACCTGGTTTCCTTTTTTGACCAAGTAACAGGTTTGCTGGATCGTGGAAATTCGGTTGATGTCGTTTACTTGGATTTTAGTAAAGCTTTTGATAAGGTTCCCCATGATGTTCTGATGGATAAATTGAAGGACTGCAATAAGGATTTTCAGACAGTTAGGTGGATAGGGAATTGGTTAGAGTAGTGATCCCCAACCTGTGGGCTGCGGACCACATGTGGTCCTTCGACTAATTGAAGGTGGGCCCCGAAGGACGCCTTCTCCCTCCCCCGCCCCTTAACTTCATCCCGCCCAGCCCTTTACAACACACTTCATTGTTGTGGCATGTCTGTATCTTATTTTGAAGGGATGTTTAAACATTACCATAGCGATCAGAGAGCGCTAGGGCAGTGGTTGAGAGTAGAGGAGTAAACTCCACCGGGCCTCAGTAAAAGGCATTGAGTGGTCCCCGGAGTTGAGTGGTCCCCGGTGATAAAAAGATTGGGGACCACTGGGTTAGAGAACCACACTCAAAGAGTTGTTGTCAATAGTATTTCATCAGACTGGAGGGAGGAGAGTAGCGGGGTACCTCAGGGCTCGTTGCTCGGTCCGGTACTTTTTAACATATTTATTAATGATCTAGATGAGGGGGTGGAGGGACTACTCATCAGGTTTGCAGATGACACCAAATTCGGAGGACTGGCAAATACTCCAGAAGATAGAGACAGAGTTCAATGAGATCTGAACACAATGGGAAAATGGGCAAATAAGAACAAGATGCAATTTAATAAAGATAAGTGCAAAGTTCTGCATCTGGGTCAGAAAAATGAAAAGCATGCCTACTGGATGCGGGATACGCTTCTAGGTAACACTGTATGTGAACGAGACCTTGGGGTACTTGTGGATTGTAAACTAAACATGAGCAAGCAGTGTGATGCAGCAGTAAAAAAGGCGAATGCCATTTTGGGCTATATCAACAGGGGCATCACATCAAAATCACAAGATGTCGTAGTCCCATTGTATACGGCACTGGTCAGACCACACCTGGAGTACTGTGCGCAGTTCTGGAGGCCTCACTTCAAGAAGGACTTTGATAAAAATGAAAGGGTACAGAGGAGAGCGACGAGGATGATCTGGGGCCAAGGGACCAAGCCCTATGAAGATAGGTTGAGGGACTTGGGAATGTTCAGCCTTGAGAAAAGGAGGTTGAGAGGGGACATGATAGCCCTCTTTAAGTATTGGAAAGGTTGTCAATCGGAGGAGGGCAGGATGCTGTTTCCGTTGGCTGCAGAGGAGAGGACACGCAGTAATGGGTTTAAACTACAAGTACAACGATATAGGCTAGATATCAGGAAAAACTTTTTTACAGTCAGAGTAGTTCAGCAGTGGAATAGGCTGCCTAAGGAGGTGGTGAGTTCCCCCTCACTGGTAGTCTTCAAGCAAAGGTTGGATACACACCTTTCTTGGATGCTTTAGGATGCTTTGGGCTGATCCTGCATTGAGCAGGGGGTTGGACTACATGGCCTGTATGGCCCCTTCCAACTCTATGGTTCTGTGATTCTGTGATATATCATTCTAGTGTTTCTCCATAGCAATGCATCTGTGTTGTGGCATTAGTGCATAGCCTTTTTTTAAAAAAAATAATTTTGGGGCTCGGGATGGAAGAAAGTTTCAATCTATGAGAGAACTGCTGTGCTGTGATTGGTGGCTTGCTGTGATTGACGAGCCAAGGAATGGAGGGAGAAGTCTGTTGTTTTCCCTTGAAGCCTCGTTGGGAGGCAAAAAGTAATGATGGGGCAGAGGGAAAATGCGGGAGGGGTCTCCCGTCAGGAGGGCTGTAAACATGAGGTTTACCATCCTACATTTGTAGGCAGGAGGCCACATGCGTTTTACCCCTACATTCGGAAATGGTCAAAGTGTGACATAACTGCTTTCTATCTGCAAGTATAATAAAATGTAATTTGATAGACCATTAACTTGATCCTTTTGTCCATCCCTTCAGGTTTAGTTCAACAACTTTCAGAAACACCTTTGAACACACATGTATTGTAATTAACCAGAACAATCAAGATCAGTTGAAGAAGAAGAGTTGGTTCTTATATGCCACCTTTCTCCAGCAGACGGAATCTCAAAGCAGCTTACAGTCGTCTTCACTTTCCTCTCCCCACAACAGACACCCACTGAGGTAGGTGAGGCTGAGAGGTGAGGCCCTGATATCACTGCTTGGTCAGAACAGCTTAATCATCGCTGTGGCAAGCCCAAAGTCACCCAGCTGGCTGTATTTTGGGGGAGCTCAGAATCAAACCCAGCTTGCCAGGTTAGAAGTCTGCATTCCTAACCACTACACCAAGATGGAGCCAATCCTAATCCCATATGCAACCACATTTAGAAACATGTGCAAGACCACAAACTGAAAATAAGATCAACATGTAGTGTTTAACTAGTAACTACTCCATGCATAACTGATGTGTGAATCATACCTTAAATGAGACAAGTTTCTAACTGAATATTCTTCCTCTGGTATACCATGAGAAATGCCATATGTATACATTCATATTTAGAAACCCTTTTTGAAGTTGTGATCATCTCCAGCTTCTCCTTGCTTGCTTGCTTGCTTGGCCACCTGCAAAGTTGGATTCATGGACAGATGAGTCCATATATGGCAAGAGGATTCCCAACAAATTACTTGGCATATTACCCAATTATGTTGAAACACAAACCAGAAAAGGCACAGATTGACTTCGTACTCCCGAAGGCATCTGATCTTCAAGCATTAAGCAAAGATGAAGGTTGGTTCGATAAATGACTTTACATGTTCTGAAAAATGTCATGTGACAGACTGAGCTGCAGTAAGGCTAAAACATAGAAGATTGGATTGAGGGAAGGGTTTCAATGGACTGAACAGAGATTTCTCCTGATTTTACCCCTCCTTCTGCAGATCAGTTCTTCCCTCACTTCCCCCACAGAGGCAGTGTGTCAAGGAGCATTTTGGGTTGCAATAGGAGGAAAGAGGCAAAGATACTCCACTAATGGAAAACTGCCCCATCAGTAGAACCTACCACCAGATCATAATCATAGTGCTAGCCATGGATGACCTTGCTTCCTATTTGGAAGCAGAATGCTTCAGATGCTGTCACTACTCCATCTCTGTTTCTCTCAGAGGAGTGGAAATGTTTTTCTTTACCATCTTAGAATTTTCTGAGTGCAAACAGTATTAACATTCTGAAGGAAACTTAGTTCATACAACTGTTGTTCACATTCATCAAGCAGAGGACATCACAACCACCACCGATATAAATGGACTTTTACAACATAGGAATCTAAGCAGGGCTACTGTTATCTCAGCCTGAAAATCAATTTCTCAGGTTCATTTATTATTTTAACTTAAGAAAAAATACAATTTTTAGTAAGGCATCTGGCTAGGACTGCATTTTAATCAAGTATATATGAACTTCCAATGTCCTTGTGTTACTTTTCCTGACACACACACACTCAAAACTTGTCAGAAATTCATATTTATTTATGAGCATAGTTACGTACAACTGGGGAATGTGTAAGAATTCATGAACAAGAGGAAATCTCAGTTTCGCCCTCCCCGTCATTGCCAGCTCCAGCTCATCTTCACGGGCTCCTAATAGGACCTGCCCTGCCACTGACTTGCCACCCCCTATCATCCTCCTCTTGTTGGGTGCCGCTCCTCCACCACTACCTTATCATCATCCTGGCCACTGCCAGTTCTTGTGCACCATTTTGGCTCTTAGATTTTAGAGGAACTATCCCAAAATTAGTTTTCCTTAATGTACGGCTTGTATGCAATCTTGAGTCTTACCTGGCTCTGTAGAACCCTGGAACTTGAAGCCAAAACACAATTCAGAGAGATTGTCAGAGCATCTTATATTTAAACTGTTTTAAACTGTTTACTGAATTTTAAACCCATGTATGTATGGGGTTTTTATGTTGTTACCCGCCCACCCCCCCCCAAGACTGTTGCCAGAGAGGGGCATCTACAAGCCTAATTAAAACATAAGTTATGACTGGTCCCATTCCATTGATCTGACTTAGGTTCCAGTTCTTTGCTCTTAGAAGTAGTAAGACCATCAGTGAAGGTCCCCAATGGAAGAAAATCTGGGGAATAAATGGAATCAAATAAATACCAATAAAATAAATAGCTGCCTACCTACCAATCATGCCTGTAATGGCAGACATGGCTGCCAAATGAAGTGTTGCAAACTGGACTAAAATCCCTGTCTCAGTTTCATTCTCTTGGGCTGGATCCCTAACAAAACAAGGTACAAAAGGATTTGAGTGTGTAACAATACAAACAGGTGTATCATGAAGATCACACAAATTGCACAGATACAATGTACCATAGAGCAGGGGTTGTCAACCTGTGGTCCTCCAGATGTTCATGGACGACAATTCCCATGAGCCCCTGCCAGCAAATGCTGGCAGGGGCTCATGGGAATTGTAGCCCATGGACATCTGGAGGACCACAGGTTGACTACCCCTGCCATAGAGGAGTGACTGTAGAGCAGATGAGAATATTTTTATGAAAATGTGCTGTGTAAATACTATATAAAATTGTATAGGCGTAAATGATGCCAGTTATTATCAGTCATGACAGATCCAATGTCCTGTTGATGAATATGTCTGATTATCAGTGTGTTGTGCTGAAAGGTTCCAGAAGTCCAGCCAATCTAGTGCCAGGTTTGAAAGGGGGAAAACTCTTAGCAATCAACTATGTGATGATGATAATGGTAGGAGTGATGGGTGGGAGCCCACAAATCCAATCCACTAACAATGCCCCTTTCATCCATCCTGAGAAGACACTCCCTGACACAAGAGGCTGCCGACCTTTTGCATTAGAGGCAGGATCCCTGACTTGGAAGACTGTGTCTCCATCAGTGGAGCAGACTTGCAGCATCCAACCCTTTTTACTTAGCATCAATACTGTACTTAATGCTTTACCGGGATTTTTCATAGGCAATGACCTTGCCCTCAGGAAGCTCCCAGTCTAATATTATTCTTTCCACCAACCCAAGTGCTTGATGGTGCATTGCCAATAGATGTTTAGAATTGGTGCCCTGCTTGGTGTTCCAATGCAACATGTTGACCATTGGTGCTGAATCTGGCTCCGTAGGTTGATCCTGAGACAATGTGCTAGAACAGCAGCAATAGCTGCCACACTTGAAGATGTTCAGTGACTTTGAACTAGGTAAAAACAGGCCATACAGCTTGGGATGAGTAGTCTAAATGGAACCCTTTGGGTCACCCATTGCCTCTGTTTGGTAGTAAAACATACAAATAATAGGTATTGCTGTTGACAAAATTGTATTAATATGATTGGGACCATTCAGCGTAGAATGCTGAGTGTACTGCTCTATGCCGTATTATAAGTTCACAATGAGGCCTACATGACAATATCTTTCATTAATCATGATTTAGGCCTTAATTCCTAGTCTTTCCCTAGATTAGATTATGAGTCAGGCGCTTCATTAATGCAGGTAATTGTTAAAACATTTTCTAAACAATTAACATTTTGGAAGGAAATTATAGGATCGTTGACCTTGAATGATTAATGTAGCCTGGGAAATGTAGAGCTAAGCAGATTGGAAAACTGTGGAGACCAGGAAATGGAATTATTCTGTTAACTAGATTCAGCAGTGTTCATTTTAGAAGGCTGCCTGTGCCTAAGCAGCAAAGAGAAACACAGATTTTCAAACAGGCAAGTGTTGATGTCAGAGAGGTTTTTCCAGTGCTCAAGTCAAAATTTTGAACAGTTTATCTCTCTCTCCCTCTCCCTCTCCCTCTCCCTCTCCCTCTCTCTCTTTAAAAAGAGTTTTACAGATGAAACTTTCAGTGTCATCAGTAATAGCTGTTCATGCCAAGGACTACTTCCTTACAGCAGCTTCTCAAATCTTGTGATTTGCAGCACACTTCTTATTACAGGATACATTATGCAGAAACCCTCTGCTCTGTGATGGGACATGGCAACCCTGCTGTGAGAATGCCGATCAGCACTTCTTTTAAGGCCTTTTCTCAATTGTCAGCAAAGTATTTTTTTTTTAAGGTTAAAAGGTGTAAAATTATTCTGAAATGCTTTTCTGACCTGTCGCCCATCACGCTACAAAAAGCAATTGTTCATTTAAAAAAATAGTTTTTAAAAAAATGGAAATATTATAAGTATAAATCTCATTAATAGAAATAAATCGAATTAGAAGCATTAATCCAGTTTCTGTGTTTTAGATAGACGGTAGGTAGACCTAACAATAATTTTAAATGTCACATTTTACAATACATTTAGCCTACTGTTTTAATTTTCCAGGGTGTTGTTTTGAAGTCCAATTAATAGAAAAAAACAACACACTATAATCTCTAGTTTGTATTTTGTTATGATACGATCCTATGACACACTACACATTATGGAAGTCAAATGGATCAATCTTATGAAAAATAATACCATTCATTATGCAGAGGCTCATTTTCTTGGGACCTGTCATTCCACAAATGCTAGCTATATTTTGATTGAAAGAAAACTGGATATCAGCAGGAGAAGAAGCAGCCTTCTTCTGTTCTCAAGGCTTGTGTCTGAGCTTCACAGTTTCCCAATCTGCTTAGCTCTCGATTTCCCAGGCCTTGTTATTCATTCAAGGTCAACGATCTTATAATTTTTAATCCTAAACCCTAGAGGTTACCATATCCCATTGTCTCTAGCTAAGGAATTTCAGTTGTAGCTCACTGTTTATACACCAGCGTAATACTGCAAGATTCTGAAAATCACTTCAAATTAATTTTCATTGAGTGTTCTATCACATTGCATAATCAGCTCTATATGAGACAACTCAACCTTGTAGTAAAGATCGCTACCAGTGTATAACAAAAGTATCTGTCAGGCAGCGAAGGCCTGATTGGCCTATTAAATGTATGGCATTTGCACAAAGAAGTGTGAGTAAAGCTGTAAAGAAACACACACAAAGAAATAAAGCTGGGGGTAGAATTCAGAGAAGATGGCAAAAGCAGAAGTGGATACTTTCCTTGTACATTGAAAAATGCAGCAGAGCTTCTCCACTGGTAAATACTCACAGAAGAGATAGCCTGGGAAGATGTGCCAAATTAAAAACAGAAGCTACTACAAACATAGCAATGTGCTGTCATTAAAGTGGGGGGAGAAATGAGTGCAGCATTCTTTTTGCATTTTTTCTGTAACAGAGATAAAGTAGAGATCTACAACTCTACCAGCTTGATTCAAAACTCCAAGGGGTTCTAGTGCATATGTGGGGCTCCCAGTCATATAAATATAAGGGAGAGTTTCATGCACGCCTTGGGGTACTCTACGTGGGGGAAAGCATCCAGTCCAATCCTATGAAAAGCTAAGATTCTTGACATCATCTCCTCTTAACCCAAAAAGGATCTTAGAATTTCTAGAAAAAAATTCTTCCATCACCATGCCACCCAGGAAAACACCTTTTCCCTTAGCATATTTTCAGATACTTCAAAAGATGCCAAAATGTCTTCCATTCATCTGTAAGCAAAGCATATCCAGTTATTTCAGCATTTTTTCTTCATAATTTTATTATCTTTGTAGAACTCTACAGATTCTTCTGCCCATGTGCTTGTATCTAACTGAAAAGTGGGCAAAACATTTTTTGTAAAATGTCTAGGTCTCCTATACAACCTCACCACAGTGTGCGTAAATCTCTTCTTTAATATTGCTGTATGGGTCATATTCCTATATGGGCCACCACATTGTCAGGTTTGCTGAACCTTCCCTGGTTGATACCACCTTCCACCATCATGGTCCCTTTGGTTGGGACATTCTCAGAGGCCTCAGAAAGGGTGTGCCTGGAACAGACTCCTTTGGCTTACCATCCTTTTTTAAAAAATACATATTTTATTAAATTTATTGAACAAAGAAAAGCTAAATGAAGTATAATAGATACAGTAAACCACCCTTGCAGGAGTTTGAGAATTATAATTTTTTTCCTGGCCCACTTTTGGTTCTATCGGCCAAAGAGCTCAAAAGGCTCCCACTCTCCCACCCACCCCCAATTCCCTTTGACCATCAATTACAGGCTCACTGCCAGCACTGGGCTTGGCCCATCAGGGCTTCCATGATGGATTGCCCCACTTCCTCCTGGCTGTCTGCAGATCTGCTTAGCTCTGGACTCTGTTGTTTCCCTGGGCCTTGGAACACAGCTGGTCATTGACATTGGGTAAAGTCCACTGGGAAGATCCCTAACATCCATGCCTTCAAGCTGCTCCAGGCCATCAATGGTGTCCCCAGTATTACAAAGGAACTTCAGGAACAGACAAGAAAGGGAAATTGCTGAATTGCACGTTATCACAACACTCAGAACAATGGAATCCCCAGTACTTAACAGGGATATCTGTTTTTTTTTTATCTTGCTACATATGCTAACCTCATTCAATCCTTACATCTGTATGCTCACCAATCCCCCTAAAGCAGTGGTTCTCAACCTTCCTAATGCTTCAACCCTTTAATTCAGTTCCTCATGTTGTGGTGACCCCCAACCATTAATTTATGCAAGCGTTCTTTCACAGAAATTAAACCAAAACTGCCCTGGTTGATACCACCTTCCACCATCATGCTCCCTTTGGTTGGGACATTCTCAGAGGCCTCAGAAAGGGCTGGAGGCATGCCGTGACTCCTGTTGTTTCTTCCTGGCATTTTCATCTCTATGACCATCCCTGTGACCATCCCCGGGGGTAAGTGATCCCAGGGAGGTGGATAGACCCCTTTCAGCCCCAGAAAGTCAGAGCTGGACTTCTCCCATTGAATCAGGACCTAATGGTCCTGACACATATCATTGTAAGAGAGCTAGATGGAGATACACACTGAAAAATGATGTAGCAGAGAATCCCCTTCCCCCAAGACTTTAAAATATTTTGAATGAAAATTGTGCATTTCATTTTCTTTTTGTTTTTATTGTTGCTAAACCTAATATTATAAATATCTTTTAAAAATAATAGTAAATTATTTTCAGAAAAAAGATAATCAGGCAGAAAACTGAAAGTTTAACAAGATTAATCATATTATCATAAAATATATATAAATTGATAAACATTTGAATTTCCCTCCCTCTCTTCAGCAAATACTTAACTTAATTATCATCTCCTCATCAAGGGAGACTGTTCCAGGCACACCCTTTCTGAGGCCTCTGAGAATGTCCCAACCAAAGGGAGCATGATGGTGGAAGGTGGTATCAACCAGGGCAGTTTTGGTTTAATTTCTGTGAAAGAACACTTGCATAATTTTATGGCTGGGGGTCACCACAACATGAGGAACTGAATTAAAGGGTCGCAGCATTAGGAAGGTTGACAACCAGTGCTTTAGGGGGATTGGTGAGCATACAGATGTAAGGATTGAATGAGGTTAGCATATGTAGCGAGATAAAAAAAACAATATCCCTGTTAAGTACTGGGGATTCCATTGTTCTGAGTGTTGTGATAACGTGCAATTCAGCAATTTCCCTTTCTTGTCTGTTCCTGAAGTTCCTTTGTAATAAAACAGCTACATTGAGGTCACCCACTGAATGTCCTGGAAGGCTGGAGTGTTCTCCTACAGGTTTCTAAGCTTTGTGATCCCTGATGTCAGATCTGTGTCCGTTTATTCTTTGGTGTGTGGCTTTCCCTGTTTTCCCTGTGTAGTGAACTGAAGGGCACTGATGGCATTTAACAGAATATACAGTCTTAGAATGTGCCTGAGATGATGTAGTTGATGTTATTATGTCCAGTCATTGCATTGTCTGGCTGTACATGGCAGCAAAGTTAGCATTTGGTTTTATTGCAAGCTCTGGTACCAGGGTCCATGTCCAAATTAGATGTTGCATTATTGTGGGTGAAGAGTCCTTTGAGAGAGCTAGAAAGGAAACATTATTTCCTTCACTGTGTTCTCTCCCAAAATTCAACTCAAACATATGATAACCATATAGATGAAGCTTGTCATTCCTGTTTGGTCCTTGAATCTCTTAAACAAATTCATGACGCTATATGCTAATTTAGTGCTCTACCTATGTGTATGCACTGGTAACTTTCATTTCATTGTATCTGAAGAACAGTGTGTGCACACAAAAGCTTATATTCAGAATAAAACTCTGTTGGTGTTAAAAGTGCCACTGTACTGGAACTTTGTGCTGCTTCAGTCCAACACGACTACCCACCTGAATCTATTTCCGAATCTGGTTCAGTGTTCTAGAATGCAATGCAATGAAAATTAAATGTGGTAACAGCACCCCCTTCTGAGAACAAACACTGAATCCTTGAGGATAGATTCAGATGGGTTGGTCTGAAGTAGCACAATAAAACCAGAGTGCAGTAGCACCTTTAAGGCCAACAAAGCTTTATTCAAGGCGTGAGATTTTGAGTGCAAGCACTCGAAAGCTCACGCCTTGAATAAAGCTTTGTTGGCCTTAAAGGTGCTACTGTACCCTGGTTTTATTATACTGAATCCTTGTATTACCCTCACTTTAGAGCATATCAAGGACTAATTTTTTAACACTCCAAATTCAGCTCCTTGTGTCTATCTAGCATCCTTATCTTCCTCTTGCTCCTGTTCTGCCAAAAATGCAGGCCATCTCTGCAGTACTTATGTATAGATACACCCTGCTATGAGCATGTGCAGCATTGAACTGTACATGGGATGTGCCGGCTGAAGACCTGAGCATGCTTCCTAAGAAGTCACATTGAGCTCAGTGGAACTTAGTTCTGAGTAAAGAGGTTTGGATTTGAAATGGCAGAGTCAAGACATGGCCAATGATAGAAGAAGAAGAAGAAGAAGAAGAAGAAGAAGAAGAAGAAGAAGAAGAAGAAGAAGAAGAAGAAGAAGAAGAAGAAGAAGAAGAATCAAACCCGTCTCGCCAGATTAGAAGTCCGCACTCCTCCTAACCACTACACCAAATGTAATAGGCAGCACTATTGAAATGGTAGCTACTGAACGACCCCTTGCTTTTGAGGATTTGATCTGTCCACGCCAGAATCTTTTCAGTTGTTGTTGGGCAACTATGAAAAAGCTTCCCAGAAGTGATAAGGGAGGCACTTGTCTTTGGGACATTTCAGAAAGACAGTCAGACAGAACTATTTTAAAGAGTTTACAGGGCATCTTGAAGGCCAGAGATGTTCCTTTGCTTTACAGTACAATCCTAAACAGAATTATACCCTGCTGTGCCCATTAGGGTTTAAAAGAGTGTAAATCTGCTTAGAATTGCACTGTCAATTAGTTGTGTTTTGGGGAGGGGAGAGGTTGTCATCAAGAAAAAGTTAACAGAGCAACCCGGTGGGATTTTCTAGGCAAGAAACTTTCAGAGGTGGCTTGCCTTGGCTGACTCTGCATAACAATGCTGGTATTCTTTGAAGGTCTCCTTTCCAAATACTAGTCAGGCTCAGCCCTGCTGAGCTTCTGAGATCCAACAAGCTCATACTAGCCTGATTTATTTGGGTCAAGGCCTTTAATTATTTTAGTGCATTGTTATTTTTGCATTATTGTTATTCATTTTTGGTCTTGACTGTCAGGAAAAAGTTGTGGTGCATAAATTAACCAAATAATCTAAAATATTCTCTACTGTTTTCCTTTTAATTACAATTCAGAATAGTAATTAGAAAAATACTATGAACAAACAACAAATAATCATATTTTAAGCCCCATAAAATAACATGAGCAAAACAAGCATGAAGCCATGTGAACCCACAAAAAGTAAAACCATAGTAATGCAAAGGAAGATCTAAGTACTAAAATGCAATGCATCTCAAAAGCTGCAGTGGAATCAAAGTGTTGCTGTGTTGTTGTTTTTTCTTGACATCAGATTTATTAAACATTCCCAGAGGTTCTTACATGGAAGAAAGACAAACTGAAATTAATGGTTTGTTTCTGGGTTGAAAGATTCAAGGTGTGGAAGGTGGTGGGTTTCCCTGGGGAGTGCCTCTCACATTTGATGGGCACCAAAACCGACCAACATCTCATCAGCATGGAGAATATCACCTAATGTCTCCAGTTGGAGCTACTGTTAAAGGTGCAGGGACAGTTAAGGAAGAGTAATCAAATCCTGGGGTAAAGGTGGGAAGAGAATAAAAAGAGAACACCTGGGAAGAACAAAATATGCCCTTCTCTGACCTTTCAGTCATCTTTTAAGGGTGCTTGCCAAGAGGTCTGACCAAGGGGTCTCAGTGTAGTATAACAATAATCTCAAGTTTTATGTATTGTTCCTTGTTATGATGTAAACCGCCCTGAGACTCTGGGGAGGGCGGTATATAAGTATGATAAATAAATAAGTTACTTCTTGACTATAGACATAATTCTGATAATGGAGGAATATTTAGGAAATTCATAAACGGATGGGGAATTAATCCATACTGATTTCTTTTGTTTTCAAGATTTTGAGTATGTCAGTCAAACATCAGTTTTCCTGCAGTAACCTGAATTGGTTCTGATTCAAATGGGTAGCCGTGTTGGTCTGAAGTAGCACAATAAAATCAGAGTCCAGTAGCAGCTTTAAGACCAACAAAGATTTATTCAGGGTGTGAGCTTTCGAGTGCAAGCACTCTTCCTCAGACTAAGAACTCCCTACATGACAGTGGGAATATATAGCAAAAATTAATTATGTTAATTTTTGCAAAATGGTGGGGTGGGAGCCTTGATCACTGACAAGAGTTTTATTTCTCTTATGTTTTTGTGAGCCGCAACTAAATTCCAAGAGATTGATTGGCTGTTTTGGCAACGAATTATCATATGGCTGTATTTGGATGTGTGACACAGTTTACTAATTTAACAGAATTAATTTTTGCTATATATTCCCACTGTCATGTAAGGAATTCATAGTCTGAGGAAGAGTGCTTGCATTCGAAAGCTCATGCCTTGAATAAATCTTTGTTGGTCTTAAAGCTGCTACTGGACTCTGAGTTTACTAAATTGGTTCTGTTCACATGAACAGCCATGAGGAATCCTTGAACCTCAAATAGATACTATTCAGACAGATGGAACAATCACAGGTGCCTCTGGCCACGTTCCTTAGCCTGCCGATATGCTGTCACACCCACCGTTAGTTGAGCTTGGCCCTCTTGGCAATCTGCACGAGAGACTGTGGTGCTTTGCCCAGAAATAGCCTCTTCTCTCTCCCTTCATGGACTGCCTTATTGTTTGACCAGGCAACACAGCTCAGTGTAGTGGCGCAAGGCAGGCAGAAGGAATCTGAAGCAAAATAAGGCTATATAGATTTAGGAAGGAGGAGACAATGCAGGTGACCAGCACCTTGGATTAAAATAAGAATAGTTTGAAATTAATTTGTAGTTATATTGTTGTAATAAAATTATTACAGCATACACTTTTATTGAAAGGTGTGTACTAAATGGTACAGGTCAACAGTGTAATTTTGGAGAGCCAGTTTGGTGTAGTGGTTAGGAGTGCGGACTTCTAATCTGGCGTGCCAGGTTCGATTCTGCGCTCCCCCACATGCAACCAGCTGAGTGACCTTGGGCTCGCCACCGCACTGATAAAACTGTTCTGACTGAGCAGGAATATCAGGGCTCTCTCAGCCTCACCCACCTCACAGGGTGTCTGTTGTGGGGAGAGGAATGGGAAGGCGACTGTAAGCCGCTTTGAGCCTCCTTCGGGTAGGGAAAAGCGGCATATAAGAACCAACTCTTCTTCTTCTAATTAAATACCATGTTGCTTTTTAAAAATCAGGAAAAGGACTTTATGACCTCAGTCAATATATACAGCTGTCGTCTTAAATTTGATCACCTTCCTTTTTCAACAAATGCAGTACAGGTGGCTACTGAGATACGCATATGTACTGCGTGATTGTGCATGATTGCCTCCTTGGCACAATCCTCACTGCTTATTACCTTACAGAATTCGCTGGTGTAACACCAACTTGATTATTTATTTATTTAATAATTTATATACTGCCCTCCTATACCACCCTCCCATTTATTGTATTGATACTTGTAGCCTCTTTGCCATTTAGAATGTGTGTTTTTACCCAAAGGAAGAGTTTGGAAAAGGTTGTATTAAGACCCTCTTTTTTTGTATGATCTCTGATTTAGTATTAGCTGTCTACCACTTAGAACAGGACAGAATATACTTTTGTCATGGTTTACCAAAACTGCTTTGGCTTTTATCTATCACATATGTAATCCATACTTCCTAAAAGACTTCAGTTGGTTCCTTTCCTACCATTTTAATTTTCACGACTACCATATAGGGTAGGTTAGACTAAGAAAGTGACCTAAGGTTATCCGGGCCAACTAGAGATTTTAACATAGGTCTCCCTCGTCCTAGTCTAAAACTGTTATCTGCACACCACCGTAACCCTCACATTGCATACACTTCTTTCCTCTGCTTTTTAAAATGTATTTTGTTCCTTTAAGAACGTGAGAGGCCATGTTGGATCAAGCCAATGGTCCATCCATTCCCAAACTCTGAGGGGGAAGTAAACACAACTGCCTTTAAGACTGCAAAGCTGTCTTTATCCTCTCAAGTAGCAAACAGAAATATTAATCAGAAACACAAGGGACATAGCAAAGAATGTTTACACAAATGCAGTGCCCTTGTACCAAGTCGGAAAGGGAACGTATCTGTGCTATATTCTCTGGGGATCTTCTATGCACTGGCATTGCACATGGGGAAGCATTGCTGGTGTTTTGTGACATTCCATGGTTGTCATCTGAAGAAGAAGTGGGCATGTACAAAAAATTTGATACCCAGAGTAAAACTTCTTTGCTGTTAGTGCTGTCACCAGACTTAGACTTTCTTTATCAAGCTGCTAGGTTTGTTTTCTTATTTATATTGATAATTTGATTGATAGGCTGGTGTCTCTTCTTTCTGCTACACTGATCTGACATTTATTATGAAAGCAGATTAAAACCTCAGTAATCATGTTGCTAGGGGAGGGAATGATATGTATAGCCGAAGTTTATAATTCACTGTGAAAGATTTTGCTTTACATAGAACTTCTCTTCAGGGTGAATTAAAAAAAAACATGAAAGAAGAGGACAAAGATCTGCAAGTTCTGGGAAAATATACTGGAATTATCCTCACAAAACAAATCAGAACTCAGAAACCTCATTATTTCATGCAGTGTGCAAAAGATTAGTATTAACCATACTGATGCTGAGATTCCAGTGCCTTTTATTGAAGTTTTGTTAGCTCACTCCACATGGATGATCCCATGTAAATTGTTAAAATCAAATTGCAAAGCTGTGGGTAGGAGATAAATGTGAACAACTTTGCTGCTAATGCTTAAGTTTTCTTCAGTAGTTAAGATCAAGGAATAGAAAGTCCAGGTGCGCCTATACTGAGCTCTTTAATGCTACAGGTAGAAGAGTCTTCCAGCCCCCCTCCGTCAATTTGTTTAACAGTGGAATATACAGCCAACATGCTTTTACTGGCGAGTGAAGTTTCTTTTGTTTCTGGTAAGATTCTTTTTTTTTTTAATTAAGCAAATGTTAATCTAACTAATATGTTAAATATTACAGGACAAAGAAATGGAATGCCCACTGTTTTCTGCCCACATGCGCAGTGGACATAAATCTCAGGGAAATGGCACAGATGAAATCTGTGTTGAACATTGAGAAGTGTCTGGCAGGTTGGAGCTCTGGAACCCTGAAGATAAGACTTGAAAAAAAGGACTGTCTGCCTATCGATGTGTCCACAGAGCACACCCTTTTGAGCGTTAGAGATGTATTACATCTCTCTTTCTCCTTATACAACACACACCACTTTTTTAGTAGCACCTTTAGTTATTGCTTATTTAGTAGGAAAAGATTGTTTAAAAAAAAACCTAGCTCCTTTTTCTGAATTAATAGAGAAAGTTTAATATCTGAAGACATTAAATACAAACTCAACTATCTCATGTCAGAAAAATGAAAAGCATGCCTATTGGATGGGGGATACGCTTCTAGGTAGCACTGTGTGTGAACGAGACCTTGGGGTACTTGTGGATTGTAAACTAAATATGAGCAGGCACTGTGATGCAGCGGTAAAAAAGGCAAATGCCATTTAGGGCTGTATCAACAGGGGCATCACATCAAAATCACAAGATGTCATAGTCCCATTGTATACGGCACTGGTCAGACCACACCTGGAGTACTGTGTGCAGTTCTGGAGGCCTCACTTCAAGAAGGACGTCGATAAAATTGAAAGGGTACAGAGGAGAGCGACGAAGATGATCTGGGGCCAAGGGACCAAACCCTATGAAGATAGGTTGAGGGACTTGGGAATGTTCAGCCTGGAGAAAAGGAGGTTGAGAGGGGACATGATAGCCCTCTTTAAGTATTTGAAAGGTTGTCACTTGGAGGAGGGCAGGATGCTGTTTCTGCTGGCTGCAGAGGAGAGGACACGCAGTAATGGGTTTAAACTTCAAGTACAACGATATAGGCTAGATATCAGGAAAAAGTTTTTCACAGTCAGAGTAGTTCAGCAGTGGAATAGGCTGCCTAAGGAGGTGGTGAGCTCCCCCTCACTGGAAGTCTTCAAGCAAAGATTGGATACACACTTTTCTTGGATGCTTTAGGATGCTTAGGGCTAATCCTGCGTTGAGCAGGGGGTTGGACTAGATGGCCTGAATGGCCCCTTCCAACTCTATGATTCTATGATTCTATGTGTATTTCTACTATAGATATAGGGTACCATCAATTGCACTTTTTTTTCTCTACCATCTCTTGGGCAAGGATGCTCATAGGAACTCTTTGGGCAAGGATGCTCATAGGAACTCCATTTTCCAGAGCAGCGGTTCTCAGCCCGAGATTTGCAACCCCTGGGGGTTGACCCTTTCCACAGGGGTTGCCACTACTGCGCCGTGCCCTCAGCACTGCCGCCGCCACCACAGTCCTGCTGCCACCACTGTAACGCTGCTGCTGTGGCCACTGTGACCCAAAGGGGGTCACAGCATTAGGAAGGTTGAGAACCACTGCTCCAGAGCAATAGTGAGCTGTGTGTACATGAGATCCTAGAAAGAAGATGGGAAGTTAAAGGCATATAGGAAAGCTCTCAATGGACCAGCTGGGAAGACAAACATTAACATCAACATCATCATTTATGGGCAAAGGGGAAAAAAAGAAAGAGGGCTTCGGTGAGCCTAAAGTGATTCCTATGCATGTAGCTTTGCTAGTGATTAATGGATCATGACCAATGTTTGCTATTATTTCATTTTAATATTTATATTGGATGGATCCTGCAGTCCATCCGTAGAAAGCCATATTGGGAAAAATCCATGTGGGTCAGGAGGATGCAGTAGGGAGGGGAGAATTAGGGTTGTCAGCCCTGGGCTAGGAAATGGAGGGAGCCTGAGGAGGGTGGGCATGGGTAATGAAGGGACTTCAGTGAGAGTATAATGCTATAGATTCCATTCTTCAAAGCAGTCATTTCCCTCAAGGGAACTTGTAATGCTGTGACTTCTCTAGTCCCTATGGGAAGGCTGGCCTATAATGGAAGGGTGCCTCACACAGAGACACCTCCATGCACAGAAGCCCATGATTGGAATCTGAGTAGGTTGATATACACAGAAACCAGAGACTGACTATGGAGTCAGTAGGGCCCCTCAGCAAACCTAGGAAGCCAGGCCAGGTCTCCATCTTGCTTTGGCTCCACTAGATTTCTTTCTATTGCCTAGAACAGTGGTCTCCAACCCCCAGTCTGCGGCCCAGTGCCAGGCCGCGAGAGCCTTGGCAGCGGGCCGTGGCTCCCTCTCCCCACCCCCCCACAGCGAGAAGCTCGCCAGGCTGCGAGCAAATAGACCGCCGAAGCAGCCAATTAGCTTGCGGCCCGGAAAGCTTCTTGCTGAAGGAGGGGAGGAGAAAGGGAAGCATGGCTGCTGGCACACTGCCGGCGCAAACGCGCATGCGCAGACCGGTGGGGACGGGACCGGGAGTGCAAGCACACATGCGCGGCAGCCCTGTGCATGCGCACATGCATGAAACTGCCATGTGTGCGTGTTTGCACCACCGCCAGGCACAAATGTGCATGCACGGCAGGTCCGTGCATGCGCACTTGTGCAGGGGCTACCGCGCATGCAGGGGCCCTGGGTTGCCCTTTCCTCCCACTTCTTCGCAGCAGGCCGCAACATGGAAAAGGTTGCGGACCGCTGGCCTAGAAAAGCCAGGCCAGATTTCCATCTGGTCTGAACTGGACTAGAACCTTATCTTCTACTTCTTGTTTGCCCAACTGACTGAACTAAATGTGTACATTATAGAAATCACCTCTCCCAGTTCAATAGGAAAGATATTTCCCTTCAGGTACTAACTGCAAGTTCTTTTGTCTATTTGTCCAGTGCAATTTCTGCCTAGTAGCATCTCTTACCCGTAAATGTCTCCAATTGTATCCCCCCCAGTCCTTCCTAATTAAACAAAACAGGGCCATTAGCAACACATTACACCTAGACAAGGTATTGTTCTGCTTGATGAGACTCCACACTTTGCAATCTAGTGACTTCATATGCCAACCACCCTATTAGATTCATCCGTAACTCACAACCAATCATCAATCACTTACCTCATTGTGGGCAATCACTGGGACTGGCCCGGGAATTTCAAATTTTACATAAACTCTGCACACCCCCAAAACTGTGTGTGTGTTGATTCCTCCACACCCAGCATCCTTTCCACCCCTGATGACGTCAACTGTATGTCTTTGCTGCTTGGAACCAAGATAGGCACAGTATTTCCCTAACTTTTCCCCTGTAGAAAGTATATGTATGTTTTTCCTTGTGTGTGTTTTGAATGTACTCCAATATTTCCCCCCAATAAACCCCCTTTGAGTGTAAGGTTAATTGTCATCTTCATTTAAGAAGGGTTTATCTCAGAGAATGAACCCTGTAAAAATTGGTAGAAAAGATCTTGCATTACCCAGCCTCTTGCTATATTCATGATTCCCCACAATTCCCTTTGAATTATCCTATTTGAGTAACAACCATAGAATAGAATCATAGTGTCATAGAATCATAGATTTGGAAGGGACACTCAAACCCTTATCGCTCATCCACTGTAACCTGCCACCCCCTTAAGCCTTCACAGAATCAGCCTCTCCATCAGATGGCTATCCAGCCTCTTCAACTGCGGTGCCCAAAACTGAACACAGTACTCCATAGTGGAAAAGGTGAAAATCCATTCTACTTTTCCTTGAACACTGATTTACCCCCCCCCACATGCAGCCTTTCCACCCATATGACTGTTATTCCATGTGGATCCCATAACCCTGGGAATAAAGTGTTCCAGTGTTAGAAATGGCTGCTGGAGAGTGGAGTTGAGAAGATTGGGGATCTTCACTCAGTCCTTGCTAGATTCAAAGGTAAAGGTATCCCCTGTGCAAGCACCAAGTCATGTCTGACCCTTGGGGTGACGCCCTCTAGCATTTTCATGGCAGACTCCATACGGGGCGGTTTGCCAGTGCCTTCCCCAGTCATTACCGTTTTTAACCCCCAGCAAGCTGGGTACTCATTTTACCGACCTCGTAAGGATGGAAGGCTGAGTCAACCTTGAGCCGGCTGCTGGGATCGAACTCCCAGCCTCATGGACAGACAGCTTCAGACTGCATGTCTGCACTCTGCGCCAAAAGAGGCTCATTTGCTAGATTTACCACTTGCTTAATTGCAGCAGGCAAGCTTCCACCCTTCACTACACTCTTCATTATAAAGACTGGAGGAAACTCCTAGAGCATCAGGAGCACTGTGACTCCTCCTATGGTTGCTAAACCCTAAGTGGGGCCTGGAGATTCCCCCAGAATTACCACTGATCTCCAGATTACATAAAATGGCTGCTTTGAATGTTGGAATTCACTTCTTTATACTCACTGAAATCCTTCCCCTCTCCAAATCCTGGTATCCCCAGTCTTCAGGAATTCCCCAACCTGGAGCTGGTAAACCAGTAGTAGGGTTGTGTGTGGAACAGCTGATTCAGATTCTGCCAGTGCCATGCCACAAGGGGGAGAGGGGAGGTGCGGTGCTGGCTGCATCGGCCTGGAACAGCCTATTCGGACGCCGCCACACACAACCCTACCCAGAAGTGACATCTGTGATGTTCCCTGTCCTCAGGCCAAAACTCCCAAAAGTTGCCAGGTCTGCCAAGTGTAAGCATAGCAACCCTACTCCTTGTGTTGGATCCAACCCACTACTTTATTCCATATTTGTTTGACACTCTCTCTCTCTCAAATGTCACACACATACAAGTCTAAGGCCATTCACACCATTATAATAGAAAATGTCTTTGTATTGAGCAAATACGTCCGTCAGGACTTCATAGTCAATCTTAGGTTCCTGGTAAAGGTATGTGTTTACAAACAAGTTTTTATTGTACATTCTATTTTGTATACTTATAAAATATTTTAGGAGTTCTCTACGAGAATATAATGTGCGAAGTGAAAAGGATTCAAGCCTTTTCCCCACAATTCACCCATCTCTGCTATTCACAAAGTAATTGGGCTTCAAAACAAAGTAGATATGACAAGTCTTGAAGTAACCTGCACACCAGGAGGGACAACTCTGTGCATGCTTTCCCACTTATGTATCAGTGCAAGGGCACATCATAATCTATCCCAAAAACTCTTATGGAGCATTTATCTCTCCTGAGTCTAATTACCCAACAAACCAATCGAGTAAACATCCCTCACAGCATGGGTCACTCTTTATGCAAAATTATAGGGTTCAGAATATTTACTAATTGAGCCAGCTGATTGGCTGCATATCTGTAAGTGTCTTCTAATATATTTAATTGCAATGTTTTTGAGTCTGTGTCGTCTAAGACCCTCTCAGAATCAGCACTTAGTCCTTTTCACAATTATAAATGTCAGTACCAATATTGAGGCTTTCCTTATCTCCAAAGTGAAAGATGTGAAAGATGAATATTGCATAGAATGGGGACCACGGAGCAATTAAGGCTCCTTTTTATTCCATTATTTAAAATGATCAGATTGGGATGATGATAAGTATGTACATCAGCTCCGAGTCAAAGACGAAGAAGATGGTAGAGTTCAGAACTGTCTAGCATTATAGTGACTCTCAAGAGATGGACCATGGAAGTATTAACAGCAGATCTTGTGCCAGACTGTGATGTTGTTAGGTTGATCAACCAGGTTCATTTTGCAATAAAATTAGCATTTGGCTTGATGGCAAAATTATGGGTGTAAGCAATGGTTTAGTTGTTCACAATGGTGTGATACCCATATTTGAAATGCTGGGGTGGGGGTAGGGAATCACTGTATTTATTTTCTAGAAAACCACAATTGGAAGATATAATGAAAGCTGGACAGGCTTCTAAAGGAGAAAGGAATGAGGGTTGGAGGGCAAAAACTGAAGAAGATCAGAAAGCAAGAAAGACTTCTTGAGATAGATGGTCTCTGTTTCACACAGGTGCTCTGCACATCAGCAGGTTTTAATGCTGACTTTGGCTGGGCGACATCTCATCAAAGCTAAAGAGTCAAGAACAAATGGAATCTTCCATTACCGAAGAACAGTATGGCACATCCATGAGAAGGTGGTCTTGCAGAGAACACCTGGATTAAACAGGGAAGGATTCACTTAAAGGCATGTTTGAGTGGAATAATAACTTATTGCTTAAGTGTGCTTAAAAAAATGTGCTTAAAAGAAAATTCCTTATGCAATATGGTATTGTTGTAACCAGCAAGAAGGCATGGAAATGGTTGCTGCCTGATCCACACCATTCAGGACATGCAATAGCATATTTCTCCGGTGGCATATTCTCTCAACAAAGCTGTTCAAAAGGATTTCCAAATGTCATTTCCTTCTGAGAAAGATCTAGGTGAAAGGGTAGAAGGTAGTGACATTCTTAGGAAACACTGTACGAAAGAACAAAAGATGGTGTTTAAGGCACAATCCTAAACAGTATTACATCCTTTTAAATTAATTGAAGGGGTTTAAGGAGGCATAATTCTTCTGCAATCTCATAAGTGAGCCATGGACATTTGGCTGGATCCAAACCCATACTTGTGCAAATAGAAGGCACTCACCTTCTAGTAGCAGCTACCCAACTCATATCCCATAATATTCTAGAGGTTTTCAGAACCCTCAGAAATGACTTTTCTGGTGGCAGGGGATAATACAACAAGAAGGGGGAAGCACCAAAGCCCTACAAACATACCTCCTCCTCTGGTTCCTTGGGTCCTCCCCACTGTCCCCATACTGCTCTACACGTCAGACTCATCATGGTTAGAGATGTACTGTTTGTCAAATGCTAATTACACATGATTTACACAGGCATCCATGGTTAAGGTAGCTGTTTGTGTGAGTATAAGTAAAAACATATTGCTACTGGGATTCCAGTTCTTATATGCACAGGATAATTCCAAACAAAATGAGTTTCTCAAGGGAAACAGGATGATCATGAAGGCTTATTATGAAGAAGTTTTAAGAGAACTGAAAACTGCATTGGCGAAAAATAGGCCAGAAAAGTTGCACCGAGGAGTTTTTATCCATCGCAAGGGTAGCAAGGACTGTACTATGAGGACTTTGTTGGGAAACCATACCCCAGCCCTGATCTTGCCTCTTCAGACTTTGTTGGTTTCCAAAACCATTTAAAAGGGACGTGATCTGAATTCCTCAAGGATGCCAAAACTGCCATTTTGATGCGGTAATTGAAGAGACGACTGAGAGGGGATCTGATAACCATCTTCAAGTATTTAAAAGGGTGCCATATGGAGGATTGGAGCAAAATTGTTCTCTCTTGCCCCGGAGGGACGGACCAGAACCAATGGGATGAAATTAATTCAAAAGAAATTCCATCTAAACATCCGGAAGAAGTTCCTGACAGTTAGAAAGGTTTCTCAGTGGAACAGGCTTCCTCGGGTGGTGGTGGGTTCTCCATCTTTGGAAATTTGTAAACAGAGGCTGGATAGCTATCTGATGGAGAGGCTGATTCTGTGGAGGTTCAAGGGGGTGGCAGGTTACAGTGGATGAGCGATAGGGTTGTGAGTGTCCTGCATAGTGCAGGGGGTTGGACTAGATGACCCATAAGGTCCCTTCCAACTCTATGATTCTATGAGTGCTGAATTCTTCAGGGAAGGGCTAGAGAGATGCAAACTGCCTTCAAAAGTGTAGGGACTCAGAGATAGGATATGTCAAGAACAATAGCTTCACATTTTGTTATTTTTGCTTAATAAAGGTTTCTATTCTTTTTTTAAAAAAACTTATTTTCATAATCACCTGCCAATAGGCAAAGAGAAGGTTACCACTTTTTATAGATGCCAGGATGTTGTAAAATTGCTGTCCATATTTTCATTATTTTTAAACATACATACAGCAGATCTACATATGGAAAGTTCACACAATAATTAAATAAATGGAGAGCCAAGCGCCTGGGAAGATTCCAAATGCCATTTCCTTCTTAATCTCCCTGCACACACGGTCCAGATTATTCTCATTTTTAAAAAGTATTTGTCCAAGAGCCTTTTAAAAATGCAAATCTCACACTGTAGTTTTTAATGACACAAATAAAATGTGTGTTTTTTGGAGGGTGGGGTGAATCTTAAGTTCTAGGAAACAGATTTATTTTCCCTGTTCCCAAATTAACTTGTCAGGGACATCCTCTGTGGCTATATTAGTTCCTTCTTCTCTGCACTGCAGCTTTTTTTCTTTTCCTTTCTTTTTTTTTCTTTTTTGTTAACATGCCAAAGTCTGTCAATTAACAGTAAGCCTATCCCTTATGAACAGAAGCAGGGACTGTGATCATGTTCAACTAAGATCAAGGATTAGTAAATCAGCATGGCTCCAGATTGCAGACACTATTTAAATCCCACAGGCCTTCACAAGCCAACACAGCATATTATGTTCTGGCTAGATGTGGAGAACAGAATCTCCTGGTTACGGGGGAGCCCACTTCTTACCTTTCTAGGGCAGCCAATTACACAACAACTTAAAACGAGCACTGATTTTATCGCAACTGTGGCCCGATCAAATGCCGGCTAGCAGCCACCAGCATCCTACCGCTAATCATAGCTTATCAAGGACTCTTTATCAAATTAAACATATTTCATTACACCCCCAATAAATTATGGAAGAGTGCATTTAAAAAAAAAAAAAGACTAAATATTGTGCCGGGACTAGCACCAAGGTTTCGATTCCAGGCTTGATAAAAATGTAACAGTAGCCTTTCACACAGGTTAAAAGACTTCACCTCTGTAGGAAAAGAAGAAGAGTTGGTTCTTATATACCACTTTTCTCTACCGGAAGGAGTCTCAAAGTGGCTTACACTCGCCTTCTCTTCCTCTCCCCACAATAGACATCCTGTGAGGTAGGTGAGGCTGAGAGAGCTCTGACAGGAGGATTGCTGAGTCAGAACAGCGCTATCAGGGTTGTGATGAGCCCAAGGTCACCCAGTGGGCTGCATGTGGAGCAGTGGGAAATCAAACCTGGCTCGCCAGATAAGAAGCCACCGCTCTTAACCACTATACCAGTCTGACTCTATGTATGTCTGATCACATATAAAACTACATCTGCTCTCAAATTTCAAAGTACTTGCCTTCTGAGGATATGGCCTATGAGGTGTATGTCCCCTCTTGAAGACTCAAAGGCACTTAAATATCTGCAGATTTTGCTCACACACTCACCATTTGGAGGTCAGGTTACCTTTTACCACAGCCTGGCTCTGGATTACGAGAGCTACCAGGAGTGAAGGAAGAAGAAAAGCCATCAGTCAGAAATATGGTACAGGGTGCATCTAGAGCTGACCTTTCTTTTCTACAGCTGCACACCAACAGTTGGAAAGAGGCCCAAAATATCATGTTCATTCAGCCTTGCCTCCCCTAAATATTTTGGACCAAAAACAGAATGAAGAAAACTGATGGATCTTTGTGCAGTTTTAGTTCTTCTACAAGAAGTTTGGCTTGAAATCACAGGTGTTAATCAGGCTAATTTGGCTTGGGATACAGATTCAGATCAGGTGCTGACCAGGATAAGGAATGGATACATTTGGTTGGATTTCAATACTTACCTCATTAAACTGTTTCCCACATTCATGTGTTAGTCACTAGATCATGGTTTTGTTGCCTAGGGAACGATTGATCAGCTCTTTGCCTCCCCTCTCCCCCAAAATAATGACCATGGCATTGCCACAATCTTTAAACCGGCCGTGGCGCCGCGGGCGCCACGGATTAAATAAATGGTTAAGGCCTCCTGAGGCAGGATGTGTCCGTGATGAGGAAGGGTCCGAATTGGACCCTTCCTCAGGACAGACAATCGGAGGGACCAATCGGCAGGCGCGAAGTGCCTGCCGATTGGACCCTCCGATTCCCAGCCCCAGGAACTGTGAGCCGCGTGTAGCGCGGCTCGCAGTTGCTCCCGGCCTGATGCGGCAAGAGGCGCGAAGCGCCTCTCGCCGCGTCAGGCCGCTGCCCGAGGGAGCCCCCGGCAGTCGCACACAGCGCGGCTGCCGGGGGCTCCCTGCCCGGCGCCCTGATGCGCCGAGAGGCGAGCAACGAGAGGCGAGCAACGGCGAGAGGCGAGAGGCGAGCAACGAGGTCAGGGGAGCAACTGGGAGCGTCAGGGCGCCGGGCAGGGAGCCCCCGGCAGTCGCGCACAGCGCGGCTGCTGGGGACTCCCTGCCCGGCGCCCTGATGCTCCCAGTTGCTCCCCTGACGCTTGGAAGTCTTCAGACGCTTGGAAGCCTTCCTTGGAAGTCTTGGGACGTGGAGCGTCGAACTCTCCTGAAGGACAGCACTCCAGCCGCTCGCCAGCCCCTCGACAAAAGACAAAGGCTCCAGCCGCTCCCCAGCCGAAAAGGTAGTCCCCCCCCCATACCCACTCTCACGCCTGGGGGCTGCTGGAGCCCATTGCATTTTGGCGTGCAATGGGCTTTTTGGCTAGTATAATTAATACTTCTGGTATATGTGCAGAGCTTGCATCCAGCATTTCATTCAAAGCTGGGAAAAACAGGCCTGGGTTCAGTTAGTCCCTAGCCTGCCTGCCTGCCTCATTAAAAATAGCTGCCACTGTCCTTCAATGTTACTTAGGAAAGTGCAGGTTTCTTTTCATCCCTGATCAAGTAACAATACAGAGAGCTAAGATAGTTGCTGCCAGGTAGAATACAAAGTCAAACTGGTCTAGGGGGACTTCGCTCTATTGCCTGAATGCCCGACCGAAAACAAATGATATTATCAGGAAATGATCACAGAAAGCCAAAGCTCTCTGCTCAAATAGAACCAGCCTTTATTAACCTTTCTTTTAAACAACCTGAGAATAAAGTCAAACAACAAGGAGCAAGGTTGACCTGCACCACCATTTACCCTCTCTTGAATTCAATCAGGGATCAGGCCTCTTTGCTTGGATGTGCATTGCTGTTTGCACAAGGAAATGTTACAAATGTATCTCATCTTCTTTTCTCTCTCTCTCTTTTTAATAATAATCATAAGGGAAGTGATCCAGTGGAAGTTTAAGTACATGAAGGTCACATTTATTTCAATTGGCAGAGTTAAGCAAGTACTTGAACCATTGAAATCAATGGGACTTAAAAGTGCTTAACTTTGGCTAGAGGGTCCCTAAGCTTTTCCACAGTGACACAGAATACCACTCAGCCTACGGCAAGGATAAATGGAAGAATATCATTGTTATTTTCTTGCATCTGCTCTTCACACTATGTGACCTCTAATAAGCACTCCCCCTTTTCAAAGAAAAGAAGATGGAAACAAGTGTGGTGCATTTCAATGTATCTACGCATCGAGAACAGAGCATGCAATTCAATATCTTTGGCAGAATCTGGCTTGTGATAATCTCAACCTTTATATTTATGAAATCATGCCTCTAGTCCTCAGCACCTTAGACAATGCTCCCAGACATAATAAGGCAGGAGGAGGAGGAGTTGGTTTTTATACTCCACTTTTCACTGCCCAGAAGGGTCTCAAAGTGGCTTACAATCACCTTTATTTCCTCTCCCCCCAACAGACACCCTGTGAGGTAGGGGAGGCTGAGAGAGCTTTGACAGGACTGCTTGGTGAGAGCAACACTATCAGGGCTGTGATGAGCCCAAGGTCACTTAGCTGGCTGCATGTGGAGGAATGGGGAATCAAACCCATCTCTCCAGATTGGAAGCCGCAGCTCTTAACCACTACACCATGCTGACTCACTGTGTCATCATACATGTGACCTCAAGTTTCCTACCACTCCCTGTTATTTTAATTTTTCTGATCATATCACACTGGGATATTGCTATTATTCCCCCCTGCCCCAGCAATCACATAATATCCTTGCCATTTTTCAGGGGGGGGGTGTTGTTAGAATGTGGTAAATCCCAGGATGACCAGAGGATAATCACATGACTTGCCCATCACATCTCCTTCTGCCTTCTGTAACCATCAGTTCTTAAAGTGAATGGTTCAATATTCTTTTGGTTTCCCCATGTGCAATCATGCAGGTGTGTGGAAGGCTGTTCCAGCTCACCTGGAAAGCAAGAAAGCAGAGTTTCTCATGCAGCACTTTGCATATAGGGTTGGATCCAGCACAGCATTTCTGTATGTGCAAGAGTCTCCACCAGCAGAGTGCAACTTCTCAGTTACCCCCTTTGGCAGCCCAGATTGCTCCTGAAAATCTAATTCTTAACATGCATTCCAAGTTTGATTGGCGTTCCATTTCTCTTATCTTTCTTCCCTCCTTGTTTGCTTTTGGCTTGGGACTGGACCACACAGTAATTTGTTAACTGCAAATCCGTGTCACAAAACTCAACTTTCCCTTCCCAGCAAAATTAAATTTGGAAGAGGATGATCTGGAGCAGCGGAAGTTTTAGGGGGAGAGGCACATGAATTTGGAACTCCACAGGAAGAAAAGCTCCTCAGGGAGGAGCAACTGAAGGCAAAAATATGAGTGGGATGAAGGGCTAAGCACCCTCTACTGATAATCTCCAATTTCTCTGCTTCAGATCAAAGTGGTCTGGGTACAGTGAACCACGCAGATTAGATATTAATTAGATTCACATCTGACTGGAACCATCTCAAAAGTCTCCATGCAAAGGTCTCCACACATTCTTATCTTGCAGTGCTATGCATGCTTAGATGCATTTATATCCCCCCCCCCAGATGTAAACAGTGCAATTTACTTAAGTGCATTTAGGAGCGTATAATTCTGTTTAGGACTGCATTGGAAAATGTGTAAATGTGTACGTGTTTACAGCTAAAAGTGGTAAGGAACTCCCCTGCAAGTTAAAGCATCTTCATATCCACTTCAAAATAGTGGTCAAGAAGTGTTCCCCCAACCCCAAGCCACCTTCAAGACAGATTTCTTTGGAAGGTTATTTCATTGTACGGCAACATTCCACAAGCACTGTATCTTCAAGCCCTAATCTTTGTGATTCTGAGAAATAATATATGGTCTCTTCAGAATGCAAAAGAAAAAATAATAATAAAGTCTGTAAAATAATTACCATATATTGTGGACGAGTGCATATTAAGTCCAAAGTTTTTATTTATGTAATCAGCTAAATATGGTCTGACTGTAAAAGACAACATTTCAGCAAATATGAACAAGCATCTGTTTCTTCTACATTCCATTCCTAATACTTAACAGCACAACCATGTTCTCCCTCTCTGGGTGTATGTGTGTGTAACTGTAACTGTGCAGTTTAGCATACAGAATAATGTAATTACTCATTCTTGAATAGAAGGATAATTACTGTCACTGAAACCCACATAACATACAGATCTTTTTGTTCTCTTTAAAAATGATAAATACAGCATTTTCCGTCTTGGAGCAGGGTGCATCCTTTTCCTGGTGAATTTTCTTCTTCTCCTCCTGATCTTGAATTACATACAATTTGGGAAGAATTACGAAGAATCACTAAGTCAATAGCAAGGGAAGCGACAAGACTATTTTGGATTTGCAAAAATTAAAGTCGGTTTAATGTATTTAGGGTTATTATGATAAGTCACCATTATTTAAAAGAGTGGCTTGGGGAGCCTGCTTCAAATTAAGGCCCATGTTTGTTTGTTTACTTCATTTATACCCTGTCTTTTCTTCCCCAAGTGTACTCAAAGGGGTGCATGTTCATGGTTATCATCACTACATCCACTGGCAGAGATTTTCATTGTTCAGGTTAGGTCAGTGGTTCTCAACCTTCCTAATGCTGCACTTTACTACAGTTCCTCATGTTGTGGTGACCCCCAACCAGAAAATTATGCAGGTGTCCTTTCACGGAAATTAAACCGAAACTGACCAATGTCGAGAAGATCCATTGTTCGTGATTGTATATAAATTGTTTTTTTCCCATAAGGTTTCTCAGTTCAGTTCTGCCTCTTGTCCCACCATGCCGATCTCACTCTTTTCCGCTGCTCCAAACAGACAAACGTTCTATCTCGGTCTACCCCGGCCAAGCTGCTCACCCTGCCGCGACCCCTGTGAAAGGGTTTTTCGACCCCCAAAGGGGTCCCGACCCCCAGACTGGGAACCACTGGGTTAGGTACTTGTTGAGTAAAGAAGGACTTCCTTTTATCTGTCCTGAATCTATTTCCTAAGAACTTTAATGGGTATTAGCAAGTTCTTCTATTAATATGGAAGAAGGAGAAAAAAAATTACTTTCTTTACCGAAACCTAGGTCTATAAACCATGTCTCTCCTTGGACATCTTTTTTTTGGGGGGGGGAGGGAGGGATTTAGACTGTCTTTACATTTCTCAGAGGAAAGGTTCTCCAACCCTTGAATCTTCTTGATTATTCGCCTTTGCACTTACCTTTTCTGGAATATTTTTTTTTGGAATACAGGGCCAGAATATCATCTAGTTTTAAAAATGAGGCCACAGCATAGTTCTGTATGCTGGCCTTTTTAAAGAAAATCCTTTTCTGATAATTCCTAGCATTTTCCCTTTTCATTGCTCCTGCACACTTTTTACTGTTGACATTTTTATCCACCCCAAGATCTCCTTTCAATCCCAAGATCTTCTTCATTTCATCCTCCATTTCAGAACCTATCAGAATATTATTAAAATCAGGGAGGGAGAGATTGTTCCAGTATGCATCACTTTACACTTACCCAGTGCTCACATTGAACGCTTCTTGCACGCTCACCTAATTTAGAGATATTCTCCTATAGCTCTTCAAAATCTGTCTTGGTTTTCACCATCCTGTGTACCTTGTAATAAATAAACCAATGACTTTGGCAGTGGAACCTGTCAGCTTGCAGTTAGAGGAAATAGCTGACCCAATCTCTGTTTCATTGCCAAGTCACCAATAACCCAAGGTCAGATGGTGGTACTGCAGCTAACACCTTAGTAGAGATCAGGTGAACAATGAACCAAATGGGTATCATCTGGCCATAGATATGTTCAGTCACCGGCCTGATTCTTCAACCGTAGCAACTTGTTCTTCAAGTACAGATGATGCTGTCACTAGTCCTGCCAATCTTAAAGAAAAGGCAGCTCCAGTGTTGTGAGGCCTTCACTAAGAAACCTCTTATGTGTCCATGGTAACCAAACTTGAACTACTGAGAATACTGTTGAGAGGGCATACTGAATCAACTTGGGAATTGCAATGACATGTAAAGGAGGAGCAACCGCTTAAATATGTTGGACTCAAGGCGCTGAGAGTTTATTGTTCAAAACCTGCGTCTTGAATTGTGCTAGGGAAAAAATAGAAAACCGGGGTAAGTTAGAGCCTGGTATACTGTATACCCTTGACAGATCCCAGCAGGAGGCAGGCTACACGCAACCAAAGCTTCCAAAAAACTATCAAGGACAATTCCTTGGAGGTCATGCTACAGTGGTTTAACCTTGAGATTATGAAGACAGGAATGACAATTCTTATAATATGAATCCTAACATCTTTGCGGTTTGAAATGATGCCATCAGCCATGCTCTTTGGATGATATCTCCAAATACCCATAGCCCAACGCCTGTGTATATGTGGAAATTCATCTGTGGAGAACCTGCCCCACTATGTTTTGGCTTGTCCCCTGTACTCTGAACCCAGGGGCAAATTCCTTGCCAAGTTACTACCAAACTCACATCCCACTTCTGATTTTGATAAAATCACCTATCTGTTATCAGATGTGGACCCCTATATTTCATATAGGGTGGCACTTTTTGCTCTGGCCGCCAGGAAGATCCGAGCCAAAGCTGTTTTACAGGTGTCCCCACCTTGATACACCGTGTTTCTTTTAAATTGTAACTCAGTAGCCCTCATCTACAATTTTATGTACGTAATAATTTTATGTACGTAATTTTATGTACGCAATTTTATGTACGTAATACAATTTTATGTACGTAAGAAATATTGTTTTATCCATATTTGTACCATATTGTTTTTAATTATGTTTTATCCATATTTGTATCATATTGGTTTTAATTATGTTTTGTAATGGCCTTTGGCTAAACACAATAAATGTTATCTTATCTTATCATAATATGAATCCAGCATGAAACTGCTTCTTGTTGGTGGTATGTTCTACAGCTCCCCCCACCCACAGTATATAACTTATTTCATAAACAAGTATGTCACAGGTGAAGATATTAGATTTTTCAACAGTAAAAACAGACAAACAACCATTCAAAAAGGGAAAGAATAGAAAAAGAAGGTAGGGATTGAAAAACCAGGGGAGGAAAACTGCAAGTTAATTTTCTATTGCAATTTATTCATTTATTCAATTTACTAGGGTCAAAACCCTAGTGTTGCTGGAGAGGTCCTGAAGTAATGTCTGATGGCTGTAGTTAAATGACTAAATAATAACTAGTTGAAACCAAATCCTGACAAAATGGACATAATGCTCTTTGGGAAGGCTGAAGTCTTAAATGACATTGTGCTTTACACTTTGGATAGGGTCCACTGGCGCTTACTGACTCAGTTGAGATCTTAAAGAGTTGTACTAGTTACAGCATGATTGCTGGAGAACCCAGTTAAAGCAGCTGCAAAAACTGTATTATTTCAGCTTCATATAGCCTAGAGTATGCCCTCCTGCTTTGACTCAACTGATCTGGTCCACGTGTATCCATATTGTGGTCACCTCAAGGCTAGACTATTTAATGCATTTTAAATGGGTCTGCTTTTGAAGTCCACTTGGTATTACCAAGTGATACAGAACACTGCATCCCAGCTACTATGAGGCACTAGGCAGCACATACATGTCACATCCATTCCACAATTACTCCACTGGTTACTGATCTTACTGCTTATCACCTACTTATCACCTTAATGATCGTGTATTTAAATGAAGGCAACTCAATATTCTTTTGGACACTTGGGAGAACTATGTGTCTCTTTGTAATGGAATCAGAATCTAAGCACTCTCTTTGCTGAAGAGCTGAACCTCTTGTTGTCTGTTAGTAGTCTAGCCCCTCCTATTCTTCCTAATGTATGTGACTCTCTCTGTAGTCGTGGTGTTTGAAAAAAACAGGATGCTTCCTTGTCTCTCTCTTCTACAGGGCATCAATAAGCAATCCCAGGTATGCTACTATCTCTCACATACCCCCACACATAGCCACAGTCCCTTGTGAAGGACGTATCATTTATGTTAGGTTTCTATTTGCTTGTCCTTTGATAGAAGTGAACCTGCCTTCAGTTATGTTTTCTTTTTACCATTAACTTGGTCTCATATTTGTTGTACTTCCCACCCATGTTTCGCTGCTATACAGCTCTGCTATTTATAAACAATAATTCCCAAAAACCTGGACTTATATGCCAGACCATTTGTCCTGCTAAGCTCTGCTGCAACAACTCACAGGAGTAAAACCTTCTGAAGATGCCACTCTACCTTTGGTAACCTCAGCAATGGTTATTCCTCGTATGTTCCTTATGGTGGCTCACCTTGTGGAATGGCCTGCCTGAGAAGATCAGGAAGTCTCCTGCACCTCTATCATTCCATAGAATATGTAGAAAAGTAATATTCAGGAGGGTAATTTCATGAAGGGAAAAGAACTGAAGCAGAAAGTCCAGGAAGACACTTTTATGATGGAACAGGATTGTAGTCTACAGAAATGATTACTGCTGATACAGTTCTGCAATTACTGCATTCTGCCTTTATAATAACAACTATTTATTTCTATCCCACCCTTTCTTGGTCATCTCAGGGCAGGTAACAACTGACTAAAAGCATACAAATCAATAAAAGCATTCAAGAAATGTACCACCTCCTCCTAATGATAATTGTACCTTTATGAAGGTGGTCAGAGCCTTATGTTGGTGGATGGGTTATCCAGAAGGGAGGCCTATATCTTAGCGTTTATACCTGGCCTCAGCCATTGGCCTGGCAGAGCAACTCAAGCTTTGCAGACCCTCTGGAATGGTTTAAAGTCCCAGAAGTCCTGATCTCCTCAGACAGAACATTTTACCAGTCCGGGGCCAGGGCCAAGAAAGCCCTGGCCTTGGTTAAAGCCAGTTTTATCTGTTTAGGGCTGCGGACCCTGAGTAGATTTTGATTGCTCAATACTCTTATCAATTAAACCAACAAAGAAGTAAAATGGTGGCAATCCAGCATATTCAAAATGATTTGAATTGCTCACTTGCTAGTTTCAAGATAACTCCATGTGCTGGTACCATTCATTATGAGAAGCAGAACTCATAAGAAAGTAGCCGCCATACCATCTGTCTTGCCAAATCAAAGCAGTAAAAAGTGCTCCCACTTATTGACACAGCATGAAGTGATTAGAAACAACTAATTTTCCTGAATTGAGTATCTCACTTTAAAGTCAGAGGCAGTCATAGATTTGCAGGATGGTAAAGAAGAAAAAAGATAAAGGCTGATCTTATAAGCTGTTATAAGCAGGGTGGTGTTATAAGCAGGCTGTTATAAGCAGGATTATTGTATCCTGAAGACTGGAGATTCCTGGCTGTCCTCTTGAGTTGTCACTCCATGGGGCTAATTGCTGATCACTGTGTCTGTGCAGCTTCCCATCAGTCACTGAGATCCAAAGACCTTGAGGCTTGTCTAGCTTTTAAAAGTTGCTGCTACCTAGTTGTATGGAAGCACGTTATCTCAAACTACACACTAATGGTCTGATCATTGACAATGCAGACTGAAGAATGGAATAGAGTGTAAGAGGGTAGATGGAGGGTTCGAGAAAGAACTATCTCCATACCATGCAATGGTCTTACACATGTAAACCTGCTATAAAGAGTGCTAGACTAATACTCACTTGGGGATCAGACAAGCAAAGTCCTTATAAGCAAAAAGGGAATCATACCTTGGATAAAATATACAGATAGCATGCCAACAAAAACTCTTAATTGATACTGTATTTTCATTGTAGTAATCACCTGCTTGGAATTGCTGGCCAAGGCAAGAAGATTGTCTGTGACACTGAACGTAATCCTGATAGGCAGCTCAGCAGGGCTGTGAAGCGGTCAAGTCTGACCTCGGAAGCTGCAGTTTTCTCCAGGTGAACTTATCTCAGTGGTCTGGAGATCAGTCAAAATCCCAGGAGAACTGAAGACTCCCTACCAAATAATTAGAATATTTTCTAATTTGGGGAAGTTTTGTTCCCCCAATATTAAATATTAAATACATTCTGACCAGACCATGGTTTTTCCACCCAGCATATTGTTTATAGTTGTCCATAGAGAAACAGGGGAAACCAGCAGCAGGAGGGAGAAACTGATTTTGTGCAGAATTTACATACTGATAAAATTGCTCTTGTTAAAGCATTTTATGTGGTACATATGGTGTGCATGACTGCTGGAAGAAATTATACAGCTTTCAGAAAAAGACACTTTGCTTTCTTCTGTTTGATAGATGTTCCATGTGGGGTATTTTTCATTTTGTGAATCAACAGCTGAAATACATCATGAAAACAGATGTAAGTTCAGATTCAAAGATGTATGCAGAAGATAATATCCTCTCACAGTAGGATTGTTTTTATACATCACATAGGAAGGCTGAATAAAGCAAAAATAAATCCAAAGAGATTATTCCTCCAAGCAAAAGGTTACACAAGGGGAAGCCCAGGAACCTGTCTCTTGTGTGCGAATATTTACGTAAGTGTTGTGCTATACTTTCATCCGGACTTTCCCCCAAGGGCCTTGCTCTCTCCCCTCATCCATTTTATCCTCATGACCATATGAGATAGCCAAGGCTAAGAGAGAATTACTAGGTCAGGATCCCAGTGAATTTCATGGCTCAGTGGGAATTCAAACCCAAGTCTTCTCAGTCCTAGGCTGAATCTGCACAGAGGTTTATTCCAATCACAGATAGATCCAGTCTTTGCCGTCTCCACTGAATGCGATATACATTTTGATTTTGTCCGATTTAAATTTTCTCTCTGCAACAAGCATGATTGATCCAGAGTGACTCTACCTTTCCCCCACAATATCTTAGAGTGGATATAATCCTCAATATTTGAAAAATTGGCATGAGAAAGCATGCAGATCTCTGCTTATTCTGAACTTGCTGCTGAGCCTCCATGGTAGAGAAGCCCTGATTGTCCAGAGCTTCAGTTCAAAGGCTTCCTCATTCCCAGACTGCAAGCTTGCCTTAAAAGAGAAGCCCTAATTTCTATCAGCAGAAGCTCCAGAAGGCCTAACTTCTCCCAGTAGAAATTTGCCTCTTTGTTTTTTTCTCCCTCCTCTGTTGTCTCCAATCCTCCCCCCCCCCATTCAAGAAAAGAAAGAAAGAGGCTCCTCCTGCGCTTGGCTCCCCCCACGCCTTCTGCACTTCCCTAACCATGTGCAGAACACTTTTCTTTTCCAATGGGGAGGGGGGATAGATCCGAATTCAAATCGATCTGAATTCAGCAAGATCCACAACGGAATAAACAAAGTAAGTGCAGATTCAGCCCTAGATTCCCGCTCTTACTACTTTACTGCATTGACAACTATTTGTGAAACTACCAGCTGCTCATGGTTCTTTATATTCAGGTCAATGTCTAAGATGTTAGTGGATGTTAGAACTGTAAAGAAATCTATCCTTTCTCTAGTCCTGTTTGCATGTTACAGTGAAAGCCCATACAACCTGCATATATCTGCATGAAACAACCAGTACACACTCACTTTACAAAAGAAATTCAGGGCCACTACTTGGATAAATGTGAAGTTGCTCTGAAATTATCATGAGAATCACACATACCAAAAAAAATAATCAACTATATGCTCTATATGAATTGAACATGTGTTCACTGCAACTTGTGAACAAGCTTTCTCCCCTGCAGATGTAGAAGGTTGCTAACTCTGGGTTTGGATATGGAACAGGCATTCTCAACCAGGGTTTTATGAAACCCTGGGGTGTTTTGACGGCCATGGAAGGGTTTCTGAATGAGTGGGAGTTAATTAATTTTAAAATATTTTTTAATTGTTAAACATTGATCATGATATGACCATATATGGTGATGTTGTACCCCCCCCTCACCAAAATGGCCAATGTGAGCCTGGAAGGAGTGGTAAGGGAAGGGGCCCCAGGTGGGTATATACACATCTATGCATCCCAACCATATTCTGCCTGATCATGCCACTTCTGGGGTTTCTCGAAGCCTGAAGAATGTATCAGGGGTTTCTCAATGGTAAAAAAAAGTTGAGAAAGGCTGATGTAGAATGTTTCTAACTCTGGATGTGAAGGTTTCTGAATATTTGGGGTTGGGGCCTGAGGAAGGCAGAGTATGGGGAGGCAAAGGCACTCAGATGCAACAGATTTCTCCCTCTGAAGCTACCATTTGATCTAGGGTAGGGGTGGTCAAACTGTAGCTCGCCAGATGTCCATGGACTGCAATCCCCAATGGATATCTGGAGAGCCACAGTTTGACCACCCTTACTCCAGGGGAACTGATAGGCTGGAAATCAGTTGTAATTCCAGGAGAACTCGCACACAAGTACTTTAATACCTGTATCTATCCCAGGGAATGATAATGCTCCGTGGAAGAAATTTCCCTCTTCAGTGCATGGATACATCTCTGAATTTATTCCCTCCTGATCATCGAAATAAGCATACAAGATTGCTATGTCGTAAAGATTTGTTTAAGGCCCAAAACAGAAATATTTTCTGAAGATAAAGATGGATTGGCATTATTTTAATGTGCATTTCCTACATGCATTTCAGAAGACAGTAAATTAAATACAATATCTGTCCATTTATATATTTTGGATGATTGCTGGTCTTTGACATTTTAACACTTTTTTCAGAATAAATACCTTTCACAAGAAGTTCATCTTACAGGTCCAAATGGAAGATCATTGTCTGTGAGTTTTCATTTTGAAATTATTGCACTGCTTTTCTTTCTTTCTTTTTTTTTTTCATCATGCCACAAAATGTGAAGCCCAAAATATTTATAGTTGTGATTGTCAATCTCGCCTTCACAGAGATGTGTGTGCGAAGACAAAATAGACAACTCATTTTGTTGACTCAATAGAGGCATATTATCACAGCGAGATTATAATTCAGGTGTACAATACCTGCTTTTTCCAGAGTACAACAATGAAGATGCCTTGTACTTTGTGTCACAGCAGGTAACTAATATCAACAAAGTACCCCCCCAAAAAACACCCTATGTGCAAATAACATAGTACTGGTCTAGCCTCACACCACTAAAGCAAAGACATTTAAAAAGTAATGCTTAACTTTGTATCTTTACCCAATGAGCTGCGCTGATTCACCACATCAAAAATGACTCTGCACTCTTAATCATAGCTGTGGAGACAGACACATTTTAATGTGATAAATGTAGCTAGGAGCCACGCACCAACTAATTTTCTTGTGAATCTGACAGTGCAACCCTAAACAAAGTTACACTCTGAAACCTATTGATTCCAATGGATGTAGAAGGGGGTAACTCTGCTTAGGACTGCACTGTCAGTGGACATTGCTTTCTATATGTGTTGCACACTGACATCTCTTCATAGTTCTACTTAAAATAAAACAGTTGCCACTGACTGAAATCATACACCAACAAACTATGGGTTAACTTGCAGGACTGGGTCATCTTGAATTGTAATTTACTGGAGTGAATGGGCCCTAGTGTTGCCAGCTCCTACAGATTTGAGGGTTGGACTGGGGGTGGCTGGGAACAGGGTATAAGGCCACAGAGTCCACCCTCCAAAGCAACCATTTTGTCCAGGGGAACTTGTTCTCAGTAGTCTGGAGATCAGTTGTAATTCCAAAAGATCTTCAGGCCCAACTTGGAGGTTAGCAACCCTAATTAATTTAATACTAAGTTCCCAGGGGGGGGGGGCTGCTTCCCTTCAAGTTCCCTGATAGCCAGGAGTCAGCTAGTGTTGGCAAGGCCACGGGATGCGTGTGTCTTGAGCCTGGCTGATGGCGGTGCAGAATGTGGCAGGAGACCTGAACCAGTCTTTATTGTTGCTCACCAGATCAGAGGCTACTGGAAGTGGCTTGTTCCTGTGCCATTTTTATGGCCAGATCCTCACCTGATCTAGAAGGAGAAGGAGGAGGGGGAGGAGGGGGAGGAGGAGGAGGAGGAGGAGGAGGAGGAGGAGGAGGAGAAGAAGAAGAATGGGGGAGCGCAGAATCAAACCCAGCTCACCAGATTAGAAGTCTGTGCTCCAAACCACTACACCAAGCTGGCTCTCTAGGAACAATGTATGCATGAATCACATACCCACCTACTGATTTCAACATTTGAGTGTGTTATAATACCTAGATTGCTTTGTTTGCACATCGGGAATTTAGATTTTAATTAAATTCAAGGTTATTCAAATCAAATTCAAGTTAATAGGTGGGTTTTGGCAACTCTGTTTCTCTCAAAATCCCACTGCCTTGGAAAATCCCACCTTAAAATCCTTGGTAAGGAGGACGCAACAGAATTCCAAATATACCTCCTGCTATAAGAAGTAGTTCACTAGGCTTCAATGAATATGTGACCCATCAATTCAGCAATGGTTCCCAGGGTACTGCCCTACAACTGCTGGGTTCCAAACATGATGCCCACTGATACATTTTCTGGTGCCTGACAAATGTTTTTAGGTTGCGAGTGGATACAAATAGGGCTTTTCCTCAGCAAAGCTTCTAATTGACTATTGGAGGATTGATTCCAGACAGTTCAAGCCATTTCTCAGTGGAACAGGCTTCCCCGGGAGATGGTGGGTTCTCCATTTTGGAAATTGTTAAACAGAGACTGGATAGCCATCGGACAGAGAGGCTGATTCTGTGAAGGCTCAAGGGGGTGACAGGTTACAGTAGATGAGTGATTGGGATGTGATGTCCTGCATAGTGCAGGGGGTTGGACTAGATGACCCTTGAGGTCCCTTCTAACTCTATGATTGTATGATTTGCTGTGCAGATTTTTCCCCTTAATGTCGCTTTGGCAGCAACACAATTCTGTGATGTCAGAATTCCAGATATGCCCACAAGCCCACAAAAAGTCTGGGGAACTCCAGCTCAGGGAGCTGCTTCAAGAAAAGGAGTTCCCACTACCATCTGCTATATGAGAATAGTAATTAAGGTTGCTGGCTTTTTAAATGGTCCCTTTAGCTGTCCCTTTAATATCAGTTTGGTCTGTGGTGGTTATAAGAAGATATTATTTATCTTTATACCATGAAAACTTCAACTGTCCATTTTTTGCAAATTAAACCTCTTAAAAGGGTGATATAGCTTTTTATTCTCAGCCAGTTGGCAACCTTAATAGTAAAACTGACCTACATTGCAAGAGTATAATTTATGTTCATGAAGTGTTTTGACATATCTAAATGCAAAGTATTATTATTATTACTGGCTCTAATTGTTCACATCACAAGGAGTTTAAGGTATGATGTATTTAAAAAGCAAAAAAGGAGAACATAATTCCTGGCTAACTATTTCAAACAATTGATCACTGTGACAAATCTCATTTTTAATTCAATTATTATTAAAGTTGTGATAATTGCTACTAACTAGGGATATTCCTAACCTTCCAATCCCAAAAGTATATATGTCTTCTAAGAAGAGAAAAGGACATTGGGTAACCCTATGACCGATTATGCATACGGCAGGAACCCTGAGATGGAAGCAGAAGAACAGCCCCTCCATCTCTGCCCTGGCCCAGCCCAGCACCCTGGAAAACCCGCAGCAAGGGAATGCAGAATTTTCCACGTGGGCACGAGCAGGGGCTGGGTTGGCCAGCACTGTGCATAATCTGCAGAGCTGAGCCTTTCAGCCAGGCCACTCCCCCGACCTACGGTGTCCCCGCAGGGACACTGCATATCCCTGTCAGCTCCACGGAGCTGCCCATGGACTCCCCCACGCCCACCTTGGTGGGAGAGTGGCATGCCACTCCCCACCATTATGCAGTTGGGCCTCCATTCCCCCCACTCCCAGCCCCAATGCTGCTACCTTCAGGCAGCATGTGGGGCTTTCTAGCCCCGGCATTTTGCATGTGTGTGCACTCTATGACAGGGCAGCTGTATAGGCTGGGGGATTCCCTCCCCCGTGCATACACGGGAAGTGCCAGGGTATGCTGCTCTGGTGCAATGCCCGACAGCAGCCCGGCATGGCTGCTGTTCCCTGCATAATGGGTCGATGTGAGTGCAGCTCTGACTCATGTGCCAATGTTGTTGAGTGACTATGTGTCCTACAACTGTAGTTCTTTTCACTGCACTATCATGCCCAAATCTGCTCGGATCACCATGCATCACTGTTTTGTATGCACATGCCCTAATCCTGATAAGAGAAACCAAGCACTAATGTTTGTTTAAAAAATGAAAATGTAGAAATCAATAGCTATCCCACCTCCTCACAGTCCCTTTATATTCCCGAATGCAGTGTAACCACTCTTTAAAAAGCCCCACTAGAGATAGCTTCAAAATTTACAACTCACATCCAAATTAGATTAGCTGCATTATCTTGTATCACACAAGTTCTCCAAGCAGTACAATGAAAAGCCTACAAAAGCTGAATTTGCTACTTAGAGTGAAGAAACTGAGATTATATTTAAAATAAAATGTGACCGTTTATTTCCTCAAGTATTATGGCCGCAGCTTCTGTTAAGAGAGATCCCAGTCTTTTGTGCTTTTATTTTTGAACCCTTTTAGTGGCTGCTTAAGGAAAGAGATTAGTTTGCTGCTAATTGTGTGGCTGCTTTTTTGTGGTCCTATGAAAACCTTCTAAACGTCTGCATGAAAAACCAATGAACATGTTTGACAAGCTTAGTTCCAACATGACCAAAGTAGCAGGGGGAAATGTTAAAATCATCGCTCCTCTTTGGCAACAATAGCCCATACAAAGGCTCACAAGAGGGTTAAAAGCGACTTTTTGGAATTACATTAAAGTTCCCCTCCCCCAATGCAGAAATCCTAATTAAAAAAAAAATCAAGCTAGTCTTCTAGAGCAATACTTTGATTCCAGGAGACGCTAGCTATTTCATTTATTCTTATTGGTGCTTCTCTGCTTAAAAGACGTATGTTTGCTATAAAAATACCAACAGGGTTACAATAAGCGGTACCTATTAGCAACCTGCCCAATTATAACCCCTCCACACAAACCTCTACACTCTACAAGCTACAAACCGTAGCACCTGGTAATTAAAATTGCTAATCACCAGCAATTATCTGGCAGAGCTTTATAGCCAAGTGAAACAGTTTGACCCTTTGCCCACTGAAAGAAGAATGTTTGCTGTCTATTGATAAGTGCTTAGGCAAAGCAATGTTTGGCTCCTATCCATTAAGTGGCTACTAATAGGAAGTAACAAAAGAAGCCTGCCATCTGTGGTGGGGTCCCTCCACCAGGCCAGGTCTGAGAGCCCAGGTGCTTGGAGTGCGCCTTGCCAAAGGTCTACAGGAACAGGAAAAGTTGAGTGAAAGCTGAAGTCGTTATCACCAGACTTGGAGCAGTTCAACACTAATTGCAAATTAGATCCCAACTCATTGTCATTCCATTTTACTGAGATTACTGTTTGGGGGGACAGTTGTTTGCATGGAAAGGCCCATTGTATTACCAAAAAAAAAATCAGACATGTTTCAAAGGAAACAGCAAGCTGTGGAAGTAAATATTCAGTGAAATTGTCCAGCATCATTTCCTCTCAAATATATTTTTCTGTCCTTATTACACCCATGCAAATCAAATATGGCCTTGGGAGTTATCATATCAAATGCAAAAGCAGTCCAAAAAGTGAAATAATAAAAGTCTCTCTGCATGGGACATGGTTAGATTAGTGGCTCATATTCTGAAGGATCAAGCTTGTCAACGTGGCAAAAAAAGGAAAAAGATTGACAGAAATTTGTCATATTGCAACAAATAAATCAGCTAAACCTCTGTTACTCGTCTGAGACAAAAATGGCTTCTGTTCTTTTTTGGAAATAAAACAGAAAACAGACAAATAAAACTGCAACTTGATGTGAGGGAAACAGTGGGACTCATTGGAAAAGTTAATCAAGAGTACTTTGACTAGATATTGCAACATTGCAGCAAAACCATTCCAAATTCAGAGGTTTGTTGTTGTTTGTTTCATAGTAATAGAAAATCACTCCTTTCCAAATACTTGTTCCATATCATCAAGTTGGGCAATATACTGTATTATCCTTCCTACAGTAGGATCTGCACAAATTCAACCCCAGAACACCTTTATACAACAAAATCAGTTTTGAAAGCTAGCAGAGGAATGGGAGCTTTATGTTTAATGCACAGTATTTTCTGGCATATAAGACTACTTTCCCCCCCTGAAAAACATGCCTCCAAGTGGGGGGATCGTCTTATACGCCGGGTGCACTTCAGTTGGGATAGACATAGCTGCTCATAGTGGCCCATAGTGCTGTATTTTGAGTGGAAATGTTGGGAGGTTGTCTTATACGCCCAGTCGTCTTATACACTGGCAAATATGGTATATTAAACATACACCTTTCCCCATGTCTGCTGATTAAGTTGGTTGAGAGTTGGGTCAGCTGTTACCTAGTTGTATAAAGAGTGCCATAAAGCTAGTGAGTTTACAGCCCAGAGCAAGTGAACAGGAGGAGCAAACAGGAAGTTTTGTGGGGGAGCTTGGCAGGGGAGTGCTGGCAAGATTGGACCACTTCCTACATGGATTGAAGCAACATGGCTCACAAAGGAGCTAAGGTACTGATCCACAGTGTCTGTGCCATGTTTGTTTTCTTACGTGATGGTAATGGTAATCACACTTCTAGCAAGTGTACATTGATAGCTCTACTGGAAGAGCAGCTACAAGAACTTGAGGCTTGTTTACCCACACTACATAGCATAAGGGAAGGTGAAGAGTTCATGGACAGAACTCATGAAGCACTCTTGAGAGGGCAACATGGGAAGGAGAAGGTATCTCAGGGAACTGAGGAGTGCCAAATAAAGGAAAAGGGCATGCGGAAGAACATGATCCATAGGAGCAGGAAAATGAGATTCCATAGCAGCCTTTTTCAACATTTTGATTCTGGAGGAGCCCCTGGAATAAATTTTCAGGCTTTGAGGACCCCTAGAAATGATGTCAGCAGCTCCCCTTGAAAGTGCTATGTCACTGGAAGTGACATCACCACCTGCACCCTCTTTCCTTTCACTCTCTTTCCATGTCTTTACTACTACTACTACTACTACTACTACTACTACTACTACTACTACTACTACTACAGCACTTCCATCTCATGTAGGCTGGAAAGGAGGTTAGGAGCTGAGAAGACAACCCAGACTCCCCATACTACACAACTGAGTCCCCTCCATTTTGATTTTTACACCCACAGCCTACCCACCGAACCCTCTGGGCAGAGGCAGCCAATTCCTTAGCTTGTGACCAAGTCCATTAAGATAGGAGGGGAAAGGCCATAGACCCCTGGTAGGTATCCCTGCTCTGTAGCAAATAAACTGGTTGCAGGCTCTCCCTGTAAATATTTGCCCTGGACCAGCAGAACAAGATCTAGCAGGCTCCACAAAGTTCAAAGGAAATTTCTCAGGCTCCTGCGGATTAAAAGACTCAAGCTTCTATCCACCACCATAGGACATATGATGGTAATTGTGCATTGTGGTAATTGGGGACAAAAGCTAAAGTGTGCCAACCAGATTTGTAATCTGAGAGGTGTGTTGTCTACCAGGATGTGACAGAAAGGCTAGAAACGCTAATCAAACCAGAGATTTATATCTTTTCCTGCTTATCCAGGTGGGAATAAATGATACTGCGCAGCACTGCCCAAAACATATTAAGAGACTATGAAGTGAAGAACCTCAGAGCACAGGTTGTGATTTTGTAAATTATTCCTGTTGAAGGCTGTGGCTTAAGAAGGATACTAGAAATAAACAACCATGTGACACCCCACCGCTCAACTCCCTCCAATTCAGTGAAACATCATTGACAATTACTTGTTGAGTATGGGTTCCCTATTTATATAGTATAGAATATGACTCCATTTTCTTCTGAAGTCTGATGATAGGGGTACATCAGATATGTAAGTTTTGCCATTGTTGCATATTCAGCCATCTTGTTTGACCAGTCCATAAGACCAGTCCATACGTTTTCTTCTTCTATCTTGATGCATACAGAATCCTTGCAGCTGTTAGTAGCCAGTACACAGCTGTTAGTAGCCAGTACACAAAGTAGTAGCATCTCTTTACTCTACTCTGGTTATACCTCACTTGGTGTATTCCAGTGGTGTACCATCAGCAGGGTGGAGGTGTGGTCTGCCCCAGGTGCAGCTTGAGGAAGGCCTTTTAAATGGGCCCTTGAACCTTGTGCCATGCTGTATTGAGTTGGGTCTCTTTCCTTTTATGTTTTAATATACAGTTCTATGTGGTAATATGTGGTAATATGTGGTAATATGTGCAGCCACTAGGGGCACAAGGAAGCAAAAAGCTCTAGGGTCTGCTAAACTTCGCTTTCTTCAAGACTGAAGTAAACATCTTTAACAGATCAGTGTTGATAGCTGCTATAGTAATCATGAGTCTGCAGGTAATTTTCTTCAATAGTCTCTAGTCTTTCTCTTCCTTTCCTTGTACCCAGCTCAGCCAGATCTTGCAAAGCAGTAGTTAAAGTACTTTATTTATTTTTATTATTTGATTTATATACCGCCACTCTCAGACAGGCCGGCTCGTGGCGGTTTACATTAAAACACAAAAATCCCCTATGATATGCTTACAAACAACTTACACTACAATCACAGTAACTTAATGGTGGCAAATAGTTTCCCTACTTCACTCAACATCAGTGCCTTACCTCCTCCATTCCCAGGTTTTATCCCCAAATGCTGACCTTGGGTGATAATCACTTAGGGGAGGAACCAATGAAAAATGGGTGGGGGGGGCTCGATCTTATTACCCCGGTCTCAGCCCAGCCTCAACCAAATGCCTGGTGGAGGAGCTCTGTCTTTCAGGTCCTGTGGAACCCAGAGAGCTCCATCAGGGCCCTCAGCTCTACTGGGAGCTCATTCCACCAGGTGGGGGCCAGGACCGAAAAGGCCCTGGCCCTGGTCAAAGCCAGGCATACCTCCTGGGGCCCTAGGATGACCAGCATATTCATACCCACAGAGAAAAGCCCTGTGGGGGTCATAAGGATATAAACTGTTCCAAAGATAGGTAGGACCCAGGCCATGTATAGTCTTAAAAGTCAAAACCAAAACACTTGAACTTAATTCAGAAACTAACCGGCAACCAATGCAGCTGCCTCAGCATCTGCTGGACATGGGCCCTCCAAGATGACCTAGTAAGGACCCGCGTAGCTGCATTTTGTACCAGTTGTAATGTCCAGATCAAGGACAAGGGTAGGCCTGCACAGAGTAAGTTACAAAGGTCTAATCGGGACGTGACCGTTGCATGGATCACTGTGGCCAAGTGTTCAGTGGAGAGATAGGGCGCTAGTAGCTGTGCTTGGCATAGATGGAAAATGCCATTTGGGCTACCTTTGTGACCTGTGCCTCCATAGACAGGGAGGCATCAAAGATCACCCTCAAATTCCTGGCCATTGGTGCAAGTATAAGTTGCACCCCATTGAGGCAAGGGAGATGCACTTACGGATCCTGTCATCTTCTACCCAGCCACAGGACCTATCATCTTCTACCCAGCCACAGTCTTAGAAGAATTGAGTTTCAGGCAACTCTGCCTTATCTGCAAACAACTAGCAAATGTATCTAGGGGGAGATCCGGCTGGCCGTCCATCAGGAGATAAAGTTGGGTATCATCTGCATACTGGTGACATCCCAGCCCATAACTCCAGAGCAGCTGAGCCAGAGGGTGAATATAGTTGTTAAAAAGTATGGGAGAGAGTATTGCCCTTTGAGGTACCCCACACGGGAGCACATAGGGGTTTAATAATTCTTCCCCCATTACAACCCTCTATGACCCGTTCTTAAGGAAGGTCAGCCTTTTTAAGGCTGTCCCCCCAACCCGTGTCAGCAAGGCGGCTGACCAATAACTTATGATTGACCACATTAAATGCATCCAATAGATCTAATAAGACGAGGATGGCCGAACCACCTTGGTCCAGCTGGTGCCAGAGATCATCCAGCAGAGTGACCAACATCGTGTCCATCCCATGGCCAGGATGGCTTGTTTGAGGAAAGGGAGGAGAGGGTGCTTAGGAGCAATCTCATCAATGGCCAGTTCTCCACCAGGGCCACAAACGAGACACTGGAGGGCATCAGGTCCCTCAGAGCATTCAGGAATCTCTCAGATTCCATAAAACTGTGCGGGCAGACTAAAATGCATATGTCACCCAAGTAGGAGGGTGGTGGTACCTTTAACTGAACCTTCAGGGTGTGTTGATACTGCAATCAGATAAAACTATTTTCCCTCTCTTAATATATCTCCCTCTTTTCAAGCAGGGCTCAGCTTACACCCATATCATGCCACTAGTGTATAACTTCGATATTATCTCAGGGAAGCATAAATTGGTTGCAGTATTGAACTTCTAGGGCTCTTCTTAAGCAATAAGGAGAATATACAATGCAAGCAGCAATAAAGAACGTAAGAAATGGTGGGGGTGGGCAGTGTAAATTGTCTGAATAAGTGGAAAAGTACAGGGTTCTAAGAGAGAACTGTTGTCAAGAAAGAATAATGTTAATACAAATCTATTGGGCAAGAGCTCAGAATGTAAGTACCAGCCAATGCAAGCAACCAGTAAATGTACACATAATAGAGGTGAGAATCTCAGAGGTTAGGTGAGTCTATCTTCTCTGAAGCACACAGAGCTGAACAAACAAAGTTATAGGCAATTTTATAGAATGCCAGCAATAAGGCAACAAATGGGAAAGCCATGTATTTTGGCCAGGCAAAGTGAAAGAATGAGCCCGATGTCACTTGCAAAAAAAGGGAAAGGATGATGTAGAAAGACAGCAGTGCAGCTCAACTAAATGGATTCAAAAGGCTCCATGTTATGTTTTCAAGAATGCCTCCAGAATGGAATACTGGCGATGTCACACAATCCAGTTACCTAACAAAACTGGCCCTGCAGATAGGTTTCTGTCCAGCTGAAAACAGATGAAAACACTCCCTATTGTCCAAGTAATTGCTATGGTTTTCAAACCAGATAAATAATGACCAATCATTTCATATCTGTTTATTATTTGCATGCACCTAAATGAATTCACTGAATTCCAAACACATTTTTAAAATAAATCTATGTAATTGGATATGGTACAGCGCCACAAATTCCAACATATGTTTCTTGATAAATGTGCACTGGCTTACTCAGGTCTATGAACCAGAACATATATAGAAATTTGGCCTGAGAAAAGGTGTGAGCCTTTATATAATGGGCAGCTATCAAAGTGAAAACAGTCTGCTTAGTCTCACAAACTCTTTTTGGAATAAATTTCTGAGATGTTCACTCAGGACATCACCTCACTGCTCCTCTTGAAATGTAAAAACCTTGTTGTGAAGGGCTGAGAAAGATCAGCCAAGCAGCAGGGGTGGAAGGGCTCACTGTTCTCAACTCCACTGTTTCCCTACTCCAAAAACTTGCTTTTCCCAGGAATTTTAATAGTGCAGTCCTGTGAAAAAAATTATTTCCGGGGGCATAGGGAGTAACTATGCATAGGACTGCACTGTAAATTTAGGAAAACATGCATTTAAACTTCCACATGGACCGTTTATGCACTGGGAACTTCACTGCCCCAGCTCCCATGCGGGAGCACAAATCAGGGGCAGATGAGGCGCACCAGGCCAAATGCTTCCTCATGTGGGTGCAGGAAGAGGTGGGGCAACCTGCCATGAATAAAACTCCAGCCTGCAACCCAGCATGAAACCTCCAGCGCATAAACGGTCAGGGAGAGACATTTTGGGAGAGTTGTAAGAGAAAATGGTAGGTGGGGAAAGAATTAAACATACTATTTCCATGTGGTTCTTCTCTCTGATTTTCCAATGTTGCTAGGGTGTATACATTATTAGTGCGTAACGTCAACTAACAATTTGACCAGGAAATGGCATTTACAGTACTTGGCTTTCTCGGATGTATTATGATCTGGTTCTCCAGGGCTGAATCTGCACAGAGCTTTTATACCCATCGCAGATCAATTCAGTCTCTGCCATCTACACAGAATGCAATTTCCATTTTGATTTTGACCGATTTAAATGTTTCATCTGCAACTAGCATGATTGATCTGGAGTGACCCTACCTCCCCCTCCCCTGATATCCTAGAGTAAATATAACCCTCGATATTTGAAAAATTGGCATGAGTAAAAGTGCAACTTTCTGCTTTTCCCAAAATAACTTGCTGCCCTGAGCCTCCAATGCTGTAGAAAAGCCCTGATTGGCCAGAGTCTCAGTTCAAAGGCTTCCTCATTCCCAGGTTGCAAGGCTTCCCTTAAAGGGGAAGCCCTAACTTCTCTCAGCAGAGGCTCCAGAAGCCCTAATTTCTCTCAGCAGAGATTTTCCTCTTGGACCTATCCCCCCTCCTCTGCTGTCTCCAATCCTCCCCCTCCCCTTCAAGAAAAGAAAGAAAGAGGCTCCTGCTGTGTTTGGCTTCCCCTCCCCCCGCCTTCTGAGCTTCCCTAATCACATGCAGAACACTTTTCGGTTTCAATGTTGGGGAGTAGAGGAAGACCTGAGTTCAAATATTCAAATTCAGCTGGATCCATAACAGAATAAACAAAGTGCAGAATTATGGTACATTTCTTTATTCTTCCCTTGTGTGTCCTAACCCCAGTTCTTTTGTGCTGGCCTTGACACTAAGGAGGACAGCACAACTCTAGCTTCCCCTCTTCTTTTCTAATGGCACATTATTGATGACATATGTTTGTAAGTCAATGGATTTCATGCTCACAGTGTTCCAGGTCTGGAAAATTTGAACACCACTTCCTTAAACCACCCCACTTATCTTAGTGATACATTTTTATTCTCATCCTTTATCCAAGTAGCTGAAGGCAGCATACATTGTTCTGCCACCCATCACTCTGATCTCACAGCAACCCGCAGAGTAGGTTGAGCTGAGAGAGAGACATTAACTGGCACACAATTACCCAGTGAGCTTCATGGAAGAGCAAAGATATGATGAATCCAGGTTTCCAACCACTGTTCCACAATGTCTTAGCCTGTTTTTATGTTTTCTTATTAAAGGGTAACATTATGCCTGAATCAGTTTTAAACTACTAAGAGGTCATTTTAGCCTTCAGACGTTACACTTTTTTCCAAAAGGGGGGGGGGGTTTATAGAGTAACAAGTGGGCCTAGTTCTCATACATCCAGCAGGTTTGTAGAAACTTAATGACAAAACTAACAGCAATAATTCTAGTATTATTTCCCAGGCATTCAAAGATCATCTGAGCTTCACCTAAAGAATGAGATGCACAAAGGACATACATTGCAGGAGGAGGAGGACAGAAACTCCAGAACAGTTATGTATGTTCCAGTCCCATGGAAACCAATGAGCCTTAAGTGCTGATCTCTGCTGAAATGTGCCTTCTGTCTGTAAACAATTTCTTCTTTGCTGTTCCTGCCCAGTTAGACCTATTCTGGTGTTATGTAATCCTGCAGCGCATGTACTTGTTTATATACTTAATTATTTATCTGCACACCTTTCTTGTTCTCTTGCATAAAGAAATTAACCTCTCTGAAGATCCTGTGTCAGAGATAAGTCAGGCTGTTAGTGTAAAGTGAACCTTATTGTTATAGGTTATATATTCCTTTGCATTAATTATGCATACTTGCTGCACATTTGCATATGGCTCAAACACCTCCATCCATCCCCCCCCCCAAAAAAAAATAGTTTCAATAATTAAGTTTCATTTTGTGCTAGTCTCGTGGACTGTATAATGTATATTCCTTGGGAATGCAAATGCAAGCCTACAAAAGACACAGATCTAGACAGGTATGCATGCATACACATACTGTGCGTTTTGTGTCTTTATAGCATAAGGGCATGTGAGATAATAAACAGATCTGTTCAAGCGCCAGAGATGCCACAATTGTAAGAACTGAAAAAGAGCTCAGTGACCTTGCTTAATTAGCCATGTAATGAAACAGAACTCTGAGAGCTTTTCCCACAAACCACTGCACAGCATCACATCACCCCCTGCTTGTCAAAAATGACATGAGTAGGAAGTCAGAAGGTATGATTCAAAAAAGAATTCCTTATCCACAGAGGCTTTCTGAATGTATGCTGATGCTAATTTTACCTCTGTGCCAGCAAATAAAAGCTTCAGAAGGGGGTCGGGGAAGGGGGAGAGACAGCATGCTGACTGCTCCATCAATGCAACATCATAAACTAGGGGCTTGATCCAGATCCTCTAAACTCAAAGAGTTGAATAAGGAGCCTCTGGTCCACAACCATGCAGGACTGGATGCAAAGCTGAGCAACCACTACAGGCAGATACAAGGTGCAAAAACACTGCAGGTCCAAACTGAGTTCTTTACAGCTGCAAGAACTGCAGTGATTTCCATGAGGGCTACTAAAGCATCTGATAGAGATATTCTAGAGGTGAGAAAACTTGTAAAACTGAGTTCATAGCCCAGTACTTTGGCAAGAAGGTGCCTGCTTATGTTCCCACTGCCATGTCCCACAGCAGGGCCATGCAGAGTCTTTATGATATTGCCACCATGCCAAAAAGGTCAGGGACAAGGAAGACCAGAGGTCTCTTACATGATTCCCACAGAGTGTTTTTTTAGAAAGTGTGAGGCAACCTTTGCTCAGCTGAGCTTCCAGTAGGTTGTTGGAGATCTCATTGGCTGTGCAATATTTTTTTAAGCTTTTGGCAATAGTTGCCACCACGGCATAAAGATCTTCATGACTGAAGGTACATGCTAGAAAATATTTCTGAACAGTATATTCACTCTAAAAAGAATCCCATTAAACAGAGCTTCTGCTGCCTGAAATACTGAAGAATTACTATTAGAGTTATGCATAACCTGACATTGTGTGGTTGATTCCAGCTCTTGTGGCAGCCATTCTGTAGTCACATCCATCACTTTGTGTTACCATTTCAATAGGGTTCTCACTGGTTCATCTTGGAGGACGCAAATCCAGCCTGTACTGAGGCAGCTGCATTGGTTGCCAGTCATGATCTGGATCATGTTCCAGGTTTTTGTTTTGACATTTAAGCCATCTGCGGCTTGAGCCCCGCCTATCTGAGGGACCGCTTATGCCCCCAACAGGGCTCTTTGCTCTGTGGGTACTAATCTACTGGTGATCCCTGGCCCCAGAGAGGTATGCCTGACCTCAAGCCAGGCCAGGGCCTTTTGGGTCCTGGCCCCGACCTGGTAGAATGAGATCCTGGGAGAACTGAGAGCCCTGACGGAGCTATCAAAGTTCCGCAGGGCCTGTAAAGTGGGGCTCTTCCACCAGGTCTTGGGTTGAGGCCGGGTCTTTTAAGATCACTAGGCCCCCCTCAGGCTATGCTATATCATTGGACAAGCCCCTTTGTGGATGACTGTGGAGTGGACTAGAAGGTTTTTTTCCTGCCATCTTGAGGTTCATGGTTTTAAAGGATTGGGAGTTTTATGTATTATTATGCAATCCACCTTGAGTCCAAGGAGGAAGGTGGGCTAGAAATGTAATAAATAAATAAACAAACAAACAAATAAATAATGCATCTGTTACCTATAAAGGATTGTGTAGGAACCATATAGAACAAGCAACTATAATATACCGACAACTTGGCTGAGTGTCAATGTCAACAGCTCTACTTGTCTATAATAATACCACAGGGAAAGAAAACTCTAAATAGATCTTTTGATAGCTGAGATAAACATTTACTACCCAGTCTAGGATTCGTCAGTGTTATTTCCAAAATTTTTATAAAGCCTGGCTGAATACAATGGTGGTTCAACAACACATGTACATGTTGATTTATGGGATCAGAACCTTATATTAGAGACTTTATAGTACTATGTCCTTGGACACTCAAAGAATAATTCTTTCTGTAGCTTAATTTGTTGCAGGAGATATCTCTCCTACATAGACAGACAGACACAAATGTGAATCCCCCCCCCTCCCTGGTGAATCACATGGGACCAGAAAGGAAAGGGGAAAGTTTGGGAATGTCAGACACTTATTTATCTCCTCTTTTTTCCTAGTCAGCTCTTCCAGGTTTTTTTTTCCCCCTTGCTAAGGGTGGAAGATGACGCCCTCCTCTGGCTAAGTAGCCACTTTTCATCCATCATCAGACACCGTATAGAACTCCTTTTGAACAGTGAGGCGGGGAGCTAGAGGCAATTACTTGTGATTGATAGCACTAAATATGAAACCACATGTACCTCATCCATGAAGCATGGAATCAGAGGCATATTGTTAGTGGTGGGAGATGAATGGAACTTGAGATAACCTTGGCAAATTAGGCATATGTTAGCATTAAGCTTTGTCAGTAAGCAGGCTATAAATTACAGACATATTGTAACTCCATAAACTCTTCTAATGAATTGAATGGCAGTGGTAATTTAATGGCGAATGTAACGGCTTAGCCTTCTTAGAAAACTTAAAGCCTGAATTTCTGTATTGTGCAACAAGCCAAATTATATTAGACTGGGTGAAAGTTGGGAGTTCAATATGTAAGAGGACACTATAGATCAGAAATGCAAACGTGACTTTGGACTTGTGCCTGTATATTTTAACACGGAGTAGATAACTTAACTTGGAATTATAGTTCTGTTCAGTAAATTAAAAGGAATGGAAGAGTAGTAATGGGAGTTCTTCTTGTGCATTCTCTTAGCTCCCCCTTCCCAACAGTATGATGAAGCTAAATATATTTAAGTAATAAGACACAGCATGCAGTGCATTTCTGGACTATTACTGAACACCTTGGGTGGCGATATGAGGCACAGGGCTAGAGGCGGCATGACTTTAATCACAAGAGAAGTGCAGTAATCCCTTCGAAATGCATGGCCTGCGGTGTCTTATTGCTATTATGAAATGGAATTTATAAATAAAAATAAGACTCCTGTGACAGCTAAGCCAGGTCTCAGGAGACATTTTTAAAAAATCTATTTCAATTGATTCCCTTTGGATGGGGGGGGGGGGATGGACCTGATAACTTTCTATAGTGTGAGAGGTGGACTTAAAACCTAAATGAGTAAATTAAAGTCATTAAATGTTACTGAAAATGTATGGATATAATGAGAAGTATTTCCATATTATTTTGATCTTAGCATTTTTAATTAAAAAGCAATTGGTCTCATTGTTATTCTATAGACAAAGTTAATTGCACCAAATGTTATAAAACTTTATAAGGTTGGATTCCGTATGATAGCTAAAGAGTAAATGGAGAAGTGAAGGAGGAAGGTAGCAGCAGATGGAGAGGAGTGAGGGCAGAAAAGAAAGAGAAAGATAAGTGTCTGAGAGGGCTCCTTGCCCCCACCCAGCCCTGGCAGCAGCACAGCCTTCCCCCCAGGGCCCCCCTCCCCCCTGGCCACAGCACAGCCTTCCTGCCGGGCCCAGAAGCACACCCGGGGCCTTTTCGAGGCCCTGGGTGTGCTTCTGGGCCCGGGGGGAAGGAGTCTTCTCCCCCCTCCCCCCTGGCCTCAGCACAGCCTTCCCACCAAGCCTAGAAGCATACCTGGGGCCACTTCGAGGCCCCGGGTGTGCTTCTGGGCCCGGGGGGAAGGCCTTCCTCTGTTGGATTCCTTATGATAGCTCAAGAGTGAATGGAGAAGAGAGGGAGGAAGGTAGCAGCAGATGGAGAGGGCACAAAAGAAAGAGAAAGATAAGGGTTTGAGGGGGCTCCTTGCCCCGCCCAGCCCTGGCAGCAGCACGGCCTTCCCACAGGGCCAAGAAGCACACCCGAGGCCTTTTCAAGGCCCTGGGTGTGCTTTTGGGCCCAGGGGGAAGGCCTCCTCCCCCCCCTCCCCCCTGGCCTTGGCGCAGCATTCCCGCCGGGCTTAGAAGCACACAAGGGGCCTTGAAAAGGCCCCAGGTGTGCTTCTAGGCCTGGGGGGAAGGCCTCCCTCTGTACTCACGCTGTTGCACCAGGCTGGAATTCTGGCCTGTCCGACTGGTTTGAACTCTTGTCTGTCCTGGTGAGGGCCTCTTCTGATTGGGCACTCACCTGGACCATTCCTGCCCACTCTCCACCCACTTAGCCCTTAACCAATTATTTATACCGCTCCCCGAGCGGTTTAAAGATAAAGATCCCCATGGGCCACCTCCCTTAAGTACCCACTTTTTAAATTAGTATCTTACAAGTCCTATATATTACAAATTCACTAACCAGAGTAGAAGGGACCATTTATCCACAACTTTCTTTAATAGAAGCTCATTATTCATAACCTAATTTGAAAATTACTTCAGTAGAATGGCATGTGAATCACCCAAGCTTCGCATAAAAACATGACCTCTGAATAATATTAGTTCCTGATTTCTTTTTTTAAAATATTATTACGATCTCTTCCTCTCCATTTTCTTAATGGCTTCTTCATGACAAAGGCAAAATTGAATGAGCGTCGCAGGCCTCTGTAAGATTTGGAATTGTATTTTCCTAGAGAAAATCAATAAGAAATCAAAACTAAAAGCCTAGACTTTTTTTTCTTTTTGCAATAATCCATCTTCAGTTCCACTTTTATATTTAACCTTGGGAGTAAATGAATACATTATAACTAAGTAGGCTGATAAATGCACGCAGATGTCTATATTTTGATCAGACAACACTGTTTTTATCAGCAATGGAAAGGAATGCAATATATTAAAACATCTAAAGAACATCTAAACCAAACATAAAGAACAGAGAAATCCCATTAGATAATATATATCAAACATAACCAGAGTGAACTTACATGAAGATATGGCACATGGTCACACTCACAACTTATTGCTGAAATTAGGTACAAAAACAAACAAACAAAAAAGACAATCTAGAATCTCCTATGTAATGGATTTCCAGGAGGCTAAACAGAAAGATTTTTCTCTTTGTTTCAACACAATTTCCCACTATCACACTGCACCAGGGTTCCCAGCAGGAATTTTTTTAAAGCTCAAGATATTATAATCTAGACATCAGTATAAACTGATGTAAATTTTCAGGCACAGGATTGCTTATTTTATTTATTAATTATATTTATATACCACCCTCCCCTTGCAGCTCAGTGTGGTTTACAGAGAACATGGAAGAACATAAGAATAAGTACACATCAGATAATAGCGACAGCAGTAACAGAAGTATCAATAACATTCTAACTAATGGTATCAACATTAACATATTAACTGTGACCCCATAGGTGGGTCAGTTCAGGATTGCCCTATGATGTGCTTGATGGGCATGTCTGTCTAGGAGGAGGGGTTCTGGGGCCCCAGTCAATGTTGTTGATTCAGTTGACCTCAACCAAATGTCTGGCAGAAGAGCTCCATTTTGCAGGCCTCGTGGAACAGTGTTATTTTTAAAACATAAACAAGACCCAAATTTATTTCTGAAAAAAACAAAACCATGGTAAATATGAACAACTAAGTAGTGTTATGTTAGGTTTTACACAGTACATGCCTCAAAAAACACTCTCTCATGCAGCTTTATCACATGCCTGTGCATGTTGCAACTATGTTACGCGCTGAGCCTACCAAAACCCTGTGGCCTACGTTAACACCTCTATGCACTCAGTTCTTTGTACCAGAAATTTATTTATTTATTTATTTATTACATTTTTATACCGCCCTCCCTTGCGGCTCAGACTGGTTTAACCCAAAGATCCTTTATTTCCTAAGATCTTTAATTCACCCTTCTTTCTCAGCCTTACAACCTAACTTCTAGAAGAAGAAGAAGAACGGTTGGTTCTTATATGATGCTTTTCTCTACCCGAAGGAGTCTCAAAGCGGCTTATAGTCACCTTCCCTTTCCTCTCCCCACAACAGACACCCTGTGAGGTGAGTGAGGCTGAGAGAGCCCTGATATCACTGCTCGGTCAAAACAGTTTTATCAACGGCATGGCAAGCCCAAGGTCCCCGAGCATTTGGGGGAGTGCAGAATTGAACCCAGCGTGCCAGATTAGAAGTCTGCACTCCTAACCACTACACCAAACTGGCTCTAACATACTTTCCCAGTCAGATCTTAATTGTTACGAGATATTAGTCTTATCAGCTGATCCAGAGTACTGCTTTGATTGGCTCCTGTGTCTCTGGGATACATTTTTGTACTCTGCCTGTCATGTCAGCTCCCATTTTGGATCATTCTGTCAAGGTGAGCAAATAATTTTTCTTACATATGCCAGACTTGAAGATGGGAAGCAACATTATACCCATTTGGACATTATTACTGTACAGGAAGTTCATAATGTTTTAATTAAATAAACAATCTGCTGTGTTTACATAGTGATGAAACCCAGTTAAAAATACTATGGATGCTACTTAACATCTGCCCTAGTTCATGCAGATCTATTTGTCTTATTTGAAAGCTAGATCTGAAAACTTTGTTGACATTTTGATCCTTCCATTTTAGGAAGGTACAGTAATTTATGACATCCAACTGAGAAAAACTATGTACCACAGGCTGCAGGGTAGTTTGTACAGTTTGAAGTTAACTTTTTCACAACAACATTGTTAGAATACAACGGTTAGTGCATGGAAGCAGCATTTTTCCTGATAAGATCCTTGTTCATAAAGCAAAACAGATAACCAGGGCCTAGGACCCAGACATAGTTTCTCTTCGGGGAAGAACCTTGAGAAGGCATCTCTTGCTATTCCACCGAGAACAAGCTCCCACATATCCCTCTATTCCAGAAGCAAAGGACAAGATCCTGCAATGGGCTCGCAGCTATCAAACAGGCAATCTCATGAGAAAGCCTGAGCAGATTTGAAGGCTGAATCTACATACAGTCAGCTTTAGTACTGCTATAGCAGTTCTATGGAGTCAATGAAGTCAAACCAACTCAATGGTGCCACTGTGGCCTATTATGCATGGCCGCTGAAACGGCGGTATGGAGAACGAGGAGGAGGAAGAAGCGAAGCAAACCACTTACGCACGGGACGGAATGCAATGGTGGCAAAACCCAGAGTATGCAATTATAATTGGCCTGTGATACTGGAGTGTTATATTGGTTTAGCACTGTATTACTCAATTTAGAACACCCCCCCCCAAAAAAAAAACCTTCAAGAAAGATTGTATGGCAAAAAAAAAAAAGGAGGGAGGAGCACTGTTTGAAATGACCATAGCATTTCAGGGACTGCTAATTACCTGAAGGAAATTTGCTGTATGAAACCCCTGTCCCTGTATTGCTTTACTCAAAATTGGGCCAATGACAAATAAGATCCACTTTAGAAAAACAATGTGAAAATCTTCTATAACTGGGTCTAATCAGGCTTGTGTTTATTTTTTACAAAGCAGCAGGCTGGTAATGACTGGTTTGTTAAGACTTTGGATTCTGACAGAGATAAACTTACTCAGGGTGAAGTACAGGAATGACTTCGTAGTGAAAAGTTACCGTTTAGGGCAAAATTATTTCTGTTATCTGAAAGCAATTGAGTCAATACGCTGTACCTGCAACCACTTAACAATAATAAGCATTTTGAGGAGAAAATAAACCCATACTACTGTTCTTTTATAAATCTGCCTCCTGTGTTTTAGTGCCCTTAAAAGAACTATAAAAAGTTGCCTCACATGACTGAACTCACTATTTAACAGCTATTGAAATAAAACTCTAAGCACATCATTCTAGAATACCACAGAGAGATCGAACAGGAGAGAACTGCTACTAACATGCATAATTCCATGTAAATGTGTAGGACCCATTACAGACTCATCCCCAAGGATTCTATATTACCCATCTCTTGAGACTGTCTCCTAATATTCTCTATTGTATTCTCTATTGTGGCCCAGCCTGGTGAAATGAGTTGTCAGTTGGGCTCTGGGCTCTGATGGAACTACCTAATTTCCCCAGGACCTAGAAAATGGTGCTCTTCCACCAGACCTTCAGTTGAGACCAGAACCAACTAGAGCCCAATAAAATCTACAGGTGTCCCTCTATTAATCTCTGGGTTATTCCCTGCACCAAGTTAGAACCCAATGGAACAGCAGTCGGCAAGCTTCTCCTTGCCGCGGACCACTGCGGAGTGGTGAGCAGGCCGGGGGCAGCCTGGGGGCCCGCGCACGCGCGGCAGCTCCAGCGCAAACGCGCGTGTGCGGCAGTCTGCACATGCGCGTTTGCGCCGCCGCCATGCCGGCGGCCGCGGCTTCCCCTCCTGGCCCCTCCGGGCCACGAGCAAATCGGCTGCTAAAGCGGCCGATTAGCTTGCGGCTCGGCAAGCTTCTCTTCCCTCCCCTCCCGAAGTGAGAAGCTTGCCGGGCCACGAGCTAATCGGCTGCTTTGGTGGCCGATTTGCTCGCGGCCTGGCAAGCTTCTCGCTTCGGGGGGAGGGAAGACGGAGCTGCGGCCCAGCGCCAAGGCCTTTGCAGCCCGGCGCCGGGCCACGGCCCGCGGGTTGGGGACCACTGAGATAGAATATCATACTGTCTGTGAAACGAACCAGAAGGTGGATCGATAAATCGATGAGCAGAAGTAACAGAGCAAAATAAGTTGATGTAGTGGTTAGGAGTGCAGACCAGCTGGGTGACCTTGGGCTCATCACGGCACTGATAAAGCTGTTTTGACCAAGCAGTAATATCAGGACTCTCTCAGCCTCACCCACCCCACAGGGGAAGAGGAAAGGGAAGGTGAATGCAACCCACTTTGAGACTCCTTCTGGTAGAGAAAAGTGGCATATAAGAACCAACTCTAATGATAATGATAATGATAATGATATTTTGACTATGATTTTATAAACAATGTACATGATGTAAACCACCTTGAGCCTGCATGCGGGGAGGAGTGGTATATTAAAACCAATAAATAATAATATCATAAAACCTTATGAATAATTTACGTAAGCATTGCATACATCTCTTTTTTATGTTAACAAATATAGCAAATTAAAGTGGAATGCCATACTGCACCATTATTACTGTTTGTCCTGTTAAAAATGACAACTTAAAACCACTTAAGAACAATGACGGAGAGAGCACAGAAAGTCAGTGAGGGAAATGGAGGTCAAACTGTGTGTATTAAAGGCTGAAGGCAGGCAGAGCAGGCATCTTGCAAGGGATTACAACTGGAATTTTGGCTTAAAGGAGAAAACAAACAGAACTTTCTAAAGTAAATTGGTTCCCCCCCCCATATTTGACATTGAGACATACTTTAAAATGTACATTTCTGTATGTCCCAGAAAGAATACCTCAATGCACTATTAGTAATTATATCGAGCAATGGAAGTACTTTAGTGCTACCTCATCATGATAGACATAAATTGTTACAGTGGAATGAAGTCATGCTATGGGGGGAAGGGAGGCTGTTGGCGAAGGTGCATTTGTTAAAGGGTTTTTTTTTTTTGCCATCAGTAAACATTTCCGCCACCTTTATAAAATGCCCCCCCCCCCCATAGCAAGCCTTCATGTTGGTGTACATCCCATAAGAAACAAATACAGGAATAAGAACTTCTCATAGTTCTTCTGTGGGCAACATGTGGCATTCTTTATTTCATTGAATGGCTGCTGAAATATGAATGAGGATACTGACCACACTCTTAAACCTTCTAAGGCAGTAGAACAGGATGCCACCACAATGAGTTTTGCCTTGGAGTTTTCAGAACTGGTAGCAACTGTCAGCACTAAGGAGAATAGCCACGGAAGAAAATTAACCGAGTAACGTTTGAGGAGAAAAGAAGGTGGGAGTAATGTCAGGATAGATTGATGGGACTCCACCGTCTTTAATATCCTTGGTTGTGGATGTTTATTTTGTATGTCAGCTTTTCATATGGTAGATGCTCATCACAAATATGGCTTCTGTTTCTGAAATGTTGATTTCCAGTGTTTTATGACTGGACATCAGATAAGTGAACAGATAACTTGAAGATACTGAAAATAAAGCTGAGCTAGTGTAAGCTGAGCCCCTGATTCAAACAACTGTTCTGTGAAGAATGTGAGAAGCTTCTGATTGTGCCAGGTAGGAGCTGAGCAGCTTCAAGCTCAGTAGTAATGTTCTCAAAGGACACCAAAGGAGCCTTAACAACTTTCTCCTGAGCATTTCTGTCACACACCTAGCATCACTAATTATATAGTGTACAGTGTCCATGTACATGTAAGTAATCCATATGTCTCCTTTCTCACTCTTTTCTCCTACAAAGAACTATGATTTGCAGTCTACATCCATTTTGGAATGAACTTAATCTTAGCCTGCACAGCTATGTATAAAGCAAGTGACATCTTCAAACGGTGAGAAAAATGAGCCAAAAGACTCTGAGTCATTAAGCTCACATTAACTACATGTTGTCACATTAACTATAGGGTGTAGCACCAATTTTCTCTTCTTTGTCATGATCTAACACTATCTTCTTTTTGTGTACATGCTGCACACATCACACCATTCATGATATAGGGTGTCCTGCTTTCTGTTTTTACCCTTGCCCTTGATTCTCTCAGGGGTTCTTTTTTTGTTTTTTTGTTTTTTTTGCCACTTGCACTATTTTTTGACATGAGATTTGGAGCTCATGAGGAGGAAAAAAATAATGCTTACAATTACACAGACATTTGCACCTGAATGTATTTCTAGTAGTAAAACAAATCCTCCAGCCTGCAAGTAACTTGGAATTTCTCTTCAGTTGTTTCAGTTCTAGTTTAGTGCAGATCAAGAAATCAAGTGAGCTGAGGGAGAGTGGCTGCCTAAAACTACACTACAACCTGAGAGCTATGGAATAAAAATGACTGTGTTGGGCTGTAGCCAAAAACCCATGGCAATAGGAAACCTAAGTCTTCAAGAGGCAAATCTCTTTATTTATCTATTACCCCAAAGATACTTTTTGCTTTCCACCACAAAAGTACTTTGTATAAAAGTTTACCACAAGACCTGTAAATTAACAGTATAAAACCCTACCAAACAAAACCAGACTTGTTTAGCTAGCCTGTTTAAATATTGTACAGTATAGTACAGTAGGGGGCAAGCAAGATGGTGATAAGAGTGGAGCACCTTTCCCATGAGGGAAGGCTAAGGAGTCCAGGACGTTTCAGTTTCGAAAAGGGATGACTAAAAGGGGGGGGGGGGAGGGGGAAGGATAGAAGTTTAGCAAATTATTCATGAGGTAAAGTGAGTGAATAGAAGGAATTTTCTCCAAATATTAGAATCACCAAATACTAGAATTTGGGGGAGGGCACTCAATGAAGTTGGTGGGAAACATACACTGTACAAAATAAATATTTCAAAGATTTTCACATTACCATTCTAAACCATGTTATTCATTGTTGGACCCAATTTTGAGTAAAGTGACACAGGGATGGGGTTTCAAACTGAATTTCCTTCTAAACCAATATAGCACTGTTGAGATGCCTTGACTCAATTGACTCAGTAGGGTTGCTGTAAGATGGAAGTGCTATTTTGGTTTACTGCAATAGCGCTCAACTAAGAACTAAGTCTGCAGAAGATTGTGTGGCAAAAAAGAATGGGGGAGAAGCGACATTGTAGGAAGTGCTATGGACATTTTAAACCATACACTATAGTGATTCAGAAGTGGGGTAGAAAACAGAAGAAATCAGTTTCCCTCAAAACCACCTGAGTCATGCTTTCCTAAGCCAATGCAATTAAGTTTGTATGAACAGGTAAATAAATTCCACCAGCAGCTGGTTACTAAAACAGGTCTGTTTGAAATGACAAAATCCATTAGCAACCAATTACTAATGCAGATACAAAGGCCGATTGAAAACAGACTTTATTGAATAAATGATGGCACTGTAGAATTGTCTGCCGGTATATGTAGTGATGGCCACAAGCACAGGTGGCTTTAAAAGACAAATTCATGGAGGAATAGGTCCATCAATGTCTACTAGGCATGATGACTAAAGGGAACCTTGATAGTCAGAGATAGCAAACCACTGAACATGAGTAGCAACATCTGGGAAGGCTTTTCCTTGGATGTTTTGTTTGTTGGCCTCCTAAGGCTACTGGCTGGCCACTATGAAACAGTATGTTGGACTAAGTGGGCCACTGGTCTTATCCATCAAGTCTCTTGTTATATTCTTTTGTAAGTCATTATTTCTATAGTAAACTGTCAGTGCCATCCTGTGGAGAGTTACTCCAGTTTAAATTCATAGTGAGTTTGGACTGAAGTAATTCTGCATAGGATTGCTCTGTTTGTAACTTCAGTTGTCCCTGCTGTTCTTGAAGAATCAAATTACACAGAAGAGAGCTTCAGAGTCTCAGATTCTGAATAATATAAAGATTAAATTATAGTGTTTACTGCGCTCTTTACATATAAATATTACTATAATCAGAAAAATATACATTAATTCTAAGAATATATAGCCACAGCCAAAAATATATGGGAAACTGTTTCACCGTTAGCAAAACTAACATTACATTTGCCATATAATTTCTAAGCTATGGGTAGAAGGTTAATCGGTCTGTAGTTCTGAGGGTTGTTTCTATCTCCCTTTTTATGGATGGGGACAATAATATTGGTTGTCCATCCCTGAGGTTAAAAGACTTGATAATACAAGAGCCCACCAATCAGAAAATGGGTTAATGCAGTAAAACCTTTACTACTAACATTGAATAATTTTCATTGAGGTGAGAAATACGATGGGAAAAATAGCTGGGAGCTAGGGCCCCAAAGAAAAGAAAGAAATCAGAAGGAGAAAGATTAGATTCAAGCCCAGCAGCAATTTAGAGACCAACAAGATTTTCATGCTATAAGCTTTTGAAAGTAAAAAAGAAACCCTTCAACTAAGAGCCTGAAACTCTTGCTGATTTCTAAGGTGGTACTGAATCTAAGTGTACTACTGTCCTACTGCAGATTAACATGGCTGCCCTATAAAACTTATTTTTGATGTGAAAAAGAATGAGTAAGTGCACCTTCTTCTATTCCTTTTTTACCTTATGATGATGCATTTTCAGCCTTCAGATTCATGGAGGACAGAGTTTGCAGCAGAGAAATGGTAAAGGATAGCTACATCAGAGGTATGATAAACTCTTTCCCTTCTTGGTCCTCCTACTCCAAATGGCTCCCAGTAATCTCAAACCACCTTGGGATTCAAATGGTGTGCTTATGAGTTAAATGAAGATAAAGAAGCAAATTGGTGCATAGGGGGAAAAGTCTTTAACAATTGTAAAACCCATATGCATTTCCTACAGATAAGTGAATGTATGGGTACAGAACTAAAAATAATCTGAAAGTAGATTCCCCCTGATGATTCCGCACACGAAATACGTAGCAGTTGTACAATTAAAGGCCCTTTCCCCTCTACACCAATTTGTCTCTTTGTCTTCATTTTGCCTTGGTGTGGCTCACTTTACTCCTCATTGCATATTAAGCATACATCCCTTTTAGTGCTGCTTCTCTCTTCTAAAATATGTTCTCCCAAAGTAGTTTTTCTTTTTCTAATTCTGAGTCATTATTGTACAGCATCAATATGTAATTGATTGGTTAATTTCAAGAGTACTTATAAAAAGCATTTAATTTAGTTCCTTATTTGCACAATTTACACACCACCTTTTTGCCCAGTGATGGTCACCAATGTGGGTAACAATAGAACATGAAGGAGAAGTCATTGAGAGAATTGTTAGTGGCCAGACCCCTCCTCACTTTGAGGGGAAACATCCTTCTTCAACATCACCTCCAGAATGCATTGCATTACCATGCAATCACCTCACCTGGCTGAAATCTATAAATGGATGTTAGTTGCTTCCAAACTAACCAAATTGTGCTGTCTGTTCCCAAGCAGAAATGGAACTATACATGCGAGCCAAACACCATGCTTCCAGGAGTTGTCTTATCCTTCCCTTCTTGCCTACACAACTCACTAACAGCCAATAGCTTGCTTCGCCTAGTTAATATCCTGCCCTTCTTCTAGAGATGCTAGTTGTTTCTTCTGCAGACTTTTCCATATTGTGACAGTAGCTATACTTGCTAATACTCACTCTCTTAAGACCTGTTCACCCCTGCTTTCTTTTAGTTTAAATTCTTGTGTGAGCGCTTCATTTATTTTATGTGTAAGTTTGATTAGTTTCTTTTACATTATTTCTCTTAATAAAAACCCACTTTATTTTCATCTGGATTATTTTAAGAGTTTCTAAGGGAATAACTCTGGTATACACTGGCAGAGATCCCATTATTACCCCCTCTCACTAACTAAATTTCCCATTCCAAACTGGGTGACAGAATCATAGAATCATAGAGTTGGAAAAGACTCAGTGTCATCTAGTCCAGCCCCCTGTAGAATGCAGGAAACTCACAACCACCTGCCCATCCACAGTGACACTAATTCCATGCCCAGATGATACCTCCCCAAAAAAACAGAATCCATGGCCAGAGTGGCCGGGAAGAAATTTGTCTCGCAACCCCAAAATGGTGATTGTCATTTCCCTGGACAGACAAATTAAACAAATAAACAAAGTTGTCAGGCACTAGTGAAACCCAGTGATAGAAGGGGACAGTTCTACAGTTTTGGAATTTCTACTGCACTGAAATGATGTAACTAAATAAAAAATAACCCCTCAATAAGCTATTGATGTAGCACATTTGGGTGTGACAACTGATCCAAGTGCCGTAGCTTTGAGATGAACCATGCCTTGATTTTGCATTTACTGTCTGGTCCTATAAGCTGCTGCAATAACATAGCACAGGTTCTGTTTGGTTTGACTCTTTTTTTCTTATAAAGAAATAAAATTAATTTGTAATCCAGGGGGAGGGAAAAATACAACTTTTGACATGGCTCATCTATCCTACTTTGCAGCACTTCCTAAATGGAAAAAAAAAAGTTAAGGGGACAATTGAACACAGACTATAGAAAATGTTTTAAAAGCCAACAACAATATATCATAAACAGCTCAGTAAATAATAGTGCCATTTTCTTAGTTAATACAGTGTTATAACACCTGAATACATTCACATGCCTGATTAAACATTAACAACATAAACCCATAAAAGAAGATTATAAGTTACAATATCTCTTTTCAGGTAACAGCATATTAACCACTGTTGTGTACCTCTTCAATTACATTCCTTTTATTTATGCTGTTGTGTAAAAACACTATTCCTGTTTTTAAGACAAATGATTGTATTATATAGTTTATTCATTTCCAAATACAAGTCCTCGTGCATAGGTTCAATATGAAGCTCTGCTCAAGAAAAATGGTGATGAATGCTTTCTTTAAACTGTCATAAAATTATGTTTTGTATATGTTTATTACTGAGTCATTCCACCATGTGCTAATTCCCACACAATCTTTATCATGCTACCGTCCAAGGCAAGGGTTGCACATGGTCAAAAATCAGCAGATAGATCCCATGGAGCATTTCTGCATATCAGTAAAAATAGCATTATGCCAGCTGAATGGCAGAGTGCTAAATTTTATCATGCTTCCCAGACCCTCCTCACCTTTTATTTATTTTATTTATTTTATTAATTTATTATTAAATGTATACCGCATCTCTTGCAACATAGTTGCCTCAAGGCAACTTATAGAATAAAACTATTAAAACAACAATAACATTCATAATAATATCCCTTAATTAATTAAGATAGTGATAACAAAATCTCCCCAGTCCAACTTGCCAATTCCAGCTAACCCCATGTCTTGATCTAATTCTAACCCTCGGATGCTCAGATACAGTGGGATCGGTTTTGCCTTTGTCTTCCGCCTTTTTGCACATCTCACCCTCCATATCTGCTGCTGGAAATGGTGGAAGAGAGCAATGTGCCTTATACATGTTGCACTTCCACCTGTCAATCAGTTTAGCCAATCAATCCCCTTTCTCCATATTTTAAAGGTCCTGTGATGTCTGCTAATTTTTTTTTAATTCATACTTCTCCGTTGCAATACCTATGGAATCAAAAATGCATAGTGCTTTTCAAATGCCACCCCTTATGGGATCACAAGTCCTTTGATACATGTAAAAATTAATATTGTTCCTGATTTTTTTGGGGGAGGGGTAGAAAACTTTCCAGAGGCATGCTTTATGTTACAAATGTGAAAAAAAAATATTTCTGTCATCACTTGTATGCATGTCCGCCTATTCGTTGCTCCAGGAAGTTAGCTATTTTAAAAAACAAATTCCCAGAGGGAGGCGGGTGCAAGAGCAGGATGAAGCAGGCGACTTTAGTGCGTTTGAGCCTCCATACCTTCCTTCTGCTGGTTGCCTGCATTTTACAGACTGTATTTTTGTTTTCAAATATACACCAAATAATAGCACAACCCAACATATGTTTTTAAATAATCAATGAAAAGCCCAAATGACACAATCCAGGCACCTTAGACAAAAATTGTGTAGCTTTCTCTATGTTCAATGTCCTTCATAAACATTAACACAGTAAGCCTTACAGCAGCTCTACAAAGTATGCCAATATTTATTTAGTTAGTTTATGGGCTAGCTACTATAATCAGGAAGAAATGGGCTATTAATCTTTAAGTGTAGAAACAAGAAATATCTGTGATAACTTTAACTGGCTCCTTTTAGCAGTTTTATTGTTTTTAGCCTATGACTGGTAAGACTGAAAGATGTTATTTTATAAAATCTTAAACTGCTTTTAGCCTTTTTTATTAATATTATATAAATGCTGTATTTCATGATGATATGATTCAATTGTTCCTGTTTGTAAATTGTATCTGTTTTTATCTATATTATATCTGTACTATCAAACAAACACCTTTAGTGCATAAATACCTGTACTATCACTATTGGTCTATGACTGTGAATAAATGAATAAAGACACAATAAATATAAATAAAACAAAAAACAGAACAAAAAAATCCCCCAATTAATAAAATAATGAGTCATTTGGAAAATTAAAACGACTGGCCATCTCCCTTGTTCAGGCTTTCTCAACCAGGTTTTCGTTAAACCCTGGGGTTTCTTGAAGGCCCTGGAAGGTTACCAGAATGGCTGGGAATTAATTTTAATTTTTTTTAAATATTTGTTAAACATTTATCAGGTGATATGACAATATATGATCAGGTCGACCCACCCACCCCTCCCAAAATGGCCATGATGGTCCTGGGGGGAGTGGGAAGGGGGGGAGGGGTCCCAGGTGGGCATGTACACAGCTATGCTTCCCAACCATGTTTTGTAACATTGTGCCACTTCTGGGGTTTCTTGAAGCCTGAAGAATGTTTCAGGGATTTCTCAATAGTAAAAAAAGTTGAGAAAGGCTGCCCTACTTCATAGCCAACTTGGTGTAGTGGTTAGAAGTGCGGACTTCTAATCTGGTGAGCCAGGTTCGATTCCGCGCTCTCCCACATGCAGCCAGCTGGGTGACCTTGGGCTCAATACAGCACTGATAAAGCTGTTATGACTGAGTAGAAATTTCAGGCCTCTCTCAGCCTCACCCACCTCACAGGGTGTCTGTTGTGGGAGAGGAAAGGGAAAGTGGTTGTAAGCCGCTTTGAGACTCCTTCAGGTAGAGAAAAGTGGCATATAAGAACCAACTCTTTTTCTTTTTCAATATTGGCTAGAGGTCACATAAAACAAAACAGGAAGATCCGACAGGGCATAGATGTCCCTGGGGAGTTGATTCCAGGGAGAAGGGTCAGCCACTGAAAATGCCCTTTCCCTGATAACTGACAAGCAAGCAGTTCACCAGCCAGATTCCTACAGAGGGACCTATGATGGTGATATAAGGAGACAAAGAGGGTCATATTGGGTGAAGCAGTCTTACAAATAGTATGGTCCCAGGATGTATTCATATTGTATTCATATCGTATTCATATTGGGCTGTATTCATATTGGGAAATGAGGCTGAGAAACAAGAGCTCACCTAAGCCCACATTAATAGCAGTCCTAACCTGATCTACTTGAAAGTAAGTTTTTTTTATGGGATTTACTCACGGAGACATGTTCTTAGAATTTTAGCCTTTACTGCTAAGTAAAATGAAATACAATCCTGTGTCCTCTTGGACCACATCATGTTCTCTCAACCACTATGCTATACCAACTCCCCTTGATTTTAGGAGCAGAGTTTGTGGTAAAGATTTACACTAGTATTCAACTGTGCAATTCTAAACAGAGTTAGAGTCCTTCTAAGTCGATTCAAGTGAATATATTTAGAAGAATGAAACTCTACCCAGGACTATATTGTAGGGATGGATCATATTCAACCAAGTATGTATATCATGTATATCAAATAAGTGCACCCCTGTAACTATCTGGCACTAATTTAAAAATGACTTAGAAGAACCTGTTTTTAATATAATGAAGAGCTTGTTACCATCACTCACATTTAACAGGAATTTATTATGATTAATTTTCCATGTATAATTTTCTTTTCCTTGTAGCCAATTTAGAGTTACCAGATGTTCATCCTTCATTTGAAAAGATTCATCCATTGCAACCCTACAAAGAACACCTGAGTTCTCCTATTTCAATGATCCCATTCAATTATATCACAGGTCCACTAGCTCTTGTTTTTTGAAATTTCATCCTTTGAACACCACCACCGTCTATACCTCATTGCCGTATCTTACTGAATTGCTTTGAAATGCAGGGTACAAATTCAGCTCATTAATTTCATTGAACGAATTAAGCTGAATTGTCCGACTGAAAAATTACTATTTAAAAACACTTAATCTGACTGGATCTCATTCCTCACTACACAAAATATTGTAACTACTAGGGGCCAAGCCTGTTGCACTCAGGAATACAACAGGTGGTAGATTGGGGTGGGGTGGGGTGGGGTGGAATGGCCTGTCCCTCCCCCCAAGACCTGGAAAGGGTGCAGGCTGGAGGCCCCTGTGAAGGGAACTCACAGAAGGGGCAGCTCTCACGCAGCAGGGATCTGCAGGAGGAGGGGTGGACAATAGTGGGGGACGGAAGGCAACTGGCTGAATGCTGGACATACAGGCAAGCTGTTTGGAGGAGAAAGCACTCAGGGGTAGGACAGCTACCCTGAGTGGATGTTAAGCGCTGAGTGGCACATAATGCATGAGACATGCTCCTCCTCCAAGGCCTTACCAAAAATATATTATGTGGAACAGATAAACCCCATAATATATTAGCTAAAACCAGTGAATAAGAATTAGGTTAAAAGCAATACCAGCACTAAAAAAATACAGTAAAAAGAACGCAGTAAAACACAATAAAAACTCAGCAGTCATTAAAAATCTATATTGATTTGGATCCTTTGTACAAGTTTCATACATGCCAGTCTGTGCCACAGACCATGTTTCCACAATAAAACCCACTGATCTTGCACACATGGAAGTCTTAATGGAAGAAGAAGTGATCTTTATTTAAGGCCAAGATTACATAGTGGGCATTAGAGTCATTCACCAGATCCAAGCTGTTATATTTACATCAAGGATTAGCAGCAACAATCATGCAGGAACTCATAATTCCACATGAATTCAGGCAAACCAGAAGCCAACTGAAATTAAAATGCCTTTGCTTATCACAGGAATGACAACCAAGATGGTGCCAGATGTATATCCCAGAGAATATGGTTCCATAATCTGATCAACACTATTGAAAATGGTATTGTCCCACCAGATCATCCAACACCTATCAGTTAGTGGGTATCCAGAATAAGGCTGTGATTAATAGAATGGAAAAGATAATGTTTGTACAGGAAGACCCAACATGAGATGGATTGACTCAATAAAATAAGACACAGCCCTCAGTTTGCAAGGCCTGAGAATGGCTGCTAACAATAGGATGTTTAGAAGAATGTTAATTCATAGAGCCATCGTAGGTCAGAAGTGACTTGATAGCACTTAACAAATACACATACAAAAATCTCTCTATGAAAACAGATTTACACAGGCAGGCACTGTGTTAGTACAATGGAGGGTGTATCTTTCCACTTATCCCTACAAAAAAGTTTTGAATGCCATCTCCAAAGAATTGTTGATCTTCCCAAGAAAAGTTGTTCTAATGTAAAGATACTTGTTTGGGGCAGTTTGGAGCTATTAAAGCTTGATTAGAAAATATGTTGTTAAGGGTAGCTCCGGTAGCTCTGTCCAATAACCACAACAAAGGTACAAATGACCTCACTCTTCATAAAGTTTGCAGGGTGACTTTGGGTCAGTCTCTATTTCTCAGCCTACCTTACTGCACAGAGTTGTTGTGTGAATAAAATTGAGAAAGAATAATGTAAGCCACCCTATTTAACCTAGAATGTTGAGATGGCAAGTCACTATGGCGGCTGAAAATTCCATAGGGATGCCTAGCATTTTTGACAAATATAAACCCCAGCATCTGTTATTGTCTCTTTGGCAGCTGCTGCTGATCCTGACAGTATTGCCCCTTAGGCATTATTGGTAGCAATGATCAGAAAATGTGGTTGCTAAAACACAAACCCCCAAAGTGTCAAAAGTCCCATTGAATTTCTAACAAGCAGACTCTGGTGCAAAAAAGAAATCTCTTTATTGAAGAAATACACAAACAGGCACAAGAAGTTTCCTTGCTGAAACTGAGTTACAATTAAGCCAGCATATCTAAATGGGCACTTACGATCCCTCCCCCTGTTTTGAATCTTGGCACACACAGGCCAAGTGCAAAAACCATCCAGCAGCATTCTCACACTAAAAGTCTGTGAAAGCAGTGCTAGTCTACACAACATCCCAAACCATTTACTTCAGTTACCCAAGGCCAGGAGAGGAGATAACATGGGAGTGAGTTCTGTTGAAATTTGCTACACCACTAATCACGGTCAGCACAAACAAGTCTGAGAACATTAAGTGGCAGAGCCAGAATAACAGGTCCCAGAAACAGCTCAAGGTAAAAGAAGAACATCTAAGAACATGACAGGTCGGTTAAACAACATAGCAGCACCAGACAGGAAAACAGCTTAGGGCAAGAACATATAAACTGGTGAACAGGATCTTGACAAAAAATGTCAAGAGCTATGGTAGATGTCCACCTTATACAGAATTCCACAGTTTGTAGAACTCTCAACAGAATGCCAACCACCAGCCATGTCTGGCAGTCTCAGTAGGGTCTTGGTGAAGCTCCATGTTCTACTACTTGTTCAGACTGCAGAAACGAACCAGAGGGAGTGAGGGAGTCAGTCTCAAACACTCCAACATTGCTCCTTGTCTTTTGCAAGATCCATGCAGAAGAGGCTACCTGAAGCAGGGGAATCAGCCTTGAATTTTCATGACATCATTTCCATAGCTTTTCCCCCGCCCCTCCTTTTTTCCCAACCATTATCTTACCCAGAAAGGCAACCAGCAATTTGTTTTACTTGGGCTACTAATCAATCCATAAGAAGAATTTGTCGGTGATACAGAAGGATGCAGACATTAGAAATTAAGAGAAATTTGACATAGTGGTGCAGTGGTGGCATACAATACTAATGACAGGATCTGTGAATGAATGAAGCTGTTGGGAAAGTAATAAGTGAGCTGCATTTGACAATGTGTTGTTGAAAACCATATTGCTATTGCAAAAATATAAATATTTTACTGCATAGGCTTCCTAGCTTCCTTCTCCAGTGTTTTCTGTCGTAATTATGGGACTGACACGGAATGTGAAAAGAATATTTTTAACCAAGTGTTCGTATGATGCAGCTGTACTCGTTCTTAATCACTCATTAATGTCTCGTCAAAAGAGTACTGTACTTTTTGTTTGTTTCATTTACTAAAGGTCAGCATACTTGGAAGCAATTGTCATGCACCATTACAGACCTCTTTACATATTTTTCTTGCATTGTTCTAAGCTATCATGTGCGCAAATGAGTCAATTGGTATGCAGATTGTCTGTCATTAAGACCATTTGAAAATCAGCTTTGTCATTGGTTTAGTGTTGGAACTTCAGATTCATGCGTTTACTTCTTGAATGTGTTGTGGCAGTAAGATCGGGTTTGATGATGAGTGGTCATGCCAGAATCATAAAGGATACTTCTATACCCAGTCAAACTAAAATGAACACTGATATAATTCTTCTCCACTCCCAAATGGAACTTCGGGATGGAGACAGACACTTGTTTCTAAGAGAGTGAAACAGGGTTTGATAATACAGTGATGAAATGTCTTGTTTACCATCATGGGTTCTACCTCCACCTCCCAAAATTTTTTGTAAAACCCTAGAACAACTTGCAAACTACTATTACTATTTATTCAAGGCATGAGCTTATGTGTGCATGCACACTTCCTCAGACAATGGAACAGGTATCATAAGAGTATAGATATAAGGAGAAAGTAAATCAGTAGCAAATTAATAAATAGCATCACAACATCCAAAATATGCAGTATGATAATTCCTTGCTAGAAATGCAAATCAGTCCTTTGGATTCAACTGCCGTTCACAAAAACATTGAAGGAATAAAAATGTTAAGGTTAGTGATTAGTGGCGGACGCTTTCCCAGTTGTGAAAAGAAGTAATTAAAAGGGACATTGGGCTAGATTTAGCCAGATTTTTCACACAGTCTTTCTCATTTCCCTTAGTTACTAGACTCTCAGTCCCATGCATTCCCCCCATAGGCATCCCATGATACCCAACATAGCCTCTTGTGTGGTCAAAGTGGATCTCTTCTTCCCTCTCATCCGTGGAAAAGTTAGTTCGATCTGACAGTGGCTACTCATTGAAATGGTGTGTTGCATTCACTTCCTCTACCAAATCCATATTGGCCATTGTTACTAGAAATGTTCAGAGTACCCATTAATACTCATTTCACAGGTGTTAATCAAGGGACTCTTTTGCCCATTCCTGAAACAAGCATAGGTTAGGCAATATTTTGTGGACAGAGCTGAAATAGGAGACAGTGATGGAGAGTTTTATTGAATATATGAAAGTAACAAAGGAAAACCTAGAGAGCCAAGTGTGGGGAATTACTGAATGGCTAGAAACTACATAGCATATAAAATCACACCTGTGTTTACAAAACAAGCAACAACAAGCAAATCCAATGATCCCTAGTCAAAGCTCTCCCAGTTACACTAGATGTCTCTTCTCCTGAGTTAGTGTTAAATTTGTTTATGATGACCAAGAAGAGGGTTGGAAAAATGTGAGCTTGAGGATGAGTGTTCAGAGAGGGTTTTTTTCTCCAAGTAGCCTCTGAACTGGAAGGGGGAAAGGTAAATTTCAGGGAGCAAAGGATTTGGGAGAAGGGAAGTAGATTAAAGAAGATTAAAGAAGCAGAGCAGAAAATTTCATATGTTGCTTGGTCCAGCAGCTCAACACTCGAGGTGGAGGAATCTCAAGGGGCAAAAAGGAAAGCCTAGATGAAAAAGAGGATCTCTATCCAGCAAATTCAGCACCAGAGCAGTGGTCTTGAGGACCAGGTAAGCCTTGTCCTGTATTAGCAAAAGGACAATTGGTCCCATGCCAGTCAGGAAAACACATATATCCATTTTTTCCTGGGTGTTATTATTGAGGCCAGATTCTATTGGTGGCATTTGGAGATCCTTCCTTTCATGGTGTGTGTGTGTGTGTGTGTGTGTCATGAATCTCTACATTCTACTGTGATTGGGGGAATATCAGGATCGTTGCTATTATTTGGGAAGTCAGGATCCTGGATATAATGGCTGAATTTTAACGTTGTTAAAGTAACAAAAGCATAAAATATCCAAAAGGTTCATAATAAGAAGACGGGAACATTAGGTATCAATGAAGATGTGAGATAGATCTGAACAAGATGACTGAATTATCTGACTGGCAGAACGGATTAATGCCTGAACAAAACCTAGAGATGATGGGTAGTTTTGGCTTTGCCTACGGTTTTGTTTCCAGAAAAGTCTGCACTGTAAGACAGATTCTCATAAGGTCCTGTAAGATTAAAATCTTGCAAACCTGTTAATCATGACCAGAATTTTGATTTGTCCTCAAGAAACTAAAGAATAGGCAAGGTCTGGGTGCACAGGGCAGGGCAGGGTCTGGGTGCACAGGAAACCTGGTATCTGACCTTTGTGAACCAGTATCTTACCTGTAAAAAATTGAATTTTGTCATTTTAATATCAAACATGGAGTCTCTCCCACAATTTCAGATATTGTAAGGTCTGAGAAGTCCTGGAGGGGGGTTCTCAGAGAGAGTCAGGGTGGTCTAGTGGTTAAGACTGGCAGCTTCTCATCTGGTGACCTGGGTTTGATTTCCCGCTTCTCCACATGCAGCCACCTGGGTGACTGTTTTCACAGAGCAGTCCTGGCAGAGCTTTCTCAGCTTCACCTCCCTCACAGGGTGTCTGTTGTGAGGAGAGGAAGGCAAGGTGATCGTAAGCTGCTTTGAGACTCCCTTGGGCAGTGAAAAGTAGAGTATAAAAACCAACTCTTCTTCTCATGCATCAAAAACATGGGTCCTGATGCAGAGCTTCTTTTGGGATAACACCACATTGTGACTAAATTTGCTTGTTCAATGATGATGTAAAATAAGTTTTGAGTTTTTGATCAGATATGCACAGGAATAATTACAGCTAATTCATCACGAACTGCACACACTACATAGACTTTCATAACCCATGTCTATTATGGTTGGATCTTTCATTGACTTTTGAAGTTGCATTTCTTGAAGTATTATCAGTTAAACCACACAAAGTTGTATCATACTGAGCTCAATATTGGTGGAATGAGACACAGTGGCTGGCCTATAACCATTAGGTAAGCTTATTTTTCAGATAAGACTTGATTTGGAGTCTTCTTGGCACAAATTCTTAGTCAGGCTTGCAGTGGTAGTGGTATATTTCAGTGGTAGTGGTAGTTTCTTTTAGCTATTGCCACATATATCCATAGGGGTTATTTTATTTATATGTCATCAAACCAAATTTCTGTGCACACACAAAAAGAATTAGGCACATGGCTCTATTGACAGAGTAACAAGAACATCATTATCTGTTCAGGTGAATGTGCTAAAAATTAAGTATTCCTTGTTGCTGGGTATTGCGGGCACAAACTTTCCTATAGAGAAGAGTTGTATTTGTGCTTGTTAAGTTTCAAAAATTTCTTTGAGCATCTAAAGTTCATTTGCTTATAAATCAGGGCTGAACTCTCATTAGGTGAATCTAGGCTAGAATGCGAGGTAGAGGTGGAGGGTGCTAAAAGTAGCCCTGCTGCCACTCTACCTGCCCATGACATCAGGGTCTACTGTAGCAACCCAGACCTACTGCTTGGCCTGCAGTGAGCCAGCTCCTTTCCTCTATCCATCAGGGGAAGGAGTGGGTTGGCCATATTTGCCTCCTAATCTAGCTCTGTTGGAAAGTGTGGCACCACAGCATGCCACAGCCCAGGCCCCAGGGAAGGTGGTGTAAATGGCAGCCAGTTCCCTCTGAGCTGTGGAAAAGGAGAAGCAAGGCGATAGGTTCCCTGCCACATGAGGAGGCAAGAAACATAGTTGCCTACAAATGTTGAGTAACCTTTCTTCTTTGTTTGGGTGGGACTAGCTTCCAAGGAAGGGGGCTTAAAATCTCAAATAGATTCCCACCATGCACATTTTTGTACAAAACCTTTTTGTTGTACTGTTTTAAATGCTGAGAGGGAAATTAAATAAAAGGAGACTCCATTAGTAATTTTTAAAGGGTCCTGAAACTTAAGGTGACTCTAAAGCAGTTTCCTCTAGAAAAGCAACTTCTAGTGGCTGAATGACACAAGAAACCCCATCAACTACTAGCAATTATTTGCTGGTTGTAATAGGCTAGGCAAGCTTTCCCCAAATATCTTTAAGGGCTTTTCAATGGGATGCAATAAAGCAAATGGTGCAGAAACTCAAGGAGATAACATTGCTTCCCAGACCTAAAAAGGTCAACAATGCTAGCAAATCAATAAGAACAAGTACTATTACTATGAGATTCTTCTCTTAAAAGTCTAGCAAAGATTGACATTTACAGTGCTGAAGATAACTAGGTACCCAACCTTCGTATTGTAGCCTGGATAGTTGTTAGCCAGGTAGTTAAGAATGATTCAGTAGTACTACAAAAGAATGGTTTGCAAGTGGTAGTAAACAGTTCAATGGATGATAAAGTGTAGGATATACCTGAAAAAGGGGGGAAAGAAAATTGAGATAAAACCTATTGAATGCCAGTAAAAGACATCACCCTTCAGAAAAACCTTCTGATAAAAACAATATTTTTCTTTTTGGTAAAAGGTGGTGCCCCTCTTGAAATAATTCATCAAATCTGTGGTATTATTACTACCTTGTCACTTGGGAGTAGATTGTGATTCTTTACTGGATTTGAGTGGAATGTAATTGGTAAACATTATTTGCTATGGAGCTTTTCAAATAAGCATATTGTGTTTCAAGGTTTAAGTGTTGTTTTTCCCTCCACTATGATCTTGTGAACTATGCCATTATACTTATACAAGTAGGAGATTCTTCCCCCATTACTTCCTCATTCCCTTTCCTGAAAGGCCCCATATCCTTTTCCTGATCTGTCTCTCTTTTCCACCCAGAGCCAACATACCTTTGTCTGCCCCCTGTCCTCAGGATTCCTTCTTTCCCATTTCCTGGCAGTTACCAAGGTGCCATCCAGGTCAGGCCCAGTTGCACAGTGGAGAACCCTCAAGGACTTTGAACCTAAGTCTTCCAGAGCATAATCTGAACCTCTATCACTACATCACATGGGCTTTCAGGAAATTGTACAGATTGCCCTGACCTAGATGGCCCATGGTAGCTTGATCTTGTCAGATCTCAGAAGCTAAGCAGAGATCACCCTGGTTAGTATTTGGATGGAAGAACAGCAGGGAAAGCCATGGTTGTTACACAGAGGCAGGCAATAACAAGCCACCTCTGAACATCTCTTTAGTTGAAAAACCCTCTGGGATTGCCATGAATTGGCTACAGTTTGATGATACTTCCCATTCCCAGTTCTGCTGACTAAGGATAATACCATTGGCCTGCCTTAACAGCCCGTTTGTAAGGATTGTGGAGATAATAGAAGTGAAGTTCTTTGAGTACTTTAATTTGTGAATTTATAGACACGCCTAATATTAGTATTTGCCAAATAGTGGACAGGATCCAGACTAAATTGTCAGTTTCCACTGATTCCCCCTTCTGCTGTAAATACCCTGCATATAGTTTGTCAGGTTCCCCTAACTCCCAGGAGTAGCATTTCATGGGTTACAATGGAACAGGGGAAGGAAATTTTGTTCTGCTGATAGAAATTCAATAGCCAGCCAGCCAGACAGACAGACAGACAGACAGACAGACAGATCTGACTTTTGATCCAACCCAATATATTTTTAAAAGGTAGTTGCCAAATAAAATATCATTAAAAATAAATACAGCTAGCTGTGATGGACAGTAAACTATTAAGGTTCTAACCCAGTCTGAAAAACTTGAGTGACAGAGAATTCTTCTACTGAGAGTGTAGTTGGGAGTGGTAGTTACAAAATGATAATCAGCTGGAAAGGAAGGCTAAGTAGAAAATTAAGAACTATCCATATTCAAGCCTGAGAGAAATAGCTCCTAGAAAAGGGAGGTGATCCTATCGAGTCTGAGGGAAATAGTTCCTAGAAAAGGAGGAGCAATCCCTGTTAAGTGGTTAAAAGGGGAAATTGGAACTTGTTTGAATGTCTCTGTGTATCTGTGAAACCAAGAAGCTTATACTTGTTTATGTAAGCAAAGACTGCCAAGAAATCTCTCTCAAGTTTTAAATGCCTGCCTGAATAACAGAAACAGCTACTAGTTTATGACAAATTATCTGAAGTTTATTTTTATACAAATTTACCTTGTTCCTATTGCCTATTCACCTCCTAAGTCCTATAACTAAGTCCTATACCTGATTCCTGCCTGACCATTTCCCCCTTCAAAGTTAAATAAAACAATTTATTGTTTAAGTACCATTAGTTTATCATGTACCATTATCAAACCAGGACATAAAAAGGATTTAGCTGCTCCCTTCAGTTCCCTAGGCTGATCAGTTTTTACCAATATCTATTCAAAAGACTGTGACACAGCCAGAGAAAAACAAAGAAGAAAAGGGAAAGGGGGTTGCTCACTCAAAAAGAAGCTCAATGGAAACCCTTTGAGGGATGGAAAAATTATACTGGCCTTAAAAGTTTAATATGCTTAGTGTTAGCCAAACATCTGTGGGTAGAATGTTCTATAACTGAGGCCACAAACAGAAAATGCCCTGAATTTCAGATAATTAATTAAGACAGAAGCAGTGGTGGAATGTGGGTAGGCTTCTCCACACATTTCTTTGTAGACTATTCCATCCACACTGACTTTGCTAATGCAGGTTTAATCAAGAAAACAAAAAACAAAAAACACTGTACTCTCTTATGCTCACTCCCAGGTAGGTAGGTATAGCTCTATTCCACAAGCCTGTCATTTTGTTCAATATTCTCAGAAATTTGCCTTTTTCTTATTCATATTTTGGATAGTAAAAGAGAACGGGGAATAATGACTCGAGTTCTGCCATAGTACTTATAGCAATTAATACTAACTCATTTTTAAAGAAACTTCATGCTCATTATTGTGTACTTACAGTTTGCAACCATTTGAAGTCAATTATGCCTACCTGGCTGCTGTTAGCTGCACAGTTCTTGCTGGCATAGTCACCTCAGATCTTGACTGCTAAGTCAAGATCATCCTTAGTTAACACGTGGACAGAAGACCACAAGGAAGTCCTGAGGAAGACAATGGCAAACATACTTTGAGTGACAGTGACTTAACAGTACTACCCACCACCGTGCTTAACTTTCAGTTTCTTTTATTTTTAACATAAAGTATTTTAATATAAATTATTTTTAACCTAAACATAAAGTAGCAAAACTACTTTCAGATTTGATCATTTAAAAGCCAGCTGAAGGGGCTTTTAAGATGAACTTGTACAATAGTGTACACATGAAATACTATGTCTGAGGACTTTACTACTGCTACTCTGTTTGCATGTATGACCAACAGTTCATGTGTGAATCACACAAGGTATAGTATTTTTGCATCTAAGGAACTAGTTCTAACATTAAGTCCTGTGAGGAAACCTGCTCACCATACTTTAGTGTACCTTTCTCAGCCTTTCTACCATTGAGAAACCTCTGAAACCCTGGAAGAGATGTCAGCAGGCCACACCTCTCTGCCACATCACTGGAAGTCACACATCAGCAGAAGTGAGATCACCCAGACACTCCACTGGATGTGACATCACACTCTGTCATTCCCTCCCCCACCCAATGCCAGAAGCAGCCCATTGGCCTACTCCACTGGGCTTGGGCAGGTATCCACTGCTCCATTGCCCCCTGCCACCATCACCCCAATGCAGTTAAGTTCAAATGAAAGCACTTACCTCTCTGGACTCCAGGCACCATCAGCCAGCAAGGATATTTATGACTGGATTCCCTTTTATGACTAGGGCCCTTCTCCTCCTCTTTCCACCTCCTCCAATCCAATCATTGGCCATTGGGAGGGGGGGAGACATGTAGACATTTATGGTCATATCACCCAGTAATTTTTTAATGTAAAAATATGTTGACAATTAATTAACTCACACCCAACTGGGGAAACCTTTCTGGGGCCAACAAGAAACCCCAGAATTTCATGAAACCCCTGCTTAGAAAACTTGCTTTAATGCATGCTTCAAAGTTTTGGAGACCTCTCATTTTGGGTTCGAGACAACTCATTTTCTTTCACTATACCATATTCAGTATCCCCCAAATCTAAGACACACATAGAGTTGCTACTAGGTCTCTCCTGGACCTAGAGATCTCCTAGAATTGCAGCTGATCTCCAGACTACAGAGACCAGTTCCCTTGGAGGAAATGGCAAGTTTGCGGGGTGAACTCTATGGCATCACATCCCTGCTGAGCTTTCTCTCCCCCCAAATTTTATCTTCCCCAGGAATTACTCAAGCTGGAGTTGTCAACCCTAGGAGGACATGTTGGAGTTCTTGTTTCCAGTGCAAATATCTTACAGGTCCAGTGCTAGAAACCTAGATATACATGTTATTAGACTTACATCTGCAAATAACCCTCTTTGCATTTCAGCTCCCATCTCACAGTTTCCTGACAGTTCCAATCATATTGCTCCTTGGATATGCAAATATTTTTGACTTGAATTATTGCTACAAGACTGGATCTCTTCTGGACTGCCACATCAGAAGTGCAAAGTTTTAAAAAACACATTTGCCAGCAGGAACATATAATAGCTAGGAATAAAGGTTAAGTGTGACAGAAGTATGGGTATTTTTGTAATTTGCATTTTATATAGCCCTATCAAAAAGAAAGCACAACAGACTGTCTATTTTATGATGATAAAAGAGTTATAATAAATCTATTGCAGAAGTATAGCCAATAGATTTGGAGTTGTGTCAAACACTGATAGTTGAATTATGCTAAGGTACCACTGAACGACCCACCTTAAATTATTTCAAACAACACAAGAGTATGTGTTGTGCAGAAACTCTCCCGAAGCACCACTGCTTGTTGCTTTGTGGAGTTTTCGTGTTTAATTATTCTGATTTTAAAGAGGAAGAAAGGTTTACCAACCTTTTTAACTGCTCTCCAATGGCCATTCCTCTCAATCGATATGTCTTTCACAAATATTGTGAAAGGAGAGGCACAGATGTTTTTTCTGCTGTTCAGTGAAAACAGTAGATATGTTAAAAGAACCATCCCCCCAAACCCAGGACTGTTGCCAAACATAGAGTATATCCATTCCTTTGGCAAAGTGTGTATACTGAATGCCTGATGAAGTGAGATTGCTGTCTCGCTTTCTCCTTCATTACCACATGTACATGGCAAGATGTCTTATCAGGTACTAATGGCATACACTCAATGTACACCTCATTCCCACCTTGTCCTGTGGATCCTGCAATTAAGGGTGGAAGAATTGCTCATATTAGTTCTATGGGAGCACTTGCTTATGTTTGATCTGCAATGCAGGGTGCCCAATCTCACTATGTTCAGTATGCTCAATTATGAATAGGCTTCTGCAATCATGCAAAACCTCACAAACTCAAGTCTTGGTTCCGTTTTTATTCCAGCAAGCATTCGAGTTAGGAGAACTGAAAATAAAGGAAAGTTCAGAACTGGAACACCATTGTGTTGCAAATGAAGCCTCCTGACTGTTAGTCACAAAGTAGGCCTGGCATATCACTGCAGTTGATTCCACCTTCTCTGAAAACTACGCTTTGTCAAGCTGATGGTGTTTACATTTTATTATGTCATGTGTATTCCACCCCAGCAGCTCGTTGTGTGCCCAGGCCAAGTTACAGGTCCACAGGAGAGATATTTCATCAGATCAAACCTACAAGCCACAGAGTGACACAGAAATACATGCTGGAGAGCTGGTAAAAATCTCTTTGTGTGCTGGTAAACTTTTTGAACTCGTCTATACAGCTGGTGTCTCTTGTTTGCCAAATCATTTTGCTCTTGCAGAGAATGAATACACAAGAACCATAGAATGCCTTTGCTCAGAGCCACTCAGTGCAGCTTTTCATGTAGAGTTGGAAATAACCATAGCAGAATCCACAGGACAATTTCAGTCTGGTATTAGCTAGCAAAAGGCTCTTCAGAAAGCCTCTCTTTACAACTGTACAGTAATATGGTTTCAAATGAATTGTCAAAATTATAGGATGGTTTGTGTCAATGCAATTCTAAGCAGGTCTGCTTGGAAGTAGGCCTCATGTTATTCCACGGGGCTTTCTTCCAGGAAAACGTTCTTAGGATTGCAGCCGGAATCTCTGTATCCATTTGATCAAAGATGCCTTAATGCAGCAGTTATGCCAGCACCAGCCGACCACCAAATCTTTACCCCCAAATGATGGGTTGGTGTAAGGATTTGATCAAATATTGAAAACACATTAGGTAAACTGCCCTGGGATTATTCGTGACAATGGGGCCAGGACTATTATTTGCTGCACAGGAAACCAAACTGGTCTTAGCAGGGTTAAAACTTTCAAACTGATAGATAGATGTCAGAACTAGGGGATCCTGGGCCTGCTGGTGAACAGGTGAGTCACACCTACCACAGCTCCTGGAGTGACTCCCCAGTGAAAATATCCAGCCATTGAATAAGTAAATAGGCCTTATCTGCCAAGGCCTAGTGACAGTGGATAGACACCAGATCCACCCAGTATGATCTCAAGATATGACCTCAGTCCCTGGTGACAATTTACTTTTCAGAGGCAAAATGAGTCCTAGGGCTGGCCTGCAGCACTAGCAAGGTCCTTACCTGGTTACTCAGGTTTGGGGCCACCTTATCTATGTGGTTCGTTGAAGTTCTTGAGATTGCTGGCCATATAAAGAAATAGTAGGAACACTAAAAGGTAAAGGTATCCCCTGTGCAAGCACCAAGTCATGTCTGACCCTTGGGGTGATGCCCTCTAGCGTTTTCTCGGCAGACTCAATACAGGGTGGTTTGCCATTCCCTTCCCCAGTCATTACCATTTTACCCCCCAGCAAGCTGGGTACTCATTTTACCAACCTCGGAAGGATGGAAGGCTAAGTCAACCTTGAGCTGGCTGCTGGGATCGAACTCCCAGACTCATGATCAGAGCTTCAGACAGCTGCCTTACACACCCTGCACCACAAGAGGCTCTAGTAGGAACACTAGTTCTATTTGGGAGTGCTATTTGGGAGCCTAAGCATCATGAATTAATGGATGGAAAACTATCCTGAATCTCAGAGGATTCTCAGAGACCTATACTTATCCTTGGAGAAGAGGACCCACCTCCCCAAATACTTGCATTCATCCTGGTAGTCCACTCCCATTGGCTTGCCAGTACCTTGGCTGTACAACATTCACTTCCAATCAAGCCAAGGCAGGTGGTCTGTTCCATCTGGTGCTCCATTTTCCAGAAATATTCAGAGCAAACTGCCAAGGAGATCACCAAATTGATGCATGTCAAAGTACATGCTGGAGGCACATTGTGTTGGTACCAAACCCCAGTGGGAGCAACCATTTTTGTGAACTATAGGGAGCTAAACAAAGTGGTACACTTTGAGATGTACTTTATGCCTTGAGCAAACATCCTTATCAACCCATTGTGATCTCTGTAATTTCTCTCCGCTATTAAGCTCACCAAGGGCTATTTGACAGGGATCAGTGCACCAGGAAGATTGATAGAAGAGTACATTTGCCATCTTACAGTTATTTCAGTTTACAAAAATGCCATTTGAACTATATGGCACTGTTGTCATATTCCAGAGACTTCTTCAAATCTTGGAGGACTGTCATGCCCAGCCTATACAGAAGACATCATCCTCTGAAACCAGATTGGCAATCCCATCTATTCTGCCACAAGAATGCTCTGTAAATCCTGTATAAGATAACCAAACTAACAGCTACACTCTTCCAAAAAGATGAAGGGAAAAGGCAACTCTTTGAGAAGTTTCACAGTCATTTCAAACACCACACTACCATGATTTGGAAACACCAAGAACACCTGAAAACCAAAGAAATGAGTAAAAAGAAACCCAAACAAATAGCTGAGCCCCTCTTTCAGAACAGGACACATGAACTTTGTTTCAAAAGGTAAAAAATCTTTTAGCAAATGGGATTCAAAATTGTTGTGAGGGAAATGATACAGAAATGATACTAAACGGGCAGCTAAAATGCTTGTACAACTCTTAAAGGGGTCTGTGTTTTGGTAAAGAAGTCCAATAAAACTCTGAGGTAAATGTTCAGAAGAAAAGAAGCAAGAATCTCACCTCAGTCATACTATAGTTAATAACATATTCACTTCTTTGGAAGAAAGGTTGTAACAGCAGGGTCACAGTTGGGGGTCATTTTACTTATTTAAACTAAAACATCCTATTCATAAGGCTACTGAACACTGTTTTTTCTTCTGTTAAATAAAACATGCAGTTCTGCGTTCAACCATGTCTTATCCACCCAGTCAAATATTTAATAAAAGGGGACTAAAATTTACCTCATAAATACATCCAATCCAATATTGTTTATAAAGATGTCTGAAGAAGAGACCTGTGAGGATACGTGCTACCAACATTACATCTATTCGTATCATCATGAATGTGGGCAGTTGGTGATTCTGAGACAAACAGAGCTAGTCTGAGGGAGAGGCCGTTTTTGAAAAGTTCTAAGCAATTACAAAGGCCCCTGAGGTGTTTCAATACAACCTAATCCTAAACATGATGTCTTGACCAAAGGTACAGCTGCCTCAGAAATTCATCCTCCCCAGCCTCCTCCCACAACTGCCACACCTATCAAGACAAAATTTTAACATGAGGTAGGTTTACACAAGTCAACAGTTGTCTTCCCTGCTCATTTCCCTACAACTTGAGCAAAAGCCAGCATTACCTAATTCATCAGGGGTATAATTTCCACTTTGTGGTCCTGTGTTCATTAACTTACAGCGGTGATAGCAGTAGTTTGCTATTTTTAAACACTTGATTTATGCCTTTCAGATGGATCTGTTCTGCTAAGATGCATTTTGTGTGTATTCAGCTGAAAGATAGCAAACATTTTTTTCTATGGCTATGGCAATTTGTTTGCCTAGACCTCAATTACAAAATTAACAGGGCAGCTTTTTTGTTGTTCCATTACTTAAGCCACAGTTTAAACCTCTAATACATTAAGAGCTGTAGACACCAACAAAAAGGTATAGCTTTGTTTACTCAGTTTTGTAAACCAGCTGCAGAGGTGCAGTTTCAAAATTCGTCATGCGAGGCAGAAGCAAACCAGGTACAGATGCAGAGTTTGCACATTGAAATTACGTTGTTTGCGTCACTATATCAGTAAATGGAATTTGATTTCATAGATAAAAGAAAGATTAAATAGAGCAATGTACTGATGTTCTAAAGACTAATAAACAGCACACGAGCAGTCCTGTCTGTAACCCAGTTATGCCTCCTGCACACAGATTAAGACGATTTAGTCTCAGCAGAAACATTTCATCTTTCTAGTCAGCCTCTAGTGAAAATAGAGATTGTTTTAATGGCATTAGTGGTTTTTATCATGAGGTAAAAGCTACAAACTCCCATGTAAATGCCAGCTTTTGGAAGCCAGAGCATTGCGGCTGCACCATTCAAAGGCTTAAGGGTTGCCAGGCTTAGGGCACTGTTCCTGCTTCCCGGCTCCAGTGGAATAGATGCCTAGCTTTGGTGTGTGCTGATTTCTCTGGGCTTCTGCAGCTTGGGTCTGATGCCAAATGAGTACTGGCGAGGTTTCCAGTTCCAAGATCAAGCTTGAGTCCCTTGGCTCTGCAGCAGTCAGGTCTGAAAGTGTAGTAAAGTCAGCACATTGTAGCCTTTGGGGAAGAGCCACAGAACTGTCGCCATCCTAAAGACCCAAGAAGGATCCCAGTTGGTTTCTGGGAGATGAACCATAATGTTTATGATTTAAAATAGATGAGATGAGAATGAATACAGTAAAAAGAAATTTTGTTTTTCTCTCCCATCCAGCCTGGTTTTTAAATACCAGAAGGGTAGCAAAAGAGGGATCATCATGAGTGAAAGAAAATCTGATTAGTAATAGGATGGTTATCCAAATCGGTCCCCACTATACGTCTGTCAGGTGTAGAGTTTTCTTTTTTTTTTTCAGATTTGTATGCCACCCTTCCCCACTGTTATATTTTTGTATCTTATATATATGTCCTCCCCCTTTCCCCTTTTTAAATTAGTTATTGGATTTTGAGGGTTTCTCCCTTCTTATTTTTCTGTTTTTTTCATGTCTCAGGGCAAATCCTTGAACCTGTTCAGTCTAATGTACTCATGAGTCCCTATCTTGGCATAGTACTCTCATTCTGCATGATTCTTAGAAGAATGTTTTAGGGGTTTGTCAACAGTAAAAAAAATTGAGAAAGACTGGACTACGATCTTGAGAGATCTGGGTTCAGCTTCCCACATAAATTCAGTGTGTGACTTTGGGCCTGCCACAAAGTCTGGGCCAGGCTCACCTCACAGGGTTGTTATGAGACAATAGAGGAGGGGTGAACAATGTTCAAAATGGCTTTGCATCCAAGCTGGGGAGAAAGGCAGGGTATAATTAGATACATGCATGCATGTGGCAGTGTAGTTAGAAAGTAACGATAAAAATAAAAAGACAAAGGGCAAATCGAAATAGGGGGCCCCACCGGCATCCAGTGGCGGGACCTCAAAATCAGTGCCAATGCTGGGCACAGGGGTTGTCACACCAGTCTTGGAAGATTTCAGAAAGACTTAATAAGCAAGAAGTCATTAAGATGACCTTGGCATTATCTCTTCCAGAGGGCCAGATTGAGGATACGTCAGATGTGCCTTCAGGCTGGGATGCAAAACATCAGACTCAGGAGCAGAAGTAAACTGACACTCAGTACCAGAGAAGTAAGCGATACAGTGACATACAATGAGGCAGCAGCTGCATCTCTTCTCAATATCAGGAGTACTCCCCAGTGAAAGACTTTACAGTCTGAATTTTGACAGGAGGGTCAAACCCCTTCAGGAAGCTTGGAGACTCTTAAAGCTACAATACTGGAAGCTCAGATAAAATGCAGACGGCTGGTTAGGAAAGGTACGAATAGATATTAAAAAGGCTTGCATGGTTAACAAACCAAGTAATAGAAGCAATTAAGGAGGATTAAGTATTGGAAGGCTAAAAAGGTAAAGGTAAAGGTATCCCCTGTGCAAGCACCGAGTCATGTCTGACCCTTGGGGTGACGCCCTCTAGCGTTTTCATGGCAGACTCAATGCGGGGTGGTTTGCCAGTGCCTTCCCCAGTCATTACCGTTTACCCCCCAGCAAGCTGGGTACTCATTTTACCGACCTCGGAAGGATGGAAGGCTGAGTCAACCTTGAGCCGGCTGTTGGGATCGAACTCCCAACCTCATGGGCAGACAGCTCCAGACAGCATATCGCTGCCTTACCACTCTGCGCCACAAGAGGCTCATTGGAAGGCTAGTCCAAGTTAAATAAAAGGGAGCAATTTGCTTAACCAGTGTTATATACTGAGAATAGGCTGGCTAATAATTCTGTTTCCTGTTATTGGCAAATAATAATAATAATAATAATAATAATAATAATAATAATAATAATAATAATAATAATAATAATAATAATAATAATAATAATAATAATGCAAGTTGCTGATCAGGCAGGCAAAAGGGAACTATGAAGAACTTATTTAAAAAAACACATAATGACCAAGAATAAAAATTCTCTTCACATAATTATAAACAGAAAACAAGCCAGGGAAGCAGTGGGGTCTTTGAATGATCAAGGGGTGAAAGTATGACTAAAGGATGATAGGGAAATGCCAGATAAACTGAATGCATTTTTGGCCTCTGTTTTCACTGTGGGAGATGCTTGCCCACCAGAAGGGGTGTCATAAGGCCTGAGTCAGATTGAGGTGACAAGAGAGGAGGTCCTACCATTAATGTTCAAATTAAAAACTGACAAATCTCTAAATCCAGATGGCATATAACAAAGAGTTCTGAAAGAACTCATATGTGAACTATATATCAAAGAGTTCTGAAAGAACTCAAATGTGAACTTTTGGTTCTCCTGACAAAAATATGCAAGCTATCACAAGAATCTGCCTCCATCCCTGAGGACTAGAAGGTAGTTAATATAACCCCCCATCTTTAAAAAAAGTTCCAGAGTAGGTCCAGGAAATTAAAGGTAAAGGTATCCCCTGTGAAAGCACCCAGTCATGTCTGACCCTTGGGGTGACGCCCTCTAGCGTTTTCTTGGCAAACTCAATATGGGGTGGTTTGCCAGTGCCTTCCCCAGTCATTACCGTTTACCCCCCAGCAAGCTGGGTACTCATTTTACCGACCTCGGAAGGATGGAAGGCTGAGTCAACCTTGAGCTGGCTGCTGGGATCGAACTTCCAACCTCATGGTCATAGCTTAGACAGCACGTCGGCTGCCTTACCACCCTGCGCCACTACAGGCCATTTCATCTAATGATAATAGAAGAAGAAGAGCTGGTTCTTATATGCCGCTTTTCTCTACTCAAAGGAGTCTCAAAGCAGCTTACAATCAATCGCCTTCCCTTTCCTCTCCCCACAACAGACATCCTGTGAGGTGGGTGAGGCTGAGAGAGTCAGAACAGTTTTACTGCTCGGTCAGAACAGCTTTATCAGTGCTGTGGCGAGCCCAAAGTCACCCAGATGGCTGCATGTGGGGGAGTGCAGAATTGAACCCAGCTTGCCAGATTAGAAGTCTGCACTCCTAACCACTACACCAAACTGGCTCTTGAGTAACTTGGTGAAATCTGTTATCAAAGACAGAATTAGCAGGCCCATTGATGAACAAAAGCTACTGAGGAAGAATCGGCATGGATTCTATAAGGGAAAATCTTGTCTTGCTTTTAGAATTTTTGAGGGGGTGAATGAACATGTGGACAACAGTGACCCAGATGTTGTTTACTTAGACTTCCAGAAAGCTTTTGATATTCTTCATCAAAGACTCCTAAGTAAACTCAACAGGGCAAGTCCTCTTGTGAATTAAAAACTGGTTAATTAACAAGAAACAGAGAGTGAATAAAATGGGCAGTTTCCACAGTGGAAGGTGATCAGCAAAGGGGTACTGCAGGGCTTGGTACTAGATCCAGTGCTTTTTAACATGTTCATTAATGATTTGGAGCTGTGAGTAAGCAGCAAAGTGGCTAAGTTTGCAAATGACATCAAGTTGTTCAGAGCAGTGAAAAACATGGAGGTACTCCAGAGGGCTGGGCAAACAGGTGTCAACGTAGCAAATGAGGTTCAGTGAGGGCAAGTAGTCACATTGGAGCTAAAAATCCCAATTATAAAAAAAAATGTTGATGGGGTCCAAACTAGTGGTAACTGACTGGGAAAGAGATCTTGGAGTCATGGTAGGTAACTCACTGAAGATGTTGATTCAGTGTGCAAATGCAATTTAAAAAAGAAAATGCTATTATTAGGAAGGAGACTGAAAACAGAGTTGGCCTCATGGTTAAAGCAGAGGCATGCAAGTTAATAAAGGGGCAAATAAATTCAACCCATCATATTGAAGACTGTATTGTAAACTTGCTTGGCCACAATTTTTTCCTTTAAGCGGGTTTCAGGGACGCTTCTTATGGCATGCATAAACGTTCCTGTGTTTTCTGTCTCTTCCCTTGAGCTGTCTTACACCAAGGCTGAACGGAAAGCCCATGAACCACGATTCCCATGAGGCTCTTCCAGCAGCATGTGTCAGTCAGGCGACATGGCTGCTGACCACAGCCTACCAATGAGCTCCTAGTACAATTGATGAAGTACTCTCCCATTTGAAAGCTCCCTCAAATGCACAATCCCTTACATAATCCTTCTATGGTATGCAAAAAAAAAAACACACACACATTTTTAAAAGGGGTGATTTAAATGGGGCAATTTAATGGCATCAGTGATCTGACTTTCTTGGAAACCTGCGAGTGTATAACCACCCCATATTTCACTGAGATGAGAGACTTTGTCCAATGAAGCCAAAGCACATCCTCAGGAATGTGTGAAGTGGCAGGGTTATTCAGTGAGAGAACTGAGGATAAGCTGGAGAGAACTCAGAAGATTCACTTCACAGCAAAGTTGATGGGCTTCTCTCACGTGTCTTTACAAGCAGTTCCCATGCAATAAGTTTAAAGTAAGACGTAGGTCAGTTTCACCAGTGGAAAGATCTTCAAGTAGGAGAATATGCAGCTCATGTATAGAGAGAACCTTTTCAAAAGCTCAAGGTTCACAATGTACCAAGACCACGCCATAGTCTAAATGGGGTCTTTGACACAGGAGCTGAGGAGGGATCTTGATCCCCACTTCTCAGAAAATATCTAAGTGGCTGGGAGCAAATTGCAAGTGATCACTGAGCGCTTAAATAATCAAACTAGGTTATGCCATAGAATTTGCAACTTGACCTGTTGTCAGTGTTTTCAATGTTAAAAGCCCACTGCCTGTTCTGCTTTAGAAGGTCGAGGAGCTATTATTTTAAAAAAACACAATAGAATAGGTTTTATTTTCTCAGATACTTACTGGCCTTTATTCCAGATAGTCTGCAATTCCAAAAAGAGATGGGTGCATGCAACCTTTCTTGGATCTGTGGAGGCGAAACGGTTTCATTGAAACAAAGTCATTTAGAATGGCTTCAATACCTTCTAGCTTGCCTTTCCTAAGTGCAGATATGTTTTTCATCTGCATAGACATGAAGGAGGCAGATGAAGTGACTTTGCAATCAAATCTATCAGTTTGGCCTGAAATGGAGCTACAACTCCATATGTCTCAGAACATAGTACTACCAGCCACCATCCCCCCCCCCCCAACTCTACAACAAATACAGAGTGAGTACTGCACACTTCAGATATTTAAAAAAGCTCTTGGCTTTTTCTACCAAGAAAACACTATATTTCCATAGAAAAAGGTTCAAAAGATTTCATCTCAGCATTTGAAGAAGTGGATTCTAGAATTAACATCTCCATGTTAGCACCACTGCCAAGAGGCTGCTGCCACATACTGTCAGAGCAAATTCAGCGGAAGCAGCTACAATGTCCATTCTTTTGTCGAGAAGTCCATACCAGACCTCTGTAAGGTGGGTACATGAACTCCTTCCTAAATGTCTGGATGACAGATGGACGTTAGAGCAAGCAGACATGCAGAACTGGGAAATTTGTTTTAAACTCATTAGTTTCATAAGCTGTTTGTACGGTGTGGCTTGTGCTGAGTTTTGTTACTAGTACAGTTTTATTTGGCATAATTTCACCTGTCCCCACCTCTGTTGTTTTAAGGTTGCTAATCTACCCCGTGTGTATGATGCACACATTCCGAACAAGAAGGAAGAAGGAAGAAGGAGGAGGAAGGAGGAAGGAGGAGGTTGCCTACTATCCACTGGTGTTCTTTCAGTGTTATTTCTACAATCACACAACTCCCCCAGTCTTCCCTGCAATAGGTATCTGTAATTTCTCTAGCCTGTTGAATTATTGGGAAGAATTGATGGGTGAACTCCACACAACTGTGCTCATTCTGGGCACATATGATGAGTGGCCATGGCCAGCAGCAAGGCCATGCTCAAATTTTATAGCTTTCATTGGTTTTGAGGTAGACTTTGCTCATGCTTCAGATCTCATGTCGTTGACTCCAAAGAAGAACATTCTATACCAGCTGCAATTTAGAGACTTGAATCAAGCTTCCGATTATAAGAGAGTGAACATGGAAGCTAGGGTCACCATCTGGAACTTTTTGGCTTTGAAGAAGTCATTAAGGCTTCTGATATGGGTCAGAGACCTTTGTCTTTCTTCACTATGCAAAGCAGAGTAGATACCCTGGCAAGTTACAGGCTGTATTTCCTATTTCTGTAGAAAGGAGTTTCATCTTCTGATGGAGACTGGAAAGGTTGTCTGGAACACAGAATGGAAGGAAGATAAGTGAAAACCAATGCTGCACATCCCAGTCTTACAATGGTTAGGAACCAATGTTCCATCATGATTGTGATGAAAAGCCTTACACCCAAGGAGTTATGCCAAAGTTCATGGCCCAAGGGACAATTATTGGGCCAGAACTCTAGTCATTCAGAATGTACAAAGGTTATTGGTTGTGATAGGCTTGCCACGCTGTCTCATGCCTCTGCTGGGATTTTGTGGTTCTACCATCGTTTTTTGGGCTTGCTGGTTCTTTTTTAGGTGAGAAGCTTTGGGCCAGTGGTTGCTTTGCTTGTTCCCATGTATTTAACTAGTCTTTACCCTGGAGAAAGTGTGGAATTTTCCCTACAGAGGTAATAATGGAAGATGACTGGGGACATCTTGTTCAGGTATCTGTAGAACTCTTGGTCCAATCCACTTAAAACTTGAGGGATGGACATGAACCAGCAGCTCCAGTACAATTTTGGTGCCATTTGCTCAAAATACAGCCCTTCCAGCCCTTTTAAAAGATTCCCCCATGGGGAATAATGGAGCTAAATACTGGAAATTGAGCAACGAGATGCCCATGAAGCATGTTTTTGTTCTACATTTTTAAATTCACCCTTAAGATATTGTCCATTTTTGTCCCTTTACCATCAAAAGTAAAGTCCTCAGTTTTTGTCCTAGTATTGGGCATTAAAGAAGTCACATATGACATTAAAGGGCAAATAGACCTCTGATGTGACTCATGCTCATTAATGTGCATGGAAGGAGTGCTTCAAAAGACTTCAAAAGAAGTGCTTCTTTAAAAATAATAGCCATGAATCTCACTTTCTCTACAAGTCAATCCAAGTCTTGAGGCAACTTCTCCTAGAGGAAGTGCTGGTACACAGTTCCCCTTCTCTCAGTCTTCCCAACTGACCACCTTCCCCCACTACCAAGAAAGCTGGGTTTTTTTTAACACTATAATTACGCCATAGCAAATCTTTTTAGCTGTAATCTTCTCTGAAGGCTTTAATGCTAGAAAGGATGTATTCATTTTTAAAATTAATTTCCCTTCTCTTTTTAAAGAGTGGTCTGTTTCAGAGGAAAGAAGTGATATAGAATGAAACGAGTCCTTCCCCCTCACCCCCAGTTCCTTCCTGCTCCTAACCTATAATATAGTATACTTCATTCTAGTGTTCTGGATATGGCTATTAATTTGCATCCAGCTGCATTTGCCGTTTTATTTGTCTCCAGCACTGTTGGAAGGCTCTGGGCTGGCTGGTAGAATGGCTGCGGTGATTAATTACTCTGGCATTTTAAACTTCTACTTTCTCCAGGTTAAACATCCTAAACTCAGGGGGAAAAGGATGCTAGGAATTTTGGGGTGTTTGAAGAGGGAAGCCGGATCATTAGGAATTAGAAGAAAAAGCCCTATTGTGGAACCAGTGCTGGAAGCTCAAAGCATCAAATGGGAATTCAACTTGCAGGCAAAAAAATGGAAGACTGTACTGTGGAAATAGTCTTAGTGAAAGCTAGAGACTGCCCCAGTGGCTTGAACCTCAGCAGAATATCACCGTGGCCCTCTCCTTTTCTTCCCTTCATTCTGTCATTCCTATTGCAGGTGCAGTAAGTATGACATCAGGAGCAATTCATTTTATTTCTGTCCGAACTCACAATTTTGCAGGGCCTGCAAAAGGGAGCTCCTCCACCAGGCATTTGCTTGAGGCCAACCAGCCCTAAAACACCCACTGCCCCCCCAGACACCCCCTCCCATGACTGAAGAACCTGTTTAAATATTGTTCTGGTTGACATGTTATGACTGTTATATTTGTTGCAATGTTCTATGTAATTACCCCATGATGTTATATGTAAACCGCCCAGAGCCATATGGAAAGGTGGTATAAAAATATAAATAAATAAATATGCCATGAGATGCTGATTAGCATCTCCTACTGCCATGGCCACCAAGGTCTTAGGACTGAGCTTTTATTGCCTAACTATGCCAGCCTCAAACCTGGGGCTGGAGAAGCTCAGAGTGCACAGAATGTCCAGCTGTGCCTCCGTATCTTGCTAACACCTCCAACTGCTATGCTGACGTTCCGGTTACGCCATGCATCAGCACTATGCTTGCAGGGCTGGCCAATGGTATATTCCAGAGGTACCAACTTTGGGCTTAGTTATCATAAACCATTTCGTGTTTAGGATGGTACTATGAATACTGGATTTCAGGAGCTGCTTTTGTGGCATCGTCATCTGTGAAGTATGGGTGTACTTGTATTTTTCATCTGAAGTCAGTTCCTACTTTGAAAAAGACTGAAAGCTAAAGCTTGAAACTACGGCAGGTCGAGGAAACAGACAAGAATGTTTGAAAGATAATTGTGTTTATTCTCTACTCATTTTACCTGCGAATATAACAAATGGTAATCAGCTATGACTTGATATATAGTGACTTCTTTACAAAAATGTTTCTCCCCAAAATCTGGACAGCAATATATAACTATGTACAATGGAAAAATAGGCAAGGAAAGAAAAATAAGTAGTCTTCATTATTTAAATTAATTTCTAATATACCAGATTTTGAACACAAAATACTTCATTCACATCTATTCATATTTACATGTTGCATTACTTGATTGTGCCGAGGCTCCAAATGCATTTTACTGGTATTAGTTATGTTTCACTCCTGTTGTCTCTCTATTGTTTGTTTCTGTGTAGCAGTTTTAAATTTTTTCTGGAAAAATAAATTGTTTTGAAAATGTTAAATATTACTGGACATATTTTAAACTGACTTGTTTTAAGACACGGTCAAGTACATCACGACTTTGAAAAAGGGAATCGGGGGGAAAAAAATGCTTTACAAATATATTCACTGACCAGATCCTTTTCTGGTGGCTTTAAAACAAAAGTAGTTTTCTGAATTGAAATGAGAAATTATAAACCATTCTTAATGCTGCAAGTGAATATAAATTTCCCGGACACAATTATAAATTATGGCAGAATGTGCTTCAAAAGCACCACAGAAAAATATAGTGATTTGTTAATGAGGTCATAAGCAAACTTTTAACATTTTAAGCTCACTTAGTAATATCAAACATTACATAATATGAAACGAGCCTTTTTACTTTCTGCACAATCACAAGACTGAAAATGGGTTGCTTGCAATAATGACAAACCCCCATTGCATGCCATTTGGTTTGAGTATGCCGATCTCGACTGCTGCATCCAGCCAACAGGTAACCTTCAGCCATCCTGAGACATTCCTTGCAGAGAGGTTTATATGTGTGAAGTACGTCGCCCTCTAGTGCCTAAAGACACCCTAAGCCTGGGTTCCCTGGCTTTATAATGTTCATTGAAATCCAGCCGGAAGCTCAGAAACTGAAGACTTTCATCAGAACTGGTGGTCAGTAACACCAAGAACTGCTGCACAATGCCCTGAAAAAAAGAGGGGGAAAACCCAAACAAGATGAAGATAAATGTGCACATACTAATATTTGAATATAATGAAATCATGATGAGAGCCGGTGTGATCCTCACGCGAGGATCCGAGAGAGGTTTGAATTTAATCCTCGCTCTGCTAGGGAAGCTTGTAGGGAAGCAGTGACTGATAGGCAACCCAGGCCCATAGATGGCTGAGGAAACCACACGGAAGGGAGGAGTAAGAGAAAAAACTGTTACACCGCCACCTTAGATCAATCTGAACAGAGAGAAAGCAAGGTTTGCATCTCCAGAATGTTAACGTGGACAGAAGCTGTCTTAGTGACTATCTAAGTCTCAGAGTCTGACTTCTGCAGGAAAGCAGGCTAGCATAGCGAATGCCTGAGAAAGAGACCGAAATCTCAGGGTCCAATTTCTTTGGGAAACTGGTGGACGATTAGTACTTTCTAAGAGAAGCTAACAGTTACCCTGTGAGAATCCCAAGGCTGAGGGAAAGGCAATAATCACCTGAAAACTACATAATTGGCTGTTCTGTGCACCCAAGAGTTCACAGAAACATTGTAACAATATGTCAGCAAAAGCTATGTCTTATCTGTAAATAGTTTTAAGCCTTTTTACTGATTCTCCTTATTTCTCCCACCCTTGTAGTGAATTAATTAAAATTGTTTTTTAATCCAGTTTGCCTAATGACTTTAATGAAATGAAAGGACTTAAGAGCCTACTGAAATTAGCAGCATGATGGCCATGAAATTTGTTCTCACCAGAATGCAGTCAAGCGAATGTCTTAAAAATTCTGTCCAGTTCATGGTTGAGTTTTTAACAACATACTAATTTAAATTATTTGTATGCCATTTTAGAATTTTGTTCTAGCCTGAGTGCCCTCTGATGCAGGCTCATCTGTAGACTGTTCGATGGCTGAGGAATCATGTGTGGGTTATTTGACCATTCCTTTGTTAAGAAGGAGTATCACACTTCCCGTAATACAATAATGGAACAGGCTACTCTGTACTTCATTGGTTTTCACCTTCCTCTATGTTCCATATAGAACAGTTAGATCAGCATATACTTTGACAGCAACAATACTTCATCCATAGGTAATTTATCTAAAATTCAACAGTAACAGTTTTTAAATACCTGATAGAAGTGGGTAAGAAGCCGCAGCTGTGAGCACATTTTTGGTATTGAGTCTTGGAATTCTTTAATTCTCTTATTCTCTTCTTCCTCTTCTGAAGCTGTAACTCCCCATTCACCCTTAAGAATTGAAGTGAAAAATGACATTTTGGGATTAGCAATCAAAAGGCACAAATTCACACAGCAGCATTTATTAACAAAGCAACATGTTGACTTTCTTAGAATACTTATTATGAGGCTACAAGTGTCTTAGATTAGTCTGATGATCTCTCAACTCTGAAAGTCAAGAAATTAATCAACGATATTCTTTGACAAACAGTGTAGTAACTATGAATAAAGAATTTCTCTCATTTAAAGAGCAGATGGCCACCCAAGTTATTGTAATGGAAAAAACGAAGGTTTGACCTTTGCATTCATTTTCAATTAAGAATTATTCAAAAACTAATAAAGAAAGGGCTTCAGTTGTGACTACAAATAATTATTTACCCAACCTTTCAAGAGTGAAAGAGATGATATTAAGGAATATAGAAAATACATTCTCTTGCTTTCTTTCATGATGTCATTGAAGACAATCTGTACCTCGAGTTCTCGCTCTTTTTTTCTTTCATCAAATTGCAATCGTAGCTGTAGCTCCTCCAAGGCAGATCTATACAGTGTGTCTTGAGCATTTTGAAATTCAAGGATCTGATCAAAGACGGCTCGAAGCTGGTTGAGAAGCATCTACATAAAGATAGTAATAATTTGAAAAGACACAAGCAAGATATATCTGAAAAAATGAGGTGTTTAAGTTGAAACCAAGATTAGTAAACCTCTACAGATTTGCCAAAATACTGCTTTATTACTATTTCCTTCTAAAGCAAGGGGACACATAGAAAAGATTATTACACAGATATTTTCGAAGCATCATAAAATAAATCACTAGGAAACCCAGGTGAAATAAATTCAACACTGAAAGTTCTGTTAAGAGAATAATAGAGAAAATGAAAAACTCATGATTACATAAAAGAGCTTACTCTTGAGTCAGTATCCAGCAAACAACGAGAAATAATTGTGTCCAAGAAAACTTCATGAGCAGCAATGATGTGATCCAAGTCCTGAGCTTGTTGAACTTTGTTCCACAGTTCATCCCATGAACATTCAAGTACCTATGAGACAAACTATCAGTGTTGGGACATGTTTTATTTTAGAGAGAATTGAAACAATTACTTCTCTGCTCCACACTTCTGTAACATAATTAGTCTGATATGTCAACAAGAATGTTTACCTACTTAAAAACAACAGTAAAACAGATGGTTAAAGGGTACCTCAAATGTAATGTAATACTGCATTTGATGAATGAAATGGACCATTTCTGATGCCAGAACGTGACACTGATGCAGCACCCCAGAAAGCTCTGTAAGAAACCCAAAGAATTTGGATATTAAAATTAATGCCAAAAAAATCCAGCTAGATTATTATATATAGTTTTTTATTTTCCATTAACAAGTTGCAGTATCGGCCTATTCCGTTCTTTAAGAGGAAGAACCTAAAGATAGGGGAGGCATACAATACACCATGGTTTGATCTAGTCTTCCAGTGAATTCATAGAAGTGGTTTTTTGCCACCTTCTTCTAGCAGCTCCCACTGCTTTTACCATAAAGCCACTGCAGAATATTAGGAGAACCTCCAGGACAATACACCATGTGGCATTGGGGGCACATCTCAAGAGGGGAAGAAACTGGTTAATATCTAACCACACCTGAACATGCTTGTGCAACCTCCCCAGTCTGTGGGAATTTGCAGTCAAATCCATATGTCAGAATTAAGGTACCATCATGTTAATCCCATTGCATTACTACCATAATTGCTTATGCTCAGTACTGCATCAGGTTACAAACTTAAAATACACCACCCTTACAAAAATTTAACTACAGGATCAAAGTTATATGTTGCCAGCACTGTGGAACTTTTGTATAATGCAAAGGTATTGCATTTTGTATAATGCAATAAACTAATATGAAATACGTGCTTTACTATTAGGCAGATGCAATCACTGTATTGCACAAGGAAGACATGACTCCCCAGAATCATTCAAATGATCTATAGAATTACTACTGCTGCCTAAAAATACCTCATTTCTCCTGAATTGTTTAAAAACCTAGGGTCAGACAATATGTCTCCCACTTTGGCACTACCTAATTCTGTATTATATTATAGGAACCAACAACTTCTCAGTGAAACAACCAAATGAATACGCTGAGCTCTTTAAGAAGCAAAGGATGTGGTGTCAGAATAGCTAAGCAATCCTACAGCTACCTATAAAAAATCCAAGACTGTCCAATATTTTTTCAGATTCGATGTTCTACTCATTATACAATACTCCAACACAGCAACTGGGATTAAGAATTTCTAGTTCACAGACAGAACATTAATCTAAAGAATTACACAGGATCAATCATCTTTGAACTGTAATTTAAGTTTATGTGAACATGGGACCAATCTTCATAATTACTCACATGCTTCAGACTATTAACAGGTTGTATGTTCAATATTTTAATACTATAGTTCCTGCACCAAAATTAAAATAAGAGTAGTTAAAAGTGACTTTTGGGTGCCTATTGCCATTGCAATACCAAAGTTGGTGCTTAACATCATAACTTTTATCCTTGACTTGTTAACAGCCAGTGCAAAACGCTATAACACGCTAGGGTTTCTTGACAGCCCTGGAAGGATTTCTGGAATGGGTAGGAGTTAATTAATTTTTAAATATATTTTTTAAAATGTGTTAAACATTTATTGGTGGATATGACCATATATGGTCATGTCAACCCTCCCTCCCCTCCCAAAATGGCCAATGATGGACCTGAAGGGGGTGGGAAGGGGGGGCACTTTAGATGGGCATTTACACTGCTATGCTTCCCTACCATATTTTGGGATTTCTCAATGCCTGAAGAAAGTTTCAGGGGTTTCTCAAAGGTAAAAAAGTTGAGAAAGGCCGCATTATAGAGAGACTGTTTCAAAACATAGCAGGCAGCAGAGATAGCTGGAGGAAATTACAGAAAAGATGGGACACTCAAAATAGAATTTTGTAATGTTTTGCTCTTTTCTGAGACCCATTATATGTAACACCTGTAAATGCACTACTCAATAATATTCTGAGGTGATTCTCTATGCTGCCTCCTTCACAATCTGAGTGTTTCCTTCTTATTTTCGCTGCCCAAAGGGTCTGGTCTTACAATTCTTAGAATGGCATAGTTATATCTGCTAGCATGACAGAATAGTCAGTGCATAGGGCTGGCTCTGAAGTAAACGGGGATCCTTTAAACAAAACAGTTGGTTCCCCCCCCCCTTAAACATAAATAGAGCTTATTTAGATGATAACATTGTTTCAGTAAAGGCAATAAGCATAATGATTGTAGATGGGTACAATTTTTCTTTGTCTGAAAATTCCTTAAATAGATCTAGTCACAAAGGATTATTTTTTTCACTTGCCACTTAGGCTCATAGCTTCCACACTGAACATAGGTTTTTCTCATACTCCATAGCATCTAACTCTCTTCCCACACACTCTGAAAAATCCCTTCCTCACAACTAGTAAAATTTGCCCCCTACGATACAGCTACCAGCCAGTCATAACATACTTCAATCACCCATCCAGTTCCCTTCTTTCTTACTCTAGAAGCCTGCCTTTTTAAACTACTGCAATATTCTTATAAAAGCCCACATTAAATCACAAATAAAGCACACAATATTTACATATCAAAACACCACAACTATGATTTTCTTTATGTGCCAGTCTGTGGTTGACTTCATTTCAAAACGCTTTTCTGCGTGAAACCAACCACACCTTGAGAAGCCGTGGCTGATCAGGAAATAACCAGCTAAATCCTTTACCATGTAGAAATAGCAGTTATATTCCATTTGTAGTTCCCTTCCCAAGGAATCTTGTTTGTTTTTGAGTATCAGAACTACACGTTCTTCAGTATTAGGATAGTGACTTGTCCAAACTACCTTCCGTCAATCCTTCTCTATGCCCATTCAATACATTGCATCTCATCCTTCATTCTGTTTTATTCTTTTAAAACATACCATAAAGTTTGAAAGCAATATTCTACTTCTTTAGGAAGAAAACTCTCTTGCTCATAGACCATTTAATGGGCAAATCTGTTTAAGAAGCTTGCAAGTCAGTGTTTTAGCCAATGAGCCATTCTCTATGACAGTAACAAACCAAACGAATATCATATTGGGTAGCCTACCTAGTGATTTCTGGGGTTTGTGTTCAACCTTGGGAGGCAGAGTCTCCCTTTTCCAGAGCATGATCCTTCTGAGCTTTCTGGGCTCTTTTTGGGTGAGCTTTGCAAAAATGCTTAGACTGAACTTTGTGGGAAAAGGAGATAAAGCATCGTCAGTCAAGGGTACTCAGGTGTAGCGCAAGCTTCAAAAGGAGATAAGGCCATGCCAAAGCTTCCCTGCTTGCACTGCAGTTTAAACAAAACAACAAAAATGACACCTGTATGCCACAGACTACCTATGAGAAAGGCCAAAGAATTGTTTGCTGTGTTTAATATTCCTGTACTCCCAGAGAAAACACAACATTGACAATGCAGACTTAAAAGTCAGAAAATAAGATTATAAAAACCACAGGGGATACAATATACCAAACCAGGGCAAAAGGAAAAAACCAACAGAACTACAGCTCAAGCACAGGCTTCATTTGGGTCTCGTTACCTTCTACCAGTCTCATACTAAATATCTGAATTGAAGAGCAGCAGAGTATGACAAAAACAAGACAAAACTGGAAGCTTCTGAAGAACATTGCTAGAAGCCCCGTTAAGTTCATACTATTCCACTTTCTAACAGGGTTTGAGAGAAGACCACTGCTACCTGGAGGAGTCTCAAAGCAGCTCACAATCACCCGCCCTCCCTCTCCCTGTGAGGTAGATGAGGCTAAGAGAGCTCTGAAAGCTGGGACCAGTCCAAGGACACTCAGCTGACTGCATGTGGAAGAGTGGGGAATCAAAACCAGTTCTCCAGATTAGAGGCTGCCACTCTTAACCACTGTAACCAGCTGGCTTCTCATCCCTCAAAGGAAATAAAAGCATGATGAATAATTATTAATTACAACCCAGTAATTTTTCTATTTTGTTTCTTTTCTTTGGGAGGGAGGATACTCCAATCATTTTTTTCCTGAAATGTTCTGTCAGGATACAGGAAGAGACACATTAGTGTGGCAAAGTCCCCAATTTAATTTTCTTGGACCGGTTTGGTGGCAGGGAGGTACAAGGAAGACTGCTAGCCTTTGTAATTCCAATAGGACATAACATTTGTTTGTTTGTTTGTTTGTTTGTTTTCTTGCTCACAGGAACTAAAGTGCAAGTTGGCAGGATGGCCTAAAACACTGGTTCTCAAAGTTTTTTTCAGGCTGCCGTTCCCTTGGCTCCCAGGCCACATCCCGGGTGCCCCTCACACTCATACAAACAAACATCCCATTCTTGGTGTTAGGTCATTGGGGGGAGGAGGGAGGGAGGGGCAGAGGGAGAGAGAAAGAGAGAGAGAAAGAGAGAAAGAGAGAAAGAGAGAAGAGAGAGAGAGAGAGAGAGAGAGAGAGAGAGAGAGAGAGAGAGAGAGAGAGAGAGAGAGAGAGAGAAAGAAAGAAAGAAAGAAAGAAAGAAAGAAAGAAAGAAAGAAAGAAAGAAAGAAAGAAAGAAAGAAAGAAAGAAAGAAAGAAAGGCAGGCAATGGAAAATCCCAAGGCCAAAAGCAAGCATGAGAAGGCATTCCAGCCTTCCAAAGATGGAGGCATTTGAGGAAAGGCTGCGTTAAGAAATTCCTGCGTTGGGGTGGACCCTAGTCTGAGGAAACAGTCTGAGGAGGGGAAGGAGCTCAGCAGGAATATGATCCAACCCGGATAACCTTCTGAAGTTGTTATTTTCTTCAGGAAGACAAGCAGGGTTTGACTGAGTCAGCACTAGGAAAACCCTTCAATGGCCATAAATTGACTCAGCTCGACAGCATTTTCCTCACATACCAAGATCAGCTGTAATGCCAGGAGAACTCCAACCCCTCGCCTGGAGGTTGGCAATCTCATTTCATGGAGAGGCTATAGCTCCGTCCTTACCATGCATCCATCCCAAGGCAGGTGGATGTGAATCAAAAGACCCAAGCAAGCCACTTCCTAAAGAGTCACATTTTGACAGATATCAACTGGATAAACCAAGAAAGATGGAATGTGTGAGTGAATTCTCAGACATAATTTAGAGTGCCATACTTCTGAGATTAAAGCAGCTGACCAGAAGACTCAACTTCACGCTTTGAAATCTGCCAAAATAAATTTTTGGCAGATTTCCTTGAAAACTTTCCTCTTAGGGTCCAATTTAAACTCAGTTGAAAAGCTATCCCTTAACAGGACCTCATGAGAAGGAAGGACTCCCTGGAGAACAGCCTAATGCTGGGAACGATTGAGGGCAAAAGAAGAAGGGGATGACAGAGAATGGGGTGGCTAGATGGAGTCACTGAAGCAGTGGGTGCAAGCTTAAATGGACTCCGAGGAATGGTAGAGGACAGGAAGGCCTGGAGGATCATTGTCCATGGGGTCACGATGGGTAGGACACGACTTCGCAACTAACAACAACTGGACCTCACCATTGTGCAGGCCAAACTTCCTTGTTCAGTTGTCTGCATTGGCCACTGTAAACCGCCCTAAGACCTAATTGGAGAATGGTGGTCTAAAAATTTAATAATAATAATAATAATAATAATAATAATAATAATAATAATAATAATAATAATAATAATAATAATAATAATAATAATAATAAATTCCCTGCATGTCTCAAAAAGATTGTGCAGAAGAGGCATCTGCAACCCAACAGACTGAGTTTTCATGAAAGCTGGCATTAGCTTTTCTCCATCTTCTTTTTTGTTCTGGGAGCGTTCTTCAAAAAACTACCTTCTCCAAGTGTTAAATGTGGAGGCAGAAATCCCATTTGAACATGCAGGGAAACGGTAAATGGCCAAAGCAGCACCACAACTGACTTGTTCTAAAGATTAATCCAGTTTTGCATCCCAAAAAGCAACAACAACACTATTCAGTAAAATTACACGACAAAACTAGGTTCTGTTCCGAACACTGCTATAAGCCTTTGCACAGGAGAAATGCACTGGTCAGAAACCATCTGTAATGCTCTATTGCCCCCTCAAGGCCATCTCAAAAATTTCACTATTCTTAAATTCTTTATAACTCCTTTGGGATTAAACACACTTCCCCAGTGAAACTCTTGTAATTAAGGAAAATCCACTCACTCTGTCACATAAAGTTATTAGGAAGAATTCACACATCAGTGGATGCAGTTCACCTATCCACACCTCTCAGAACTATGCTTAAAAGATGTCCTGACAGGAAAGGAGGAAACAAGGAATCATAATGAACTGACTGCCTAAAAGGGAGGAGACTACAGCTCATCTGCCAGTTCTTAGTCCACCAGAATGAATGGAGGCCAGCAATTATTTGCAGAATCCTAGGCAAGGATTCCCCTTCTTCCTCCCAACATTTCACTTCCTGTGTCCAACTGCTGCTATCACTTAATTGTCCTCAAGAATAATTGTCTCCTACAGTGATGGACAGCACTCAGAAAAATGAGGCTCTAACAACAACAGCAATGTTTAGTGAAGGGTTAAAAAAAATCCTCATTAGGCAGTGTAAGCCAGGGCAACAGGTTCTGTGCCCTGTGATTGGCAAAGCTAAGTGGAAGTTGTTATACTAACTGTGGGCTGGAAGGAGTTCAAGTCTAAGATTGGTTTATCATTATTAAATGTACTAGCTTCAAAGCCCATTCCTAAGAAACGGTCCCCTCCCCTGGTCAGGCAGCTAAAAGTGGCTTTGGGGCGCAGCTCGCAGCCGGATCAAGTGGGGCGGGGACTGGGCAGCTCATTAGCAGGCCTGGGTCAGATCTCCTTAGCAGGCAGTCAGCAGGCCGGGAGGCCCTCGTTAGCAGGCCCTCCACCACAACCCTTTGCCCAGGGCCCTCTCCCCTTACCTGCTGTTGGCTCCAGGCACTGAGGTGCGTGTGAGAGCAAAGAGGCTAGATTCCAGGGACAGCTGCAGGGGCAGGGCCAATCAGGCCAATTCCAACTTGAACAGCCAGACATGCTCCACCCCCCAGGCTGTTTCACAAATATATAGAGGAACCATGGATAAGGCTAATCTATCTAACTCCGAAGACACAAGCAGGTACATAAAAATATAAATTCCATAAAATCCCATAAAACCCTGTAAAACTCCCAAGGTACCAAGATGGCCAGGTCCCTCCTACCTCCCACAGGTTCTATAGCAGAGCCTAAGGAGGACTCATCGCTCTTGCTGGCCTGGCCTCAACCATAGACCTGGTGGAAGAGCTCTGTTTTGCAGGCCCTGCAGAACTTTGTCAGGTCCGTCAGGGCCCTCAGCTCTCCTGGGAGCTCATTCCAACAGGTCAGAGCCAGGATTGAAAAGGTCCTAGCCTGGGTAAAGGCCAGGCATATCTCTCTGGGGCCAGGGGCTACTAACAGATTAGTACCCACAGAGTGAAAGGCCCAGTAGGGGGCATGAGCAGACACACAGTTCCTCAGACAGGCTGGGCCCAAGCCATGAATGGCCTTAAAAGTCAGAACCAAGACCTTGAACTTGATCTGGGACAAAACTGGCTGGATATGTGTCCTCTAAGATGAACCAGTGAGGACACTATCAGCTGCATTCTGCACCAGCTGGTGTTTCCAGGTCAAGGAGAAGCGTAGGCCAGCATAGAGCAAGTTACAGAAATTTCGTCTAGAGGTGACCATCGCATGGATCACTGTGGCCAGACAGTCTGGGGGCAGGTAGGGTGCTGTGCTTGGTGAAGATTATGAAACATCATGCATGCTATCCCTGTGACCTGTGCCTCCATCATAAGAGAGGCATCCAGGATCACTCCCAAGTCCCTTGCTGTGGTCAAGATGTTAAGTTGTGCCCCTGCAAAAGTGGGAAGATGCGCTTCCTGTCTTGCTTCTTTCCTGTTCAGCCACAGGACCTCCATCTTAGAGGGGTTGAGTTTCAGATGACTGTGCTCTAACCATCCAGCAGTGTCATCCGCATATTGATGTCAATCCAGCCCATAGCTCCAGCCCAGCAGGTCTGATTCTGACCAATTTTACTTAGGAATTACTTGGGAGCAACATTTCATCTGCTTAACAGCATCCTTTGAGCAATCTGTAATTAGCAAAACCCAAATTTTAATTTTATTTTTGGTTTAGCATACAATAAGTGCATTGGCTTGAACAAATTATCCCTGGAGGTTACTCACCTACCTGGCATATTTTTTAGAAGCTTTGCATTGCACATGTGTCCTTTCCATATGTCTGTGAGTATATATTCCATTCGTTTTGCCCTCCACAGGAAGTTGAAGACCCGTAGGTAGTGGCTCATGCACTCTCGTGTGAACACCTGCAGGTAAGACCAACACACAAACTTAAAATATTATTATATTCTGTACCTGAGTTTCCATCACATGAAGCGTCATTTCTGGCACAATACATCAAGATGAACTGCAAGAGAACTAACACACATTTCCAACTGAGTTAAGAGATTTCCAATAAAAAGGTTAAGCAAGCACTGGGATAACGGTATTAGAATGAAAGGTGAGTCAATACACACACACAAGAATGAAGGGGGGAAACCTAGGACCTTTTCTCCAATAACTCTTTGCCAGGAAATAATAAAAAAAAATTGCTAGTATGGAAGATGCTTTGCACATACAAAGCCCAAACTCTCTAATATCCACATTTCAATGTTTTCCGGAATAGGGAAACCATGTTTACACAAGACACAGTGGAAAATCACTGCTAGTCAGAATTGACCATCTTAGGCTACAGTAACATCGAATAAACATCGAATAAAATATTTAGTGGGTGAGGGGAGTATTTTTCAGAAAAAATAGAAACAGTTATCCTGAAACTCTGCTATAATTACACTCCCCCCCCCTAATAAAAATCACTGAAATCTTCCATGTGGATTCTCTCCTGGTAATTTTAAGACAGGAGAGCTGCCCCCCTTCTTCCACCACATGGAATTGGATTGAGCATCAGCTGGTTCTTCACCATATTGAAATTGGTACCTCCCACACTGGGAAATTAGAGGCAGTCTGAACTAACAGTGTGCAGAATGTTTTATTTAAACTGTGGTTATTTTATCAGTGTTTTTATATATGTTGTTACCCACACTGATCCTTCAGGGAAGGGCGGGTCATAAATATAATAGCACTATTACTATCATTATGTCTCCCAGGTTCCATTTCACCAATGAACTTGGCCCTGTTTATTCCACACAATGCCAATACATTAGATGTTCTCCATCTGAGATGTCAGGGTGAGGAAGTGGGGCTTCCAGGAAGCGTTCAGCCGAGTTCCACCCCCTGACAGAAAAGGGAGGGAGAAGAAGCAAGGGCAAGGGTGAAGAAGCAAGGGTCACATGCAAGCATGGCAATGAAGAGCTCAACAAAAAGATCATCACAGTTTGTTGTGATGTCTGAATGATGCTTGAAGGAGTCACTTACACTAGCGGTACCCAACCTTTCTCAGGTCAGGGAACGCCTCCGTGGTGAGGGGAAAGCTGACAGCCTGGGTGCTGCGAAAACGCGCACGCACAGTTGCCGCACCTGCGAGTTTTCGCCACCAGGTGGCGCAAACGTGCATGCACAGCAACTGCGCACATGCGTGTTTACGTCAGTGGCGTGCCGGCGGCTGCGTCTGCCTCTTTCCTTCCTTCTCGCTGCAGGTGGGGGGAGGCAGGCGCGGCTGCAGGCGGCCCAGTACCGTGGCCTTTACGGCCCAGCACCGGGCCGCAGACCAGGGGTTGATGACCCCTGACTTACACCACACCACCCAGTAAGTCTGTAACTATGTTGAAGATACTGATCTGAATTTTGGACAGCAATGGCTGAGCCAAACTAATTGTTTACCCTTTCACTACTGAACTATTGCTACTCCTGTTGTTAACTGTGTTTGTCATTTTTTTTAAAAAGCAGGAGATGGAACGTGTGTGTATGTCTTTAAAAATGCATTATTACACAAAACAATTCCAGTACTGTTGGAAACCACTTTCTCTACAGTTCCTTTCTATACTTCAAACGGTTACCTTCAATATCAAGTTGCTATGAATAATAGTAAAAGATGAAATATAAAGAAACTGGTTACACATCTCTGCAACTAGTTACAATTTACTGGAAGGGATACAAAACATAAAAATGGATTAACAAACTAGCAAATGGAGATATTATCTCCCATTCGCCAAAGGATACATAGCAATAACGTGCTGGTCAAAATCTCACTTTAGACATCTTGTTCAGAAAGCACTGCTATTCTATACAGATGGTAAAAGCATTTTTAACAATAGTGCTGCTATTTTCTCATCTGTTTGAATGAATACTACATATCAGATTTTATTTAAAGAGTACAAATAGGTTCCCCTAAAATACATTTTACAGTTCTGGCAAATTATCCCAAATTAGTTGCTACAGTTGCAGAATAATGGAAGAAAATGAAAATCCATTTATTAAGTACTTTCTAAATTCTCCAACAGAACAAATGAATTATTTATTTCAAATAATGAAAGTCTTAAAATGTGGCATTTTAACACTCATTAATAATTTAGGGAAATTGAGATTTTGACTGTACTCTTAATACAAAGGGGACCATCCAAGGTGCCATACGGTCTCTTTAATCAGGCACTTCCAAAACTGCAATGGCTATTTTAATAACAAAGTATTTAGTGAATTAACCGGATGGTTGGGGAGAGGCTGGAAAATGACAACCTGAAATATATATCCTTACCGTTGCAATTGGTCCATCAACATGATAGTCTAAGCTGAAAACATCCCAGCCTGTATCACCCGGAGACACCTTTTTTTTGGGAAAAAACAAATTTATTTTTTCAAACCAATTGCATCCATAGTTAGTAGTTGTTTTCTAAAGTGAACCTATGATCCCTATATTAGCCTCGGCCCTTATTAAAGGCTATTCTATATGAATGGGAAATAGTCAGATACTTTTCTGGCAGAAAATGTGACATTCGAAGTATGAAATACCACATTTGAGAGCATATAGTATAAGGGAGACTGTGTCTACTGGGTTCATCTCCATTGGAGCATCACATTGTTTATAAAGTAAACAGGATGGAGAACAGAGGAACCTCAGAAATCTCACCCTCTATAAATACTGGGCTGAAGATAGTAGTATCTGAACCGATCTGTAAAAAGGACCTGTATATACAGTTTTTCCAACAATTTTTCATTGCAGTTTTAAAAGAAAAAAGAAGAAAATAGCCATATAGCAATAATGAAGTTAGTTATAAGGCTAAAAGACACTTTTCTATAACATTTTCTATAACATTCTATAACACTTTTCTATAACAATTCCATTGTTTTTTTATGGAAAATTCTTCAGGGGATTCTTTATGTAAGGTAAAGGTAAAGGTATCCCCTGTGCAAGCACCGAGTCATGTCTGACCCTTGGGGTGACGCCCTCTAGCGTTTTCATGGCAGACTCAATACGGGGTGGTTTGCCAGTGCCTTCCCCAGTCATTACCGTTTACCCCCCAGCAAGCAAGCTGGGTACTCATTTTACCGACCTCAGAAGGATGGAAGGCTGAGTCAACCTTGAGCCGGCTGCTGGGATTGAACTCCCAACCTCATGGGCAGACAGCTTCAGACAGCATATCGCTGCCTTACCACTCTGCGCCACAAGAGGCTCTTTATGTAACAAAAAGTAGTTAACTTTGCTATGATTACAAATTCGCCAATTTTGTTCAACCATATGTTCACTCCAGGTAGTTCTTGTTGCTTCCATCTTTGGGCAACAATTAGTCTAGCTGCAGCTGTTACATGAAATAAGAACTCTCTGAATCGTTTAGGCAAGTTCAGAGGCAAGGTTCACCTGGAGGAATGAGCTCCTGGAAGAGGTGAAGGGCCTTGCAGGAGCTTCCATGGTTCCGCAGAGGGTGTAAGATGGAGCTCTTCCACGAGGTTTTTGGTTAAGGTTAGTAGATCTGGTTAAGGGTGTGGTAGATCTGAGGCCCCCTCTCACAGGTTAAACATCTATTGTAAACATCTATGGATGGCACCCCTGGACCTTCCCTAAGACACTGCTGGATCCAGGTGCGGAGGTTGGGGTTTTAGTTTTTCGCTGCCTTCTTCTGGTTCGGTAATGGGGGGTTGGAATATTTTAACTTTTTATGTATGACTTTTATCTTTTATTCTTATAAACCACCATGAGACAGCTTGCCGATAGTGGCGCAGAATAAATCCAACAAAATGAATGAATGAATGAATGAATGAATGAATGAATGAATGAATGAATGAATGAATGAATGAATGAATGAATGAATGAATGAATGCTTAAACTGTGTTCCAACAATTGAGCCAGTGGCCTTAAATACATGCAACTCCATTTCATGGTGGCTTTAAGTTTTATTGTCACACATTAAACTGAGTCTGAGCCCATTTTTGGCATGATGTAATCATTATATTAGAGGTATACAGTTGTACAGAATTCATTTTAAAAATCAGGTTCTACATACAAGGACAGAATGACAAAAGCTAAGAACTAATTTTGTCCATTTTTTTGCTTAAAGTACTCAGACAAGCATTTTCCTGAGACATGACATTGCTCAGAAGTACCTCCAAAAGTCTGACATCTAAGCGCTTGAGGATCTCAGGGTTATCAAACTGTGCATTAGTTGCTCTGACAGCCGTCTCAAGGATTCCTGTCAGATTATGCTGATACAAAGTGGTAGCTGGCCTAGCAAGCTCCGGCCTAAAATTAAGATAAAAATAGGACAGATAAAACAGTATTAACAAAACAACATAGATGTCAGTAAAACAATGAGATATATTTTCAGATCACATATTAGTGTGCTTTGAAAGTGACAAATTACAAGCTATGTTTGTATATTTAGAACTAGTTGTGGATTTACACAAACAAAAATGACCTAAGAGCTCGATAGTTACATATCAGAATTCACAGCCAGGCTCGATAATTAAGCAACTTCCTGTAACCATGTCGCATCCCACAGTCAGTGCCATTATATACAACCAATTGTATATAAGACCAACCTTTAAGGCCAACAAAGAATTATTATGCTACTGGACTCTGATTTTATTGTGCTACTTCAGACCAACACGGCTACCCAATTGTATCTAACCAATTGGTCCTTGGGAGGGGGGCTGATTGTCTCCCTAGGTTTCCCAAATAATAATTCAGTTTGCCAACAGCAACCCTGGTAATTTTCTGTGCCTTCAGTATTGCTCTTTTGGAAAAACATCCCTGACTTAATTTTCTCTTGAACCCTTGTTTTTGGAGGATCTCAGATAATCAATGTGGCTGAAGTTTGGGCAAACCCTTCATCCTTGCGTGTGGCTGTATGTACATATTGTTGATCACTATCCTAATGAGGGAGGAGGTGACTTCCTCTAGAACATTGTTCTAAGATCAAACATTGCAGTCACATTTTCAAGACACTCTCAACAACCTTAAAGGTTAAAAACATCTTTAAAGAAACTTGAAATAAAAGCAGAATCTCTCCTGGTAAGTGACTGGAGTGCCAGTTAAAATTCCATCAACGAAGACCAAGCAGACACGCGTTTGCATTAGAAAAGCAATGGACAGGTGTAAGATAATATTCTCAATCAACTTGAAATAGAAAATTAAAAATTCCATATCAAAAGATATTTTGTTCCACTAAAACATGACTCTTCACTGTTTGATGAACCAAGTGTTGTGCCGATTCTATGTCTCCTCATTATTCTGTTGCACTTTAGTGCAGAGATGTTACATCCATTCATTTCCTGGACAAGAAGAAGCGCCCTTTGATGTCTGGCAAGTAAATGGAACCTTTTGTAATGAAAAATCTGCATTATGGAAGGGGAAGGCATGAAACATATAGGAAGCCTGCCATTCTACTTTGGAAACTCCATCCTAAGGGAAAGTCCAAGATGCTTTCAAAATATGCCGGCACCTAGGGAGGCAGATGAGGGTGTGGAAGTTAAGTACGGGATCTATGTATTTCAAAGCTAGAGATCTAAGTGTGCATTTAAGATACAGGTATTTTGATACATTCATCAAAGGACAGTTTTTACTTCCCATTGATCAAGATATTATTCATTGCTACAACTGCTGAATTGTTAATGCCAGAGTATCTATGAATTTTTATGTTAATCTTAACAGTTTGATACTAGCCTAAAAAGTAGGGGGGAGAATGAGATTTGAGGGCTAATTTTGTGCTGCAAAATGCATGGTGTCCATTTTAAGCTGCATTTCAACTAAATCAACCTTTATTCTCTGTCTCCAAATGGACACAATTTGCAATCCACATCCACCATAGAGAAGAGGATCCCTATAGGGAGTTTCAGGAGCCCCCTCCCTGAACAGATACTGTTTGTTCCAAGGACATTGTAACACCCAGCTATTACTGTGAATGTAGGGACTGTCCATGCATAACTATGTGCAGCTATTCTTGTCTATCTGAAACTGCTGGGAGCAGTATTCATAACTGGTTAAGGCCTTAGTGGGCGGGGAAGTGGGTGGGGCCAGTTTGAGTGAGGGGCCAATAGGAAGGCGCAAAGCACCTTCCAATTGGCCCCTCACCCAGACTGACAAGAATTCCAGCCATTCGGGTGAGGGCCCAATCAGAAGGCACAAAGCACCTTCTGATTGGCCCATTACCCAACTCGCTGGAGTTCAGAGGGGGGCAGCCCAGGCAGCGGAGGCTTCCCTGTGGGCCTCCGAGCAAGCCCGTCATGTCGGGGACACAGTGGGCCTGCTCTGAGGCCCTCAGGGAAGCCAGGGAATCGGCGGGAAGGGGGGCAGGCAGGGGAGGCCCGCAGGGAAGCCGGGGACTCAGTGGGGAGGGGGGCGGGCGAGCAGTGGGGTCCTAGTATGCAATAATATGGCAGCACCCACTAGCCTGATCTCCACAATACCAGCCTACAAATACAGTTGGGGACAACATGCTAACACCAGCCAATCAAGTACGGTTAAGGCCCACAAAGGTGGTAAGGTCTGCAGTCACAGTAACATCCCCCCCCACACCACCACCACCACGTATACTGTGCTAAAGATAACCAGCAGCTTGCAGTTCTTCAGGACCGAAGTGCAGACTCTTGTATGCCCAGCCCGTAAGAATAAGAACATGCTATAGGAGTTCTGGCAAACACCTGCTTGTAGCTTCGCAATCTTATATAGAAGCATCCAAACGGAAAGGGAAGAGGACAAAAATAAGTCGGGGAAAGCAAAAAAAAAAAAAAAAACGTAGATTCTTAAAGGTTGAAACCATGGGTTCTAAAGAAGTGCTAAAAATGTTACACTGAATCCGTACCTATTTGTATATATGCAAAACTGAGTTCTACAGCACTCACAATCCATTATAAATAATATCCAACATTTAATATCAGACAATAAGTTGAATAGCAAATGATCAATATAACCAAGAGGTGGGATAACAGATTAGACTGTCAACATCTGCCAATTCCATTCCACTTAGGAGATGAAATGCCCAATAATTCATACTACACTTTCTAAAATAGTGCCTCTACATTAGCTCAACATGAAACCTGAATATTTTAATATTCAATGGCATCGAGTTGCAACTGAATTATGGCGACCCCACAGGGTTTCAAGACAAGTGATTAAGCAGAGGCGGTTTGCCTTCCTCTGCAAATGTAGCTTTTAATTTCTGCTTTAATGTTTTAAAACTTATTTAATCAAACTTAATATTTTAAAATTGTATTTTCTGTAATTTTACCTTTGTTGTAATCCGCCCTGAGATTCCAGAGAGAGGGAAAATATAAATAAATAGATAAATAAGTCTTCCTTGGTGGTTTCCCATACAAGTACTAGAAGACCAACTGTTTTTTTATACTCCACTTTTCACTACTAGAAGGAGTCCCAAAGTGGCTTACAAACACATTTCCCTTCCTCTCCCCACAACAAACACCCCTGGAAATAGGGAAATAGGTAGGGCTGAGAGAGCTCTAACAGAACTGCTCTGTGAGAACAGCCCTAAGAGAACTGTGACTAGCTCAAGGTGACACAGCTGGCTGTATGTGGAAGAGTGATGACTCAAACTTGGCTCTCCAGATCCACTGCTCTTAACCACTACACCATGCTGGCTCTGCTTCGCTAACCCTGATTAGCTTCCAAGATCTGACAAGGTCAGGCAATACATATTAATAGCAGCATAATACATTTCTATTGTAATCGTAAATTTTCCTGTTCACCCATACCAAAACTCTGGACATACATCTTTCTCTCTTGTATACACATTAAACTGAATTCAAATACAATCCAAGTCACTTACTTAAGCAGGTCCATTAAGTGCCTGATAAAATCGCCTTGACCAAGAAGTAGGTAGCGCCTCATGGCCTGCATGTGTTCCAGTAAATTGTACTTTTTATTAAGAACATCAAGTAAATATTTGCTGGTCTCAAAATAGGCAGCATCTATTTTTCCCTGAAATGCATTTTCCAAATCTGTGAACATTTCAGCAGCTGTCAACAGAAAAATCTCACGTCACCTAGATTGCCAACATGCTTTTCTTTAACATTTACTCTCTTAAATGCAAGCAGCACACAATAACCTTCACAACTCAAGACACATCATTGACAAATTCTATAAAACCAAATCACTGCCTTCGTTTTTGCTTGATGAGGAAAGGAAGATCAATGTATTTAACTGGGGCTTAAGTACAGGTTTTCAGAGTTAAATGTCTTACAGCTCTTTAAATAAATACATTTTCTGGCTATGTAAGGGTGGCAATAATTGATACATATATTTGAACTTTCAGAATAAATATTTTTGTAATACTTATGAAGCTTTCGCACTTTTGCAAATATTCCCATGAGAAGTCTAAAAAATAAAACATATGCAAATCAGTGCAATGGTCTGATGGAGCAAAAACCAAAACCCACCCCATATTAACAGGATCAAATGTTGGACTGAAATGGATTCTGCAGAATGACCCACAAACAAACCACAGAAAATGAGTGTTTGTGCAAAGCCCACAGCCACTATTTAGACACAACAGAACAAGTAAATAACAACATCTATTCCTATAGGCAGGATTCCTTTTCGATTGGATGCTGTGAAGGAAACTTTTTTGGAAGCAAGGGGGTGTTGTTGTTGTTTTTTAATGTATTTGCTTCTCCCTGTAATGTGAGAGTGCCACAAAGTGATAGTTGAGATTAAGAACACATCTACAACGAAGTATGGACAGCCTTTACACTTGCACGACGGGACTTATCACATTTTTCCTTTTGCAGACTTTTTGGGGGGTAGGAGAACACATGAAACTATTGTGAGGGATCACTAAAAACAACTGTTAAATATTGATATCAACCCCATGCAGTAATGCCAAGAGGCACATCAATGGGAAAATGGCCTCCTAAGACTACATTAACCAATGATATGATCCACTGAGAAAATTCCATATGGAAGCATCCCATGCATTGGTTTTCTGCTAAAACATTAAACAAAAAGTGCAAGAAAGCAAGCTCTTGTACACCAATGCACTACAATGCGATGTCAATATTCTGAATGTAAGAAGACCTCAGCTTTTCAGAGGTACATTCTCCAAAGCTGTCATGCAACTAGGCAGGGCAACATCAAAAGCACTTCACAAAGTGTGCTGAATGACAACCCAACTCAAAACCCCTAGTGAAGGACCACGCATGGACTTTGCACCTCATGGCAGCCCAACCCACTCCATGCAGTCCATCTGCGGCTAAGATGGTTTCCTTAATGGCCAATGGTTTCTGGTTTCCTTAATGGCCAATCTGCCCATGCTCACCAAATAAGGCAAGTATTCTGTTACAAGGCATACTGCTAGAGTAATCGTACTCTAATTTCTTACCATCTTTTGGTGATTCTGCAGATTTAGCCACAGCTATTGTCTTCGATGATGGAGTTTGGTCATGACAAACTTGATGCAAGAAGTTTATGGATTTTCCTATCAGGAGAACCTAAACGGAGTATTTTTAGGAATTACCTTTTCAAGAAAATAAATTGGAGCAACAAGTTTTCAGTTATTTAAGGAGAGCCCAAAGACAGTACACACCTGTTATTTTAGCTGATGTTTCCAAAACCCAGCCAAAGCTAAAAGCCAACAATCATAAGTTAGCCAAACCAATTGTTCTGCACTCCCAAATATTTTTTTCAGACTAGAATCTTTGACATATTCTGCCAGATCAGTGACAGGCAAAAGGACCTAGTTCACAGATCAACAATGGCAATGCAGCTATGCTGTGTATTCAAATCAGATACAAGACCTGGGAGCGGTCCACTCAAATTAATTGGTAGACTTCACAAGAGAGAAAGGCGAAAGCAGGTCACTCTCCTCGATGCATGCATCTCAGATACGTTCACTTTTAAAAGAAGAGCTTTTCAGTCATACCTTTCTCGAGTGATCCATTGTAATAAAAGAAGGAATCATTGATTTTCGTAGAGAGTATTTATCATGCCACAGCCGGTCAGTTTTTACGGTAGGATCTGAAGCTACAAAAAACTGCAGACAAAAGACTTCATATTTACCTCCTTTTTAAAAAAACAAAAATTTATATTCAAGCTATTATATACTTTACAAGGCAAATAAGCACACACGGTTTTTTTGATAGCAATGTAAAATCAGAAAGTTATTTCACTGCTGTTATCTTTCAGCACAACACAGAACTAGAATGTAACAGCAACACTGGAATTTTTTTAATGGTCCCTACACTAACTGAAGGATAAAAGAAAGAGCAAGCCAATAGAAGCATGGACATTTTCAAACAAATAATTTGTGAGCAGTTGGCCCTTATTGCAGAAGGGAAGCAGGAAGACTGTTCAGATATTACATTCCAGGGGAGTGTGGAGTCAGCAGCCATTCACCCAACTCAAATGTTCTCCTCCATTTTATTTGCTGCAAATGAACATTACACATGAACCACAAGACACCATGCTTCCATGAATGTAGGCTCTGCCTGACCACATTAGCTACATGCTTAAATGACTTAATGCAATCCTATGTCTAAACAAGTGTTAAGGCGTTGTGTGCGTTGAAGGTCTATGCATAAGATGGATCTCGATAATTTTCTATTATCGGAATGGACTTTTTTAGCTCCCTCTTCCAACTGCAGCTCATGGTTTAGGGAACCTGAGGAATGGCATGAGGGGGTTCCATAGCAGGACTTGGGAATCAGTGGAAATTGGAAAGTAGTCTGGCTCCAACGATATATGCATAAGACCAGTGCTTGATCTCAGTGCCATGCAAAAATGCCATGGAAGACAGGGCATCATTGGAACAGGCCCTAGATATAGTATCCTAAAAATATAGCAGCTGTACTGCAATATTAATTCATATATAGGGGGAGAAACTTACCCAGGAGAGTTAGCATAACACAAATCAACAAAATCAGTCTCTGAAATGTATTATCGCAATTCCCCTTGGTAACTGGCATGGAGCCATAATTTAAGTATTAATGAGAAAAAATTAATTTTAAAATCCATCAGACAATTCAATCATCTTTGGGAGTTATAAAAGCCCTCATTTTATAAACCAGGGCAAAGTAACATGCAATTAATGTATTTAGAAAACATCTAGTAAAAAATACAAAGAGTGGGAAGAGCATTTTATAATTACTCCTGTAAAAAAAAGAGAGCTTGGAAAGAGTGAAGCAAACCAAGGTCAGAACATAATTGCAATATAATTATTTTATCGATTCACTTTACCCATTCAAGGTTCTTTGGCTTTTATTATACCTAGTTAGAAAAGACTGCCAGAGAGATGGAAAATCGTGGTACAAATGATGAACAAATGCCAAGGCCTTCCGACCAACAAATAAAAAGGGAGATTTTCTCAAAATGAAATTAAGAAGTTGTTTACAAAGCACAGCAGTATCCCATAGAATAACTGTTAGAACATGGGAGGCAAACCCACATATTTATTTATTCCACTGCTGTTAACCTCCTTTTTTCCAAAAATGCTCTTTGTAGGGTTGCCAGGGACAGGAGATGAAGGAACATGGGGAGCAGTCATCAGTGACAACGGTACGTAACTTCTCGGGGGGGGGGGGGGGGGGAGGGAACCAGAAGTATACCTCAATCCTCTCTAGGAATTGCTAAAAACTCTATGATTTCCAATGCTCTCTAGGGAGGGGTTTACTAGAAGTGATATCATGCTACAGGACTGATGGCTGTTTCTTTAAATTTTGAACAGTGATGGGAAAGGTGAGCTGGGGATGGGGGTTCCCCTGCTTCCACCGGCAGGGATGGCATCCCTAGATATATGGGAAACTTATTGTAGTGAGAATATTACTTAAAAGCAGACTGTTCTGAGAGCTTCCACCCTATAGAATTATTCATCTCAGTTCCTCCTTTGAACTTTTTCTATTGGAGTAAGGATCTGCAAGTTAGTGGAAGGTATTAAATATTGCTGTGCAGAATGTAGGATTATAAACCTATACATTTTAGGATCAGGACACTGGTAGCTACTGAGCTTTTGGGGGGAGCTGAGGGAGCCTGGGCTTCAACTCTCCCAGAGTGGAATAAGAGACTGATCTATGACAAAGCCCAGAATGCCCAGAATGCAAGAACTAGTTACATTTCATCTAGGCACACACGCATTTTCATACACCAATCTATGTTAATGTTAATGCCACTATTTCTTCTCACATCTCCTCTTAATTGTACAATTTTGAGCCATACAGGTTGAATGCTAGACTTTAAACATTTCATTTGTCACCAAAACAAGAAATGGAAAGAGAACCTCAGATGAGAAAATATTTGATGCAACCTACTTCATGATATGTGTCCTCCAGTTCCCCATCATAAATCCAGCGATAAAGAAAATTCAAGACAGGATGCGACACAAGGCCAAGAATGTGCTGCACCAGGGACCTCATATACGGGTCACCGGTTTTACTGTAGGCATGCACAGCTGATGCTAGTTCACCTCCTTTTCTTCCTGCAGAAACGACGATGGTAAGAACAAGGAAAGAAAAAAAAATCAAAGATCTATTGATCAGTATAGATATATGAAGAACAAGGATTCCAAAACAGCATTCTTGAAATGAACCATCATTAGTCTCAATGCACAGACCAGTGTCTCTGATCTTTTAAGCATGATGAAAAGATGAGAAATAAAGCACAAGATCACATGGTATCTCTATGCCAACTAATCCTTCCATCAGACGTTTTGGTTAAATATTAGCCAGAAGATCCAGGAGGAAAGTAAGGACAATCTTAGGATATTATTGAGATTGTACCTTTTCGACCTGGTGGAATGAGCTCCCAGGAGAGCTGAGGGTGCTGACGGAATTATCTAGATTCTGCAGGGCCTGCAAGACGGAGCTCCTCCGCCAGGCGTTTGGTTGAGGCCGGGGGGGGGGAAGTGACCGGAGTTACGATCTGTGGGTCTCACCTTGCGCTAAGCTCTATGCTAAGCGCTTCTTGCTAAGCGTATGCGATCAGAGCCCTCAAGTTATACCATCAGGCTGGAACAGTTGAGTTGGGTTAGGTATATTAGGGAAGTTATTCTGCCACCTTTGATACTGTTTCGATACTATTGATATTGTTAATGTTTTAATGGGGGTTTTATGGCTTATATTGTGTATTTTTTATTATGTTGTTAGCCGCCACAAGACAACATTGTCGAGAGTGGCAGGGTATAAATCAAAATATAAATTAAAAAATTCATATACCTTGACAGTGATCAACAAGTGCTGCAAGTGTCTTCAATCTTATCTTAGGATCATATGTCCAAACTAGGAGACGCCGAAGTGTTAAACTGCTCTCACTGCCCAAATTTACACCTTGATCATCTTCTACCTGCAACTAGATATTGAGAAAAGTAACAAAAAGGACAAGATCTAATAGAGAACTGAAGCAGAACCATTCATGCTGTTCTCTAGTATTCCTTTTAACCTCAAATATGTCCAATACACACACTTTATATTAAATTAAATGTTGATGCTGAAAATTTTGCACAGTTGAAAGAAATCGTGTAAATCAAAGGGAAAAGCCATTAATAGAGCCATATATTTAAAAGATATTAGAAAGCAGATTAAGAGACATGAAGTCTGTGGCATGACAAAAAATTCCAACAGTGCAACCTGAAATAAAGTTTCACCCTTCTAGGCTTATAGACCTCACTTTGCTGCAAAAGAACCATCACCACTTGAAAGGGTTCAGAATATTTTAACATTGTTTTTAGAGAAGCAATTTAGACAGGTGGGTTGCGAGCAGCCTGCAGCAGTTAATAATTCTTCCATGGTTTTTGAGCTTCCCCAGTTCAACATTTATCACGGCACATGATTTCTGCCACCATCTATCTACAAACAAAAGAAAACAACCCATTTTCATCCAGTTTCTAAAAACTCTCTCACTTGTAGACAATTCTTGCCCACTACAAAGAACCTCTTACAAGCCTATTATACAGGCCAATTTAGCTAACTTGGCAGATCCAACCAAGAAACAATCACATATTTGTTTGTTTACCTGGGAGTGTAAAACAGATAGTAGCCTGTAGTATTCTTTGAGTTCCTGGTTTAAGGCAGCACAAAAGCTCTGCAAAAGTGAAGAAACCAAAAACGGAGACACGGTTTACACATAAACACTCTCCACATTGCAGTGATCTTGAAAGTGTCTACATGCTTCCAACAGGACAAACAATTCTGCAATGCCAAATCCATTCATTGCAAGTCCCTTTTTAAATTCAAGAGGACTCATAAAAGCTGTCTGCTAAGGTATGAATATGTTTCAGAAAAAGCTTCAAGAAAAAAACACAATAACTTGTCTCACAGAACTCTGGATTATGACTACTAAGTAATTTTAAAAAATCTAGAACATGCCACCGAAGCTTCTCAAGTGGATTCAATTCAAGTGTCTTCAGAAATGTATGTTCAAATCACAGGTGATTACACATAAAACAAAAGACAACAGATTGCAAAGTAATTCAGCTGAATCAAAACATGAACAATAATAACTATGAGAAAAATGGGCCACAAAAAGGACAGAAGTGAATTTTCTGAAATACCTTTAAACATACTAATGTTATAAGTACTTATACTTATAAGGACTAATCATTATTTCTGCTTTTGACAACAGTTTGCTATCCTCACTTCTGCAGCTTTTCAACATAACTAAAGGATTTTACTCATTTCCCAGAATAGATGAATCTTAACGTCATTCCAAAGTAATGGGAATTTTGGAAGAACACCCTCATATCTCCCAGTATTCAACCACATATTCCCAAATTTTTACACACACTCTTGAAGCCACACATGTGCATGCTTTTTCCTGCACCGCCAATTCCAGCAATGATCAAACCTCAGGAAAGCAAAGTCATAAGCACATAAAAGGAGTTTCTACAGTTCTTGTAGACTTTTACACCACAAATATTTGTTTCTATAATATTTTTCAGCAGTGTCAGAATTAGTACATAGGAATAGATATCGATCTGTCACTTACTATGATTGTTGGGGGCGGAGTGTTAAATCGAGAGGTTTCCTTGTTGAGCTGATTCCAAAACATGTTAGTTTTTATTTGATCTTTTGAGTTTCCCAGAACCAATCCTGGTTCTTGAAAAGTAGGCACACTTTGTTCATGCCACAACTTTCTCCCTTCCTGGATGACCCAGTCTCCCACTGTTATCTGAGGTGACTGAAGCTCTTTCACACACCTGTTATCTTGAAAATACATCGCTGCTTTCCCCTCACCAACTAAGCAGGGTTCCCATCCTCTTCCTTAGAAGGTATCACCTTTCCCTTTGTGCTAATTTGGGAATATCCACCTGACTACCCAAATTATCTCTGCCAAATGACTACTCTAGTTTACCACACACTGTGTCAATTAGCTCTCAATTAAAATCTGTGTCTTTTGAGATTATCCTCAGCGGAGTGTATCAGCTAAGGATCTTAATCAGATCTCTCTCTAACCAGATTCAGACTGAACTCAGACTGAGCTGTCTTCCCTCCAGCCCACGGTCAGTATAATAACTTCCCCACAGCTGTGGCTGGCCAATCACAGGGCTCAGAGCAGCCCGTAGCCCTGGCTCTTTCTTCCTAGTGAGGATTTTCAGCTTCTCATGGACTACTGCTGTTGTTTTGGCACTTACAGCCTCGTTTTCTAAGTGCTGTCTGTTGTAGAGTCCTTTACACTTACCCTTTAATCATCATTCTAAACAGTAACTAAATTGAAAAAACGGCCTTTGGGTACCTGCATACCCTCCCATGCTTATACCTCCCTACCCACTATCTGCAGCCTTCCGTGCTGTCTATTTCAGATCACAGCTTCTTGGGGCAGCAACCTGTATGTTGTTTTGTTTTTTTCCCTGCAACACTGCATGAGAATATTTAGCCTGGGTGTAGCCAGAGACAAGAGCTGAACTCAAGAGTCAAAAAGCTCTTTGCCCTTGGTTCTTAGCTTATGGCTCCCAGTCTGACATGTTGAATTGAGCTGGCCACTTAATCCAGGTTCCACCCAAGATTACTTATATCTATGTTTTTATTTGTTTATTTAAATGGCATTTTGTATGCTGCCTTGGGGAGCATTGGGGAGAAAAGTTAGCTAAAAGCCTACACACAATGAAGGCCTTATAAGACCATGAAAAGTGTACAGTATAAAAACCTATAAAACTATCAACATGTTTGAGTTTGCAAATAGCCACAGATTTGCTCATCAAGTTACGCAGGACCTGCAAGATGAAATTTTTCCACTGAGCATTCGGTCAAGACCAGATGGCATGGAATATCTAAAAGTTCTCTCCCTTGCAAGACCCTGATAAATACAACCAGGCCTGGAAATTAAGGAAATTAACAGTTCCTTGTTATGGTTTTATTGTATTAGTGGTTTTATGAACCCTATAAACAAAATCAGATCTATCTATATTGAAATAACAAATGTCATCTTCAAAGTGAAAACATCAAAATATACATTTCAGCAGGGAGAACATTTACATTGCTTGCCTAAACACACCATGCCATTTCTAAAATTTTCTACCAGCAAAGAATTTCATATAAACTGAAGGAGAAACAAATCAAGCAAACCAGATAACTGAGTTCTAGTTAGTGCCCATAACTACAACACCACATCTCTTAACACCTACTAACAATTCTAAAATATCAGTAATAACAAGCCTTTGACACCAAAGACTACTGGGTTTTTCTTCCTCCCAAGCTTTTGTACAATTAGATACAGCAGATTTCTTTTCCTATATTTTAAGGAAGGTTAGGCATATGTTATCCTGTTTGGAAACCAACATACCTGACCCACTAGTCCAAATGCACGATCCATGCTCCTCTGGTCTGTATACTTCCGTATTTTGTTATGCAGCCATCCTAGTTCAGCAAGCCGGCTTGTAGTATCTCTCAGTGACTTAGAAAGGCTTACCTGAATTATTAAATGAAATGTTGATTAAAATACAACACTGTTTAGTTCAATGATTTTTAAAATAAGCCTCCTTTATCCAATAAATTCTTGATCACACCCTGTGCAGAATATTCTTTAAAGCAGTTATGTGTAATATAGAGCCAGTAGGGGGGGAAGTCTGTTTATTCCAAGATGGGTAAAATGAAACATGGCACAATAAAAGCCTTGTTATTCAACAATCACAAGGAACGGAGGGTGCCAGTTAAGCAAATATGCTGGGTACTCGGGATGGGCCCAAACCAGGAAAACCTGGGTTGGGTTCAAAATTGGAATGTGTCCCAAACTCAGACCAGAGCCCAGCCACTCTGTCAAACTGGTTCGGGAGGTTTCGGATGTTGGAGGTGTCCCCTGCAGGGTCCTAAAAACTCCAAATCATAGGGAAATGCCAGCTGACTCTCCTCTACCTGCCCACCAAGTTTGGTAAAGATTGGACTTGAGTGGATGCCAAAGCAACGTGGTCCCTTAAAAGTGCTTTTTCAGGGAAATGTTAGCCAAGGTTTCTAGATTGTACATAATGCCCCTTGTATGATCTTAAGGCATCAAATTTACAGAGGACCTCCCAGATATGTCAGTGTTCATGTTCCTCCCCCTTCCTCTCTGACAGCAGACATCCAGCCTTGATGCTGCACGAGAAGTGGCCAGCTAGGCTCCAGCAGTTCTTCAACAGGGCCCCATCCCCCCTTATAGGTGCTCCTCAGTTCTTCACCACCAGGTACAACCTGTGCGCCAGTCAAATGCTGTTGCTGAGGTGTACATCCTTCACTGCCGCCTGCATGTTGGTGCCGGCATAACAAATACAAAATTTACCTCCCCCTCCCCGGAGAAGCAGATCAGTGAGTACAAGATTAGTGGTCAGTAAAGACAAACACAGATCACCCTAAAACAAAAAGCAGCCCAGTGTCTGTGGGAGGGGGGAAAAGATGGCAGGGAAATAAGTTAACCCCCCCCCAAATGCAGCTTGAAAAAAATACCTAAAGAGTTAAACCTCATCTTACTGCAACGAAACATCTGCAAGGTGGGTTGGGGGTGAAATAAAATGGAATGAAAAAGGGAACCTACTTAGGAAGCAGAGAGTAGGAAAATCCCACTAGACAAAAATGTTTGCTATAAGAAAGAGGAATTCAATCCCTGTCAAGCTCTGGAGGGCCCCTTTTGTGATTCCGAGTCATAGTAAAGGGAATGGTCTCTCAAGAAAAGATGGTAATTGCTAAAGGAACAAGACAAGTATGTCCCCTTTCACCATTGCTATTCAATCTGGTCCTGGAGGCAATGGCCAATAACATCAGAATGGATCTAAGTATCTTTGGCCTACAGTTTGAAGACTAAGAACATGAAATATGCAGCTATGCGGACGATGTAGATTTAATGATGACAAATCCCCAAAATATCTATGCCAAAATTGTTAAATTGTTTGAATGAGTTTGGAGCAGTTTCTGGGTATAAAATAAAGTATAAGAAGACAAAAAATTATAATGTATGGGCAAGAAAAAAAGCGAAGGAGATGCAACTAAGTCTAGGATGCCAGGGAAACCCGACAAAAGTTAAATATCTGGAAGTGTATCTAGATAAAGATTTAAATAAGTTATTAAAAATAACTATGAAGAAACTTGGCAAAAGATAAGGAGAGATCTCACTGGCTGGGATAGATGGAACCCATCATGGTCAGCTAGGATTGCGACAGTGAAGAAGAAGGAAGAAGGAGAAGAAGAAGGAAGGAGAAGAAGAAGGAGGAGAAGGAGAAGAGGGAGGAGAAGGAGAAGGAGAAGGAGAAGGAGAAGGAGAAGGAGAAGGAGAAGAGTTGGCCCTTATATGCCGCTTTTCTCTACCCGAAGGAGGCTCAAAGCGGCTTGCAGTTGCCTTCCCTTTCCTCTCCCTGTGAGGTGGGTGAGGCTGAGAGAGCCCTGATATTACTGCTCGATCAGAACAGCTTTATCAGTGCTGTGGCAAGCCCAAGGTCACCCAGCTGGCTGCATGTGGGGGAGCACAGAATCGAACCCGGCATGCCAGATTAGAAGCCCGCACTCCTAACCACTACACCAAACTGGCTCATTAAGATGAATGTATTACCTCAGTTGATTTTTTAATTTCAAATCAGTGCCAGTAGAGCTTAGCGAGAAGATTTTATTGACCTGTACAAACATATTAAGAGCCTCTTGTGGCGCAGAGTGGTAAGGCAGCCGTCTGAAAGCTTTGCCCATGAGGCTGGGAGTTCAATCCCAGCAGCCGGCTCAAGGTTGACTCAGCCTTCCATCCTTCCGAGGTCGGTAAAATGAGTACCCAGCTTGCTGGGGGGTAAACGGTAATGACTGGGGAAGGCACTGGCAAACCACCCCGTATTGAGTCTGCCAAGAAAACGCTAGAGGGCGTCACCCCAAGGGTTAGACATGACCCGGTACTTGCACAGGGGATACCTTTACCTTTACCTTTACAAACATATTAACAAATGTACATGGAATAATAAAATACCTCGAATTGCTTTTAAAGTACTGCAAGATGAAGAGAGGAAGTCTGAGAATCTCTATTATAAAACTTTATTATTATTATTATTATTATGCAGCAGTTTTAAAGTGGAGTACAGACTGGATAAAAAAATCCAGAAAAAAGATTGGTCAAATTGGAGCAGGGAAGCTCGGTGGAATGGCTTCATACATTATTGTGGCCATGCAAAAAGAGCCAGGTGCAAAAAACTGAATGACAGCAAATTTTTAGGAGGAGTCTCATTAAGGTTTGGACAAAATACAGAGACAGAGTAAGTCCTAGTCATTCTCCACTAAAAATAATCATTCAAAGAAGATCAAAAGACTTGGGACGAAACACTAACTTTGTATGTTGTCTTTTCTATTTATTAATTAATCAGAATATCAAATAAAACTTTATTTTAAAAAAAGAGATGGAATTTGAAAACTTAAATTTTTAAAAATATTTTTTTTCAAACTTCTGGCGGTTTTCTGTTGGAGCAAAGCTGCTTTCCTTATCACGCTTCAGGAGCTCCCTTCTGAAAAATGAATCTACAGGATCACCGAAAGCAAAACTGGTCTGCATCTACAAGCATTGGCCTTCAAGTACTGAAGTTCAGCGCACACTGAAAAGGTTTTGTTTTGTTTTAAAGTTAACCTAGGCTAAGTGTACTACTGTTTTAGAAGAAGAAGGAGAGTTGGTTCTTATATGCTGCTTTTCTCTTCCTGAAGGAGTCTCAAAGAGACTTACATTCGCCTTCCCTCTCCCCACAACAGACACCCTGTGAGGTGGGTGAGGCTGAGAGAGCCCTGATATTCCTGCTCGGTCAGAACAGTTTTATCAGTGCTGTGGCGAGCCCAAGGTCACCCAGCTGGCTGCATGTGGGGAAGTGCAGAATCAAACCCGGCTCGCCAGATTAGAAGTTTGTACTCCTAACCACTACACCAAGCTGGCCCTTTGAGATACAACCTTAGCTCTTTTAATACCATAACCCTGGCCTAATTCAGGAGGAACTAAAGCCCTAAGCTAAAATTTAATTAGAAACGTTGTAAACAATTCCTAACAGACTATTATTACTAAAAGCCTCTATTTAACACCTACTACCTGAATATATATTTAACAATTACATAGGTTCCTTGAACCAGAGCCAGAAGCACACCAGACCTTCAACTGAAATACTGACTGAACAATGAACTTCCAACCCCCCATAAACCCTCTAGAAATTAAATAAAGCAGTTATAAGTAGAACTCAAATCTTTCAACAAACTAAACCATGAGAAAGTAAACGGGAGGAAAGGGTGGGGGGAAAGAAAGCAAAGAGAAAAAGAAGCAAAGGCAAAGGTTCCTCCACACACAAAAGACCTGCACACAATGCAGCAAAGGATGCTGAAGAAGACAGAGAGAGAGAAAAAAGAAAATTCAAGTAAAATAGCTTTAAAAAACAAACAAGAAGCAGCCCTATGCACACACCAGACCTGAAAAAGGAAAGGAAAAAAGCAGAGAAGGCAAGCAACAAAGACCATCCCCAGACACTCTCCAAAAAACAAGAAAAGAAACAGCAAAGGATGGTTAAAGGGAGAGGGAAAGAAAGAGGAAAAGATAATACGGCCTTCAAGGCCATACGTGGTCAGGGCCCAGTGTACCTGAGGCTCCCTATGCCCCCCAAAGAGCTCTATGCTCTGCCACCAGCTAATGATCCCTGGCCCTAAAGAAGCCCGCCTGGCCTCAACCAGGGCCAGAGCCTTCTCTGTCCTGGCCCCCACCTGGTGGAATGAGCTAGTGGAATGAGCTCCCACAGGATAGCGCTCCCCAACCTGTGGGCCGCGGGCCACATGTGGTCCTTTGACTAATTGGAGGTGGGCCCCGAAGGACGCCTTCTTCCCCCCTCCCCGGCCCTTTACTTCATCCCCCCCAGCCCTTTACAACACACTTCATTGTTGTGGCGTGTCTGTATCTTATTTTGAAGGGATGTTTAAACATTATCATAGCGATCAGAGAGCGCTAGGGCAGTAGTCGACAGTAGAGGAGTAAACTACCCCCCCCCACCAGGCCTCAGTAAAAGGCATTGAGTGGTCCCCGGTGATAAAAAGGTTGGGGACCACTGCCACAGGAGATCAGGGCCCTGACGAAGCTAAAACAGTTCCGCAGGGCCTGCAAAAGGGAGCTCTTCCGCCAGGCATCTGACTGAGACCAGGCATAACCAACAACATCTGCATGGCCCATGACCCCCCTCTCCCCAGAAATCAATCAAGGCATTCTGCTTCTGGACCTGTTTGTACTATCACTATTATAATGTTGTACTGTTATCACTGTTATTATCAGTTAGTAATATTAATGTTATAGTTATTGTTCATGGTGACCAATGGTGGCACAAACATGAGGGCAGTGGCACAGACACTGAGCCTTAGGTGCATTTACTGTGTGGTCCACCTTCTCCACCTGGTGGTTAGAGATGTCTTGGGGATGGGTTCTGCAGAGAATCCCAGTTAGGATGCTGAGACTCATGACTTCAGGCATCTCGTCCAGAAATGCCAGTATCTCATGGGTCACTTTTTTCATAGTGTGAAGGATGCTCATCTCCTGCTCAAGAAGAAGGCACTGACAGATGTGCCAGAACACAGCCTGATCAATTATGTAAGCACTCCCTATATCTTCATCTATGACCGTTTATGCACTGGAGGTTTCATGCTGGGCTTCAGGCTGGAGTTTTATTCATGGCAGGTTGCCCCAATTCTTCCTGTACCCACACGGGGGAGCATTTGGCCTGGTGCTCCTCATCTGCCCCCAATTTGTGCTCCTGCACGGGAGCTGAGGCAGTGAAGTTCCCAGTGCATAAACAGTCCATGCCATGCTCAAGCATTTGATGGGCACGTAGGAGTAAAATTGCCTCAAGATAGAGAGCTTAAAGCCGGGAGATACGTCTTAATTTACTGTTAAATGGATTACAGACTCTGCAGTGGCAATCATTGAAGAAGTATTTGAAAACGGGGAAAAATATACCTAGGAGCCCATTCTGATTGCCCAGAAATTATATGATTTATACACCAAATAAGAGTGGCTATAAGACTTATCATTTTGGCCTGCTGATTTTGTTTTTCTCTTATCTGCAAGCATTTGATGGAGCAGAAGACAGCACTGACTGCTTTGATCTCTGATACCAGGGTAGTTTGGGGAAAATAATTACATAGGAAGCAGACTTCTGTTGTATTCCTATGTCTATGACTCCTAAAATCATCTCAGCTTTCTATCCTAGGCTGTTTGCAACTTACATACTAATACAGCTAGTGATATACATACGTATTGTCTAAAAAGGCATTTTGCATGTCTGAATTGCGCAAATGCAGCATTCTAGAAGCAGCCTGTCTATACGAAACAGGTGTAAGATCACTGTCCAGTACCTTTCCGTCTACTTTATAACAGTTTTCAGAGTTGACCATTTTGATGACTTTGCCATCGATTCCCTGGAAGACGTACAAAATGTCTCTCACAAGAAATGCTTCAGTTATTTCAACAGATCCTGAAAAAAGGAAAGGGGGTGTCACTTGCAGGCATCTTTCAGAATCCTATTTGTTATTTTAACACCTCACTATTACTTCCGTTTGGAGGAACACTCATGGCATCTTACTGATCCACAAAATTCAAAGGAAATCATAATAATTACAATAGATATTCAAGCACACCTAAAACAATAAAATTCAAACAATTTAAGACCCCATCTTAAAAATTGCTTTTGAAATAATCTGACTTTTGTCAGGTGACCTATAGCAAAGAGAGGTCACATATAATACCGGGGGGGGTCCAAGATTAGGAGCAACTGCAAAAAAACAAACAAACAAACAAAACAAAAACCTTAAAAAGGTCCCACCAAAATAACCTCATATCTTCAGAAGTTATTAACCATTTACAGATTTTAAAATAAAAACCAGCATTTTCCTTGAGCCCAGAAACAAACTGGGAACCAAAATAAATGACACAAAATAGATGCTATATGCTGAAGCCCATATTCATATTCTGCCTTCCATATCTTGAACTGGCAGCAGTTTTTTGGACTGTCTTCCAAAGGATGTTAGAATAGTATAACCCTTATGTTACTAGGGGATTATAACTGTGGTCAAATCCATCTTCACGAAGGCTGGCTGCAGCAGACACCCGAGCCTAGACAGTAAAAAAGCATTTCTATGCACCTCCATCAACCATTTAGATGGAAGGCTCCCAGCTCCGGAGGTTGCTTTTTCAGAGGGAATACAGCCCAGTTCAGAGCAAACAGAAGACCTATTCCTGGATCAGTTATACCCGCAACCCACACATTTTGTCTTAATCATGCTTCTTTCCCCCATTATTTCTGCCTCAGAATGTGTCAAATTTAAGCCAAGGAACAGAAGCTAGAAGGGCTTAAATTTTTCATTGCCCCCTCCCTATATATTCCACTCGTTGTTGCTCAATATAACCTGCTTCTTATTTAATTGTTTAATTGTTGATACAAGAAATTTCACCTCTTTGGGACCACAAAGAATAGCTTGGATTTAAATTAGTTTGTTCCCATGGAAATGAACAGGTCTGTTTAAACAGGACGACTTCAGGCTTTCTACAGAAAGGAAATGGGAAGGAAAGCTCCTAACCAGTGAAACATGCCTTGCTTACCGCTTAGATCCCCTTCCCGCCTAGTCCTCGGCACATTACGGGAAGCGGCTGCTGAAACACCTTTTGAGGAAGAGTTCTGTAAGGTGGGTTGGCCTGCAGTTATGGTCCAAGCAAGCCGGGCCCCTAGCTGCTGGCGGAGACAATCGCCCACTCCGGCACGTTGATAGGATTGTCTGTGAAAAGAAAATTATATCATCCAACTACCAAAGTGTATGCATACACAAGAAATTAATCTACATTAATTCTCAAAAACAAGTATTTCTGAAAAAAATTAAATTTAAAACTGCACATTTTTATAATTCGGGACAATTCTAGGGAAGAAACTTGGATGCTGGCACGCTGGTACATCAAGTATATGAAAAAGAATCACTGATGCCCTAAATATTGGCTGAAATGCCTTCCATAATATAAACTGTTTCATCTGATAGCTGGAGTTTAATTTAATAGCCACCCTTATCCCTTTTGTAATTTGTTTTCCTTTCGCTATGGTAAGCAACTGTCATAACAGCAACTGAGATATTGCCACGTTGCATCTTAAGATCCCTAGTACATTGAGGTTTTGTGGATTACTAGAAGTCTCCTCATCTCCCCCTCCCCCATTTTTTGCAAGCCTCAAGGCTCTTGCAGTTTGCAGAAAGATACCCCTTGTCTGCTCATTACCCCCACTGTGTTGATTTTTTGGTCTTCTTTCTAGGGCCATGTTCAGAAGCTGATACCCAGATATGATAAAGCCACCTCTAGTGTACTAATGAGTTCACCAGGTTTGACATCCTTTTGTTATTCCGATAGGCACATAAGCCTTGATTGGCTGACAGTATTCCAAGTTCTGAAAACCTTTAGGTGGAAACCATAACTACCAGAAATAAGTTTTAGGAGTTGACTCTTCTAGTCGTCTATTTTATCCACAGGCAAGTTCTGAAAACCTTTAGGTGGAAACCTTATCTACAGGAAGAAAATTTGGAGTAGTCTCCTCTAGCGGTATATTGTAGCCACAGCCTTAAATGGAGTTCACATCATAAAAGACAGTATCCCTTTTCAAATCCCATGGAAAGATACAATTGTGGCTAAAGAAAGAATGAACTACCAATTTGGTTTAAATGCAGTTTATGTTCTGACCAAGAATTTGGCATATTTCACCAACAGAATATGTGCCTATAAGTATTTTTGGCCTCTTGCAGAGATCATATTGGTTCAGTGAATGAAGACACAGGATTATCTGCCTTTCCAAGTTCCCCGGACCTTTCCTAGTACCATCATGGAATCATTATGAGGTCTTTGAACAATTCAATAATCGTAACACCAATATCTCTTGGTAACAAACATCAAGGACAGCTACATTCAACAAAGGTTTGTGATCCTTATTGCAAGAATTCAGCTAGCATGTATCCAACCACCCAGTTTCTCTGATGGAGCACCATTTCCATTCACAGCAATGTCTGCCAATTAATCCCTTCTACCCCCCCCTCTCATTTTGCCCCCAGTGCTGCTCTTCAGGGTGTCCTGGCCTACTAGGATCCAAATTTGGAGCTGGGGGAATTAGTGGACTGAAAGAAGAAAGAGAAGCAGAAGAGTCTTGGTCCACAAAGTCTATGGATGGTTGGATACTATATTTATGGGAGCTGGATTTCTATAAAGAATTATCTTCAAGATGATCAAGTCTCATTTACCCTGGAAGAAGTGATTGTGGAGTTGGAACCGGCCCATTTGGGGCATACATGCCTATGCTGCTGATCCCACTGCTCCCCATACTGCCAGAACTTTGGCCGGGCTGGACATTTCGGTCTTGATAGTTCAACGGAAGAGTCTGAGGCCTGGCATAGTAGTATGGAGTTGAATGAGCATCTCGTGGCAGTGCTTGAGCAAACAGCGTAGCAAAATTTGACACCTTGAAGGGATAAAACAGGACATGTTTTAACAGATCCCTTCTCCTTCCATAGATTAAATAAGCCTGAACACCCTTCTGCTGTTAATTGCTTACTGTCATTTCTTGATTACATGCCTACAACGAAGTTTTTAAAAATACAAAATACACATTTGTAATTTCAAAACCATTCCTAATCTTATTAAAAATATTTCAGGTAGTCTTACTAAGATTTTGCATAGAAACAGCCGCCTAACTTTGCAGCTTTGCACTTGACCCATTCTGGGCTCTAGTTAAGAGGCCAACAGATTGAATGGCCTACCTTGCTTGATGGTTTTCGTGGATCTTCACTGAGGCTGAGGAGGAGGTAGAGGATTGACCATCTGTTTTTCAAGATGCCCTACCACAAGAAACTTGTTTCAGAACAGATCATTGGAGAGGCCAACAGAACACATATTCATTATCTTTGAAACCATAGTCTAGCGCTATTTTTGCTGACCCATATCCTTCCTGTTAAAATTAAGAAAACTACGCTCTTACTATACTATTTTTATTCAGTATAACTAAACTAAATTACTGCTCAATTGAAATTTTTACCTATTTTATATTTTAAAACTGAATTTTAAAGAATAATTTTAACTATGCTAATGTTGGACAATATGATGTACACCACCCTGAGCCGATCTGCTGGGAGGGTGGTATATAAATTAAATAAATAAATACATTTTCAATACTTTGCAAGTCAGATACAAACAAACCCCAAAATCTTTCTAAAACACTCATTCTAACAAAAACCACACTACTCAATATGCAGTTCCTCCCTCTTCAGAAAACAAGTCATCCCCAACTTAAATCTGTACCTGTGAGTAGAGTTTTCTGTAAAGTTCTGAAAACAAAGCTGCACTGTCTTCCCTTCCTTGCCGCACCACTGTGATAATAAAAGCACACCAGAACCATCATAAGCATATGGAATATTAAAATTTATATCAATTATTATGCTCGGTTTTGTCCACTATCCTGCACCAATGCATTAAATTAGATGTAACAACTATCTTCCATTCGCAAAAAGAAAAAAAAAACTATTCGTTTTTTTGCTTAGAGGTTGCTTGGTCTGGAGAGAGATTAGTTTACTAACATCTGCTCAAAGAGAAAGCAAAAGTTCTGCCACTTTAGGCCATGGAATGTATCCAACTTTTATTTTGTTGCTTCTTAGTCCACACTGTATAAAATCAGAAAGGCAAAGCAAAATAATCATAACGTCTGGAGTCTTAGCATCAAAGGGCACCACTTACATATTCTACCTGCAGCTGCCAACAGAGTTCATTGCCAGACACTTCTGGAAGCACAGAAAAAGATTATAGAGGAGCTGGGGGAATCCTATGGGGTCTATAAGATTGCCTTACTTCCCTCCTGTCAGTGAAGGAGGGGGGAAAACATTTTGGTTATAAATGCTTTATTTAAAAAATAATTATTATAATAGCAACTTTCCTAAGTACAAAAGCAGTTATAGGCTATATATATTACACAGAATTATTTATCATTCCTGTTCCTTGGTTTATTCATAAAATTGTTATCTGACTTTCCAGTGCGTAAAGGTTAAATGGCTTAGCAGTATAAGGAATGGTAAATAGATAGCACCATTTGACAGATTTGGTATTCAATTTCATAGAGAAGTGGGGGGAAGGGTCGAGGGCTTACCACGTTTCATTCATTTCTTCTACTTTAGCTTATTCTTAAGCAAGGGGAAGGAAAATTCTTTTTCGTAAGGTCATTGTCTACCATTCCCACCAGGCACGGCTGAAGACAGCCATTTGGGTTATAAACTGACTAGATCCTAGAATGTATCCAATTGTTGCCTAAGCCTGGAGAGAGCAGCTGGAATTATCTTGTCAGATAACTATTTCTACATCTCATTACACGAAGGTGAAATTGTACAACACTCTTGGGCATCTTTATTTTATGACACTGTGCAAAAAGGAATTCAGCTCATTCAGCCAAGGTCAGAGCAAGTGTGTTTGATACTAGTGAAGCAATGTTTCCAGGGTCAGAATATGAAGGAAGCCTGAGGGAAAAAAAGTATTTCCAAAAGTATTTCAGCTGAGATCCAAACGTTTGAGTAGAAAAAAACAGAAGGAAGTATAGCTTGATATATGCTAAAAAGAAAATTTGTATGTTCTTAAGTGATCAGTCCTTCCACAAGCAGCTTGTATGAACAAAAAGCTAAAGTCAAGAAGGACTCCCCTTTCCATTAGCCCCTCAAAGCATCAACTGAGTTTCAACCATGGCTTAGCTGCAGCTCCTTACTAATCACTCCTTACTAACAAAACCTTATGGTTTGGTAGAACAGGGTCCCAGCGAAGAAGCGCGACTGTCTGACTTGGATGGGGTGCAACTACTAGTAGCACTCTCAGCCAAGAATCTGGGCGGGATCTTTGACTCCTCCCTCTCCATGGAGGAACAGATCACAAGAGTAGCATGGCTGGTGTTCTTCCACTTGTGCCAAGCTAAACTACTAGCTCCCTACCTGGCCCCAGAACACCTAGCCACAGTGATCCAGGCAACAGTCACCTCTAGACTAGGTTTCTGAAACTCACTCTACACTAAGGTGACCAGATTTCAACATTGGTAAAGCAGGACACCATTGACCGGGGGGGGGGGGTTCTTGATTTAAAATTTGGGCTTTATGGAGCAACAAAAACTTTCATAGAATGCATAGAACGCAAAAATAGTATTGTAATATATGTTTTTTTATTTCAACATAAGTACAATTTGCCAGGTACCCCAAGATGTCCCTCCAAAAGTGGGACAATCTGGTCACCTTACTCTACACGGGTCTATCCTTATCCTTTATCCGGAAGCTACAACTGGTGCAGAACCTAGCAGCCGGGGTTCTCATGGGAACACCTCAGAGGGCCCACATCCAGCCCATGCTCCAACAGCTGCACTGGTTACCAGATCAGACTTAAGGTTTTGATAATTACTTTCAAGGCCATATGCAGTCTGGGCCTGAATACCCGAGGGACCGCTTCTCTGCCTACGCCCCCCCCCCCAAGAGCACTACACTCTACAATTTCCAACAAATTCATGATCCTTGGCCCCAGGGAGGCTCATCTGACCTCAACCAGAGTTGGCGCCTTTTCTGTCCTGGCCCCCACAGGACAACTCCTGATCCAGCACTGCTTGCAGGAAAACTGAATTACACTTGTACTGTCAACAGTTGTTATAAAGTTATAAGCTTTTACTTTTAGAAATGTTATAAGTTCATATAAGGTCTTCCACTGTCAAAAATGCTATAAGTTCGTAATCATGATGTTCACTGTATTGCACTACGAATCTTCATTGTAAATCACCCTGAGCTGCAAGGGAGGGAAGTATATGAATGTAATAAAATAAATAAAAAATCCAAATAAAATGCCTGAGTAAGGCTGAGAGGAATACGAACAGAACTTGAATACCTCTCCAGCCCATCAGAAGCCGTTCCCAGTGGTTTGCTTGGCTTTGTGTTGTGTTCTACAGCTTAGCTCAACCAAGCCTTCTTCTAGTACTAAGAACCCTCCTCTGGTTCAAGAGGGGCTTCATGCTGGAGAACCTGTCCCCATTTGGCCAAGCTAAGTGAAATACAAACCAGAAACTAGACAAGAACTACTAAACCCTTGCTACAAGGGTTATCATGTTTCTTATATCTATGCTACCACGAAAGTTAGAAACTGGATCAGACATAATACATGCTAATTCTCTATTAGTCTTTCTCCCTCTTTCCCCCATAATCTCATCTAGTAGAGGGATTAATGTTAGTGGAACATACACAGAAGCAATATATATTACACATAATAATAACAATAAAATGTACTAATAATATACCAGATCTATCCAAAAGGGACCAAAATCAAACAACTTACGTTCTTTTTTAATTTTTTCTGCTACCAGAAATTCATCTCTCTCAACTGTGGGGGCAAAATTGCTTCCAATGACTCGCACTGCATACTGAAACTGCTGGGCTACATCAGCTGAAACAGACGTCACAATCATATTCAACACTTAATGACAACAGTCTGTTTGTTTGCAACATTAATATTTTTAAAACGACAAATACACACATTAGAGCATTTACATCAGAGTAGCATGAAAGTCATAAGTGTTTTCCAACGTTTAAAAGGCCGGGTATTTTTTGCAAAAAAAAGATACAAAGTATTTTGCATATTGAACGTTTCTAGAAGCTCCACCCATCAAAGCAAGTGGCTTCCAAAGTTACTGGTGAGGTTACTGCTGCAAGCAAAAGCATTCTTCCTTCAACAAGAGCTGGTTGCTCTGACTTCTGGTCTTGCTTCCTTCTGCCTCTCCTCCCTTCCTCACTCCGGCTAAGAGTCTACTTATACATCTGTAATTGCAGGAGCCGGTAAGTGGCCCCTTGAGGACTCTCATAGCAGGGAAGCCTATGGCATTTCCCTTCTCACATCTTCCTCCACCCAAGTTTCCCTCCCTCTGGCTGCCATTTTACTTCTCATGATTGAGGCTTGGCTGGCAAGCAGTGATATGTATGTGTACCCTGCATATAATTTGAAGCCAATTTAATAGCATATCCTCCGTTCCAGGTGGAAGGCTGCCCTCATTCACTCTTTCTGTCTACTTGCCCTTTTTTGGAAGACAATTTTTAATATATTAAAATTAAAACATATTAGCAGGTGTATATTTAAACTTCAAGGGACTGTGTATATTAAGAAATAAATCTCAAAGTATTCAATGTACTTAGGACTGTACTCTACCATCTGGTAGGCCAATAATCCATTTTTTTTTAAATTGTGACTAGCCTGTGTATACAGCCCAGTGCTTCTGAGAACTGTACTGGATGGGGGGCAGAGGTCTCTTCTTTTCTTTGCCATGGTCGAATTGAAAATCCCTAGCTAATAGCAGATAGAGTTGAGTGGATTTAACGGGAAAGAGAAGAGTTAGGCCCCTAAAATTATACTACTCATATTTTTATTTATTCAAGGATAACATTAAAACTCTGCAAATGCTGCTCTGGTAAAAACCCTGTAAGACAGGGGTCCCCAACCCCCGGTCCGTGGCCCAGTACAGGGCCGCAAGGGCCATCGTACCGGGCCGCCAGCGGCCGCGTCTGCCTCCCCCCCTGCAGTGAGAGGGGGGGAAAGAGGCCGGCACGGCAGCCGGCGCGCCAGTGACGCTAACGCGCGGAACTGCCGCGCATGCGCGTTTGCGCCCCCTGGTGGCCAAAACGTGCATGCGCGACAACTCTGCGCATATGTGTTAGCGCTACCTGGTGGCCAAAACGCGCATGCGCGGCAGTTCCGCGCGTGCGCGTTTTTGAGCAACTGCAGCAACTCTGGCTCTCCCCCACCCCTGGAGGCGGTCCCCGACCAGATGAGGGTTGGGGACTGCTGCTGTAAGATGTCTGCAAAAGGAAGTTCTGTTTCAAAGAAACGAAAAATTGCAGATGAGCACCGTGTTTTTAATGAAAAATGGACTACTGAGTATTTCTTTATTTTAAACTTTTTTAAAGTTTGCCTGGTATGTCTTGAAACTGTCTCAGTATTAAATGAGTACAATATTAAAAGGCACTTTGAATCCTGTCACAAAAGCTACTCAATATATGATGGAAAGGTGTGAGTAAACTAGATAAACTCTCTTTTAAAAATCAATATTTTTACAGCTAAAGAGAACCTGTCTGCTGTGAAGGCCAGCTATCATGTTGCTAAATGTACTGCTGAGAGTGGTATACCATTCTGATGGTGAATTTGTTAAAAAGTGCATGATTAAAGTAAGAGAGGAAATGTGTCCTAAGAAGGAATCTTGTGTTAGTTGCGTCAGTTTATCTGTGCCTACAATCGTCAGGCAACTTGAAGAACTAGGAGAAAAGCTGCATGTGTCACTGATTGTCAAGGCAAAACATTTTGCATTTTTCTTCATTTACCTTTGAATGGTTACTTTTGATCTAAATAAGTTGGTTAATAATTTTGTTACATTTTGGTTTAAGATGTGCGCTTCTTTAGGCACTGGGCATGCTAATTCAGTCCCCATGTGCCAAAAGTTTGGGGACCTCTGATCTAAATGTATGAATGCCACCCAAGTGCTCTATATCACTGTCCTCCCTGATTGCTGAAATTGTTTCTGGCCTTGTTGAGAAGTCAGGGCATCTTCTTTGATACACAAAGAGGCATTTATTTGTACACTAACATCTCTACAGAAAGGTAATATGGCCAGTTATCACACTTGCCCTAATCTACCGTTTCTCTACAAAGCGATTGAAGGACAAGTGGCAGAATGGCTCTAGTCCTTCTTGGATGACTCATCTGCTGTAGACACTTCATTTTAGCTTCAGGCTGGGTTATGAAACTGGGGTTTTTTGCTGATCTCCACCTGAATGTAAAAATTGCCATACCTCTTTGCTGCTCCTTCTGGGTTAATCTGCAGCCTTTGCTTCAGTAAACCATGCTATTTTAGTAAGAAGTCTAGAGGCAAAGCAGGTATCAAGTATTGCACTTTAGACTGGTTTAAACCATTCTTTACAGACCAGATCCAAAGCACTGTTAGGAGACCAGTTACCATTAGGGTGGGATTAATCCAAAGAATGCAACCTTATCCCCCACAGTTTCAACCTGCAAGTAAAGCCTTTAGGAGAAATGATTAATCATTCTGGAATAGATGTCATCCGTATGTTGACAATACTCAGCTCTGTATCTCTCCATCCCAGGCTTTCTTAACCATGGGTTTCTTGACAGCCCAGGAAGGGTTTCCTGAATGGATTAAAGCTAATTTGTAATATATTTTTAAAAATATTTATCTGGTGATATGACCATATATGGTCATGTCAACCCCCCCCCTCCCAAAATGGCCAATGATAGGCCTGGAGGGGATGGGAAGGGGAGGGGCCCCAGGTGCACATGCACACAGCTATGCTTCCCAACCATATTCTGCAGGATCACACCACTTCCAGGGTTTCTTGAAGCCTGAAGACTATTCCAGGTGTTTCTGAAGACCACTACAATCTTAGATAAAATTCAGCATACATAAAATTCAAGTGTTAATGAGAAATAATAATAAAAACAAGTTAGTTAAAAATTAAGAAAAACAAAGATGAAATTTCCTAGCCCCCTAAAACAGAAACAACAGCCATAATAAACATACCAATCAAGCTATAGCAAGCTGAAACTTGCACATAGCTTTAGCTCAAATTTTCATACCCACGAAAGCATACAATGAAACCATGTGGATGACATGTGTATATAGCAGACAAAAGGAAAATAATTTTCTCCACTAATGAACTCAGGTATAGGCTAGAGGAAGAAGGAGTAAGAAATTTGGACTGCGGCTCCATGTAAAGAGTGCGAAACAAAACATTAAGAGGAAGGAATTCTCATTCTAAGGCTCCACTGAGACACAGTTGCTCAGCAACAGCCTTTTAAATGTAGTGACCTAGTAACATGATGGTTGGCATAGTATGACAACGAATAGCAGGGAAAGTAATCCCAAGTTTAAGGAAGGTAATATTTAAAAAGCAGGGAGCTCTATTATGGCTTCTTTTGACCAATTCAAACCAGTTCGGAGCTAGGTAAGACACTCCTGTCAAATGAGGCATCTAGACTGAATGGCGGTGGGAAGTGCTGTCAAGTTGCATCCAGGCACTAACCAGGTGCAACTTTGTTTTATTTCTAATATCTGAAACAACTGGGTCATTCCAGTCACAAACCACTAATTAAAGCAGCATGCACACAAGCCCTGACTGAGGGGAGACCAAGCTCAACCTACTTCAGGACCACTGGGGTATGAGGCAGTACAGTAGTTCTAAATAACCAATGTTAAGAGAGATCAGATATTCTCTACAGGTGATGAGTTTAAGTGAAAATTTACAGATATAAAATTACAGTCTGGTAAAACATATTAAGAAAGGCAATCCAGATTTCTACAAAGTGGCTCTTGTAGAGCTATCAGAAACTGTAATCTATATTATGGCTCTCCAATGTCTTATAAATCAAATGGCATTTGGTTCAATGCTTGGCTTTTAAAACTCTTCTGACCTCCCATGACTGAAATATTATTACAACACTCATATTTTGGGTCATAACAAAACGGAATCATTTTCCTTTGTTCAAAAGCATGAGAAAAAAATCGTGTATTTTTTTTTAGCAGTTTCTCTTGCAGGGAGACAGCTGAGAGACTGACCTGGCCTGCACTCACTACATACACAGAAACATGCTGTTTCTCTCCTTGCTGTTCACAGATGTGGCACTTCTTCAGAGTATTTCTTCATTTATAGCAAGCCCAACTGTTTATTTACAGCATGCCCAGTATGCAAGGCTGAGGTACAAGGACTTGCTCAAAAAGGGTCAGTGGTAGGCGTTAGAACCTGGAACTCCCACATCCCCAGCTCAACAGTCAGATGAAGATGCCTCTTACAGAGACAAGACTTACCATAGGTTGCCTAGTCTATACAGATTGGCAGCTACTGTTCAGGGTCTCCGATAGCCTACTACCTAGTCCTTTTAACACGATAGAACCTTGGATGCCTTTGACATGCAACCCCTCCTCTGTGGTTCCTCCCTTGACTGCTACTGTTTTGGGCCCCTATTTCCACGACAGCAAGAATGGACAGAACCCAACACTACCCTCTCTCTCAGCTGGTTCCTGCTGCACGAGAACGGGCAGGGGGTCCATTATAATCAGGGGTGCCATCCTCCAGGGGGGGGACCTGGGGATCCCCAGGGATTACAGCTCATCTTCAGCCTCCAAGATCAATTCCCTTGGAGAAAATGGATGCTTTGGAGGGTGGACTTTATGACACTGTATCTCACCAACACCTCCAGGCGTTTTCCAGACCAGGTCCGGCGACTCTACCACCCCCCTCCCCTGCCAGTGGGCAGGAGGGACATGCCAACCCTAGTCTAATGGGGTGGGGCAAAGCCCGGTCTGTGGAGCCTGCATCGCTCCAAGAGGCGGGGAGTCTGGCTGGGGTCGCTCTTCCACCCCCCGGAATGAGGAGAACCTGCCCGCCCGCTCTCCCCTCCCCACCTCCTTCCTCCCCCGCTGGGGAGTTGGGCCGGGGCGGCCCCAAGCAGGTTACCTTCGCCCTTGCCCAGGATGCGGCAGCACAGCGTCTGCAGCAGGACGTTGGGCGATTTCTGATCCGGACTCGCCATCGGCGCAGATGGGGGGGGGGGGAAGGCGGGACAACGAGGGAGGAGCCCTCGCCGGACGACCACCCTACCCTCCTGGGGGCGCGGGAGGGCAGCGCTTACTTCCCCGAGGCTTCCCGCCCGGCACGTTATTTAGGGCACCATTTTTAACAGAACCCGCCGAAAAAGGGAGGGGGGTGGGAAAGGGGGGGGGGAGCGACGGTTTCAAACACGGCCCCCCATAATGCCCCGCAGCACGGAGGGTGTAACACTGAACACCTTCCCCCGAGTAACGAGCGAGACGGTTCCGGGGTGCAGCAGAGCGGCGGTGGTTTCGATTCAGCCCTCCTCTGCGGGGGTCAAAGGCGTACAGAAAAAGAAGGGGACTGCCTCGTGTCTTGAAAGAGCTGTAAGGTCTGGCGGTGTTGGTTCGCCTTTTTGGTCTGAGCCCTCTTGATTTCCATGGCTTCGGGGGGGGGGGTTGATATCTTTCTATTAAAGAAACACTGGGCGGGGGAAACTTTGGAAGTATGCAAAGATTATTTTCCGGTAGGAAATTTCTGGGATACATTTCAGCCACTCAAAGATAATATTCCAGAAATGGAAACGCACGACTTTCGCACCTTTGTTAATCTTTCCAAGCCAAAATGCCTCCGGAACAGGCATTAAACGATAGTACCGCAAAAAGCACTGGTATGCATTCAGGGCTCTCCAGAACAATATTGGGAAACTCCTAACACAGAAATATCGTACACTTATTAGGCTGTTTTTTTTTTTTTTGTAGTAGTATTGTTGGTTTTTTTGCAGTACTTTTGTTTGTTCAATGCCTGTACCTGGAAAGGATTAATAAAGGTGTGAGGGTCTCTTTCATTTCGAAAATATTGTTCTTTAGTTCCTTGATGCATCCCAGTGTATTCTTTCTTTCTTCCGTTCTTTCTTTGGATTTCTATGCTGTCACTCCTGCAGTCAGTGGCTAATGGCAGCTTACAAACTACCCATAAAAAAACCCCGCAGCATCCTACAGAAACATAAATACCCATAAATATAAGCCACAGTTTGTTCAAGCTGTGATCTTTTAGGGTACAGGTTTTAAGGAGGGTACTATAGTTTATTTAATGTCCATTCTGAGCTGTTCGTTCTTTTACCCTGTCTCCTTTCCTTCCTTGCATGAGCCAGGGTCACACTGATTGTGGCCTACCTTGCTTAGCCTTAACCTGGACTGTTCCCTCTTTCCTCAACAATTCTGATGGCTTCTTTATCTGAACTGTTGATTACTTCCTCAATCCAGCCATTTCCCCAAATAAGTAGTTTGTGATAAAGTGCAGCAGAGTATTTGCCTACCTTGTATGACCATATTTTATATTTGTGAAGCATTTGAACACTGGAAATGCATGTGGAGTCCCTGTGCACTTGACGGCTGAATGCATACATAACCATGTGACTTGTCCTGGCACAATTTGTAGCCAATGTGGGAAAGATATTGGAAATTTACTCCAGTATTCTACTATTCTAATGACAGAATCCGCCACTAAGACCTTGTAGTCGGTCTTTCTTCTTTGGCTCCTATCTTCATGGGATCGACTGGTCTTCATTTGTTTACTCCTTTGCATGGCATATAGTTCTTTCTACTTTTCATCACTCTGAAAATATTTTTTCAGTGTTTTCAGATGTTCTCTGTTCTTCCTTTGTACTTCCAGACATGCACATGAAATTGCCTTATACTGAATCAGATCCGTAGTTGGCTTTGAGGACACTATTGTCTGCTCAAGCTGTCTGAGACTCTCCAGAACCTTAGGCAGAAGTATTTCACAGTACCTCTTGCTGGGTGGATTCATGTCTGATGGGTAGGCTTCCAACTATATTTTTTATATAGCCAAGATCAATTTAAGACAAATATAACTAAAATTGCTGTCATTACTCATAAATACCAGCTGCTTGTTTCTTTTAACTGAATATTAAACCTAGGACTTTCTGCACCAACTAGATTCCCTTCCACTGAGCTACAGCCCCTCTAACTTGTCCTTGGCATTGAATTAAAACATGCTGCAGTGGACTGTTCTGAATTTAATTTTCAGTTTTTTCTGATTTAATGATCTTTGTACAGGTGTTTCTTCATCACACTGGCATTCAATTCCCCCCCCCCCCCTTGCTTCTTCCTGGCAGCATCTCCTTTTGGAAAAGTACAGCCAAGTTGCAAAAAGTCACATGGTAGAAAACAGTTCAGGTGACTTGTTGGTCAGCTACTCCTGCTCCTGGATGTATTATGCATCTTGCATTGTAAAGAACTACCTGGTAGCTGCAGCTGGGCCTTGCCCCATAGAGTCCTTCATCCAGGGCAGGAAAGAAAGGATCAGAAGTTAACTGGAAGGCCCAAAGGGACCCATCTACCCTACCATTTAGTGACAGAAACCAAGGTTTAAAGGCAGGCAATATTGTTGTGGTTGCATTCATTTCTTAAATATACAGGCACTGCTTCTATTATTAGGGAGAAGTTGGTTTCTTTTTTTAAGAATTTGGATTTTTCTGAAAACTTGGCACTTTTCTCTGGTTGGAAGAAAGATCTGTCTTGCCTGTTCATGGCTTCAGTTTCTGGATTTATCTACAACTGAGAATTACGTATGTTGGTATGACAACCTAGCCCCATTCCCTCACTCAGATACAAGATTTTCCTTTCATTTTTTTCTTCCTTTGGGACTGAACAGTCCCATTATCTATTTTCTTCTTTTGTGAAGATTTATGGCTGTCCCACCCTGTCACAGTAGTATATTCTGATGCTGACTCAGCCCAGGAACTTGAGAGAGATCAGATCACTCTCTTTAACTTAAACTTCAGAAAATGGAATACAATGGGCTTTAGAGTGTTCAAGGATAAGATATTGTATTCAACTTAGAGGGGGAAAGGGCAAGTGAAATCAGGGGTAAAATGTCTTAGGTGAATAAAATATAACTCTGAGATAACTTGGTATAATACAAACTCCAGTTCATATATTTCCAGCATGTGAGAGTTTAATGCTTTACGCAATCTTAGAATCTTTGAGAGGTAAGGCTTTTGTTTCAGTGTTTTTATTTTATATTTTCTTGAGATCTGATTTCTTTAGATATTAGAAGATGGATACATAACCAAGTACCCTAAAAATCTTCTCTCTAAATACACCAGGGATCACTCCACTCTTTCCAACAGGGCAAGATCTGCCCCTTTTTCTGGCCCAAATGACAGTCTTCACTCCCACTCCTCCATGCCAATCTTCCCAGTCCTCAGAAATTGTTTAAAAAATTTCAGTCAGTGCTAAACTCTCCTTAGTCATGGCTTAACTGTTCCTATTCTCACTCAATGTTGAACTCTTCTCAGTTAGGACTAAACTGAGTCAGTTTCCAAGTCTTTCTGCTCAATTGGTGAGGTCTGGGGACCGGGACCGGTCCATGGATCAGTCAGTACCAGTACGCGATGACTCCTCGTCCTCCTCCCCACTGCTGCCTCGGGGGCTGCCCTGCCACTCTGCTGCTGGCTCACCTTTGGTTCTCTCTGGCAGCCATCATGGCTGGGGCTCCCCCTCAGCATGGCACTATGCAGCTGCTGTGCCTCTCAGTGGGTGGTGGGAAGTCACACAAGGCTCTTTGCCTCGGTGAGGCATTAGCCCCTCACATTCCTTCAGATGTTTACACAGCGCTTATGAGCTTTTAAAATCACAGTTGGTTTTGCAAACAGAATGCATATTAAAATAAAAGCAATGGGAGCAAGTCCCTTTGAATGTAGTTTGAGTATCAGTTTGTTCATGCAACAGCCTACATGTGACTTCCTCTTTGAAAAACATCTTTTAAAAGCACAGTGAAAGTGGAATGCCTATCTGTGTGAAGCCAATCACAGTATGAGTGGTCTGCTGTGATGAAGACTTCACAGATTGATGAGGAAACCTCACCAGCTGAACGTTTTCCCACTGAGGGGATGCTATCCTCCATTATTAGTTCCCTTCCAAAACTATCTCTTTTAAAAAAGAAAAAGTTTCCAGCTCCTAGTAACTAAAGGCTTAAAGTTTGTATTAGGATAATTTGTTCAAACAAACTATATTCTGTAAATCCTTATCAATGCCTTATTCAATACTTTGCAACTCATCCTGTTTCTTCTTATGAAACACACCATAAATTTCAAAAGCAACATTTCCCTTCTTCAAGAAGGAAAAACAGTCTTGCTCTTGACGCAGATTTTGCATTAAGAAAACTAAGCAATTATATATTGGGTAGCCTACCTAGCAGAGTCTCCCTTTTCCAGACCATGATCCTTCTGCCCTTTCAGGGCTCTTTGTAGAAAGCTTTGCTGAAATGCTTAGGCTGAACTTTGTGGGAAAAAGAGATAACGCATCATCGGCCAAGGGTACTCAGGTGTAGAGGAAGCTTCAAGAGAAGATAAGGCCATGCCAAATCTTCTGTTTATGCTGCAGTAAAAAAAATCTTCTGTTAGCTATAGACTACTGGTAGGAAAGGTCAAAGAACTGTTTGCTGTATTTAATATTCCATCACTACTCAGCCTTCTGACTAAGATCAAGTGTGTGTGTATTTAATATTCCTGTACTTCCAAAGAATATATACATACTCGCAACTCTGAATTTGAAATAGGTGACAAAATACAGTATAGAAGCTATGTGGGATACAATATACCAAAACAGCACAAACAGAACCACTAGTAATAGAACTATGTTGTCAGTCTGAGAGCACTCAGGTCAAAACAAGTTCTTACATTTCTGTCATTTTCTCCCATTATTCTCATACTAAATATCTATATTAAAGAGCCTGTATAATAAACGTAAACAACAAAACTAGGGTATGTTCCAAACACGGCTGTGAGCCTTTGCATACTAGAAATGCACTGGTCTATAATGCTCTATTGCCCCCTCAAGGCTGTCTCAAAAACTTCACTATTCTTACATGTTTTTTAACTCCTCTCTGATTAAAGACTTCCTCAGTGAAACTCTTGTCATTTAATAAACTACTCTCATTTTGTAACAGAACATTATTAGGAGGAATTCTTACACCTGTTGATGCAGCTCACCAATCCAGACCTCTCAGATCTATGCAATGTCCTGCCAGGGAAAAAGGAAACAAGGAATTGTAACAAACTGACTGCCTAAAAGGGTGGAGACTACAGCTGTTCTACCAGCTCTTGGTCCAATGGTTTGCAGAAATGTAGGCATGGATTCCCCTTCTTCCCAACATCTCACTTCCTATTTCCAACTGCTGCTATCACCAAATAAGTGGACAACAAATTGTCTCCAAAAATTTTTCAACATTAACTGAAAGCCCTATGAAACAGGACTGTCTTGCAGGTCAACAAAGATAGGACCCAGCATATATCCCAAGAAATCAATTTCCTTCCTATGGTACAACAATGAAGAGTGCCTAGTACTGAGAGAGGAATTGAGCAGCAGGGGGAGTCAGCCTTCTTATTTAGGCAAGTTTTATCCTGATATTTCAAAGGGCAAAGAAAGCTTATTTATTCATTTAATACATTTTTATCCCAACAGTCCCAAAAAGCTCAGCAACCATATACAGTTCTACCCCTCTCTGTTTTATCCTTGCAACAACCTGGAGAAGTAGGTTAGTCTGAAAAAAATAACTACTTCAAGAAGAACCGATAAGCTTCATGGCCAATGAGGATTTGAACCCAGTCTAGACCAAAATTCTAACCATGTAACTGTTATACCAGTTGTGAAAGAGAACAGCAATTTTCTTAGCTCATGGCTCATCTCCCTTCCCTCTCGACAGGGAGGGGTTATGCCTTTAATCTTGGTTTTGTTTTATGGGGTCAGGAGTTTTAATGGGCTCTTATATGTACTGTAATCCACCTCGAGTCTATGGAGAGTGGCAGGCTAAAAATGCAATAATTCATTCATATGGACAGTTAATACAAACCTTGCCGATACACTGAGCACCATAACATGTCCATGCACTGAAACAACAAATTGTGGCTTGCTTCCTTCCAACCAAATAAGGACACCAAACTCTGGTTTAATACAGAGTTAAAGAAGAGAGCAAAACACAATTTGCATTTTAGATATAACCGCAAACTATGAACTGCTGTTTTCCATAAAAATGAGACATTCTAAATTATCAACTCTTGTGAAAAGGAGAAAGAATGAGAAGGGCAGACAGAGCAGGTAAAGCAGCTGGTCTACCTAGTTCTTACCCACTATGCTACAAGAACTCTACATAACTAAAGCAAAATGGCAAGCCAGTATAGTATATTTGGAGTAAGTCTTCCTTGCCTCAGCAACCAAGAAAATGTACAAGGACTGCTTCATAGACTATGTAATGGCAATCACGTTTAGCATCATGTAGTGGGGAATGATGCCATCATGTACATATCTGTATGGTGAATGTGAAAAGAAATATAACTGTTGAGTGCATATTATGCTTTTACATTTGCAATGTAGAAGACTATGCTAAAAATGCAATATATAATGTGCCCCACCAAAATTTGGAGAAGAGAAACATGGTGTCTATATACTACCCAGACCACAAAGTTCAATAACATTACACACTATTTATTTTATTTATATTTGTAGTTGTTGACCTCCACTCCTGGGTCTAGCTGGCTCGTGGTGGTTTACATAAAAATCTTAAAACCCCACATAAAAGAAACACACAACAATCCAAGGCAGCAGCAAAAATCCTGATATGCAGGACATCCCCATTCCCACCCCCTTTCACATAGTCAGCACCCTTCCAGGGGGGGCGATTTCAAGCGATATCTAGCCGAACAGGCCTTACCAGGCCTGTATAGGGAGGAAGCCGCTCTTCCTAGCCCAGCCTCAACCAAACGCCTGGTGGAAGAGCTATGTTTTGCAGGCCTTGTGGAACGTTGACAGCTCCATCAGGGTCCTCAGCTCTTCCAGTTCATTCCACCAAGTTGGGGCAAGTACCGAACTTGGTGGAACAAGTTGTGTTGTAAAAATAAAACTGTATTATCTCAGGCCTAGAGTAATCATGAACGTGGAGGAGCTTTCACAGGAAATGGTGCTCAGAAGAGCCAAACATGGCTTCCAAGGCACTCAGTATAACTGCTTTACATTATGGTAGACTCTCATTTGCAAGCACAGCAATGCTCTCTTGTTCCTTCCGAGTCCCCGGGGTTTTGAAACCTAATGGGTTATAACTTTCCCCATAATAGTATAGCAACTCTATTATAACAACACTTCTTTGAATAATTGTAAATTAAAGACAAATACTTGTTAAAATTAGGTACACATTGGATGTTACTAAAGTTTGTGAGGGTTACTAAGGTTTGATTCCTTCTTTTTCTAAGAATAGCTAGGAACAGAAAAATCCTATCTTATGACTTGCTCTAATTGCTAGCTAAATACTTCTTTCCAAAGGAATTATTCTGCGTTTTCTTCATAACTAACCAAGTCCAACCAGTAAATTATTTGGACACAAGCCCACTCTTTACTTAATTTTTCATATCACATTAATCCTTACTACCGTCCTGAAAGGTTGTCCTTCCAGATGGGAAACTAAAGCAGGACTCAGACAACACAACCAGATGCATTTATAATCTAATCTATGAAAAACGATATTTGTTGCTGTGATTCTGACACCCTCCCACCTCCCTCTTGTTCTGCCATGTGTCATTGCAGTGAGCATCTCCCAGGCCCCTCCACAATGTCTGAGTGCAGGCGCTTCAGTGAAAGGGACCTTGTTTACTCCACACAATGCTAAAACACTAGAGCAGCTTCCTCATGAAACCTTGAAGTTTCTTGACGGGTTTCCCAGATGGATTAGAGTTATTTTTTTGCATATATTTTAAAATTTGTTAAACATTTATCAAGTGCTATGTCCATATATGGTCACATTGACCAATCCACCCCTCCCCAAAGGGGAGGGGGCCCAGATAGGCATACACACAGCTGTGCTTCCCAACCATATTCTGTACAATCGCGCCACTTCTGGGGTTTCTCAAAGCCCAAAGAATGTTTCAGGAGTTTCTCTACAGTAAAAAAGTCATGAAAGGCTGCTGACTAGAGCTTCAACTGGGATATCAGGGTGATGAGATGGAGCTGGATCAAACCATGAAATGTTCAGTCAGGTTTCACCTCCCTGAAGGAAAAGGGAGGGTGCAGAAGCAAGGTGTTAGACTTTGTCAATAGCAAGATTCGGCAACTGTCAGGAAAGGGTTAACTGTTTACACTTGTTCTTATGGTGGAGATAGGCAGCTCAGGTCATGTGATTGTTTATTGGCATGTAAATTGTACTCCACAACTTACATGCTTGTTCTCATATAGTTCCTCTAACAGAGAATTCTTCCTCCCTTATGCTCCTAACTGCTTTATCTCGGATCCATATTGGAGTCTCAGCATGTAACATCTTTAGTAGCTCCTGTACGAGCTAGAGGAATATATGTACTTTCTTGTTTTTTTTTATCCCAGTACCCTACTCTGATAGGTCTAGTAAATATAAATACTTATATTATACTTTAACACTGCCTTGCCTGGTCTCATAATTGTTAACTCTGCTAATTTAAAATACAAAATACCCAACAAAAGGGCCCCATGCCAGTAGGGCAATAAAGTGTGCTTGTACCCAACCTAAATTTAATCAAAACTTGTGATTAAATTTGAATGCTGCTTGAAGGTGTAACTTACTTCAGACCATCCTATCAGGCTTATGGCTATGCTAAAAATATGAAACTTTGGACAGTAAATGGCTGAACCAGATTAGTTCATTTTGTTAACCTTCTCACTACAAGTTGAACTACTGCTACTTCTATCTTTAATTGTGGTTTTTATTACAGAGTAAGAGAGTGAACATGTGTGTATATTAAAGAATACTTTATTATATGAAACAATTCCACTACTGTTGACGACCCAGTTCTCTACACTCCTGTTCCATACTTCAAAAGGTTCGATCTGAAACTTTCAAATATCTTTATACAGATTTCGCTGTATTCATATTTGGCTAAGGGCTAAGTGGGTGGTGAGTGGGCCTCTCACCAGGACAGACAGCAGTTCTAGCCAATCGGGTGAGGGCACAATCTAGGCCCTCACCAGGATAGGCCAGAAAGCCATGGGGAAGCGGCAGGACACTGTGAGTAAAGATGGAGGCCTTTCCCTCGGGCCTAGGAGCACACCCGGGGCCTCAAAGAGGCCCCAGGTGTGCTTCTAGGCCCGAGGGGAAGGCCGCGCCACTGCTGGGGGGAGGGGGGAAGCGGGCCTAGAAGCACACGTGGGGGGGGCTTTCAAAGCCCGTTCTCATGAACAGGCTTTGAATCTAGTCTATTAATAATACTATGAAGGTGAAACATAAAGAGACTGGTACCACAGGCCTGCAAATAGCTCCAGTTTACTGGAAGGAATGCAAAACATGAAAAATGGATTAACGAATTAGCAAATGGAGATATTATCTCCGATTCATCAAACTACAATAAACAATACCTTGTTGGTCAAAATCTCTTTTGACAAATTGTTCAGAAAGCACTGCTATTCTTTACATAAAGTAAAAGCATTTTGAACAACAGAGCTTCTACTTTCTCATCCATTTTAATGAATACTGCATATCAGATTTTATTTAAAGAGTGCAAAGAGGTTCCCCTGAAATACATTTTACAGTTCTGGCAAATTATCCCAAATTAGTTGCTACAGTTGCAGAATAATGGGAGAAAATGAAAATCCACTTATTAAGTACTTTCCAAAATCTCTGAGAGAAGAAATGAATTATTTATTTCAAACAATGAAAATCTTAAAATGTAGGATTTTTAACACATTAGACATTTAGGGAAATTGAAATTTTGGCCATATTCTTAATACAGAGGGCCATACACAAAGTGACCTACAGTCTCCCTCATCTCGGAATTCCAGAAGATCAAAGGCTATTTTAATAACAGTATTTAGTGAACCAAGTGGCTGGTTGGGGGTGGTGCTGGAAATAGACCACCTGAAATATATGTCCTTAAAGTTGCAATTGGTCCATCAATATGAAAGTCTGAGCTGAAAACATCACTTTTGGGGGAGAAGGGGGGAATAAGTAATTCAGACCAATTGTATCCATTGTTATTTAGCTGTTTTCTAACGCAAATCTATCATCCAACCATTAGCAATGGCGCTTATCAAATGCTATTTAATTCTGTCATTCCATATAATTCTTAGTGAGAATTAGTCATATACATTGCCGACATAAAATGTGACCTTCAAACTAGGAGATAAGACATTTATCAACATACAATATAAAGAAGATCCTGCATATAGGATCCTGTGTTATATTTCATTATTTGTGACAGTAAAGAGAGAGAACAGATGAACTGCAGAAATCTTACCCACTTTAGATACTGAGCTGAATGGTGCAGTATATAAACAGGTCTGTAAAAAGGACCCATAAATATAGCTGAACTAAATGCTTAGATTGTATTCCAACAACTGAAATAGTAATCTTAGGGGTAGGAATGAACCTAAAAAATCTGGTTTGGTTCAGGGTAGCCCCCACCCAAACCCAGCCAGTCCGGTGAGTTCAATTCTGCATGGCTAGAGAAAGGAGGGGATTGTCTGGGAAAGGTTCAGTGACAGGCAACCAATTATGTTCATTTTGCTTCTCCTGCTCCAAATCAGGGGCAAACAAAACAGACTGTTCAAACAGCTCACAACCATTTCAACCAGGTTTGCCCATAAGATGTTAGATTAAAATGGCTGACAGCCATTTCATCTTAACAGCTGATGCTGCACAACTGAACTGTTAGATTTAAATGGCTGCAAAAAGCCATACTGAACTAGACAAATGTCCTTTAATTGTTCAGAGAAGGAGCCTTTCTGGAATATCGATTTGGGGGCTGTGAATTGGCCTGTGTTTGTGCCAAATTTTGGCTCATGAGCTGATTCGTGTCCATTTCTACACATAGCTGATTTTACTGTGGCAGCCTTTCTCAACATTTTTACCATAGCAAAACCCCTGAAACATTCTCAGACTTTGAGAAACCCTGGAAATGGTGTCAGCGGGCCACACCTTCTTGTCACACCCCTAGAAGTCATGTCACCAAAAGTGCCATCATACAGACACTCCCACCAAATGTGACATCACACTCCATCACCCTAATTCCCCCAACACCAGAAACAGCCGAACAGCCGACTCTCCTGGGCTGGGTCAGGCATCTACCACTCCATTCCCCCCTGCCATTGCCTCTGCTTGTGTGTTTGTGCACACGTGTGGGTACACACAGAAAGTTGATAACTATTTTATTGAGGGAGGAAGTGGCTTCAATCCAGAACAGCCACACTGGCCTGTAAATGTAAGAAACCCTGTTCGAAGACCAAATATTTCAGTCACATTTTCAGGATATTCTCATCTGCCTTAAAGGTTAAAACAGTTTAGAAAGAAAATGAATGCAGAACCTCTTCTAGTAAGTGACTGGAATGTTCTATCCAGAAAGAGTAGACAAATACCATTTTTGTTTTTTTAATTTAAAAAGCACTGGAAAGCTGTAAGATATTATTCTCAGTAAACTTGAAATTTTAAAAAATCTACATCAAAAGGTATTTCATTCCATTCTTTACTGTTTGATGCACCAAGTGTTGTGCTAATTCCATGTCTCCTCATTATTTTGTTGCACTTCAGTGCAGAGATGTTACATCTGTTCAGTTCCTGGACAAGAAGAAATTTCCTTTGATGTCTGACAAGTAAATGGAATCTTTTGTAATGAAAAATCTGCATTAAGAAAGGGAAATGCATGGAACATGTAGGAAACCTGCCATTATACTTTGGAAATGCCATCCTAAGGAGAAGCCCGAGGTGCTTTCAAAATCTGCAGGCACCTAGGAAGATAGATGAGGGTATGGAAGTTAAGTACAGGATCTGTGCATTTCAATGCTGGAAATTTAAGTGCACATTTAATTTAAGATTAAGATATTTTGATACCTTCATCAAAGGGCAGTTCTCACATCCTATAAATCAAATTATTATTTGTTGAAGCAACCAAATGAAAGCCAAAGTCTCTATGAATTTCTACATACATCTTCTATGTAACTAACACCCTAAAACCTAAATGCAGAGAAACATTGGGGGGTATTGTTAATTGAATCACACAGATACTCCAGAATCTTGTGAGCCAGTTGGGCTATTTATATTATGAGGTGACAAACCACATATGAAAAACATTTATGGGAATCTGAAGGAGAGGGAATAGCCACTGAAGAAAAGGTGTTTATCTTGAAAATGAGTAATTTTAATCCAGATCCCATTTTAAAACTGAGAAGCATCTTTAACACTTTGCTGTCTATAATATTTTGGAAAAGGACTCTTGGGCGGAGCCTCTCTAGGGCCTGTCTAGCATGTGCTTCTGCCTGCAGGCAAAATGTGCACATCCTAAGAGGCCCTCACACCCTCCCCCCACAAACCCAGCGATGACACTTACCTCCATTTGGTTCCTGGACATCACCAAGGAACGGAGATGGGTGTCAGTGGGGCTTCGGCCAATGTGGGGGAGGGTCCATCCAGGGCTCCCACTGGGCCCAAGAGAGCCCGGGGCACCCTTTCTCCACATCTCCGAGGCTTCCAGGGCCAAAGGGGGGCTGCATCTCCATGCTGGCCCTCCCCTTCTCCATGGAAAGCCTCAGAGAAAGGGCGCACCAGGTCTTCTCTGGCCCCACAAAAGTCCTTCCCCACCTCGACGAGGCTTCAGCCAATGGGAGGGAGAGGAGGGTCCGCCCAGGGTTCCCGCTGGACCCGAGAAGGCCCAACACACCCTTGCTCCACATCTCCAAGTCTTCCCGGGCCAATGGGGGGAGGGGGCACGGCTCCAAGCATCGACCCTTATTTATTAATATTGGAGTCGCAGCCAGGCTCCCCTCCCCTCCCTGTGGTTCTCATTATGAGAACTTTGGGGCTTGCCATGTTGAGCAAATGTTATCTCACCACTGAATGTCAGGTGGGGTCTCTTTCACTAGTTGTTTTTAAGTTCAGGATGCAAAGGTTGACCACAAAGGAAGGTAAAATAAAAATGCCTGTATTTAGCACATAGTAAGCTGTCTGAAGCTCTGACCATGAGGCTGGGAGTACAATCCCAGCAGCTGGCTCAAGGTTGACTCAACCTTCCATCCTTCCGAGGTTGGTAAAATGAGTACCCAGCTTGCTGGGGGGTAGAATAGTAATGACTGGGGAAGGCACTGGCAAAACCACCCTGTATTGAGTCTGCCAAGAAAACACTAGAGGGCGTCATCCAATTATAAATAAATAAATAAAATAATTCACACACACACACCCGGTTCTAAGAGGGTAGTGATCTAGCATCTGTCATCTATTCTCCCTCTTCCCACTCCTCTGTGTAGATATTGGGGGTGGATGGCATGCATACCACCATGTCTTTTTAGGAGTCTGATTTTACTGCATGTTTATGTCCGGAGTTTAAATGGGGTTTTATAGGGTTTTATATGGAAAAATTGGACTTATCAATGGTTCTTTTTAATCTAAACTCAAATGCTTTAACAAAATATTTTCCATTCAAACCAAGTGCAATGCCGCATTTTTCTAATACAGAGTTCATTAGCTCTTTTTTCTCCCTCACATTTGCATCTGATCGAAAGTGCATTTTATTAATCCAAGATATGAATTTCACAGTCCTTTTTCTTTTTGTGCCCAGTTTTGCACCGTTAATCAAATAATATGAAACGGCTTCTTAAAAAACTAAGCAATGTGTTGTGCATACAAAATGTCCATTTCAGACACTTTGCCAGTGTGATATGGTTGCAGTGTATGACAGTGGTCCCCAACCTTTATTAGGCTGGGGACCGGCAGGGCATCGGGCCGCGCCCGCGAACCGCGCCCGCGGATCGGGCCGCACCCGCGGGCCATGCCCGCGGATCGGGCCGCGTGGGCGCGGCCTGCACGGGCCCGGCCCGGCCCTGATTCCCTCTCCCCGCCCTCCCGCAGTAAGAAGCTTCCCGGGCCGCAAGATTGTGGCCTGGGAAGTTTTTTACTGCGGGGGGGGGGGGCGCGGAGAGGGGGCCGCGGCCCGGCGCCGGGCCGCGGCCCGAAGGTTGGGGACCACTGGTGTATGACATGACTTTTGTCAATGTCCTATAATACCTTTAAGACCAAGAAACATTTATTCAAGGCATGACCTTTCAAGTGCACGCACTGTTTCACCATCATTCCCCTTTGCAACATCCTTCAGAGGCCACACCTCTCCCACACTGCATGTGCTAGCCTCAGCCTACCCTCATGCCCAACTCCCTTCCCGTCCCCTCCCATCTCAAACCAACAATTCCCTCCCTTTCTACACACTCCAGTTCTCCCCTCTATTTCCTCACGCCTTTCACTTTTACCCTTCTGCCATATGTCTGACCCATCCCTTCTGTCTTCACAGGCACTCCACCGCCTGCCTGCCGGTTTGACTACTCTGTACACAACCTGCTGACTTCACTACCCCCATCTTCTGTCCTGCGCCTTTCCTCTGGAACAACACCCACCACTTTTCACTCAAGCCTACCTGGTAAGTCCCCCACCCATCCATCTATCTTCTCCCACCTGCCATCACTCCACCCCTCCCAGACTCCACCCCTCAAAATCACATATCTCACCCGCTCCTTCTCCCTTCAGTGCCCTTCCATTTCCTGCTTGCCTGCCTGCCTGCCTGCTTCACTGCTCTCCACACCTAATGCTGACTCTGCTGTCAACATCTTCTGGCCTCCTGCCTGCCTGCCTGCCTGCCTGCCTGGTGAGTCCTCCACCCACCCATCCATCTGCTCCAACCTGCCATCAATCCACACCTCCTTTTCACTCCCATTCTCCATTTCAGAGGCCTTCACGCCACCTTGACTGTTCCCTGCATTACACCTACGTGCGCAGAGACACCAACTGCCATGCCACAGCAAAAGCGTGTCCGCACTCCAGAGGAAATTGAGAGTGCTCGACAAGCTCGTGCTGCCTACAACCGCCATCGCCGCGCTTCCCGCACTCCAGCTCAGGTTGCTGCTGAGAACAGACAACGGAGTGACCGACGCAGGCAGGCCCGTGCTGCCACTGCTGCATGCAACCTCCTGTTTCCCCCAGGCACCACTCTACAGGACCACACTCCAGGGACCTCCACAAACTTGCAACAACCCTGTGGAGCAACACCTACCGCTCCTCGCTCAATCCTACCTGCTGAGTCCCTGGTGAGTCCTCCGCCCATCCATCTGCTCCAACCTGTCATCAATCCACACCTCCCTTTCACTCCCATTCTCCATTTCAGAAGCCTTCACACAACCTTGACTTTTCCCTGCATTACACTTACATGCACGGAGACTCCCACTGCTGTGCCATGGCAAAAGCGGACCTGCACTCCAGAGGAAATGGAGAATGCTCGACAAGCTCGTGCCGCCTACAAACGCCAATACCGTGCATCCCGCAATCCAGCCCAAATTGCTGCTGAGAACAGACGACGGAGTGAACGGCGCAGGCGGGCCCGTGCTGCTGCTCTTGCATGCAACCTCCCCTCGCCCCTTGGCACCACGCCACAGGACCACAGTCCAGGGACCTCCACAGACATCAATCCGACCACTGCAACTCGAACTCCACCATACATAGTCCCCAGTGACCCAACAAGTAACCCTGCTGCTCCTCAACCTCTTCTCATGCCCACCGTTCATGGGGCTTTGCCTGCTGCATTCACCATCCCAGGGAGCCTAACCACTTCAGACCCTCACTCCTGTGGCAACCTCACTGAAACCTGTCTCTGCTGCCAAGCACGCCACTTTCCTAGCGAGAGGCACGATGCTGGCCGCTACTCTACATGCTGCTCTAAGGGAGCCGTCAGCCTCCCACCCATTCGCACTGCTACCCTCATCAACGACCTCCTCTGCAAGCGCCATGAGTACTCTGCCAACTTCCTGGACAATATCTGCTCCATTAACAGTTCCTTAGCATTCGCCTCTATGGGCGCCTCCATTGCCCCACCACCTCACAATGGCCCATACTGCTTCTGGATCAGTGGGGCTATCTACCACCGCACTGGGACACTACATCCCGCCACTGGCGAGCCACGCAAATATGCACAACTCTACATACTTGATTCACTGGAGGCAACAAACCAACGGCTCCAGTATGCCGAAAATGAGGCCTGCAACCCGATCCTTCTACAGGAACTTAGCTCCTTCATGGCTGCTAACAACCCTTTTGCCCATGCATGCAAGATGCTCTACAAAATTGAGCAAGATTGCCTCCGTGATGCCATCGCCAACAATGATACACTGTCCGCTGTCACAATGGCCATCATTCAAGACCGAGAGCATGGTCCCCGACAATACAATGCCCTGTGGTCCAATGAGGTGGCAGTCATCTTTGAAGCTGAAGGTGGATGCCCACCTCTGCACCGTGACTTACTCATCCACTGTCGCAGCCCATCTACTAGCCACAGTACACACACTGAGCGTATCAGCATACTTGACCCAAACCTTGAACCCTTGGTCTACCCCGTACTATTCCCTTTAGGAGATCAGAGCTGGGGTACAGAGATCCCACTTACCCCACAGCCTGCCTCAACGTCACAAGTCCGCCCACCATCCACCCACCCACGGACACGCGTTACACAGATGCAGTACTACCAGTTCCGCCTTTCTATCCGAGACACCTTCAATCCATTCCTAGCTGCTGGTAGACTAACCCAGCAGTACATTGTTGATGCTTATGTTAAGACTGAGGCCAACCGTCTCAATTTCCTAAGGACCAACCAGACTGCCCTCAGGGTTGAAAGCCACTATGGACTCATGGACCACCTTCAACAAACAACTGGCAACGTTCCCATACCAGGCACTGCAATCATCCTTCCATCTTCTTTCCAGGGGAGTCCCAGGAATAGGATGCAGAACTATCAGGATGCCATGGCCATTGTGCGTGAGTACAGTAAACCTGATCTCTTCATAACCATGACATGCAACCCACAGTGGCCTGAGATTCAAGAAAACCTTGATGGCCAACAAGCAGAGAACAGGCCAGACATTGTTGCCCGTGTCTTCCACCTCAAACTTACTTCACTCCTTGATGACTTGATGCGCCGACATATTTTTGGCATACCTGTGGCTCAAGTCCATGTCGTAGAGTTCCAGAAAAGTGGACTTCCACATGCCCATCTCTTGCTCCTCCTCAAACAGGAGTTCAAACCACACACACCGGACATCATCGATCTTATGGTCAGCGCTGAGATCCCAGATCCCCAGCAAATGCCTGCTTTATATGATGTTGTCACCAGACACATGATCCATGGCCCTTGCGGCGACCAGCACCTATGCTCTCCCTGCATGAAGGACAAGATGTGCAGCAAACGTTTCCCTAAATCCTTCCAAGAGGACACCCTACCAAACCACAATGGCTACCCACTGTACCGTCGAAGAGACAATGGCAGAACAGCATACGTCCGTGGAGCCAGACTCGATAATCGATGGGTTGTCCCATACAACCCCTATCTACTCCTCCGGTACAACTGCCACATCAATGTCGAGGTTTGTGCCTCCATTAAGAGCGTCAAATACCTCTTCAAGTACATCTACAAGGGCTATGACTGCAGTATTGTTCGCATCACAGAAACCAACCAGAAATATGATGAGATCCAAAGTCATGTTGACTCGCGCTTCGTAAGCCCCCCTGAGGCCATGTGGCGCCTCCTCGCCTACAAACTCCATTCCCAATCATACACCATCATACGCCTCCCTGTCCATCTCCCTGGCTTCCAGTCCGTCATTTTTTCTGAACATGCACCGCAGGACAACCCTGACTCTGACTCTCACACTGCCCAAAGAGACACCATGCTTACAGCATGGTTTCTACTCAACGCTCAGCATGAGGAGGCACGTTCAATCCTATACATTGATATTCCACGCACCTATATTTTCCGCAAAGACATCAGAGAATGGGTTCCTCGCAAACACCACGCTACTGATATCATTGGCCGCATGTACTCTGTAAACTTTGCTGCAGATATAGAACACTACTGTTTGAGACTCTTGCTTCTGCACGTCCCTGGGGCTACCAGTTTTGAACATCTAAGGACCTTCAACAACATTCCATGTGCCACCTTCAAGGAGGCTGCCCTTCACCATGGCCTCCTCCAAGATGACAATGTCTGGGATGCTACAATGGCAGAGGCAGCCCTGTGCAACATGCCACGTCCTCTTAGGGACCTCTTTGCCTACATCCTCATCTTTGGGGTAGTCCCAAGACCTCAGGAACTCTTTGACAACTACAAAGAACAACTCTGGGAGGACTACGCCATACAACATGTGCAAGGACATACCGATGAGTGCATTGATTGCCTGGCACGCACGTTGAAAGACATTGATGACACTTTGCAAATCCATGGTTCCTCATGCACCAAACAAGGTCTCCAGATACCGCCCACAATCCTACCACCATCACAGGATGAGCACAACCCACAACACTACCACGAGCTTGCAACACACATGGCAAACACTCTTAATGACCAGCAGCTTGCCGCTTACAACGCTATTCTCTCAGCTAGCCAAGACGAGACACGCCCAAACCGGTGCTACTTCATTGATGGCCCAGCTGGCACTGGGAAGACATATCTATACTCTACTCTCATCTACACGTTCAAAGGACAGGGAGGAATCGTTCTCCCTGTGGCATCTACGGACATTGCAGCAAACCTCCTCCTTGGCGGGAGAACATTCTTCAGCCAATTCAAATTACTTCCACCACTAACAGAGACCTCCACCTCAAACATCACCCCAAATTCGCCAGAAGCCACCATGATACGCCTTGCCACTGCCATTATCTGGGATGAGGCCACCATGGCACCAAGAGCTGCCCTGACTGCTGTTGATTCCCTACTCAAGGAACTTATGTCTTCTAACAAACCCTTTGGTGGAAAACTACTCATCTTGGGAGGAGACTTCAGACAGACACTCCCTGTTGTCAGGCCCAGTAACAGGACAACTGCCATTGAGGCCACCATCAAGTACCACCCTCTCTGGCCATTTTTTGAAATCTTCCACTTGACTGTCAATGTTCGTGCAACAGACTACGCCTTCAGTCAGTGGGTCCTGCAAGTCGGTGATGGTGCACATGACATCACCCCTACCCTTCCAGAAGACATTATGGAAATCCCTAGAGACACTATCGCAATCCATGACCTGCCTACAGATATCTTTGGTGCCAAGATCAATCCAGCAGATACCAACAGCTTTACTGACAAGGCCATTTTGTGTTCAAACAACACATATGTCGACACCCTCAATGCCACTATACTACACCACCTTGATGGCATTCCAACTACATACTACAGCGTAGACTCCATTGAAGACGAGAATGATAAGAACTCAGAAGTTTTCTTCCCTATTGAGTTTCTAAATTCTCTCAAACCACCTGACATGCCACTGCATCACCTGACTCTCAAGACTGGCGCAATTGTCATGCTCTTAAGAAACCTTAACACTAGAAAAGGCCTCTGCAATGGCACAAGGCTTATAATCACTGCCCTCAGGCCCAATGTGATTCTCGCACGTGTCATCACTGGCTCCGCATCAGGAGAGACACTCTTCATACCTCGGATCAAATTAGCCCCCAAGGATCCTGACCTACCTTTCACCCTCTGCCGGCGACAGTTCCCACTCAGACTTGCATTTGCTATGACCATTAACAAGTCTCAGGGACAGACCCTCAGCAAGGTTGGACTCCATCTTGAAGAGCCTATTTTGAGTCATGGGCAGCTATATGTCGCACTCTCACGAGTACGCCGCTTCCAGGACCTCCACATTCATGTCACCCTCGGACCACAGCAGGGCATGCTACTCCCACATTCAGACCGCATATTTACAAGAAACATTGTCTACCAGGAGGTCCTCTTCTAACCACCGCATGACCAAACACATTGCCACCTTCAACATCTTTGCTCTCTTCAACTATCTCCTCAGCACTCTACTTGCGCTCACTGGAAAACACTCTCTACACTACCAGCCCAGTACTTACCACGACAAACACTATGTGCCTCAAACACCACACAAGTTCATGGACACCAACAATTCCAAACAGAACACTCTCCCCTCCCCCCCAATCCTAGCATCTGTTGTATTTGCAGCTGCAATGGGCTTTAATTGTATCAATTAAATAAAGAAGAAATGGACAAGTTTCTAAGTTATTTATTGTTTATTGTTATTAGCAAGTACTGCCTCACAACATTTCCCTTTGTTTCCCAACTGTAGTCTCGCATCCCAGCATTTCCATGGGATCCAAGCGAGGGCTTTTCTCCACGATGACTGATCAATGTGGCCTGGAAATTATTTACAATTCCACCGAATCCCCAGGTCCCAACCTATCCTACCCTACAATCTCTCTGCCACAGAGTTCCCCTCCCAGTCAGGCAGGTATCATTCTCCAGTCCCCTCTCCAAAACAGCAGTTTTTCCGTGGAGAGCTGATCTGTATAATCCAATTCCAGGACTTTCCCACTCTGCAGCTGGAGGTTTCTGACCCCTGGGTTTCAAGGCAGGACCTCAGGAGTCCAAGATTTGGCAGGAGCTTCTGCCTCAAACACCATATGACTTCACGTACACCACCAATTCAGAACAGGACACTCCATACTCCCCCCATGTGGGCGCCCATTGTATTTACAGCTTCAACGGGCTTTTATTCTACTCAGGAAATAAATTTATTTTTTCGTCTGAAAACCACTTTGTTTTCTTTTCTCTACTGGCTATCATGGAAAGTGGCTTGCTGTTTGTTTGTTTGTTTGTTTGTTTGTTTGTGGGATGGTTGTCTCAAAATGCACAGCATATATTTTTTCTCTGAAATACATTTTCCATATCTGTGAACATTTCAGCAGATGTTAATAGAAAAATGATACATTACCTAAGCTCCCAATGTGCATTCTTTCCCCCCCTTTTTTTAATGCTGGGGTTCCCCAGTTTTTATTAATTTGTATAGAATATGAAAGAAAAATTAGAACAGAAAGTACAGAGATACAAAAATATTGAACCCCCATATAGTTATGATTCACCCTTACTTTGCTAATACATTTGTATCTATATAGTCTATATAGTAATGCCATAATCCTTTGAATTCTTCTGCTGATATGCAGTTGATTAGGCTGGTTAGCTTAGCCATTTTAGATAATTCTCTGAGTTTCTTCAACCAGTCGGTTATCATTTGCTGTTGTTTCCAGATCTTTGCTAAAACTATTCTTGCCGCAGTAGTAGCATGAAAAAAGAAAATTTCAGCTTGTCAAAAAATATTATTCAGCAATACACTTAACAACATATACTCAGGACGCATAGGACATTTAATATTCAGCATTACTTCTAGCATAGTAAGAACTTTTATCCAAAACTTCCTTACTTTCTTACATCTCTACCACATATGGTAGAAGGATCCAACTGTTTCTTTATATTTCGAACACTTGTCATATTTTTGGACATTTTACTGATTACCTTAGGTGTAATATACCATCTATAACAGTGGTCCCCAACCTTTCTGAGGCTGGGGACCGGCAGGGCATCAGGCCGCGCCTGCACGGACCACACCCTCACAGCGGGCCGCGCCCGTGCGGGCCATGCCCGCTCATCGGGCCGCGCCCACGCATCGGGCCGCGCCCACGCATCGGGCCGCGCCCGCACGGGCCGCGCATGCGCGATGCGCGGCCTGGCCCTGATTCCCTCTCCCCGTCCTCCCGCAGTAAGAAGCTTCCCAGGCCACAAGCTTGCAGCCTGGGAAGTTTTTTACTGCAGGGGGGGCGGGGAGAGGGAGCCGCGGCCCGGCACCAGGCCACGGCCCGCAGGTTGGGGACCACTGATCTATAATACATTTGATACCAAATTTTCTCTTAACATCTGACATTTCTTAGATTTTACAGTTTTACCCCACATTCGTTCCCACTCCTCCAATGTATATCCATTCCCTCCTTTAGTAAGACATGTAAAGTTTTTAATTTCCCAGTTGGAGTAAAGAAATCTTTATACGTGAGACCACCCAGTCTTTTCTGTTGAATTTTATTAAAATAAGCTTCTTGTAAAAAGTTTTTCCAGGATCTCAAAAGACAAAAGTCGTACATTGTTTTGTTCTATATACATGTTCCATTAAATTTAATACAAAGCGAATATAGTTTTTCATATATCTTTTTTGGCATAAAACCTGTTTGATCAACATTATCAACATTGCCTATACATTTCTTAAGTCTTTCTGCTAAAATTTTAACAAAGATTTTAAAATCCACATTCAATAATGAAATTGGTCTATAAGATTTCAGAGAGGATATATCTGTGCCATCTTTATGTATAAGAGTTATTGATGTCTGCTCCCATGATTCTGGAAGTGCTCTTTCTGAACTCCCCATTATATTCTTAATTAACTGGGACAATATTGGTGTAACAAAATGTAATTTTTTATAGTATTCAGCTGATAGTCTAGCTGGGCCAGGTGCCTTTTGTGTTTTCATAGCAAGTATTGCATCGACTTCTTGAGTTGAAACCTTTTGATTTAAAATCCTGCAATGGTCTTCTGAAAATTTCTTAATTGGAATGGTCCTCAGAAAACTCAGTTCTTCCTCTAAGTTACCTTCTTTATCCACTGTTTGGTATAGGCTTTGAAAAAAAAGTGTAAAGCACTCTTGAATACCTTTTCCAATAGGTATCCTCTGTTTTATATCAGTTCATGTTCTTGCCGACTGTAAAGGTAAAGGTAAAGGTATCCCCTGTGCAAGCACCGAGTCATGTCTGACCCTTGGGGTGACGCCCTCTAGCGTTTTCATGGCAGACTCAATACGGGGTGGTTTGCCAGTGCCTTCCCCAGTCATGACCGTTTACCCCCCAGCAAGCTGGGTACTCATTTTACCAACCTCGGAAGGATGGAAGGCTGAGTCAACCTTGAGCCGACTGCTGGGATTGAACTCCCAGCCTTATGGGCAAAGCTTTCAGACGGCTGCCTTACCACTCTGCGCCACAAGAGGCTCTACTTGCCGACTGTATCATCTTCAAAAATGATGGACAGATTCAAGTGTAAATCTTGGCACCTGTTGGGTGACTTAGAAGTGCCTCACCCCGTTTTATCATCCATAGAAGTCTTCAGAGGTTATTTCTCTCTTAATCAGTCCATCACCGCGACAAATCGCTCTTCAAAAGAAATCAGCTGAAACATTGCCTGTGTCACCAAAAGGGACTGCAGGAGAGATACGCTTCCCTCTTATCTGGTCCAGTATACTCTATGGGCAAAGGTAACGTTGGAAACTCACTCAAATTCAAATTTTAAAAAACCTTTAATGGCATATAAAAACGTCATAAAAATAGGGGTAAATCATAATTAATTGATAAAAATTACATAACCTAAAGAAAACAAATAAGAGAAACAAATAAATAAATCAAATTGGAAACTCACACAATATTTCAAGGGATAGTATCAGATGACCAATATTCACGAAATAAACAATATTTTGTAATTTAAAATAGTCTCTAACTTCTAATTATCCCCCTTTCAATAGTCTTCAGCCAAGAGAATCTGTCCGCTTCTTCTTTAGTAATAAGTTCTTAAGCAGATGGCTTTTTTTATAAAAAAGAGGGATAGAGAGAAATTCCAGGAATAATAAAACTCACAGTTCTGACGAACCCAGACCAAGAATAATAGTAAAAGCATCTGCAAAGTATTTAGTCCACCAAGTGGTTCATAAACGTAGAAAAAAAACCAAAAACAGAAAATCATAAAAAGAAGAAATGGTGGAGGTGACACTGAGACCCCAAACATGGGATACTTCTGATCCAGAGGATTCAAATTCAAATTTATTTTAATACAGCACTGTGGCCAGATAAAACAGATAGCAAGAAAAAACATTTCAGAGTAGAAAATTGCAAAATCAGGGAGCCAGTACAAAATTTAAAATATATAAAATTGTATAATTGATGGGTACATTATAAAAAAAATCCAGAGGATTATACCTCCACAGATCTGTTTACTAAGATCTGGTACCCCACAAGAGGCTTCCAGAGGAGAAATAGAGAAAAACGCAGCCATGATCGGCCCCCATCTGGTTCGGGAGCTTGCTTGAAAGCAAACTTATTGTGCTGCCATTCAATAAACTTCACAGCTCAAGACATGACAAATGATTCACTTGAATTCTAGAAAACTAAATCACTACCTCCATCTTCGCTTGATGGGGAATGGAAGGAGATCTATGTCTTTAACTTGGATTTTAGTAAAGATTTTGATAAGGTTCCCCATGATATTCTGATGGATAAATTGAAGGACTGCAATCTGGATTTTCAGATAGTTAGGTGGATAGGGAATTGGTTAGAGAACCGCACTCAGAGTTGTTTTCAATGGTGTTTCATCAGACTGGAGGAAGGTGAGTAGCGGGGTACCTCAGAGCTCGGTGCTCGGCCCGGTACTTTTTAACATTTATTAATGATCTAGATGAGGGGGTGGAGGGACTACTCATCAAGTTTGCAGATGACACCAAATTGGGAGGACTGGCAAGGATTTCCAGAGCAGAGGGGTGGATGAGAATAGGCAAAACAGGGTTGGAGCAGAAAGAGGGATAGTAGGAGAATAAATACGAGTTTCTTGTATCCTATCATCCTTTCCCATAAAACAATCCAATGGAAATAAACAAAACAGGAATAAGGAAGAGATTTCATGGAATATAGAAAGCTGTTCATCACAACTATAACTAGATGTGAATTGCCTAATAGGATAGAGCATGTGGTCACCTGCAGTGCTATCATTTTTTCTATTTTTACCAAGTTGTTTGCAAGGGAACCTCCAAGTCTATCCAGAAAGAAATACCACTGCAGACAATTCAGTTGGTGCAACTATCATCTAGTGATGACAAGAAGCAAAACATAGTAGTCTAAAAATATAGCAGCTGTAGTATAATGCAATATTTTTTTGTTAATAGAAAAGAAACTTACACAGGAGTTACAAGTATAACATATGCTTGTAAAACAACAACAAAATTCCATTACTGAAATGTATCAAAACATTTCCCATTGGTAAATAAAATTAATATTAAATAAATAAAATTTCCCGTTGGAAAATAAATTAATGTTACAGTCCATCAGACAATCATCTTTGGGGAGTTATGAAAGCCTTCATTTTATAACCAAGGTAAAGTAATATGCAATTAATATATTTAGAAAACATGCAACAAAAATGTAAAGAGCAGGAAGATCATCTTATAATTACTCTTGCGGGAGTGGGGAGGGAGTTCTTGGAACAGAGAAAAACAAACAAGATCAGAACATAAACTGCAATATAATTATTTTATTGATTCAGTTTACTCATTCAAGGTTCTTCAAATTTATTATTTCTAGGTAGATAGAAAAAAACGGCAAGAGAAATGAGAAATCATGGTATAAATGTCAAGGCTTCTCAAACAAATAAAAAGGGAGATTTTCTCCACATGAAATTCAGAGCTTGTATCCCACAGGATAATGGCTAGAACATGGGGATAAAATCCACATATTCATTTTCCCACTATAAGCAAAATCCATTTACCAAAGGTGCTACCATAGTGGTAATGTTACTTGGAACATGCTTGCCAATAAATAGTGTTCTCAGAGGTTCCACTCTAAGGAATTATTCATCTCATGAAAGGTTATCTTATGAAATAAAATTCCACTGACCTCACGCTGAGTGATAATGTAAAAACTCATGTTTCTCGTGCAGAAACTAAGAAACAGCAAAAAAAATATACTGTTTTTAACTTAGAGGAGGCTGTTAAATTTAATTCGGCGGAATGTAGAAGATTCTCAGTGCAATAGAATTGGAGGTGCCATTCAGACAGTCCTGATCTTAATAATTTTTGTATTTGTTTATTTTATTTTGTTGTCAAGTCGCAGCTGCCTTATGGTGACCCTATGAGGGGTTTCAAGGCAAGAGCATTCAGAGGTGGTCTATCATGGCCTGCCCCTGTGTAGCAACCCTGAACTTCCTCAGTAGTCTTTTATCCAGGTGCTGACCAGGCCCAGCCCTGCTTAGTTGCTGACATCTGCACTCAGAAAAGAGGGGTTTGGGTCACTGAGGACAAAAACATAGGAAAAATAAAACACTGTCAGTGATCAAAGGCTCATACCCCAACATTTGCCCACCACTATTTGCCCCATCGAGTGCAAAAGTTGGCTTGAAACTCAACATCAAGAAAACAAAGATCATGGCATCCGGCCCTCTCAATTCCTGGCAAATAGATGGGGAAGAAATGGAGATAGTGACAGATTTTATTTTCCTGGGTTCCAAGATCACTGCAGATGGGGACTGCAGCAAAGAAATTAAAAGACGCTTGCTCCTGGGGAGAAGCTATGGCAAATCTAGACAGCATCCTGAAAAGCAGAGACATCACCCTGCCAACAAAAGTGCGTTTAGTCAAGGCTATGGTATTCCCAGTTGCAACGTATGGCTGCGAAAGTTGGACCATAAGGAAGGCCGAGCGTCAAAGAATTGAGGCTTTTGAACTCTGGTGCTGGAGAAGACTCTTGCGAGTCCCTTGGACTGCAAGGCAAACAAACCGGTCAGTCCTAGAGGAGATCAACCCTGACTGCTCTTTAGAAGGCCAGATCCTGAAGATGAAACTCAAATACTTTGGCCACCTCATGAGAAGGAAGGACTCCCTGGAGAAGAGCCTAATGCTGGGAGCGATCGAGGGCAAAAGAAGAAGGGGACGACAGAGAATGAGGTGGCTGGATAGAGTCACTGAAGCAGTAGGTGCAAACTTAAATGGACTCCGGGGAATGGTAGAGGACAGGAAGGCCTGGAGGATCATTGTCCATGGGGTCGCGATGGGTCGGACACGACTTCGCACATAACAACAAATTTGCCCCATCTGTCACCATGCAAGTATTTTTGTGGACCACAACTGAATTCCAGGGGATTGATTGGCTGTTTTGGCAAAGAATTATCATATGTCTGCATTTGGATGAGTGACACTGTTTACTAATTTTTGCTATATATTCCCACTGTCATGTAGGGAGTTATTATTCTGAGGAAGAGTGCTTGCACTCGAAAGCTCACGCCTTGAATAAATCTTTGTTGGTCTTAAAGGTGTTACTGGACTCGGATTTTATTGTGCTACGTCAGACCAACATGGCTACTACCCATTTGAATCTAAAGTTAGAGTTAGGCTTAGCTTAGGTTTGGTTCTGGTTGGGGAGTTTTTAGGTTTAGTGGGACCGTTAGGGCTGGTAAGACTGAGTGACATGGTTAAGAAAGGCCTGTTTTCCATTACAAACACTGAGAGAGTGAACATTTGTATATATTAAGGAGAAGAGGAAGGACAAGCTCTTATATGCCACTTTTCTCTACCCAAAGGAGCCTCAAAGCAGCTTACAATTGCCTTCCCTCTCCCCACAACAGACACCCTGTGAGGTGGGTGAGGCTGAGAGAGCCCTGATATTACTGCTCGGTCAGAACAGCTTTATCAGTGCTGTGGCGAGTCCAAGGTCACCCAGCTGGTTGCATGTGGAGGAGGATCAGGGAATCAAACCCAGCTGACCAGATTAGAAGTCAGCGTTCCTAACCACTACATGAAAAATGCTTTATTATATAAAACAGTTCTACTACTGTTGACAATCCAGTTCTTGACACTTCCTTTCTGTACTTCAAAAGGATCATAGAATCATAGAGTTGGAAGGGACCTCATGGGTCCTCTAGTCGAAACCCCTGCACTATGCAGGACACTCACAACCCTATCGTTCAATATGAAACTCTCAAATGTTTATTAATAATACTAAAAAATTATTAAACAAAGAAACTGGTTACACAGCACTGCAATTAGTTATAGTTTACTGAAAGGGATACACACGATTAAAATCAGGTTAACAAATTAGCAAATGAAAATCTCATAAAACTATATATAGCAATACCTTGCTGGTCAAAATCTCTTGACATTGTTCAGAAAGCACTGCTATTCTTAACGTAAGGTAAAAAACAATAGTGCTCCTATTTCCTCATCTGTTTTAATGAATACTGCATATCAGATTTTATTTAAAGACTACAACTAGGTTCCCCTAAAATACATTTACAGTTCTCGCAATTTATCCCAAATTAGTTGCTACAGATGCAGAATAGTAGAAGAAAATGAAAATCCATTTATTAAGTACCTTCTAGAATCTCCAATGGAACAAATTAATTATTTATTTCAAATAATGAAAGTCTTAAAATGTAGCATTTTAACACTCATCAATAATTTAGGGAAATTGAGATTTTGGCTGTAGTCTTAATACAAAGGGGATCATCCAAGATGTCATATAGTCTCTTTAATCACACACTTCCAAAAGTACAAAGGCAATTTTAATAACAAAGTATTTACTGAACTGAGCAGCTTGTTGGGGAAGAGGCTGAAAACTGACAACTTGAAATATATATCCTTACCGCTGCAATTGGTCCATCAGTGTGATAGTCTAAACTGAAGGGAAAAAAATTAATTCAGTCCAATTGTATCAATTATTATTTAGCTGTTTTTTAATGTGAATCTATGATCCATTTGTTAGCCCTTAAAATGCTACTTAATTCAGTAACTATATTAGGGGTGTGTATTCAGTTCTACACAATGGAAAATATACCCGGAAAACACCTTATTGGTATTTTTCAGGAACATTTTGGCATCCCAAATGTATCTGGGAACAATCGGGGGAAATATTGCGGAAATATTCAGAAATTACCTGCAAACCAGATATATTCAGGAATAAGTATTACCTGGATATATTCAGGAAATATACTGCAAACCCAAACAATATACCTTATCTATCAGGTATATCTGGGAAAGAAACCTTCTGATGCCTGAGACCCCATTTCTTCTTCTATGGCACCTTTGCCTGTTAAGGAGGCCAAAGCCTGAGCAAGGCTGCTTGACAGGACACCTTAAAGGAGAAACACAATTTAATTTCTAGTCTATAGCTGAGTTCAACAATGGACAAACCCATTCATGTGAGGTAACAGGCTCCCACATTGTAGCAAACTGGATCAGTCTGTCCCTGAACTTAATAGGGACCGGCAACAGTATGATGACTTCTGGGATGAGGTTACCTCCGTGGAAGAGTGATAACCGTGTTGTGAGGTAAATTGTTTAGGAGTGGGATAATTAGGAGCATGATCGACCGTTTATAGATTATTTTAAATTGTAAAAGTTATAACGACTTATAAATTTATTGTATATGTCTTTAAAACTATATTGTAAGCTTCCCTGCGCCAGCAATGCCAAGAGGGGTGGGATATAAATCTATAAATAAATAGACCCCACTGGGTCCCAAAATTGGTAATCCCTTTGGTCTCTAATGCCAACCTGCAGCCAGTTCCAGGAGGGTCAGGGAGGCAGAGCTACAGGTTCATTTCTTAGCTCCACAACCACCTACTTCAATCCTAGTCTGCAGGCAGCTCCAGGGAATTTGGGGGAAAGGCTCAGGAATGAATGTCTAAGACATACACAGAGTCTGTAATTCATTCCAGGATGGCTGGGGAGGAAAAGCTCTGTGCCCACCCATCCCAACCTCAGCCTGCAGCTGAATCTTCAGGAGATTTATGGAGGCAAAATAAGGAAGTTTAAATACAGCTACAAACTAATTGCAAGTTACCAAGAACGACATAGTGGACTGCGCATGTGATGAGGGTTGTCAACAAGTTTTGAAAGATCCTTCTGAGATTGCAAAGGAGCTAGAAATGCTACCAAAGTTTGAAAAACAAGTTAGAAAAAGGAGAAAGAAACAACAGTTTGAGTCTGAGGCCCAAGAAAAGGCACTACAAGACCCAAAGCAGAAATTCAAAGTAGATTTCCGTTATGCTGTCTTAGACATGGCCATACTATCTGCTGAAGAGATATTCCAACAGCTATAACAATCTAATTCCCCATTTGGCTTCTACAAAATATGTGCTTAAAGCCTGCAAAATTTTGGGGAAATCATTGACGCGCAATGGAAACAAATATATTGATGCTAAAAATCTGTGCTGTGAACTTGTAACAATAACTCAAAGACTCTAGGATCTATGCCAGGGGTAGTCAAACTGCAGCCCTCCAGATGTCCATGGACTACAATTCCCATGAGCTCCTACCAGGAGCTCCTGCCATGGACATCTAGAGGGCCACAGTTTGACTACCCCTGATCTATGCCATCACAAGGAGTACTTCTCTTCTCTTCATACTGCAACAAAAACTCCTGGACAGTGTGCCTAATGTTTCTGTTGAACTAAGGATCCTTCTTATACTTCCAGTGTCAGTGGTGAACAGTGAACATGTTTTCTCAAAAATCAACTTATAAAACATACATACAGTCAAAACTAGTTGGTTTTAGCAACCATATCCATTGAAAATGCCCAGGCATCAGCGCTTGACCTGATGGAATTGGTGACAAAATTTGTAAAGGAAAAGGCACACAAAATGAGATTTTGACGCGCCTGAAATTGAAACTTTTACATCACAATTCATGGGATTGTTCAAAATTATTTATGATTTGTGTGCTAAAACCATTTTGAATTGGGGAATGAAAGTCAAAAATTATTATATTACTTAATCTTATAATTTTTTTAAAATTAGTAATTTCCAATGTCTTGGTTTTTTCCACAAGACATCTCGTAGACATAGAAAGTGTAGTGGGGTTAGGAGTAGGGTTGTGTGCCTGGCCATCCGAATCAGCTGCTCCATGCGGCTGCAGCCAGCGCCTCACTGCGGGGGGGAGGGAGGGTGCACAGCCGTGTGAGGCGCTGGGTGCAACGTCATGAAGCCTCCGATTCAGCCGGCCGGGCACACAGCCCTAGTTAGGAATGCGGACGTCTAATCTGGCGAACCGGGCTTGATTCCACGCTTCCCCACATTCAGCCAGCTGGGTCATCTTGGGCTTGTCACGGCACTGGTAAAGCTGTTCCGACCGAGCAGTAATAGGGCTCTCTCAGGCTCACCTCCCTCACAGGGTGTCTGTTGTGGGAAGAGGAAAGGGAAGGTGACTGTAAGCCACTTTTAGACTCCTTTGCGGAGAGAAAAGCGGCATATAAGAACCATATCTTCTTCTACTTTTGAAAATTGGTTAGCAGTGGGGAGGGTAGGAGTAGTTAGCCTTGCCTAGGGTGCAAAAAAGCCTGACATTGGTCCTGTTGAATTCCTTATATCCCAGTCAGAAGGTAGGACAGAAGTCAAAAAGAAGGCACTCATCTCCCAGTATCATTGAGAAGCAGTTCTTTATCCTTCAAACTGAAGAACAAACTCATTGCTCCTGATATTCAACAACATCATCCCCAGATCATTTGGATGTCCTTACAGCAACACCACACAAGGCTTATCTTTCCTACCACATCCTTTCCATCAGTTTTCAGAACCTCAGTTATGGATTTATTAAAGGCAAGGCAATGTCATCTATATATAACGAGACTTTACACAGTTTCTTATTGGCTTTTTAATATCATGAATATTAGTGTTGCTGTGAAGGATGGGCAAAAGGTCCTGCCCTTTCTGGAATGAGTTGCCAGCCGAAATCCGGGTCGTCATGGTGCTGCCAAAGTTCTGGAGGGCCAGCAAAATGGCTTTCTTCTGCCAGGCTTAAGGCTGAAGACTTGGATATCTGAAATTATACAGGCCTCGTCCTTGGCTCCTCCCTTATTATGCCATTCCCATTAGCCAACTGAGTGGGTAGGGGACTGGTTTTAACTGTTTTATTATTATAAACTGCCCTGAGCCCACTTGTGGGAAGGGGCAGTATAGAAGTCAAATAAATAAACAGAGAAGCTAGTACTGAATCAGCCTCCCTGGAAGGCCCAAAGAGCCAGATGTGAGGGGTGGAAGTGAGACAAAGGCAAAATTCTCTCTGTTTTTACTTAATAGGCTTGGAGGATTGAAAACAAGAAAAGCCAAGTCACTGTGTGTATGTATGTGTGTATATATATATATATATATATATATATATATATATATATATATATATATATATATATATATATATATATATATATATATATATATATATATATATATATATATATATATATATATATATATATATATATATATATATATATATATATATAAATCAAGTACAACAAAACAATAACTATTTAATACATAAGAAAGTAGATGTATAATACAGCAGATACATTAAGAGCAACAAGCACAATAGAGTCCTGTGCCATTCTGGAAGCTGTGAGTGAGGTCCTGCAAGCTACATAGAGAACTTAAGGGGTAAACTGGCAAATGACTCAGACAGTTGTCCTTGACATCTCAAAACTCATAGTCCAAAAGGAGGTGGCATTACAAATACTAATAAAGCCAGAGATTGTAAGATATAGCTCTTCAATAAACAGAGTAAGTTCTTCCTGGTTCCAGGAAACCCCACTTTTATACAAAACCTCACCATCATATCTCCATATTTTGGGTATAAACCCATTTAAAAGAGTGTATCGGTTAGCCCATTTAATTTTTTCCCCCATCAAATTCAACCTGGGGTAGATTCCAACAAATTTTCCCTTCTGGGATACTGTGCCTCCATGGGTTCAAAGTCCCAGATATTTCTCATATGCTGTTAGAATGCCCAAAATTTGCTCATTAGCTAGTGACCATCTGAAGAAATTAAATATCTTTTGTGTAGACAAGAAACATTGGATGAAAATTACTTTAAGTGATACAGATCCAACATCCATTATGACAATTGCCTCAGTCCTGTTGGTCATTTTAAGAGACAACCTTTTGGCCATGAGCTCGGTAACTGCATAAAATGTTAATGTTACTGAGTTTTTTTCTGTCGTTTCTTTATGCCAATAAAAGTATTCAGATTCTGTGAACTTTACTGTAAAAACGGACTCATTTTGGCATTATGTAGAGTTGCACGACAATCTCGTGACTCTGCCTTGCAAACAGTGTAGCAAAATTTGCTCCCTTGACGGGAAAAAATAAAACAGATTTCAAGAGATTCCTTTACCATAGACTGAATATGTCTGAAGACTGTTTCACTGTTCCTCTTGTTGCCATGTACGAATGTAATATGTACCTACAACTTAGTAAAATATAGAATGCACACTTGACATTTCAAAACCATTACTAATTTTCCCAAAGATATTTCTCAAATTCTTACTAGTGTTTAGCACAAAAAACTATCTTCTAAATTCCAACTTTACACTTGGCCCAATTCTGGGTTGTAGAAAAAAGAGGATCTACCCGGCTTGACTGCTTACATGGATTTTCACTATTTTTCATGATGCCCTACCAGAAATATTAGAAAGGATAGCATCAGTTCTTCCACAGCTTCACTTCTCAACAAGCAAGTGATTTACAGTTTAGTTTAGAAGCAATATGGTTAGAAGACATGCTTTGGTCTGATCCTGCGTTGAGCAGGGGGTTGGACTAGATGGCCTGTAGGGCCCCTTCCATGATTCTGTGATTCTGTGACATGAAATATTTCAATAATCCATGCACAGCTGATCATCAGTCCCCATTACCGACAGCCTACTGGTCAAGTCAATTATGGACTTGAAGAGTTTGTTCTCAAGGGTTGTGTACATATACTTGAAGTATTCAGAGGCCAATTACCACTTGACTTACTCTTGACCAATTACCACTTGACTTACTCTTGTACACAAGGAATAATTTTTGTTCTGAGACAAAGAGATTGGACCTGCTTCTTCAATCACTGCTGATGTCCTATTCCTCCCTCCCCCTAGATCTGATTTTTTTATTTAGCTGAGGAGAACACATATGAAGCGGCCTTATTCTGAGTCAGATCAATGGTCCATCAAGGTGAGTATTGTCTACTCAGATTGGCAGCAGCCCTCCATGGTTTCAGATGGGGGTCACCTTCTGCCTGATCCTTTTAACTGGAGGTGCTGGGGATTGAACCTGGGATGTTCTGTATGTCAGGCAGATGCTCTACCACTGACGCACAGCCTCTGCCTAGTGGGGAGCTGGTTTCATAGTGATATTTCAAAAGGCATCTCAACATAATCATGTGACAGCACCTTAAAAGACACACACATGTGAAATTTACTGTTAAAACTAATGTATAATTTTCTAGTAACAAATGCTTTCAGAACCCTATGCTTCAACTATTTTTCAGAACCCCGTGCTTCAACTACAAAAGAAAGAAAACCAAGATCACTTAAGAGACCAACGGAATGCATGACAAATAAATCAATACACATTATCTTAAAAATAGACAGTGATGTTTAAGTTTAAACTTAAAAACACTCTTTTTTTGCTGATCCATATCCTTCCCATTAGAAGTAATTTAGGACACTGTTCTCTAAAATAAATGCTGTTTATTTTATTTTTGTCAGATATACATTTTAATATTTTTGCAAGGCAGACAGGAACACTCAGATGTAATCCATTTCCAAAAACACCGTCCTAACAAAACCACATTACTCAATATTCAATCCAAGGCACCTCAGAAAGCAACTAATCTCCAACTGAGTCCTGTACCTGTGAGTGGAATTTTCTGTAAAGTTCTGGGGGGAAAGCAGCATGTTCCGCCCTCCCTTGCTGCACAACTGCAAAGACAAAAGCATATTAGAAGCATCATAAACTTGCTGTATGGAATGTTAGTTTTGACCAATATGCTGCATTTGTGAATTAGATTAGACATACCTGTCCTCAATTTGCCTACAGAAATCTATTCACCAGAGAACACTTGGCTGCTTACTGGACAGTCATTGCAGAGAGATCTTCCATAAAGGAAGCAAGTTTTTCCACATTAAGCCCTGGACAGCATCTAATGGCTGGCTGCAGTTTGTAATTGTCTCTTGTGTCTCATGATGACATTTCCCAATACTCACAGGAATCTTTTTGACAGTGGGTCAGAGCAAATAACTAGTGAATGCATTTTGGGGGGATCACTGTGGCTTGTTTATGTAAAGAGGAAGTAACAGCAATTGTGAAGAGCACTCTGTGACAGCCACCTTATTAATGGGAACTAAGCAGGCAGGGAAAAAGAAAAGAAAAAAATAGAGAGACACATCTAATTAGCTGTTGTTACAAACAGTGACTATAGTTCTAAGAACAAGGTGCTACACTATGCAAATGTTTTATTTATTAAAGCTGTCTGTTCTTAACCAGAGGCAAGGTTGTATCAGGTAGACAGCTATTAGGAACACTACGCTGTGCAGGGTATTAATTTGGTGCCTTCCAGAAAGCAATTTTCATGTACTTCCAGAACTGCTTCCTGAAAAATAAACCCACAAATAAGTTATTTTCATTTTAAAACTTTGTATTAATTATGTGCCAATTAAATAAAATAAATTGACTAAAAATAATTAGACTAAAATAAAATAAATTGACTAAAAATTGCACTTTTATTAATCCTTTCCAGGCCAAAATGCCCCCAGAATACTATGGAACAGGCTGGGCTGGGCACTAAAAAAATAATAGCATCACTAAAATCAGTGTGTTGAAAGCCCACCAGGGCAATATTTTGGAATCAAAACGAAGAAACATCCTGACTTTATTAACTGTTTCCAGGCCAAAAAGTCTCCTTAACACTATGGAACAGGCATTAAATAAATAAAAGCATCACTAAAACCAGTTTGATGCATTAAAGGCCCAGCAGAATAATAGTTTGTAAATTAACTGAGAACCGAAGGAGGGGGGAATCAATGCAGAATGAAAAAGAAAACCCAGTGGAGATACATGGTAAAAGTGAGGGTAAACACCCATGCATAATAGCCCAATGATCAAAGAGGCAAACTCAAGCACAACTGGTTTCCTGAAGCAAACTAAAGCCTTTGAACTGCAACCCTCTAACTATTAGGATCCTTGTTTTCCCCGGAAGAAAACAGATGCTCTGGGGAGTGGATGGTGTTGGCATTGTACCCCACTGAGGTCCCTGTCCTTCCCAAATGTTTCCGAACCTGGATCTGGTAACACTACTCCCCCATTCCCCATCAGTGGTCAAGAGGACCTTGTAATCCTAATTGTACTGAAATAAATACATTCTGAATTGGATTTATTATTATTATTATTATTTAGGGATTCATACACCAGCCCTCCCAGCAGGTCAGCTTGGGGTGGTTTCCAACATTTAAAAACCAATGCATAATAATAAAATACCATTTATCATAAACATTAAAACATTGATGTTAACTTTAATAGGTTGCTATTATCTATGGTTGCTATTGTCTATGTCTCCTTTGTTCCAGGATATTAGTTTTGACCTTCTTCCAGCTGAAGATGCAAAGTCATATACATTTACTGACAATGTTTCTTTCTAACAAAATATAATGGCAATCAATTCTCTTGAATATTTAGGCATGCATTGTGCTGATATTTTTCCTGAGTCAAAGTAACTAAATCCGTTCTCTTGATAGTCTGTGGTCTTTAAACTGACTTCAGATGACAATAAAGCTCGTCCTTCAAAAAGACTAAATTAAACAAGTTAATCCAGGGGCCCCCAACCTTTCTGAATCTGAGGGCACCTTTGAAATTCTGACATAATGTGGCAGGTGCAACCACAAAACAGCTGTTGAAGGAAGAGCCATGAACAGATGCTGAAAGCCCAAGTGCAGGGGGAAAGAGGGGGTAATTTAAAATTATGCACTGGGAAAGAGGAGAAAGAGACTGAGTAACTCTCTGGTGGCAGCTCTTGCTGATACAATGTTATTTTAACCTGCAAAGCCAATCAGATCTCCAACAACAAATCAGAAGCCCTGCAGGGCAAGAGCCCCACCTAATCTCCACACTTGCTGGACATTAGGACAGTGTCAGCAGACACCCTGGTACTCACAAGCACCGCGTTGGCAGCCCCAGAGTTAGCCAGCCCAATTTTCGTTATGTCCTGATTGCAGACAGAGGTAGTCAAAACATCATTCCAAAGTCCAGATACCAGCTAACGTACATTCACAACATCGTCCAAAGGTATATCCCAAAGCAGAGTTCTACAGCACAGGCCAGGATCAGAGACAACAGAATCAACCAGGAATATAGGCTGAAAGGCCAGGAACTAACCAACCTTTGTTTTCACACAGCCACACCCTTGTTTGCTGCTTTTATACATCAGGCTAAACACCTGTCCACCACCTAAATCCTACTCCTGCAAACACTCATCCTCACTGATTTGTAGTGCCTAGGATAGTTTCAAAGAGAGTACAAAAGGTGGAGGTTGCGGATCTGCTGCCTCTGCCATTCCATCAGGAGAAGTGGGTAGTACACGGTGTTTGGACACTGGTTATCTCCATTGCCTTGGAGCCTAGGCTGAGCTGCGGTGTCTGGTGGCTAGTTTCATTTTGCCATGAGAAATGATGGGAGGGAGTCATCAGGAGTTGATATAGGGGTGCTTGTGTAGCCATGCTTTAGTCTTAGCAAAGAACTAGAGACGTTCTGTTTTCCCTTGTTCCTGAATAAAGAGATTTTCTTCAACAAAGTCTGCTTCTTGGAAATACTGACTGGAACCTCACAACCACAGTGTTTCATCCTGACATCACTTATGGTTTACTAATGCTCCCCTTCCCGATACTCCCAGCCCTGTCTCCTGATGGTATTAGGGCCTCTCTTAGGGGCCTCTCTTTTACAGACCTCACTGTTCCCAGTTGTTTGGTCCCTGGGGCCCATTTCTCTGTGCCTATGGGGAAATGTGTCTGCAAATCTCCATTTATTAATATTTTTGGTAAACTCTTAAGAAGTGCAGCTAGGCCAGGAAGCTTGCCCAGACATCTAAGCATATCAGAAATAGGCCAATTATATGCATTTATGTGAGATGTCAGCCTCAAGTGAGAGAATTCCTGGCTATCAATTAATTGCACAAATGAATGGCATAGCCATTGACCTTCACTTCACCCTGAGATAATATGAACAAAAGAATTATCAGCATCTCACTAATCCTCTCAATGACCTCTAACACTTGGAAGTATTGTCTCCCCAATATCTCCTCACATTTAAGTCACCCTTCCAACCATTTCCTCCATCCTTGGCTGCTGGATCATCAAAATTACACTGATAAAATAGCACCTCCATGCTCAGGTCAGAATGCACATATTACAGATATCTGAGAAAGCCCCATGTTTGTTAACTCATTCAAAGATTTTTTCCTTAACTCAATAAAGGTTTCTTTGTCTCAGACTTACTGCAGACATTAGCAAAGTCTCCGTTTCTTTATTTTATTCTCACAATTAGTTCAAACACATTATTTTTGGACTAACTGCCCAGTCTTGGCCTCAGGATATGTGTTTGGCTATTTAAACCAGTAGTCAGGAGCTAGTGTGTGTGTGTGTGTGTGTTATTTCTGAGCTTTTAACACCCACCAGACACTTTATGCTGGCTAATCTTGTAGCTTCTTTCAACTGTATTGGACTTCTTGCTTTGAAAACCTTACGGGGTCACCATAAGTCAGCTATGACTTGACAGCACACCAACAGACACACACAATTATTATTTGGCCTCTTCATAATTCCGTGTTAAGATATGTGTGGTGTTTTCTGAATTTGTTTAAAAGGAATGTGACTAGGGTCAATCTAGCATGTGAGGATCCTGCTGTCAGAGTAACCCGAGGGACTACATATCTGAAAAACCACATGTTTCCTTACACCCCCCCCACAGGGCCCTTCACTCTGCGGATTTGAATTTGCTGGTGCCCCCCAGCCCAGGGGAGGTCTCCCTGGCAGAATGGTAGAATGAGCTCTCAGAAAAGGTGAGGGCCCTGACAGAGCTGGTGCAGTCCCACAGAGCCTGCAAGATGGAGCATTTCTATCAGGCACTGGGTTGAGGCCTGGCCGTGGAAGATCGGGGGACCCTCCTCAGGATGCCCAGTACATCTAGGGCAGGAGGCCAGCTGGACAGAGAGTGTAGGGGGTGGGTATTTTTGGCCTGCACTGGACTGGTGGGGTGGGAGAGAAGAAAGAGGGATTATGCTGCCAGGGGGGTTTGTAATTGTATTTTATTGTTATTTTACTGGGGGTTTATTGTAAACCGCCACGAGCCCGCCTGGACTGGGAGTGGCGGTCAGTCAATTGACCGCCACTCCCAGGCAGTTGGCGCTGCTATCATTAGATCTGACAGCAGCATTTGACATGTTCAACCATGGACTTATTAGCCCATCACTTAGCCAACATGGGAGTTCAAGATCATAGAATCATAGAATCATAGAATCATAGAGTTGGAAGGGGCCATACAGGCCATCTAGTCCAACCCCCTGCTCAACGCAGGACTAGCCCTAAGCATCCTAAAGCATCCAAGAAAAGTGTGTATCCAACCTTTGCTTGATGACTTCGAGTGAGGGGGAGCTCACCACCTCCTTAGGCAGCCTATTCCACTGCTGAACTACTCTGACTGTGAAAAACTTTTTCCTGATATCTAGCCTATATCGTTGTACTTGAAGTTTAAACCCATTACTGCGTGTCCTCTCCTCTGCAGCCAGCAGAAACAGCATCCTGCCCTCCTCCAAGTGACAACCTTTCAAATACTTAAAGAGGGCTATCATGTCCCCTCTCAACCTCCTTTTCTCCAGGCTGAACATTCCCAAGTCCCTCAACCTATCTTCATAGGGTTTGGTCCCTTGGCCCCAGATCATCCTCGTCGCTCTCCTCTGTACCCTTTCAATTTTATCTACGTCCTTCTTGAAGTGAGGCCTCCAGAACTGCACACAGTACTCCAGGTGTGGTCTGACCAGTGCCGTATACAATGGGACTATGACATCTTGCGATTTTGATGTGATGCCCCTGTTGATACAGCCCAAAATGGCATTTGCCTTTTTTACCGCTGCATCACACTGCCTGCTCATGTTTAGTTTACAGTCCACAAGTACCCCAAGGTCTCGTTCACACACAGTGCTACCTAGAAGCGTATCCCCCATCCAGTAGGCATGCTTTTCATTTTTCTGACCCAGATGCAGAACTTTACACTTATCTTTATTAAATTGCATCTTGTTCTCATTTGCCCATTTTTCCATTGTGTTCAGATCTCGTTGAACTCTGTCTCTATCTTCCGGAGTATTTGCCAGTCCTCCCAATTTGGTGTCATCTGCAAACTTGATGAGTAGTCCCTCCACCCCCTCATCTAGATCATTAATAAATATGTTAAAAAGTACCGGGCCGAGCACCGAGCCCTGAGGTACCCCGCTACTCACCTCTCTCCAGTCTGATGAAACACCATTGACAACAACTCTTTGAGTGCGGTTCTCTAACCAATTCCCTATCCACCTAACTATCTGAAAATCCAGATTGCAGTCCTTCAACTTATCCATCAGAACATCATGGGGAACCTTGTCAAAAGCTTTACTAAAATCCAAGTAAATGACATCAACCGAATTTCCCCGATCCAGCAAACCTGTTACTTGGTCAAAAAAGGAAACCAGGTTGGTCTGGCAGGACCTGTTGGAGACAAATCCATGCTGACTTCCTTGGATCACCAAATTGTCCTCCAGATGTTTGCAGATCGCTCCCTTTAATATCTGCTCCATTATCTTCCCCACAACAGAGGTCAGACTCACTGGTCTGTAGTTTCCCGGGTCACCCTTCCTCCCTTTTTTGAAGATCGGAATAACATTTGCTCTCTTCCAGTCCTCCGGGACATCTCCAGTCCTTAAACAGGTTCCAAAGATGATGGACAAGGGCTGTGCAAGTTCTCCGGAAAGTTCTTTGAGTACTCTCGGGTGCATTTCATCCGGACCAGGGGATTTGAAGATATAGCCCTTCAATTGCTCCGGTCCTTCAATCAATCAATAATCAGATCTCTTCATCCACAAAATGTTCACATATTATTTAATTTGAACATAAGTACAAACTGGAGACTTATGAGGAATTACGCAGGTGGTACAGAGACAGAATATATACATATTTTAAAACTCACTTCCACATATATGCATCTTCCCCTTTAGGTGTCTAGGAGCCTTCGTAAGTATGAATAGGAGAATTTCTTCATCTCCCTCTTTTGTTTTCTCTTTAACTGCCTTCAACTGCTGCCACTGATCCATGCCTCCTGAGTCCTTCCCAGGCTGTTTTGGGAATTTCCTGTTTTGATTATCGTGATATTTTCCTGTATTCCTTTACAGTCCTTCAAATATTGATACCCCTACCTGATGTGGTGACTCACTTGAGCCGTTTGTTTCATAACTGAAACGATCTGGGTTCTGGCAAAGTGAGCTTCATTTCACAAAATCTTGTACCCTGGAAACATGTGCTGCACCTTAAGGTGCTACTGGACCAATTCTGCCTGTATTTCTGTACTATTAACACTGGGTGGCAGTGCAGAAGCTTTAAAAGCTCTAGAAAACCAGCATGTTGTGCAGTAAACTGTGCATCTTCTCCTGTTCTTTGAATTATAAACAAAACAAATTGTTTATTCCAGTGTTTTGCTGCTAGTGCACCTGAGCATCTGCAGTGTTACATGCAATTTCTTGTACCAAACAAGTATGGTAAACAAACAAACCAACTCTAATGAACAATAGTATTTCTGATGGCACCAGTTTGTTTCTATATAAGTATGTATTTTCACGTGACCCTAGAGTTTGGCCACTGTGGTGTAGTAATTTAGAGCAGATAATTGGTTTTGATTCCCCACTTCTCCACAAACAGCCAGCTGGATGATGGGGTAGTCACAGTTCTCTTAGGGCTGTTCTTGCAGAGCAGTTTTATTAGAGCTCATTCAGCCCCACCTACCTCACAGGGTGTCTGTTGTGGGGATAGGAAAGGAAAGCAATTCAGGTAGTGAGAGGCAGGGTATAAAACTCTTCTTTTGTAGTTTGGAGTGGGGGAGGTATTTTGCCCAGAGAGGAGGGTTCTGAGCGGAAAAATAGCTCTAAGGAGAAAATGGAGAAAGAAGCCATCTGGGTCCCAGTGCAGAGGGTGGTGAAGCCCGAGAAGGAGCCTCAAGACAGCTGTAGCTTCCAAAGATCTACAAATATCAAGTGCCTCACAATCAGCAGGGGCACCACAAAAATAAGGTGACCAGATTTTAACATTGGTAAAGCCATTGACCGGGGGGGGGGGGTGTTCTTGATTAAAATTTGGTCTATATGGAGCAACAATTTTTTCATAGAACGCAAAAATAGTATTGTAATATGTATTTTTTACTTTCAACATAAGTACAATTTGCCAGGTGCCCACAGATGTCCCTCCAAAAGTGAGACAATCTGGTTGTCTTACACAAAAAGCCAATAAGGACTCAGACTTGTGCAAGGCCTCAGAGAGACAATAAAACTTTTAGCACCTCTTTGATGGCCTGCTGTAAGTTGTGTTGCCTAAATTTGAGTTTAATACGTGCGTCTCCTGTTTTGATTCCCTGTCCCTCCTTGTTGAATTAAACCCCACTTGTATTTTTTCAGTGCTGTTTTTGAATGGTTATAGGTCTGAGGGTTGCTTTTGAAATCCCATTATTTCCTTTTGAGCCTCCTGGCTGCCGCTGCTACCACCACCCATTAGGAAGCGGAGACCAGTGGTCTGGAGGCTCCAGTAATTTCTTGTTTATCACCCTCGCCCTCCATTATCCAATAAGTTCTGCCTCAAGTCCTAGTTGAGGGAAGAAATTGTGGTTACATACAGTAGAGTTTATTTTTGCTTTTTGAAATATGTGAGAGAAGGAAGTGTGAATATCTCTGCCTCACTCTTTCTGTAATTGTATATTTTTAAATAACCCAGTTATTTTTCTGGGACTGCCAGCAGCAGTCAGAAATGCATTTAGTTTTATGGAATGCAAGCTGCATTTATGTGTGTATAACACATGCCCTCATAGACGACTTCCAGAAGGAGTTGGAGGTAGGTGGTTGACGCTGCTGTTATTAGATCTGACAGCAGCATTTGACATGTTCAGCCATGGACCTAGCCAATATGGGAGTTCAAGAATAGCCCTTCAATGGCTCCAGTCTTTCTTCTAAGTTTGGGGACAGTGGGTGGCACTAAGGGAGAGAGTCTCCCAGAGGCATAATAGGTGGGGTTCTGTAGGGATCAATTGTCTCTCTGATGCTATTTAATATTTATATGAGCCCCCTCACCCAATTGATTCAGCGGACTATATCTTGATGACATCCAGCTATATCTGTTGATGGACCCCTATATTTTCTGGCCAGATATCTGGAGGCTGTGGCAGACAGGGTCAAGCAGAGTTGTCTGAAGTTAAATCTAGCTCAGACAGAGGTCCTCTGGCTAGGTCGACATGCCCCAGATGGGCCACTACAACTCCTGATTTTTGATAGAGTCCAACTAACAACTTTGGCAACCTTCAAGAGTCTGAGTGTGATGCTGTATGGGGGCCCAAGTCACAAACCTTACTCTCCAAGCCTTTTATCATCTGTACCCTGAGTGGAAGTTGGCACCCTGTCTGTCAACATATGAGCTAGCCACTGTGATCATGCAATGGTCACCTCCAGGCTAGATTATTGCAACTCACTCTACACAGGGCTATCCTTGAACGTGCTCCAGAAGCTCCAACTAATCCAGAACACAGTGGCAAAGGTCTTTTCCGTGACCCAATGGAGAGCCAATATACAATCTCCCATATGCTCTGACTCCAGATTGGAGACAGAATCAGAGTCAAGGTTCTGGGTTCTTTCCTTTAAAGCTTTATATGTACTGGGAGAGGGCTGGTTTATCTATGTAGCACATGTCACAGGCCCCACACTTCTAGGAGCCCTGCACGGTGTCTTCCGCCCCATGGATCAGGACTGTAGCCTCTTTTCTCCTACCCTTTCCCTCTTTATAGACACTCAGATTGACACTTCCTGTGGGGGGGGGGTCCCTGTGCCCCCAGTCCCTCTGCCCCCACAGTCTGGCTGCTCCCATTTCAATTCTACTCATTTAGGGCCCTGAGAATCCTTAAACTGGCTCTGGTGCTATGAACCCCACAAATCCTTAAACAACTCCTCGTCTGGGACCTTTTTATTTGTAGGGCCACCTCTCTCACAGTGTCCCCCATAGGACACTGTGATCTAGTAAAAGAAATTTGCTTAGGGTTCCTAGCCCCAAGGAGAATAAACTGGAGACAAAGCTTTTTCAGCCCTGGCCCCAGCCCAGTATCATGCTCTGCCAAATGAGATTAGAGCCCTGTGGGCCCTTCAACTGTTTCACAGGGTTTATAAAATAGAGTTGTTCCACCAGGCCTATAGTTGAGGCCTATGGTTGCAGGCCTCTCTGCCCAACTCCACTAGTCTGAAACCTTTATTGAAACCTTCCATATGATGTCGTCTCACACCCATGAAAGAAAGCAATTTTGGCAATTTTATTAGGAGTCAGACTATAAATTCAATGAACAATATATGCTGAGTGGGTAGAGTTCATTAAAATGGGAGGGAGTCTCTTAGTAGGCATAATTTTTGGCTATGATTTCTTGTACTTGCTGAATAACACGGTGTGCTCGAATTGTGGGCCACCTTGGGTTGCCACCACTGGAGATTTTGAGGGGTGGGACCTGGGTAGGGCAGAGTTCGGGAAGGGACCATAGCAGAGTATAGTGCCATAACGTCCACCCTCCAAAGAAGCCATTTTCTCCAGGGGAACTTATCTGGATCATTTGGAGATCAGTTGTATTAATGGGAGATCTCCAGGTGCTAACTAGAGAGTGATAACCTTAAGATCAACTGAATACCTGTTAGATCTTTGTCCCCTCTGGCCTGCTAACATTTGCTAGTCCAGAATGGCTGTACCATATTTACTATGAATTTTTTTTTTGGTCCAGTCAGCTTCTGGCTTAGAACAGACAGAAGATGACAAAGTTTGACACAATTCTTGGAAGTAAACAGGAAGGAAATTGATGGGATTTCTGAGAAACATATTAAGGGTTAGATGGTCCGAATGCCTGCATGACTAACTTAAAGCATTACTTGGGCTTTACACAATGTACTATGCCATCACACAAATAGTAATATTACCATCAAAGTCCCACGTAGCCTTATGTGCATATAATGAGCGATTTATCTGAATATTTTATAATGTCCCTCATCAGATCATGCTTTAAATGTAATGCTAAAATGATCTTGTCCCAGAAAAGGAAGTTGTAAATGCATATATTTTAGAGGGCTTTTGTTCTTTCACTTCAAGAAGATGTTCAAGCAAAACAATTCTTATAAATATTTCAAGAAGACATCAGAGGCTGTATATAGACTTGCCTCAATTGACTCTTTAATTCGATGAAATGGGGGAGGAATATTGGCAAGCTCAGTTAAATGAAACTCTGCATATTTTTATTAATTTGACCAAATAAGAGCCTCCAGGTTGTTTTAGTTCATTTGTCATGCTGAAGAGTTTGTGATCATTCAGTTTGCTGCTCAGCACTAAAATTCATTGCAGATTCCCAAGACATTCCATACGCTTAATACACATTCCTCTGGAAGTACATTTTATACAGGGTAAATACAACCAAGACACTAGCACAGATCCAGAAAGCCAGAAATGGAGAGGGCCACAGTGACATGGACAGATGTCAGAAGTGTTAATCATTAAGAAACATATACAGAACAGATTTATGTGGAATCCATTCACTAATTATGTATTTATTAGGAATTTTTCCCTCACTGGCAGTCTTCAAGCAAAGGTTGGATACACACTTTTCTTGGATGCTTTAGGATGCTTAGGGCTAATCCTGCGTTGAGCAGGGGGTTGGACTAGATGGCCTGTATGGCCCCTTTCAACTCTATGATTCTATGATTCTATGATTCTATGTCCAGCCCTTCCATTCTAAAATAGTGAGTTCCTGTAGATGTAAGCATGATCTAAAGGTACAAAATAGGTACAAATGACAAGCTTGCATAAATGCTAATTTGATTATTTTATTTATTTTATTTCTATACCACCCTGCCCAGAAAACCAGCTTATCCTTATCCATTGTTGTTCCTCTATATATTTCTGAAATAGCCTAGGGGCTGGGACATGTCTGGCTGTCCAAGTTGGAATTGGGCCAATCAGGGTGCAGCCAGATTTGCCCTGATTGGCCCTGCCCCTGCAGCTCCAGCCCTCCGTCCCTGGACTCTAGCCTCTTTGCTCTCAGGTGCCTCAGTGCCTGGAGCCAGCAGCAGGTAAGGGGAGAGGCCCTGGGCAAAGGATCGTGGTGGAGGCCTTACTAACGAGGGCCTCTTGGACTGCTAGGCTGGACCTGCGGATGAGGGCCTCCCAGCTTGCTGACTGCTAATTAAGGACTGCTAAAGAGCTCTGAGCTGCTGCCCAAGGCCACCTTAAGCTGCCTGGCCAGGGGCCAGGGGAGGGGACCCTTTCAAGGCCCATTCTTAGGAACGGGCTTTGAAGTTATTAGTCCTAATAAAGGGTAATGACATGGATTCTGTACTTCTGTTTGGATGTTATATGGGCTAATATGGCTATACTATAAACCAAAACAGCCCCTAAGTACCCAACCACAATGAAAACAGTTACCACATAATTAAAACACATTAATTGTCATCACAAAAATTAACAGACCACAAAACCTGGGTTTAACCAGCATTTGGGAAGGATTACTAAAAACTCCATGTCTCTTTAAAGCCTTTATAATACATGGAACATCAACAAGGATGGTAACCAAGCTTGTCTTCCTTGGGGTGGGGAAGGTGTTCCAAGGAGTCTCTTTCTCTTTTCCTCACCTCCATCACCATTCAAGTAGTGGGTAAACATGAGTAAGGATCTGTTATAATGATTTCAGCTCCCACCCAGATCTGCATGGGAGACGCTGATTATTGAGGTAGGTAGTGAGTTGAATCCAATGGCTGATTTCCGCACATACAACATCTCTCGTGAAAGCAGAAGCACGAAAATTACTCCCCACTGCCTGCTTTGTGCTAAATGAAAGCAATTGTATCCCCTGCTGTCTTTTCTGTATATGCAAAGGAATTGCGAAATTTCATTCCCAATTGAATGAAGTCGTGAGAGCATTCCGTTCGTTGTTCCATAAACCTTCTGGTTTCCTTTAAAATTATACTGTTGCTGTAGCCATTGCACAGCTGTAAGTGGAACTGAAAATGGAAAGCAGAGAGAATGAAATGGGCTACGGACTGGGTGACAGGACTTTTTAAAACGGAAACTGCAGACCATTCAGGACAAAGCAGTTCTTCATGTATTTTCTTATCCTGTTTATCATCACATCAAAAGGCATAGGCCAAAGTTTCTAACGCACAAGACTGTTGCATCTTCATGAAAGAAGAGTTTTTAAAATTATACTTTGATTTCTAGGCTGCAAGTGGGCTCGGGGTAGCTCACAAAATATATGCAAATTAAAAGCATATTTAAAACGTAATAAAACATTTAAAATTTTTACATTTTCACTGTTTCTACTACTCCCATTGTATCTTCAGTCATTCTGTCTGGCATATAAGAAAGGGCAAGGAAAAGGGCTTAGAGGTACCTCAATCATCCTGGCCTCAACCACAGGCCTGGTGGAAGACTGTCATTTTGCAGGCCTTGAGGAACTTTTTAATTTCCATCAGGGCCCAGATCTCTACTGGCAGCTCGTTCCACCAGGTGGGAACCAAGGCTGAAACGGTCCTGACTCTCGTCTAGGGCAGCCAGATTTCTCTGGGACCAGGGAACATCAACAGATTAGCATTTGCAGAGCAGATGACATATGGGGAGAGGCAGATCCAGGGCTGGGACTTCATAAGGCCTTAAAGGTTAACATCAACAGAATTCTACTGGCAGCCAGTGCAGCTGATATAGGAGAGGTTGAATATGGGCCCTTCAGGGTGTCCTCATGATGGCCCATCCAACTGCATTTTATACCAGCTGCAAGTTCCAGATCAAGGTCAGGGATAGGCACACATAGAATGAGTTACAGTAGCCCAGCCTGGAGGTGACTATCACATGCTCAATGGAGATGCCTATTATGCAGACATCCATTGGAACAATCTCAGTCTTCATTTGTTTTTTTGTTTTTTGTTTGTTTTTTGCAGGAGTAAGAGTATGTCAGTCAAGGATCCCAATGGGGCACCATATCTGTACACCGCCCGTGGCGCCGCGGGCGCCACGGACTAAATAAAACAGTAAGGGGTTCTGGGGCGGGATGTGTCCGGGATGAGGAAGGGTCCGGATTGGACCCTTCCTCATGACAGACAACCGGAGGGACCAAACGGCAGGCGCGAAGCGCCTGCCGATTGGTCCCTCCGATTCCCAGCCCCAGCAACTGCGAGCCGCGCTCAGCGCGGCTCGCAGTTGCTCCCGGCCTGACGTGGTGAGAGGCGCGAAGCGTCTCTCACCGCGTCAGGCCGGCCCCAAGGAAGCCCCCGCCGCAAACACAACACAAGACTCCAGCCGCCGAGAAGCTGCAGAAAAAAAAGAAACACCCCCGGAGGAGCCTTTCGCCGCTAGCGCGACGAGAGGCAGCAGAAAAAAAAACCCCTGTAGGAGCTCCAAGCCGCCGCGCCGACGAGAGGCAGCAGAAAAAAAAAAACCCTGTAGGAGCCTTTCGCAGATCCAAGCAGCAGAAAACAAAACCCTGAAGGAGCCTTTCGCAGATCCAAGCAGCAGGAAACAAAACCCTGAAGGAGCCTTTCCCAGCTCCAAGCAGCAGAAAAAAAAACCCCTGTAGGAGCTCCAAGCCCACGAGAGCTAGCAGGAAAAAAAAACCCTGCAGGAGCCTTTCACAGCTCCAAGCAGCAGGAAAAAAAACCCTGTAGGAGCCTTTCGCAGATCCAAGCAGCAGGAAACAAAACCCTGAAGGAGCCTTTCCCAGCTCCAAGCAGCAGGAAAAAAAACCCCTGTAGGAGCTCCAAGCCGGCACGCCCACGAGAGCTAGCAGAAAAAAAAACCCTGCAGGAGCCTTTCACAGCTCCAAGCAGCAGAAAAAAAAACCCTGTAGGAGCCTTTCGCACATCCAAGCAGCAGAAAACAAAACCCTGTAGGAGCCTTTCCCAGCTCCAAGCAGCAGAAAAAAAAAAACCCTGTAGGAGCCTTTCGCAGATCCAAGCAGCAGAAAAAAAAAGCACCTCCTGGTGTCCCCTGGGTCCTAGCGCCCATTGCATTCCTGGTTGCAATGGGCTTTCTTGCTAGTATTATAAATAAAATAACTATTAGTAGAGTAACATGTTCTTGATATTACTGTTTTAGAGGTGTTGCTACTTTACATTCAGGAAAACTTCATTTTTAGATGGGAAGGTTAGATTGGCAAATTCAATAATCAAAGTCTATGGCCAGGATTCTAATCCCAAAGGGACTGGAATGTACATTTCTCAAACACCAGCTCCTCAAACTACAGGGTAAATTGCTTTGGAAATGGGATGCCTGATTCAAAAGCTATTTGTGATCTAGTGTGAAAATTTGCTATAGACAAAAAAAATAGTCAACCATTTAAATGAGTGCATGGAAAACTTCAAGGCCACATAAAGTAGTCCTTTAGTTGCTGGCGTAATACTGCTCTCCTTTTAGGTAAATACTTCAGTAACACTTGTATCTTGGTTTATGTAATGAGGATGAGGTCAGAACGAAAAGGATTGAGTTCTCCTGATATGTGATACTGTCTGAGTGGCTTTCCACAGGCTCTTTTCTCCTACTGCAAAATGCACTTATTCTGTTTGATGTAGTATTCTACTTCAGATATTTGCATTGGGGCTCATAGCTTTAATGCAATGAGAGACTCACCATTTAAGGTAAGACAGAGATCTGTGATCAAAAGCAGAATATATTTTGCAATTCTAACAGTGCCATTTTAAACACAGATACACCTTTCTAAGCCTGTTAACTTCAAGGGACTTAAAATGGTATAACAGTTTAGGATTGTACTGTACGTGTATTCATTTGCTAAATTGATGTATAACTAACAAAATACTAGGTGTATAAATAACACGACTATCTACGTGAGAAACAGAGTGAAGAAGGATGGTTAAGAGGGACATGTTCTAGGAAGAGCAGTACTTCTGCTATTCCACACAATCTCAAGAAATAATAACATTATAATAATGTTATTTTTATAACCTGCCCTTCCCAGTTAGCTCAGGGCAAGTAACAACAAAGGAAAAACATATGAAAATAATATAAATTCCATAAATAAAAAATCATACTATAATATATAACATATATTACATTGCATAATATATGTTAATGTATTATATATATATTATATTATATTACATTATAGTAATAGCCACCTCCTTAAAAACTTACAGGGAGGGCTAGTTTACACTGGGCAGATCAGGGTTTTGTGTTCTTTTGTTGTAGGTGAGGCTTCTTAAGCAGGGAGGCCAGCATTTTCTTGATGTTAATTTCCTGGCTTCAGCCATAGGCCTGGTGGAACTGCTCTGTCTTATAGGCCGTCCAAACTGATATTGCCAAAAAAAGGCTATGGCCTTGTTCGAGGCCAGTTTTACTTTTTTCTCCAGCCCCACCTCCCTCTCCTAGCTGTGGGTCATCTTTTTTTCCTCTGGGCCTGGAGTGAGCATGCCCTAAAAGCCATCTCTTCTTCAAATGCTCCTCTAGAGTAAGGGATTCTGCAGCTGGCTTCTGGCCTGTTGAGCTGCAGAGGCTTTGCTAGAGCCTTCTTTGTACCCACAGATTTCTTTTTGGTGAGCATGGGGCCAGAGTTACAGACAATATGTTTCAGCTTCAAACATTGTGCTTATGTGCATGGCAATCCTCTAGCACAGTGGTTCTCAACCTTCCTAATGCTGTGACCCTTTAATACAGTTTCTCATGTTGTGTTGACCCCCAACCATAAAATTATGCAAGAAATTAAACAGAAATTGACCAATGGCGTGAAAATCCATTGTTCATTATTTTATATAAATTAGTTTTTTCCCGGGGTTTCTCAGTTCAGCTCTGCCTCTTGTCCCACCATGCCGATCTTGCTCTTTTCCGCTGTTCCAGTCAGACGAATGCTCTATCTCGATCTACCACGCAAGGCTGTTGTATGGATGCCCTCCCCCGGCCAAGCTGATTGTCCTGCCACGACCCCTGTGAAAGGGTCATTCGAACCCCAAAAGGGTCCCAACCACCGCTCTAGCAAATATACAAACTGATTGTAAATGTACCCAATTAAAAAAAGGTTTGAAATAGAAATATGTGTTTATAGCAACAGGATATCTGAAACAATATAGGAGGCAAACAGAGAAACTACAATGCAATGGGGCAATTAACAAAAACCAACTTGGCTCTCCCAGTGACAGAAGTCCCCTTCTGTTGTCACAATTAAAGGTAAAGGTAAAGGTATCCCCTGTGCAAGCACCGAGTCATGTCTGACCCTTGGGGTGGCGCCCTCTAGCGTTTTCTTGGCAAACTCAATACGGGGTGGTTTGCCAGTGCCTTCCCCATGCCAGTGCCTTCCCCAATTCACAATTAAGAAGCATGATATAAACTTTCACATTTCCCTCCAGTATAATATACCTATGTATCCAAACATGATCATGACCTGGATAGTCCAGGCTAGCCTGATCTATGGGGGAGGGGGGGGGGTGGAATTCAAGCCAGAGTAGTTCAGCAGTGGAATCGGCTGCCTAAGGAGGTGGTGAGCTCCCCCTCACTGGCATTCTTCAAGCAGCATCTGGACAGATACTTCTGGATGTTTTAGACTGATTCTGCATTGAACGGCATTCGCTGGCATGGGGCTCCTGGGAATTGTAGTCCATGGACATCTGGAGGGCCGCAGTTTGACTACCCCTGGACTAGATGGCCTGTATGACCCCTTCCAACTCCCTGATCTAATTAGATCTCAGAAATTAAACAGGATTAGCTCTAGTTGGTACTTGGATTGAGACCACCAAGGAAGTCCAAGGTCAATAAGCAGAGGCCAGCAATGGCAAACCACTTCCGTTGGTCTCTTGCCTTGAAAACCCTATGGCAGGGTTGGGCAGTGTGGCTCTCCAGATGTCCATGGATTACAGTTCCCATAAACTCCTGCTAGCATGCCCTGGCAACGGCTCATGGGAATTGTAGTCCATGGACATCTGGAGAGCCACACTTTGCCCACCCCTGCCCCTTGGGGTCTCCATTAGTTGGCTGTGACCTGATGTCACTTTTCACTATCACCTCCTGTGCCCATGTAGACTGCCCAAGTTGAGCATTAGCATCTGTAAAATAGCAGCATGAAGGAACAATTGTCTGGAGGTGTACTTATATTTTCTTGGGGAAAACTTCATGGAATTAATACTATTGAAAGAGACTAAGAAACAGTCGTTAGTGTGGAAAACCATGCAGCTGTTAAGTTTAAACTGGACAACAGAAATCTTTCTTATCAACATACAGCTTTGCTTTTCATAGGTGTTTCTTAAGTTTCCTCCACAAGACCCAACTACTCTCAGTAGATGTTGAGCAATCACTAACAGCAAAATGTTTGTGGGTGCACCTTAATGGATTAATGACTGCAGAGTTTTGGCTTTGATCACCTGGTTAGGACAGTCAGGTGACTGCAACTAATTGATTCTTCTATTTTTAAGCTTTGCAAGAATTAGTCTTCCAAAGGAATGAATCATAGTCTCTCATAGCCATTACAAATGACATCTCAAAAAGCCATTATTTGTTTTAATGAATATGTTGGCATATTTATTTCCTGGCACGCTGAGCAGTACATTTTTTATAAATCGACCATACAGTGGGATGTTTGTTGTGGAAAGCTATTATCACAGCAAGTATTTTGTGTTATATATTAGATTTAGAATTGTAGGCCATGATATAGCTGAAAAATTCAACCTGGATTATCCAAGTGCTCGCCCAGCGGTGCTAAACGCCTTGTCTGTGTTTTGCCGGCTACCAAGGTGCATGTGCGCTCATTCCCAGTCCACACAACAAGGAGCCGACATACAACATTCCACGCCACACGTCCTACCACTGGAGTTGTAGGGCAACCTCCAGGAACCATTTATAGGATAGGGGGCATGATTAGATGCCAACGAGGGGTGCTGCCAGCGCGGGGGAGGGTGCTGATTGCATGAACCCTTAGTATCCTAAGCTGCTTGGGTTTCTGTGGGTGTGGCCACAGTTGTGGGAGTGAATTTAGAGTTATCATGGCCACCAATGGGCTAGGCCAACATCTTTGCTGCTGCAACTTTGTGTTTGTTCTGAGACGACATCCCCATACCGAAAACACTTGGGGAGCCAACTAACTGGTGCCACATATTCCCAGGATACCCACACTCATGTGAATGCATAGGGTTGCACAATCATTCTGTCTACCACCAATACTGTGGAGGTAGGCTGTGCCAGGAGCTTGTTTCCATCTCCCAGCTGCTACATCTAAAGATCGATGCCCGGAATATGGGGAGAGCTTCTTAAAATTCCTCTATCTTGTATCTGTATGTATCTGTATTTATATTCTATACTGTTTTACTGTTTTGGGGGAGAATATTACTGATACTGTTTGTGAACCGCCGCAAGCCAGTTTCTGGGAGCGGCGGTATAGAAATACAATGATAAATAAATAAATAAATGAAAATTCCCCCAGTGGTTGGCTGTAGTGCTGCTGCACCATTGGAACTGAACTGTGCATTACCAATCATGCCCTGCACTGGTGTAAACAGCCCTTATGCTGGCATAACTCCAAGTTATGCCAGTATGGGGGTCAGTCAGCTCCCTGTGCCAATTATACCCACCCCCGGACTGGACTGCACTGTAAAAGTATAAGCACCTTTGATAGGTATGCCATTGCCAGGTGGGGATTGACAAGGAGCAGTTCTTCACCCAGGTGAAGTGTCCTTTCTCTCTCAAGTTCGAAAGCAACTCCCAAATGGGCTTCTTGGAATAAAGCACTTCAAGTCCAGTCAAGTGCCTCTTTCATCTTTTCTGCTTTTCCCTACCTGAAGGGACAATATGATCAGATTCTCTTCTACACACCCTGTCTTAACTGTTAGTCCAGTTCACTCAGGCTTTAAAGATATTAAATTTAACAATGCTTCTGCTTATATGAACAGCAGGTAACTGTATTTTTAGATCCACATCCTGAAAAGGTTCACTGGTTGATTTGTGAGTGTCTTAAAGATACAGAAGCAAGCCAGACTAATGTTTTTTTTTTCCATTTGGAAAAAGTGTGTGAAGCTTTAGATGTGTAAAGTATTTGGAGATGCTCCAAATCCAATTAGAGCAGCCTTTTTCAACCTTTTGACTGTGGAAGAGCCCCTGCTATAATTTTTCAGGCATCAAGGAGTCCTGGAAGTCAGGTCAGTTGGCCACACCTCCCTGCCACACCCCTGGATGTGACATGTCACTGCCCGCATTAATAGGCAGGCTGGAGGAGGACTGAAGAGGGAAGAGTCAGAAGGTTGGTTAAAGTAGGAGTAGTCATGCAGGCTCCACCCCTTTCCAGGTGCAGAAACCACAAGAGAAGTCACTCATAATTGCAAGGGGAGGAGGGGGAGCAATGGAAGCAGCTGGTTCCCTAACTTGTAGCCGAGTCCGTTAAGGCGAAAGGGAAAGGCCATGGACCCCCTCTGGAGTTCCAGCAGACCCCTGGGAGCCCACGGACCCCTGGTTGGGGACCTCTGAGTTAGAAGCTCAGATCTTTTGCATTTAGTATTGGTCCCCAACCTTTTTATCACCGGGGACCGGTCAACGCTTGACAATTTTACTGAGGCCAGGGGGGGGTAGTCTTTTTTCGAGGGACATCGCCGCCGCCTGAGCCCCTGCTCCATTTGATTTCCCACAATGCCACGCCAAGGGGGAGCCCCAGCCATGGCGGCCAGTGGAGAGCACCAAAGGTGAGACGGCGGCAGAGTGGCAGCCCCCAAGGCAGCAGCTGGGGAGGAGGAGGAGGAGGAGCTACGGCCCGGTACCAACTGATCCACGAACTGGACCGGGGGTTGGGGACCACTGGCATATAGTACCAAACTGTTCACCTGCAATAATATAATAACACAGTCTACCTACTTGCGATTATCTCATCCCCCAATATAGGGGAGGTGTCTTAAACAGAACAGTGATTGTGTATGCAATCTTTATAATACAGTTCGTTGAAAGCTATTCCTTGGATGGACAGAAACTCCTGCAGGCTGATAGCTACACCCACTTCTTTCATCTGCCTGGTAACCTGGAACCATTTAAGATTTTGCATATTAAGACGACACCATTTTCAATCTACTTTAACGCCATGAGGATTTAGCTTACAGAATACAAATGAACTGTGCATCTCTCTGCTGTTTTTTTCAAGCACACTTTGGAACATGAAGCTGCTCTGAGAGTTCACAGAGCAATGTTAGAAATAATAGTCTGCAATGCCCCAACCAGAATACTGATCTTTATTTTGTATTCTATTAACCTCCTTTAACCTCCTTTCGCTGGCAGGGACTCATGGGAATTGTAGTCCATGAACATCTGGAGGACCACAGGTTGACTACCCCTGGTCTATGGCATCATACCCCATTTAGGCCCTGCCCTCCTCAGGCTCCACCTCCAAAATCTCCAAAAGCTGGCAACCCTGGTTTGAATCCCTACTCTGCCATGCAAGTGTGTTGGGTGCCCTTGGCCCAGAAAAACACTCTCCACCTCACCTACCTCACAGGGTTGTTGTGAGAAAGAAATTGAGACAAAAACAATGTTGTAAGTCACTTTGGGCCCTCACTGTGGAGAAAAGCTGGGTATAAACTGAGCAACTAAATAAAACAGTGTGACTTTCCATTCTCTGAATGGGCAGTTTAAAAAGAAGGCTTTCTCTGACCTGAAGAGTTGGAAAAAATGTCTCACTCAGCTCTTGCTCTTGGCGGAGACACTTTGCTCTTGGCGGAGACACTGTCGGTCGGTCCCTCCGTGCATGACCAGTTGCTTAGATGTCCCCCCCCCCCCCCAGCATTCTCTCTGGGCTTGCTGCTCTTTCACCTCTACTGTTATGCATTCCTCCGGGTATTCTCTTCCCCTCCCCCAAGGCTTCCCTGTTATGGCTTGCTAGCGGTTCATGGCATTCCACCTGCCCTGCTAGCAGCTGACAGCTGTGCTCTCACTGCAGCCTTCTGCTCCACTGGGGTTTTTATGGGAAGAAAACTACATCTAGCTGGGAAAAGGACCTTGAGAAATCACATTAACTTGACATCATATTAAGTGCAGGCTTGCACATGTTATTGGTCGGGAAACAGCATAGCGCATAGCAGAAAAATGCAGGCTGTGTTGGACACTCTAGGCAGAGTTTACCTTGTACTTCAGCTTAATCTGGAGCCTGCTTTAACATGAAGATTGGGGGGAAGGGCATAAAGAAATTTAAAAGTGTGCCTCAGCCTAAGTAGATCTCCTTAATGGTGAATCCTGGCACCAATACATCTTACCTGAGATGGTATGTGACTTTCAGGTAGGCAAGTGATCAAATACCCCTCATGTTAGAAATTACAAAAAATGTTCAAAATACCCATCTTTGCTCCACGACGAATTTTTCTGATTGGGACAGGAAGGCAGAGCTTGAATGAATGGAAGCTGTTTGTGGCGTCACTAAGGGACAGTTCCATTTTAATATCCTGTGTTGCATTTCCAGGAAAAAAACAATGATTTCATTTACACACAGAGCTGACCAAAGGTTTTTTTGTGCCCTTAGGTGAATGATGAAATTAGGTTTAAAATGGACTTTTACCTTTATTACTTAACATTTGAAATAAACAAGTATAATAATGCGTATTTTAATTATTTTTTGGTACTTTTCATTAACCCTAGAAATTCAGTCTTACTTGATGCCACTTTCAGCCTGGCAAGCTAGGCGATTGCCTGTATGGTCATCCTGGTATATTACATGGACTGACACAGAAAAGTATAGAAGTGCGAAAGTAGATCAGTGCTAAGAGATCATAGCATGATTCTCCATTTAAAAGAAGTGATGCTCCTGTGTGCCAAGTCTATGACCAAAGAGATGGTATCTACACTTGAAAATGTTCCAAGGCATAATCCCTCCAACTTCTTTCTTTCACTAATTTTCTCACCCATTTTTTCCCCACACCTATGGAGTCTAGCAGGTCCCTCATTTGGCAGAAATAGATTCAAGGAGTATGTACCTGAAGAAGCTAGCAGGGAACTAATTTCAATCTGTGAGAAGTAGCTAAGCTTATCTTTTGGCTTCCAAATCGTTTCAGCTTGGGCCCAAGTTGGTGAAGCACAGAAAGAAGCTTCTATCACTCATCAGGTAGTTAAGCCATAAATCCATAGAACTAAAATGTGGTACTTATATTAAGGAATATCCTCCAAGCACTGATGTGAGACAAATTCAGAAATTTGTCCCCCCCTCCATCAACTAGAAATAATCTTGGTGTAAAAATACATGTAACAGAATTCAGAAATTATTTTGACACAAATACATAGGCCAAGGTAAACTGAAAAATACAAGTAATATATGTCCATAATTGCCCTTCCCCACGCCCACTCTTGGAATGTCCCTTTCAGCGTTAATAAACAGAACAAAGCACTAAGGACTGAGCTTGACATACACAAAAAACAACCTCTAGTGCCCAACTTTATTTAGGCATTTCTAAACCGCCCCTCTCCAAAAATTGGCCCCGGGGCAGGGTGAAGGACTACAAAATACAAATGCATCTAAGTAAAATTCTAAAATTCAATTAAAACCTATCCTAGTATAGAGAGATGGGTTTTTTTCAAATGTCATCTTACTTTCATTTCCAAATAAAATGACTAATAACCATTGACTTCCGCCTCCAAAACTGCCTTACCACATAGTTAAAAGAAGTGTCTTGTTGAAGCGAACACAAAGAACAGTGGGAGAGAGTACAGAGATTGCATGTGCTTGAGGGAGTGCCCTAAATAAGTACATCTCTTTCTGCTGGTTAATGTATTATGTATGCCTAAACTCATGGTTGCTAAGAGCCACGAAACAAAGATGCGCTGTGCACCAAGAGCCATCCCAAGCATCAAGTGACATGGAGTCACGTGGGCTTCCAAGCCCCATCTCTCCTCCCGAGGGACTGGAGCCCCCAGAATTGGCCTCCCGGTTCCCTCTGCAATAGCCCCGTCTGCATTTGTGATCAGAAAAATGGTGCCTTGTGATTCTGTTACGTTTTAATCCCACCTTTTCTCCAAGGAGTTCAGGGCAGTGAACACAAGGTCTCTCCTCTACAATTTTATCTTCACAACCACCCTGCGAGTTTAGGTTGAAAGACAGACAGCAACTTATCCAAAGAAACTTAATAAGCTTCAAGTGGAATTTGAACCCATGTCTTCTTAGTTCCGGTCCTATGCTCACCCTGACATTTACTTGTTATTGGACTTAATATCCGCCACTCCCGGCAAAACCGGCTTGTGGTGGGTAACAAAACAGGTTCTGGCTCTGTCAGAAATATCTAACAGAATATTCTTGTGATTCCTGACAAAGGTTCAGTTTTTCTTCCCGGCTGGGAATTAGCTATTCTGCAATCGTGGCTGGTGAGGAACGATGTGCAAATGAAAGGTTTGCAAATTGTCATAGCAGCCGAACTTGGTTAAACACACATGTAGAGCCACCTCCGGGGTGACTAACAGGGCTTGCAACACTCGGGTAGATTTCTGGAACTGTAGCTCTCCTCCGCAGCTTTTGCGCGCCCGGGTGAATCAGAAACTCGACAGTAGGAACTGCACCCTGCGCGCCTCCCCTTTGTCCCTTGTCCTCCAGATGCCTCCTGAGATGCTTCACCAAGCCAGAATCCGCGTAGGCAAGGGCAAAAGCGACCGATACCCAAACAGCCCTTTCCCTTTTTGTCGCGCCCATGCCCCTCTCGCCGGGCGCGCCCCCCGTTTCAGTTCCCGGGCCTGAGCAGAAGTTGTGGCGAGCGCAGGACGCTCCGTCGCGCACAGACGTGTGAAGCCCCCACCGAGAGAGACCTTGGAGACAGCAGCAGCTTTGCGTCTTATTGGACAGGCAGGTGCATCCGCGAGCCCGCGACTGGCTCTTTCCCAATTTGGAGGGGGGGTCTACTCCTCCCCGCAGTGATTTCACGACCCCTCCCCGCCTTCTAGGCGCAGGTGAGCTTGTGGTACAGCAGCCGAGTTCTCCCGTGGGGCAAAGACTCGACACAAACAAAACCCTCTCCGTCTCCAGGCTCCGCCCTCTTCCCCCCCTCCCTCCCTCCCTGTCTCCATTGTACCCTCCAAAGTCGGGCGGTCTAGGCTGAGCGGCGACGGTCGGCAGCCAAAGAGGCCGCCTCGTGTGCGACCGAGCGCAGGCACAGGGTCCTCGGCTCCCCGGGTGCAACAGGGGGGCGAAAGGGGTGTGTGGCTGCCCGGGCAAGGAGGCTGGAGAGCGCATGCTCGCCCACTCCGTATGACGTGAGCAGAGTGGCTAAGCCGGGGACGATCAAAGCGCGAGCAAGAAGCAGCCGAGGGAGTGTCGAGCCGGTGCGCGAGGAGCCTCTTTGCGCGGGAAGCAGCCGGGCCAAGGGAGAGGGGTGGGGGCGACGGCGGCTTTTCGGCCGAAGGGAAACCCGACGGAGCGACCGGCCCAAGCCGCTTGAGCTCGGCCGCGTGCGTGTTTGCCCCCCGCGCTGGTTTTCCTTGCCGAAGCGAGGCGTCGGGGCGCGCAGGGACGGCCAGCGGCGGCGCATGGGGAGGCGACCCCGGGCGCACGCATGAGTGCGCAGAAGCCCGGGAGGAAAGGCGCCCGCCCGCCCAGAAGCAGCCCCCCGGCCAGGCACGGGATGGTGGCGCGGCTGCGATGAGGCAGAAACTTCTTCGGCGTGGATGTAGGAGGTAGAAGTGCGACGAGGTCGGAAGAAGCCTCCCCCTGGCTGGAGCCTGCGCCCGGAGGACAAGGAGCCGGCGGCGGGGCAGGGGCAGGCGGAGAGCCGCCTGAGCAGCTGCCCCGCGCCTCGCCATGGATTGCAGCCGTCTCAGGACTTGGATCAACAGATACGTAAGTACCCCGCGGCGCTTCCCCCTCTCCCCCCCCCCCCGGGGTCGGCGCTGCCTTCCTCCGCCAGGCTGAGCTTGGCGCGCCGCGACGATGCTCGGGCACGAAGCCCCGGCCGGCCTCGCCTTCTCGCCACGAAGGGCGGCTGGCCCCTGGTTCCCCGGCATGTCCAAGTCTCCTCGAGCGCCGCGGCCGGCCCTTTAATGAGCCCAAAGGTAGAAGCCCTTGTTCGACCGGCCGCTTCCTCATTCCCTCCAATCCCCGGAGGAGGAAGGATTCAAGTTTGAGAGGGCAGCGCTTCCCCAGCGGTGGTGCTTTTCCCCCCAGTCGACTTCGCGCTTATAGAAGTCTAGTGGAAAGCTCTTTTAAACGGATGTGTTCCTGGACACGTTGGTTTAAGAACTCTCTGCTTTGCCCGCTGGAAACACTTAAATCTCAGGTGAAGCTTACTTTAATTGTAGCAGGCTTGGCCTTCATTTTTTTTTTTTTCAGAAGTGGGGAGAGTTGTTGGGTAGGATCACAACTATGCAGCATATGCCCTGCATATTGTTTGGAAGTTAGTCCCATTGTGTTCCAGGAGGCTTATACTCCACAATAATTTCCATTTCTTCCTCCTCCCCGCTGACAGCAGGGCTCTCCTTTTGCAATTTGAAGATGAAAAATATTTGCAATTAACCAAGTAGCAGTGGGTGGTATTTTTGGCTGGCAAGGCAATGTATGTGTGTAACCATGAATATTTAAGCATATTATTATCTTTGCTGTTAATTTTTTCTTATAACAGGCTAGAAACCTGTAACATTCTTCCATTTCATTTCCAAAGCTTTCCTAAATGCTTCTAAAAATGTTTTTTTTAAAACACCCCAAAGGTTGTTGCTAAACAGCTGCAACGGATAAATATCAGAGGGATAATTTTGCTAAATCATTATACTTGTGCTCAACATATTCCATGGTTAGGGCTTCTCTTTCTCTTTTTAATAAGTATAGGGCCTTGACTTGGATAGCCTCAGGTTAGCCAAGTCTCATCAGATCGTTGAAGCTAAACAGGGATGATCCTGGCTAGTATTTGGATGGGAGACCCCCGAAAAATACCAGTGTTGCTATGTACAGATGTGCCACTGTATACATTTCCTTTTATTCAGAGCTGAAAGGGAGATTTTTAATCTAGTATAGTCTGACACATATACACATTTATGATATGATATATACATATATGATATATATACAATAAGACTTTAGAATCTGTCTTTTTAGGTACAATTTATATGCCACTCATCTTTCTGAAGCATGCAGTAAGTGATCACACTTGAGTTTGTCTCATGATTTGCACTGAGTTTGAAACAGAAGCCTTAGAGGCATATACTACACATAATTTTCTGTAGCAGGCATCAGTTCTGTAATTGCCTGTGTTTTTCTGAACACTGATACATTGTGAAATTTCTTAATGAAACTTGATGTATGCATTTAGTTTGAATAGCCTCTAATCAAGGCAATAATAATAGGGTAGGTAAGCTTCTCCAGTATCTGTTTAATTTCATGATTAGAGGAAAGGCCCTGAGCATATCAGTTTTCCCTCACGGCTCTGGGCTTTAGCATAAGGGTTGTGTGTACACCAGACAAAAATTAATTTAAATCCTCTGTAAAGAAAGGCTTCATTGTGAAGTCTGTGTGCAAATATGTGCCTGTTCTCTGGTTTTATTCTGCCATTGTAACTATTGCACATGGGAACAATACAGTGTGATCCTAACTACGGGGAATCTTGTTCAGTTTGTCATCTTTGTGACATCTGAAGGTATTCCTCGCATACTTGACAATCACACAGAAACTCTTAGGAGGTTGAATAGTGTACTCAGTACCACATTCTTGAGGGTTTCCTGCATTCTTGTATCACTTCAGTATATACATAGTTCTAAGTAACTTCTCAATTCACGGTTCAAGTGAAATATAACAATTGGATATATGTTGGAATGTATCACATTCCTAAATGTTTTTGTTGGCATATCTGACCGGAGCACGTTCCACACAAATCTTCTGCATATTTATCAAGAAGTAAGTTCCGCTGGTTTCACTTGAGGCTTAGTACAAGGAAGTGTTCATGTTTTTGTGACTGCGATTCTGCATTTGGAATACTGTCCTAAGTACAAACTTGTTAATGAGCAAGATCTTGTGATGGGTCCCTTTACTTTGTTAAAATCTATGAAAAGAACTGAAGGAATTGGGCTGAATATGTTTGTGGGCCATGACGACGGCTCCAGTGACTTCAAGTCTCTCCCATCCTGCCAAGTCATTCATTACCTTTATTGGCATTCCACAGCATTGCAACGTATGAGCATTACAACGTATAACCAAGTCATTCCCACTGCATCCCTCCTTGGCATCGCCCACCAAACTTCCTGTTACATCATCACAATGCTAATCAAAGCCCCTTCTGTCTGCCATGTTTTCTTTGTGTCTAGAGATGCTATACTTCTGAATATCAGATACTGGGGAAAATGTAATAGGGAATTACCGCTGCTTCCTAGACGCACTTGGCATAGAAACAGAATGCTAACTTACTTAGAAACAGGTAACTTGTCTGAGATCCGAAATGGAGTGTGAGGCAGAGTAGAGCCTGAGCCTTAAATGTTGCTTTGATCCTGTGTTTGCTGTTGCGCTCCCGAAGTTATAGGAGGCAGCTGTTGAGACTGAGAGACAGGCTATAACTGCCTAAGACCACACACTTAATGTAAAGCCAGGCTAGAACCAGAACTGCAAACCTCAAGCCAGTTCCCCTACATTTGCATGCAAAGCACTCATTCTCTGACTTCCCCAAAGGGGAGAGAAATCTCTAATTTTATTGGTTACCCGTTCATGGTGCTGGCCTGGGTGGCTCAGGCTTGTCAGATCTCAGAAGTTAGTATTTGGAAGGGAGATGCTACTATTTAGATGGGAGACCTCTAAGGAAAACCAGCTTGGTGTACTGGAGTGTGGACTTCTAATCTGGTGAGCTGGGTTTGATTCCCCATTCCTCCACATGCAGCCAGACCTTGGGCTCACCACGGCACTGATAAATCTGTTCTGATATCAGGGCTCTCTCAGCCTCACCTACCTCACAGGGTGTCTGTTGTGGGGAGAAGAAAGGGAAAGAGATTGTAAGCCGCTTTGAGACTCCTTTTGGTAGAGAAAAGCGGCATATAAGAACCCACTCTTCTCCTTCTCTACCAGGGTCATGATGCAGAGGCTGGCGATGGCAAACCACCTCCTTTGAAACTCCTATGGGATCACCCTAAGTCAGCTGTGACTTGATATCACTTTCCACCATCACCTGTTGATGCCCAGAATGTATGCAGTGCACCCAGTCCTCCTCCTTGGCTGCAGGCTTCCAGTTTGAAGGAGCCTGGAGATCATAGAAGGTACAGACTTTAAAGCAGGGGTAGTCAACCTGTGGTCCTCCAGATGTCCATGGACTACAATTCCCACGAGCCCCTGCCTGTGTTTGCTGGCAGGGGCTCATGGGAATTGCAGTCCATGAAGGACCACAGGTTGACTACTCCTGTTTTAAAGGATGACTGTTCTCTCCAGCCAGCCAGTGTTCAGCTCTCTCAGCCTGCTTCTCCTATAGTGTCCCTCAGAGGTCCGCCTACGAATCCCATACAGGCTGAATGAGAGACAGGGTGGGAGTGAACCCTCTGAAACATCCTGCATTTTGGTGGGCCCTTGGTCTATAAAAAGCCTCCACCAAGCCATCATTTTATCAGAGACACAGAAATGGCCATTAGGTTATTATTGTGGTTTTTGTTTTGTTTTTTCCCCGCCTTAATGTGGTTAGAGCAGCATGCTGCGTTATGTGAGTATTAATGGCCAGGATGGGGGCACAGATACATAGACGCTGTGCTTTTAGCTGTTCATTTTCAAATGGGAGTTGCTTGCTGCTTGGACCCATTTTACCTGTATCATTTGGTAGCCTCACGATTTGCAGTGAGCTTTATTTATTTTATTCTATGTCTATTCCACCCTCCCATGAGGCTCAGGGTGGTTTACATAAGATTGTTTATTCTTTTTCTTTCTCATAATTCTGCCAAGGAGTTCAGGGGGGGACACCTAGAATTATTCCCATTTATCTTTCAAACAGCTTGGTGTAGTGGTTAGGAGTGTGGACTTCTAATCTGGCGATCCAGGTTCGATTCTGCGCTTGCCCACATGCAGCCAGCTGGGTGACCTTGGGCTCACCCACAGCACTGATAAAACTGTTCTGACCGGGCAGTGATATCAGGGCTCTCTCGGCCACACCTACCTTACAGGGTGTCTGTTGTGAGGAGAGGAAAGGGAAGGCGAATGTAAGCCACTTTGAGACTCCTTCAGGGAGAGAAAAGCGGCATAAAAGAACCAACTCTTCTTCGTCTTCATTGCCTCCTCCTCCTCCTCCGTTTTCAAAGTTGCTAATGTTGAATTGTGTAATTTGTAAGTTGGAATTAGTTACTTGAAAGATTTGTACATATATATTGAAAAATCTGATTTATATATGGTGTTTTGTAGAATGGAAATAATTTAATAAAAATATTTTACCTCCAAAATATTTTACCTTCGTAGCTGGCCCAAAGTCACTGGGTAAGCTTAAGTGTTGAATGGACAGTTGAACTCAGCCCTTGCACCTTCCTATACACCATGCTAGGCATTAAAGTCAGTTCTCCTTCTGTCTGTAAACAAGTGGTAGGTAGTAAGGAAAGGCAAATGCTTATAGTAATAATCAAGAACTGCAGGGAAAGTTACAGAACACCACTGCGGTGTATGGTATTAGCTGAGTACTGTACGTGTTTGCTAATCTTCAGTAAGGAGGGTAATGTACAGCTCTGCAAAAATGGATCCACTAACAAGATCAGCCTTATGGATTTAGCTAGTAACTGAGCCTCTTTGATGAAGTATTCAAAGGAAAAAAATGGTCATAAAACATATTGTTATGGGTGGAAGATCAGACACATATAAAAATAGTGAACATACGTGAAAAAGTAGCTTAATTTTTGGATGAATGCAAACGTAGAGGACCCTGTCATATTACTGGAGTCATGTATTTTTAAATGAAACTCTGAACTGGGCTATAGTTCTTCTGTGACTGTGATAAGCATGTGACCAGGAACTTGGCATTACAGTGTGGTCTTTGGAATGCAGAAACTTGATAGACTAGGCTGTAAAGTGATGTTTCCAAATTCCTGTGCTTAAGGCTGAAAATATCACTTCAAGAACCAGTTGTTACATCACCTGTTTTGGTTTGAATCCCTATGACAGCTCAGAAAATCTGCAGGGCATAATGTCATTGGGGAACGCACAGGAAAATGCCCTAAGTTCATAGTTCTCATCCCTACCTTTGCACATATTTAGTATGATTTCTGGGTTCACAGTAACAGAATGTTCTGACTTCCCAGCTAGTACTTTGAGTACATTTACAAGGGACTACGTTGTCCATGGAGATTGTGCATATAATAAAATGGTATAGTACAGTATCACATGATCTAGGCTATTACTGTACTGCTAGTGGTGTATACAGTACCTAAAGGGCAGATTCCTACTGTAGCATTTTATAGCTGGGAGAGCAAACATAGCTGCATAGACTTTTTTGTGGGTGGGTAAAGTGGGATACTTTCCAATGTGATGTACTCTGTAAAGTTGTTGGGTGGAAAAAAGACTGTAGAAAGGAGCTAGTAAATAATAGTAAATTATGATGTGATGGAGAACTGGGCTGTAAATACATTTTTTGTGCTTCGTATGGTTATCAGGTAGCCTTAATAAAAAATCAGATTTCATTTGTATGTAAAATCCAAAACAGAAAAAAAATGGTTTTCATTCAGTGAATTCTTTTCAGATCCCAGGTTTGGTCTTAGTAATAGAATAATCAGTAGAAAAGTTGCACACATATAACAAGAAACTCTGAAAGTAAGTAGCTAGTTATCTAGAGATTCAAATCTTAATTTTATGTATTATATATACAGTACCAAGGATAAATTTTGAGGAGGCAAGTTCAGAAATCAAACAATAACCATTGGTTCAACACCATTTTTTGTCATTGTGCAATGATACTTGTGCAGGTGTCAGCTTTTTGAAGGCCAAGGTAGATGTTGTAACGAGATGGGCATAATGAATCCTCATAGCATTATCTCTGTTTCTCTCTCACTCTTCATTAAAAGCAACTTGGAGAGTGCATGATCTGGATTGGAAAACACTTGATCCATTCCTAACCTGCCTGCTCCAGGTCATCCTCACCTTTCATACGGAACATCCAAAGTAGATGTGACAAGAGTCCATGAGGATGATGCTGCCATTTTAAAATGCCTTAAAGGCCTGGTCCTAATCAGGCTTGCAGGGCAGCAGACTAAGACACTTCTGTCCTCTCCCTTGTGTCTTTTCAAGTGTTGAAGATGCAATTACTACCCTGTGGCAAAAGTGGGTGCAGGCCGGTCAGAATTGGGCTCCTGTGGCAATTTAAAATGATTTTAACATGGTGATGGCATGCTTTTGGTGGGCAGGTGGTCTTTCAACAAAAGCTCCATTTCCAAATTATGGCTGTAATGCTAATTCCAGGGTTTCATGAGTGAGCAGTGCAAAATTTGAAAGAGATGGCCAGAGTTACAACAATTCTGCACGGCCTGCAAACTGGAGCTCTTCCACCAAGCCTTTGGTTGAGCCCAATGAACCAACTCCACCAAACTAGAGCCCCTAGAGGCCCCCTCCTCCACAAGCTGCACCCTGCAGATGAAGAACCGGTCTACGGTGCAGTGTTAACCATTGAAAATGTTAAATGTTTTGCGGTTCGATGTTATGCCATTCGTAATGTTAAATGTTCACAATTATGTTTTTCCTTGTATTGGATCACAAATGATGTTTCCTTGTATTGGAGCACAAGTTCAAATGTAAGCTGCCCTGAGCTGCAAGGAAGAGAGGTATATTTAAATAAAATAAAAATATAATAAATTTCTATGAGTGGGAAAATATTGCAGAAATGGAACCGCTACCAAAGCTTGCCCTTCTGTCTTCCATTAAGTATACCTGTCTGAATTTGCACTTCTTAATTCTTGCACAGAATGGTTCATACACCATTCTAGTCCATAATGTATGAGATGTGATTGCTGGTAATATTGTTTAAAGACGTTGGACATCTTCATTAATCACATTATTACTGTCATGAGTTACAAATGATAAAAGGTCTGGTAAAGCTGTGGTGGTCACTTAACACAGTGGTCCCCAACCACCAGGCCGCGGCTCCCTCTCCCTGCCGCAGTGAGAAACTTCCCAGGCCGTAAGCAAAGCGGCTGATTAGTTTTCGGCCCGGCAAGCTTCTTTCTGCAGGAGGGGGGGAGAGGGAAGTGTGGCCGCCGGCGCAAACGCGCATGCGCTGACCTGTTGTGCATGTGCGTTTGTGGCGCAAACACGCATGCACGGATGTGCTGCACATGCAAGATGCCCGGATCGCCTCCTCCCCCCCCCCACTGGTCCACAGCCTGAAAAAGGTTGCGGACCATTGATCTAGCACACATTCTGGTATGAATCTGCTAGGAGTTACAGGATTAAGTACATTGTAGTGTCAAAGCCTCTTGTGGTGCAGAGTGGTAAGGCAGCAGACATGTAGTCTAAAGCTCTGCCCATGAGGCTGGGAGTTCAATCCCAGCAGCTGGCTCAAGGTTGACTCAGCCTTCCATCCTCCCAAGGTTGGTAAAATGAGTACCCAGCTTGCTGGGGGCTAAAACGGTAATGACTGGGGAAGGGAATGGCAAACCAACCTGTATTGAGTCTGCCATGAAAATGCTAGAGGGCGTCACCCCAAGGGTCAGACATGACTCGGTGCTTGCACAGGGGGATACCTTTACCTAGTGTAATTGTACTTGCTAGGCTGGAAATAGAAGTCAAGCACAGTAATTTTCCATGGGAAATGTATCTGAGATATGGTTCTGGAAGCCTGTCCAGATGATATATCTTTGGCATCTGCTTGTTTGATTTTTATGACTGCTTTTCAGCTTGTGGTTCCCAAAGACATGGATAAGATCTTTGGACAGGGGAGATCTGCCACCCACGTGCTCATCCCTTGCCTTTCCTAGCTCATAAATGCTATCAGAGGGGTACCAGCTGATTGGATAAAGGGAATGGTAACTATTCCTTGAGAATGGGACCTCTGCTCCCATATTTAAGGAGGCAGTGATAAGACCTGTTTTTTTTTGGGGGGGGGGGAGAATGACAGAGACCTACTATGTTAGAAAATATCAGGCCAGTCACCAATCTTCATTCTTTGACAATGTGCCAGAGTGGGTGGTTGTCTTTCAGCTTCAAAAATACCGATATTTTGGACCCATTTCAATCTGGATTTGGACTAGGCTGTTTTGGTTGCCTTGGTTGATGCCCTCTGTTGAGAACTTGATGGGGGATATGACCCTGCTAGTTCTGCTGAATTTCTCCGTGGCCTTTGATACTGTTAACCGTAGCATCCCATTGAGCTGTCTCTAAGCACTGGAGCGAAGGGGTACTATATTACAGTGATTCAGGTTCTATCTGGGGGAAGGCGGGTCAGCTTCAATATTGTGTTGGGGAATTCCCAATCTGCCCCATGGCCATTGACCTGCAGGATCTCATCTTATTCCACATGCTATTTAATATCTGTAAGATGCCACTGAGAGTGGTCACCAGGAAGTATGGACTATAATTTCTCTGCTATACAGATGATACCCCACTCAGAATTTCTTTTCCACCTAATTCCAGTGATCCTGTTGATGTTCTGAACTGGTGCTTAGAGTCAGTATTGGGCTGGATGGGAGTGAACAAGCTGAAACTTAAGCCTGAAAAGACAAAGGGGGTTTGGCTTAGTAGAAAGATCTATGAGGCAGGTCTCCCCTGTGTTAGATGAGGTTATATACCCATTGAAAAGACAGATTTACAGCTTGGGAATACTGTTTGACACAGTGGTCACCTTAGGAAACAGAGGGTAGGTAGGCTGTGGCTTGTGGTACATTTGTCCAGCTCCATCTGCTGTATCAGCTGTGTTGATTCCTGGGCCAGTCAGAACTGGCCACAGTGATCTGTGCCTCAGTTACATCTAGACTGAACTACTGCTATGCGTTCTTCTTGGGGTTGCCCTTGAAGGCTGTTCAGAAGCAGCTACTGCAAAGTGCTGCAGCTAGACAACTGGTTGGGACCAGCTATCAGGAACATATGTCCCCAATACTGCAGTAATTACACTGGCTACCACTCTGCTTCCAAGCCTAATTTAAGATGTTGGTGTTGGGTTTTAAATCCCTTCATGGCTTGGGACAGGGTAGCTGACAGACTGTTTTCTCCAATACATTCCTGACCGGGAATTAAGATTGTAGGGAGATGCCATCATGACTATCCCATCAATTAAAGATTCTCATTTGGTGGGTATGCAACAGAGGGCCTTTTTTGTGGCAGCCACACAATTATGGAACAATCTCTCCAGGGAGGTGCCCCAGACCCCTCTTGGAATATTATCAGGAGACAGCTGAAGGCACTTTTACTTAGGACAACATTTTGAATTAATTTAGCTTTTATTATTGAGTTTGGAGTTTTTAGGTCTGTGACTTTTATGGGTTTTATAATTGTGTGTTTTTTATGTTTGATTTAAAGCATAAGCCACGTTGGTTTCCACATGGGAGAAAGGTGGTGGATGTTTTTTTAAAAAAAGTATCTGTACAACAGTATTATACCAAGCTACAAAACGGATCTAACAAGCAGCAAACTGTTTCAAAGCCGGATTGCACAGGCAGAAGATAAGTGGTTTAACTTGGAACGGCAATTGTTATAATAAACAGAAAAGATAGAATCTCACCTCTTGTGAAAGTAAAGGAGCTGCAGTTTGCCAAATCACTGGAGGGATAGAAATTTTTTCTCTCACCTTTCAAACTCATTAGTATTTGGGTGGGAAGCAAGTTCCATTTTACTGCATCCACTTCAGTTTCTCTCTTATACATGTGAAAGGCCCAGGTTGATTTCTGTCCTTGAAAGTCAATCTATGCCTTACAGGCTAGTATTTTGCTAGCTATTCACAGCGAGTTGTGGGTCAATGACTGCTCTTTACAAACTTCCTGGACAGCCAGCTGATTTGCATCTGTGGGTCATTAACGCCCTGATCTAGAAGCAATATGCACAGCATTTAAACTCATAAAAAGTACTTGTTGAATTAAACATCAAAGGCCTTAAAGGATTTGTCATCTCACTCAACTGGCTTTTTTTTTGTCATCAGAACAGCTAGAACAGAAGCAGAGACCATTGTATCCTGCAACTCCACTAAACAAAGTTGGAGACTGTTCTCCAGTCCAAAAGCCAGCATGGTGTAGTGTTATGAGCAGCAGACTCTAATCTGGAGAACTGGGCTTGATTCCCCACTCTTCCACATGGGACCTACTGGATGATCTAATGCAAGTCACAGTTCTCTCAGCCCCACCTACCACACAAGTTGCCTGCTTGGTGTAGCGGTTAGGAGTGCAGACTTCTAATCTGGCAAACCGGGTTTGATTCCCCGCTCCCCCACATGCAGCCAGCTGAGTGACCTTGGGATTGCCACAGCGCTGATAAGGCTGTTCTGACCGGACAGTGACATCAGGGCTCTCTCACCCTCACAGGTTGTCTGTTGTGAGGACAGGAAAGGGAAGGTGACTGTAAGCCGCTTTGAGACTCCTTCGGGTAGAGAGAAAAGTGGCACATAAGAACCAAGTCTTCTTCTGTTAAAGGGAGAGGGAGAGAAGGCAATTGTAAGTCACTTTGAGATTCAGTAGGGTAGAGAAAAGTGGGATATAAAAATCATCTCTTCTTCCAAGGAGCTGTTTAAGTTGGATGGAGACTCTCTTTTATTTGAAGAGTTTGTAATTTCTTTTTAGGCTGGAGAAAGATTCTATCTCATATCTTTTTGCGCATTATGTTGGGGGGAGGCACTCACCTTAGTCATGCTGTAACATTAGAGCAGTGGTCCCCAACCCGCGGGCCGTGGTCCCCAACCCGCGGGCCCCCGAAGCGAGAAGCTTTAGCGGCCGATTTGCTCGCGGCCCGGAGGGGGAGCCGCGGCCGCCGGCATGGCGGCAGCGCAAACGTACCTGCGCGGACTGCCACGCACGCACGTTTGCGCCCCTGCCGGGCACAAATGCGCGTGTGCGGCAGTCCGCACAGGTGCGTTTGCGCTGGGGCTGCCGCGCGTGCACTGGCCCCCGGGCCGCCCTCTCCCTCCACTACGCCACAGCGGTCCGCAGCGAGCGTAAGCTTGCGGACCGCTGCTTTAGAGGAAATTAATAACTGTTTCTAGTTCCAAGCTAATCCATTATTCTTTTTAACTAATTCTGACAATTCTTGAAACATTTGTATTTAAAATAGATTTAGTGGCCATGAGCTAAACTGGGTGGCTGGGGGGGGGAATCCAGGAATATGTTACAAATACTGCTGATAGAAATGTTTCATTACCAGTAAAATCAATGAGAAAGTGTCTGATGTCTGGAATTTTCTTTTCTTTTTTAAATTTATTACATCCCAGTTTCCTCCCCAGTGGGAATTCATCGTGGTGTACAGAATTTTCCACTTCTTCATCTTGTTCACACAACAATTCTGTGATGCAGTTTAGAATGAATGAATGACTAGCCTAAGATCACCCAGCAAGCTTCCAGAGCAAAATAGGGATTCAAATCTGGGTCTTTAACTTACTACCCATTTCAAATATTACAAAACTGTACTATTTGAGTAAATTATTGTAGGCAGTCAAATTAAGAATCCAGTTTAATCATAATAGTTTATGCCTAAATGGAGCAATAATTATATGGAATGATTACCTGTTTTTAAAATAACGTTTACAAAATAAATGCATTGTGAAATTTAATTATGAGGCTAGATCAGTCTTATTCTTTTTAACGATGTTCTGTTACATGAAGTGTAATAATTATATTTCACACTTATATAGCACTTCCATTGTTCAAAGGGCTTCACACCCATTGTGTTGGATCCAGAACAGTGTTTCTGTGGGAGCTAGGATCATTGTTTTGCCTGCTGCAGCTTCATATGTCCTCTAAAATGATGCTCTTATACTGCTCTGGATTCAGACTATTATTTTTCAGTCCTTATAATGACTCAGTGAGAATATAACAAAAGTCAAGTGATACTTTAAAGAATAACAACATTTCTGTATGTGTCCTAGTTTGCTTTGTCAGCTCATGAAAACTCTTACAATTGGACCACTAGACTTTTTGTTTTATTTTGCTTCAGTTAGACTGATATCTGCAGCTACCTCTGAGGTAGGTGCTATTGCATTAACTGAGTGTGGAAGTTCTGGGAGACTGAGAGAAAGTAGCTCTTTTAAGAAGAAGAAGAATTGGTTCTTATATGCCGCTTTTTCTCTACCCGGAGGAGTCTCAAAGCGGCTTACATTTCACCTTCCCTTTCCCCTCCCCACAACAGACACCCTGTGAGGTTGGTGAGGCTGAGAGAGCCCTGATATTACTACTTAGTCAGTATAGCTTTTATCAGTGCTATGGGGAGCCCAAGGTCACCCAGCTGGCTGCATGTGGAGGGGGAGTGGGGAATCAAACCCAGATGGCCAGATTAGGAGTCTGCACTCCTAACCATTACACCAAGCTGGCTCTCTTAGATCACAGTTCTTTTTTTTGTTTTTATGCCACAAAGCTACAACAGCTATGGCTTTTGAGAACTGAATCTCCTGAAGTGCTGATGATTTTAGACAGCAGTTAATCTCATGCATTTGGAACTGCCTAAAGTTTTTAAGGCATACACACCAGCCGCAGGAAAAGGTCTGCAAAACACTCGTGGTATGTGTGATTGTTTTATAATCTACAGAAGTTTTATAATCTACAGAAGTTGTATAATCTGCATAGAAGTTGTATAATCTACATAGATTAGAAGTTTTATAAAGTATAGAGAACAAATGACTTGTCCTTGTTCTGTAGTGCTTTAACTAAAAATAGCTCAGTTGCACCTCTATGAGATCTGACTAGGGTTGGGTTTGCATCTGAAGCAGCGCTCATTCCAGCATGAGCTTTGGAGTCAGTGCTCACTTCTTCAGATGCTGTAGAGAGGAAATCATATTCCTTATTTTTATTGGGGAAATTACTGAAGGGGATGGAGGAAAGGGAGGAGTTGGGGTCATTGAGAGATTTGGTGTGAATCATGTCATAACTCATGCATGGTTGTGAGTGTAAGAGACTGAAATGTAATAGATTGTTGTTACACGTAATGAATAGAGCCTCTTGTGGCGCAGAGTGGTAAGGCAGCCGTCTGAAAGCTTTGCCCATGAGGCTGGGAGTTCAATCCCAGCAGCCGGCTCAAGGTTGACTCAGCCTTCCATCCTTCCGAGGTCGGTGAAATGAGTACCCAGCTTGCTGGGGGGTAAACAGTCATGACTGGGGAAGGCACTGGCAAACCACCCCGTATTGAGTCTGCCATGAAAACGCTGGAGGGCGTCACCCCAAGGGTCAGACATGACTCGGTGCTTGCACAGGGGAAACTTTTACCTTTACACGTAATGGATGATAGAGGTAAGGGGGTTGGAGCCAACAATTTTTTCCACTGGTGAAAAAGCAGGGAATGTGCCCCCGCCCCCACCAAAACAGCTATGTTTAAGGTCATTAAACAAAAGCCATGTGGAATGGGGGCTATAATAAGGCAAGTTGGGAGGGGGAGGATTGACTAAAAATGCTGGCTGGATTCAACCCAAATGTTCCAGTCTCTCTCATGGTGTATAGATACACAAAATGTAGTGGCATGCACATTTTGTTCCTTCTGATTAGTCAGTTCCACTTTAAATTTGGTCAGCATTATGTTTGATTATTGAGTATTCAGCCTCAGAAATGCAATTCAGAATTCTGTTTGGTTTTTCAAGTTTTGTTGGTGTAAATCTTACTCTAAACTTTGTCCTGATGTTTTTGCTGGAGGCCAGAAAGTTATTTGAATGTATTACATTTGTATTCAAAGATAAGAAATATCTTACTACCCTGCCCCTTGTGTACTTGTGTGCTGGAAGTTAGCTGGTGAGATTGACATGGCAAACTAAATTTCTCGGGGATACAATTCCTCCTGCACAAATGATATCTGCAAACTTGGATGGACCTCTTTAAGAGCATTTGTATTAAACTATTCAGATTGAACAATTCAATTATTTGTTAGAAGTCATTTCTTATTGAATGTATACTGTTTTGTTTGTAAAATAGAATGTCATGAAAAATATTGCTGAATATAATGTCGTCTCTCAAGTTTTTACAAAGTTTTAACTGTTCCCTTGTGGTAATCAAATGGTTGTTGTTCCACTGGAAAGACGGATGCATTCTAACTGGAGTTAAACTGGAAAGAGGGATGTATTCTAACCTGTTCATTTTGTTTTGCTTTGTTAAAATGTAAATTCCCCTTTCCTCTATAGATAACCATTATATATAGTACAGTCTGTTAGTGTACTTAGTATGCTGTATGTGCAGCAGTATAAATGTGGAGTAGCATGCTATTTCAGGCTTCTTGAAAACTTATCCCTTGCAATGTGCTGTGAATCTACTATTTAACAGTTGTTTAATATTTTATAACCAATGTCATTTTCCTGTTCTGTTTTACTATGTCACCTAGTTCTGATCTATTTGACTGTTTTTAAAGTTGTACATTAGTAGGCTCTTGACCTGGGTCTCAAGAAACTGTGTGGTCCAGTGATTGAGCTGGGATTTGGGAGACCAAGGTTCAGATCCCCACTCTGCCATGGAAGCTTGCTGGGTGATTCTGTCTCTGTCACATTCTCAACTTAGCCTGTCTCACAGAGGCTTTGTGAATATAGGATGGGTCAGAAATTTTAGCTTCAATTAGTAATGTTAGCTTCAATTAGTATTTTTGAGGAAGAAGAAGAGTTGGTTCTTATATGCCGCTTTTCTCTACTAGAAGGAGTCTCAAAGCAGCTTACAATCGCTTTCCCTTTCCTCTCCCCACAACAGACACCCTGTGAGGTGGGTGAGGCTGAGAGAGCCCTGATATTACTGCTCAGTCAGAACAGCTTTATCTGTGCTTTTGCGAGCCCAAGGTCACCCAGCTGACTGCATGTCTGCATGTGGGGGAGAAGCGGGGACTCAAACCCAGCTCTCCAGATTAGAAGTCGGTGCACCTAACCACTACACTAAGCTGGCTCTTGGATACTTATGTCCCAGTCCTTAACACAATTTGCTTGTATTAGGGGTGAATTGGCCATTGAGGCTCCTGGGAAGAAATTCCCCCTTGACTGGAAGTCACTAAGTGGAGTCTCAGGGTATTTGGGTATTTGAAGGTAAGGAATGTTCTTAACCTGGCTGCTCTGTAGTAAGGGACAATAGGGGCCCACCAAGCATTACCTCAACAGGCCTTCTTGGTCTCAAACTGCCAGGCCTCTCAGCTTGGGGCCCTCTTGGTAGGTTCTCTCTCCTTTTTGGGATGGGTATTAGGTCATTTTCCAAGGCCTTTTCTCATCCTCAGTCTGCCCTTTCTGCCTGTATTCTGACTTTCAATAGCATTTACTTTCCTTCCAGTGTTTGAATGCTGAAGTACTTCATGGTTTTTGTAAAGGTCAGATACCTAGAGGACCTCTCAAATGTGCACTTATTGCCCACTGCAGGTCAAACGGCTTTCCTGTGCAAATATGAACGGGCAAGATTGCACATTTTGACATAATCCTTTCAAGGGGAAATGTAAACAGAAAGTTGCTACACTCTCCACTTTTCAAACTAAGGCTTCAATTGAATAGTTAAATAGTTACAAGGGTAGAGAACTATTAAAGCTGATGGTATTCGCTGCATACGTACAACTGCCACACAGTTATGGTTTCTTAAACAGGATTGGCACATTCAGTTTATTATGGGAATCTTCAGTCTCTGTGATTGTGCAGATTTGAGGATTGCCCAAGGTGATTCCTGTTTGTAGCTTCGTTAGAACCTGGAGGGTCAATTTGGATACCCCAGCTAATAGGTATTGAGAGAATTCTCCTCCATTAACTTTCTAATCCCTTTTTAACCCAGTGGCCATCACATCTTGTGGCAACAAATTCTGTAATGTGTGTGTTGCGTGAAGTACACAGAGAAGATTTGAGGCAGATAACTGGGTTTTTCCTGATTAGCCATAGATGTAGAACAATCGCTATGAGTGACTCCAACACCCATTATTTTGATAAAAGAAGCTATGTTATACTGTCTGTAAACCTATAACCTGGCCGCTTCCCTCCACCTACAGCTTGTATGCATCATTTGCTATTCTGTTGCCCATTCGTAGTTTGAAGAAATGCTTTTGGAGCACTTTCGGACTGTGTGGGTTTCCTGTACCATCTAGTGTCATCCACAAACATGATCATCTCCCTGTTCATACTTGAATCTTTATTGTCTGTAAATAAATTAGCACCAGTCTCAGTGCAAAATCTGTGAGGAATTCCACTGCTTGCTTTTCTTTAATGGGAGAGCTGTATACTCATTCCTGTCCTCTGCTTCTTGTTTGTCTAAATTAATGAACTATCCTTTTCTCCTTCTGAAGTGGACATCTATCTTGGGTGATTCCCACAAGTTGCTAAAGTTGCTGGTTTGTCTTGAATAATTGTTGGAGACATATTACTCCATATAAATAGAATGTTTTTGCAAAATAGTTTGAATTAGGAATCCTTATATATGTCGACTTCTCACAAAAAAAAAATTCTCACAGTGCTTTCTTTTGTGAAGAAATACAGGTACTGGAACAGTCCCAGCTTTTTTTTCAAACCTGAGGACTACCAATACTTCCTAGTGAAATCTCTAGCTCCTCTTGAACTAAGACAACCTGTGGTTACAGAGGACTCCTCTTCAAATGCCAAATTGAGGCCCAGATATAAAGGGGATGAGAAGTTTTCCCCTTTGACTCAAAAGGTATTTTCCATGCCTGAGGTCTCTGAGAAGAAGACATAATGACTAAAGCCTATGTCAAATAGAAAGGTCCCCATTTTCATTAAAAGCTGCACAAACTATCTGACTATGCCTGTCTCTTAGGTTGATGCTCCAATCATTATTTTTTTTTGGGGGGGGGGGGATGTTTCTAAGCCACTTTGGGATTCCCTCATGTAGTGAAAAGCGAGGTATAAAAAACCCATCTCTTCTTCTGAGACATTTCTGGACTGCTTTCAGAAGATGGGGAGGGCAACATTAGGGAATATATGGACAGGCAGGATGACTAAAGATTCAGAGGGTGGTTCTTCAGACTTTGTGAAATTCCTTGTCTCTTTCAGTAATTGCTGCTGTTGCCTCAGTTTTCTGTTTTTGCTTCTTTCCTTGGTGATTCCGCTTAAGGGGGGGAATCCAAAATCCTAGCTGGAATTTAGTAACAAAATGAAATATGCAATAGTTAAATTATATTTTAATTTAACTGAATTTGAATCACTGAATGCAGAGGTGTATTGTTGAGGATACAGTGCTCTTTGGATATAGCTATAATTTTTACTTGCTGTTATTGAAGTTTTGCTCTGTTATGTAAATATGTAATGTGATTTTAGAATTTATTGTTTAAATTTCTTGAGCTCTTTGATGGTGCTCATTAATCTTCATTTATTTTCAAAACTCCTTCACTGTTTTATAATACAAACATTCATTTTACTTGCTTCTAATTAGCACATGTACATTCAAAATCAAAAAGGAATTCCAGAGTAGCAGTTGGAGATTATTGAAGGAATTTGTTATTGAGAAAACAAGCACAACTTGATGAATCGAGACTACATTCTGTGTCATTAAAAACTGCATGTCTTGGAGACTGCATTTTTTTCTGGCTACTGGAAGATCTACTTGCTGATGAGAAATCATCGTACAATAGCAGTCATAGTCCCGCTGCATACTGCATTGGTCAGACTGCACCTGGAGTTTTGTACGCAGCTCTGGAGGCCTCACTTTAAAAAGGTTATTGACAAAATTGAGAAGGTGCAGAGGAGAGCAGTGAGGGATGATTCTGAGTCTGGGGGCCAAGCCGTATGAGGAAAGGCTAAGGGATTTGTGAACATACAACCTGGAGGAGAAGAAAAAGAAGAGGAGGAGGAGCTGGTTCTTATATGCCGCTTTTCTCTACCAGAAGGAGTCTCAAAGTGGCTTACAGTGGCCTTCCCTTTCCTCTCCCTACAACAGACACCCTGTGAGGTGGGTGAGGCTGAGAGAGCCCTGATACTATTGCTTGGTCAGAACAGCTTTATCAGTGCTGTAGGAAGCCCAAGGTCACCCAGCTGGCCGCACGTGGAGGACCGGGGAATCATTAGCTGGACAGATACTTGTCATGGATGCTTTAGGCTGATCCTACTTTTAGCAGGGGATTGGACTAGACAGCCTGTATGGCCCCTTCCAACTCTATGATTCTATCCCACAAAGGTCATGTAGCTTAGACAGGAAAAAAGAAACAAAATTGCTTCTCATGTATACAAATGCAAGGGCCTTCCTCTCACTTTTTCTGTTCAAGTATGGCCTGAGTCATATCTATACTTGCAGTGGCAGTTCCCCATATGCCTCCAGAGATTCTATATGATCTTAAACCAGGGGTAGTCTAACTGCGGCCCTCCAGATGTCCATGGACTACAATTCCCAGGAGCCCCCTGCCAGCGAATGCTGGCAGGGGGCTCCTGGGAATTGTAGTCCATGGACATCTGGAGGGCTGCAGTTTGACTACCCCTGTCTTAAACCATCATTTAGGAGCACTGTGTGTGGCTAAAAGTAGCTGGAACTGTGAGGGACAGCTTTGTGCAGATAACTTTACACAGGTAGAACGTTTGAATCATTTCTGAGACCCGTGTAATGGCTACCAGGTCTGTTCTTCATGCATGATCACATCTGAATGGATAGTTCTGTGAGCATTCTAAATTTTATGTAAGGAGTCAGGATAAATGTGAAATTTCTTCCTAAACCAAAATAACCTCATAAACAATGTTTTGTTGTTATATATGTATTTGGATCCAAAGAGTCTCTTTAGGTCATGGAGGAGCTTTTGAGTCCAGCTTATTCTTTTTTCTAAATGTCAGCTACATTGTTCAGGTTATGCATCATGTTTTTCTTGTTTTATTTCTTTCTGTGCTCATTTATGATTGTGGATCCATCTTGTAACCTGAGAGAGTTATCTGCAAAGCTTCTGAATGATTTTTGTTGCCTTTTCTAAAAGAAGAAACCTTTATTGTCTCTGTGAGTGTGTATTTGTCCTACTTTGAATAAACAAACATATTTTGGGCTGTGGTGGCTGCAGAAATTCTGGTTCCTGTTGCTATTGGTTACAAAATACTGCTCTGTTGCATATTGTATAAAACGTGCTATGATGTTAGAACCCTCTTGACATTCAGTTGCTTACATTTTTCAGCTGACATCGTCCCTGCACAAATTCACCACAAATCTTTAGACCAAGCTCAATAATATTTGCAATGATCTCTTATTAATAAAACAGGAGCAGTAGGGAGTGAAGGATTTGTGGAAGAAAGCCTCTCTGACAGAGAGCAGGACATAGCAGGACATACAGTCTGTTTACTATGCAAATAACTATAGCTGGAGGAAGAAAGCAAAAATATTTCCTAATCATTGCTTTATTAGATAGATGCGTGTCCATGTGTGCACTGCACGTAGGGATGCTGGTCCCCAGGTGGAGCTGGGGATCCCCTGAATTACAGGTCATCTCCAGAATAAAGAGATCATCATCATCATCATCATTGCCTCACCCAAAGGCTCAAGGTGAGTCACAACATTTAAAAACCCCAGTAGAAACCCTACACAAAGAATAAAATAACAATTCAATAGATTCTAATCACATTAGAATAAGATGAGGTGGTAAAACACAACTCCCAACAACCCAGCCTGAGGAACCCAATCTAGAGGGGAGGGAGACAGAGGGAGCTATTGGAATTTGCTACTGCCGCTCCGATCACTCCCATTGGGAGGCCCAGATCTTCCTTGCCACCTGGCCTCAACCAATGACCTGGCGGAAGAGCTCCATTTTGCAGGGTGGACTCCATAGAATTATATTCCACTGAGGTCCTTCCCTGTCCCAAACCCTGCCCACTCCCAGCCCTATCCTCCAAAGTCTCCAGCCGTTTCCCAGCCTAGAGCTGGCAGCCCTGACTGCACACACCACAAACGGTGGAATGCTCCAGGGCAGCATTATACATGTTTGGTTCCTCTTGGATTTGAGAGAGCGTTTGAGACACCCTGTCTTTCTAATACACATTTAAATGGCACTCCTAGAAAGCAGCAGACCTGTTGTCCCACAGCTTGTCCCTAGAAAGAGTTTTCTGCACTACAAGGAACCATGCTGTGAAGACTTCTGACTTCATTGAATAATGTTTTCTTCTGTCTCACTTCTACTTTTCCATCTTTGCCCCTCTTGTCAGCTAGAATGGTACATCATCTCCAGGCTCTTCTTCAGGAACATAGAACCATGTTCATCTAATAACTGACTCCCGTTGAAGAAACATCCAGTTATTTAAAAAAAGCAATAATGTCTTGTCCAATTCCTCATAAAGCAAAACATATTGATTAACCACTCACAATGATCAAAAGCATGCAGATTGTTCAGATGTATAGGAATGATTTTGGGGGCATGCAGGATCCTTCAGCACTCCCTGCCCCATTTCAAGCAGACTTGGAATGCTAGTTTGAGGGGAAGAGGTCATGCCATTAATTTGCATTCACACCAAACCACGGTTTGTTGGTTTGCCATAAAAGTTTTTATCTGACCACATTGAGGAGGTGAAATGTGACCTGCAATCCACCCAGGTGTATTCACTGAAATAACAAATCATGGTTTAATCTCTTCTTTAGCAGCAGCCATAAAAGCCCCCTTCCAAATTATTTTTATAGTTTGTTCTGCTGTTGCAGGAAAAAACAAAGCAAAACACAGTGAGGCATGCTGTAGGAACAGTCAGACAGAGGCAGTGTTAACTCATGATGAATTTGTTGCTTTTGTTGTTTGTTGAAATAATACTTCGCTGTTACTGGTTCTCCTGATCCTTGAGTACTGCTTTTGTTGGGTGTAAATTACGTTGATTTAAGTGGTACATAATTGTAGTATTGCCTCTTTTCTTTTATCAGATCATGTAGTGTAATTTTTCTGGTGGTATAACTGTCAAGCAACAGCTCATCTGGCATTCTAAGAAGGCAGAGAAGCACTTTGAATATTGTTATACTTCTAGGTGTAATTGCCATAGCAACAGTTTCCAGTGGTTAAGGCAGACTTCAGGTTTGCCGTAGGAGCATCTCCTTGGAATGTTCTTAAAAAGCAAATTTTGCAAATGTGGGTGTATGTTTATTTCAAGAGATGTGCACACACATTTGGAAGATCTGATAAAATCGATATTTGGTAATGTGGATAGAATTGAACTTGATTTGGTTATCGGATTCTATATAGGGCTTGCTCTTGTGTGCACTATATGCACTCATGTCAACTGAGCTTTCTTTGGAATATATTTGATATTGCATTACCTTAAAGCAGAGGAATTGGTCTATGTCAGTGCTCTCTAGGCCATGGGATTGTGGACCCTCATTGATGGAGAATATGCCCTGATAGACTGATATTTTTTGTTCTCTTTTTTAAAAGGACCTGCTGCCTGTGTAAATATTTACAGAGCAAGGTGGCTATGCTTCTTGCCCTCTCCTTGGATGTATGCTGCAAAGACCAGCAAGACAAACTCAGTCACTCTTTTTGACATGGGCAAGTTCAGGGCCCCTATTCCCCTGGATTCTTTCCAACAGTTGATGCTCTAATGTGCTACATGCACTTGTTGTATGAAACCTGCCTCTCCACTGGTGAAGTTACTTTATACTTTGCGTTGTTAGATTTGTTTTTTTTTCTGACACACATGGAAATGCACTCTTGATGTAGAGTTAGGCAAAAGTTGAGAATGGTGGCCTCAAATATATATTTTAGAAGGTAGGCTCCAAATCAGATACCTTAGAAACACTAGCTGGGGCTACACCGAACAGATTTTGCTTTGTCACCCAGGAAGACTTTTTTGATCTTATACAAGAGAGCATGTCACATTATAAATTGACCACTGAGGAAGGCCCCTGTGGGTCAAAACGTATTTGGTCTATTCTGTCATGTGCTGTTTTTAATATATTGGTGCACTTTGTTTAATAAATGTCTATATTGGTTTTTTAAATATTGTTTTGCAAGTAAACTTTTGGGTTCCTGACTTCTGTTCGGGTTGGGTTTCAGTTCCCTTTTTGGCTTTGTGTTAGATTTTCATTTCACATGACTTCCTATTGTGGGTTTGTAGTCCACTGGATCCTGAGTCTAGAAAATTTGAAGAACACAAGCCCAAAATTTGGAGCCTCTCCATTGAAGTGTGACCTAGAAATTTCATTTGTTTTCCCCCTTCATTTATTATGGTACTAGCCCCAAAGCCCATTGTATCTGAAAATACAACTGGCTGTAGGGCTCCTCTGCCCACCGCAGGTGGGCCAGCTGAGGCCTAGAGAGGCCTTAGTGGGTACTTTCAGGGAGGGAAGAAGCACTGGTGGGGACCCCACTCCTCCCATTGCCACTGCTCTGAAAAAGCTCTCCTGGGCCTCGGCAGGTGTTTTCAAGGTGGCGGTGGGAAGCACTTGTGGGGACTCTGCTTCTCCCTCCGCTGCCCGAAAAGGCTCTCTGAGACCTCAGTGGGTGTTTTCATGGCAGTGGCGGGAAACACTTGTGGGGACTCCTCCCACCACCACCACCATGAAAAGGCTCACTGAGGCCCCCGCAGGCCTCAGCAGGTGTTTTCGTCACAGCGGCAGGAAGTACTTGCAGGAACTCTGCTTCGCCCCCCCCCACCCTGAAAAGACTTACCAAGGCGTCAGCGGGTGTTCTCAAGGTGGGAAGCACCCCAAAAAAGCTTGCCGAGGCCTCCACAGGCCTCAGTGGGTGTTTTTGAGGTGGTAGCGGGAAGCAGTACCGGGGACTCCGCTCCTCCTTCCAATCAGGGAGGGTGCCTCACCCTGGCTGCATCCCTGTTTGTTGGACAGCCAGCCAGTCAGGGATGGGACGGCAATGAGTGCCAACTCCTCCCAGCACCCTCTTACAGATTTATTTATATAGAAGAAGATAGATAGAAGAAAGATTTTATCCAAATATGTCACCAATTAATTTGTCAGAGATTTTCCATATCTTCCAGAAGAGCTGAACAGTTAAATTGCAAAGTAGTGGTGATTCTGTCCCTGATGGCACTGGGTAATCTTCCTGCTTCAGTCAAAAGAGGATTTCATCTTAACCTATTTTAAACAGAGGATTAAGGGCAATTAGGCTCTTCCACTGCATCGTTGCTAGGAGAAAACGGTTTGAAATACACATCTGCTAAAGCTTTAGCAATGTTAGTAAAATTTAGCAGCATTTTAAAAATCCAGTTTTTAGACATTGCATTCGAAGAGGGCATATTAGATACAGATTAATATGCACTTTCACACTATTGAAAAACAGATGTATGTATCAGCAGCATAGATGTAAAAGGGGAATGAGAGATCATAGCCTTTTTGTTTGGCAACAGGAAGACAAAAGAAGAGCTAAAAGGAGTCTTTTCACAATATAAGCTGAAGGTTACTTGAGTTCAGGCACAATAGGCAGGATTCCCTGGAAAATTTCTGATAATTGAAAAGGTGGGAGTGATTTTTGGCAATTTCTGTTATCTGGCTCCCCTCATGTTGCTGGGGGAGGTGACAATTCCATTTTGGTATATGGATAATATTTTGAGCTACAGCTGGAGGGGGGGGGAGCAAGGAAAATCCAGGTTTATGGCAGACATTTATCGGAGAATATGATACACAGGATCCTAGTCAATACTTTGAACTTCCTGAAAGTATCGCCTCCTTGTATGTGAGAAATGTAACTTTTATTAGTCTCTCTCTCACACACTCAATCACATACACACAACATGGACTGGTCCAATTGTATTTTGTGAATGAGCCTCGCATACTTCCTCCATTACTGTTCTTGAGCTAGCAAAGTAGATTTCGTAACCGATCTCCAGATCAGATTTGCAAGCTTGCTTGATTATTATTTGTGGCTTCTGTTTAGGTGGCAAGTACATAATTGGCTAGTTCAAAGGTAATGACAAATTATGATTTGACTCGAAACACGGATAAAAGTGTCAAGTATAATGTAGAGGAGGGATTATGTGAGCATGACTGTCAACACCAAACAATTGCTTGGCAATATATCAAGCTAGTGTCTTTTGTCTACACTCAGTGTTGACGATCGTGGTCTGATATTGTTCTTCCTTCAGTTCAAGGGAATCTTTGTTAGGCATTCTCCTTCAGTAGTGCAGAACTCTATGGGATTCTTATTTATAAAATAATTTGTATGTAAAAGTCAAGCAGTTATTATGGAGGGATAATGCCTCTTGTAGCAGTATTAGGCTGCCTCCCCTCCCCCCAATAACCAGAAGTTTTTAATGCTCTAGTTCTATTTCTAGTTCCTCCAAAGTTAGATGTATGTATCTTACTAATTGGAACTGCAAGAACCACCATAAAGGATGAATGACACACTGCAAAACATAGGGAGCAGTAATGTCTTGTGTCTTGGATTCATGAATGATTTTTGCAGGTGGAAAATCGTACTTCCATCACTGAAGTATGACGGCTTTTCTTCTGCTTTTGCTGTAGCCCAAAATGCCGCTTCTGGGGGCCAGGACACCTCCAGGGGCAGCGTAAGAGAGAAAGTCTGTCATGAGATGAGGAAACTGGGGAAAAAACAAACAAACCATCCTTCTGGTCACAGATGTTTTCTGCAAGTTCCAAGCCTATGTCCTCTTTTCTTTTACTCTTTCCGTAGTTTGCGTCACACATTACGTGATGGGGTTCAGTGATGAGTAGAAATGCATTTTATTTTCCGGGTACAATAAAAATATCTGTATCTAACCTTGCTCCTAGATGAGAAAACTCCCTGTTGCATAAATGCCTAACAATATGAATATATCTCAAAGAACAAAATGTTAATACATGCAATTCCTGTTCTGATTTTAGATAATTGTGATTTGTGACCGCCATTTATAATAATGGTTCAAGAAGTGTCTTTTGAAGGAAATTTGAGTAAGATAAAAAATTACCGGCTTTACTATTTTTCTTATGGGATTTTTCTTATGGGATTTGGCTGCTATTTAATATGACTGCTCAGTTGATGTTACAAATGTCTTGTAACAAGCTTAAACAGGTACAGTGTGTGCTGTTGCTTCTTTCTGAAAGTAATAAGGTTGAAGGAAAGTGAAAACATTGCCTTTATAAAAATCTCAAATTATTCTAGTAATTTAAAAAATCTAGGCTGGTAATTAAAAAGACCCTATTTTTAAATCATTTATTCTGTTGTCTTTGTTCTTGTCGCAGGAATAGTCATTACTTTTAGTGGAATTCTCCCATTAGAATTCTTACCTGTCCTACATTCATTCATACTCAATTTGCAATGCTGCTATTGTTGACATGTGATACATAAACGTGAAGCTACCAATCGGAGCTCTTCCACCAGGTTGTGGGATGAGGCTGGACCGCGTGGATGATCTGGCCCCCATTGCAGCAGCAGTAGTAAAGTCCATCTGGCACCCTCTGTCCTCCCCCCCCCTCTGTAGTGGGTTACTGAGGGGTAGTGCAGATATGATCTGAGCTTTTTTACCGCATCTTGTTTTACTGTCTGGGGGATTGTGTAGGATGTGTTTTTTATGTTTCATTGGGGTTTTTATATGTTGTAACTCGCCCTCGGGCCTCCGGGGAGAGGCGAGCGATAAATCTAAGAAATTAATTAACAAGCTTAATTTAATTACGTTTAACAAGGTTGTCAGTTGTTGTTGTTGGGTTTTAGTATTGCAATTAGCAGATTCTGACCACTTGTATTACTAGAGTAAAATACACAGTTATATACATACTAAAGTATGAGCAGGTGGGAATGGATAAAAACTGCAAGTTTTTGTAATGTTTCTCTATGTTTCTTGTTATTGTCAGTGATGTTTAAAAGTAAAGGTAAATTTTAAAGAGCAGTTTTAAATAGTGGGCTTATTAAACTGAAAACGGTATTCAAACATTAATTATCTGAGCTCTAAATTCACTTGTGGGATTGCCAGTTTTAGAAGATTCTTGCTCTCAGAGTTCAGTGCCTCTTGCTGTTTTTACTGTCATTAGCCAGTTTGGTGTAGTGGTTAGGAGTGTGGACTTCTAATCTGACATGCCGGGTTAGATTCTGCACTCCCCCATATGCAGCCAGTTGGGTGACCTTGGGCTTACCACAGCACTGGTCAAACTGTACTGACTGAGCAGTGATATCAGGGCTCTCTCAGCCTCACCCACCTCACAAGGTGTCTGCTGTGGGGAGAGGAAAGGCAAAGCGACTGTAGGATCTCCTTCAGGTAGAGAAAAGCGGCATATAAGAACCAACTCTTCTTCTAGTGCAGAACAATGGATAGCAATATTTGGGTGGGGGGAGAGTTGTGAGAATGTGGGAAAACACTCTAAAGTTGCACAAAGTTTTGAGGTTAGCCTGTCAAATGTGCAGTGCCAACATTGTTAAATGATAGTAAGTAAATGCAAGTTAATTCACAAAGATTACTGGCCAGTGAAGGTTATTAGCTTGCTTGTCCATTTGTTTAATTTTTTTAAATAAGATTTTTATTTTTATTTTCCAGAATTAAAGATAGTGAAATACTTGCAATCTACATTGTTAATACAGAAAAAAGAAGGGTTATGCTCTTCATTTAATACATTTAGTTCCCCATTTCAATCCCTTTTGTATTATTTTCTTAAATAGTTCAGGTAAGGGCCCCATTGTTCTTGAAAGGTCTCTTCTGTTCTTCTGTTAACTATTAGTGTCAGTTTAGCCATCTTGGCAAAGTCAGCTAGTTTATTCAGCCAGTCTTCTATCGAGGGTAGTTATTGCGTTTTCCATTTCTTGGCCAATTCTAGTCTTGCTGCCGTCATCGCATAGAAGAAAAAACTTTGTGTGTGGGTTGGGAGGCACTGCGGAGGAACACTTAATAACATAGCTTCAGCTTTCATAGGAAATCTAAGACCCCACATTTTCTGCATAATAATATGTATTTTTGCCCAAAACTTATAAACTTTTTCACATCTCCACCACATATGAAAAAAAGAGCCTACTTTATCATCACATTTCCAACATTTGTTGTTACAATTTTTGGCAATTTTAGCGATCACTTTTGGTGTTACATACCACCTATAAAAGATTTTATACCAATTTTCTTTAAGTATTTGACTATTAGTATACTTTGGTATTCTAGACCATACTAACTCCCATTGTTCCATTGTCACATTAGTCTCAATATTTTGCATCCATTTGATCATACATGGCTTAACCTGTTCCATTTCTGTCTCATACCTTAATAAAAATGTATATATTTGGCCCTGTAAATGTGGTTTATCTTGGATTACCAAGTTTTCAAACTCTGGTATTGGAGCCTCTAGATTTAACGGTTGCTGAAACTCTGCTTTGAATCTAGATATTAGTTGGTTGTACTCTAACCATTGAATTTCTACTCCTTCTTTCTTTATTGTTTGTATATCCTTGAACTTGCCAGTCTTTGATATTAAGTCTTTGTACTGTAGACAAGTCAACCTTTTCTGTTGAGCTTTCCCAAAATATGCCTCAATTGGCGATTTCAATATTGATGGTGCTGGGGGTAGTCTCTTATTATATCTTGACCATACGTTCAAGAGTCCACTAATCCAGGTGTTTGCTACTGCTTTTTGCTTTTGTTTTCCTGCTGGCCATAGTCTTTCATGGAAACTGTTACCCATGGTTTTTCTTTCAAATACCAATTCTCTTGAGTGCGGTTCCCGAATCCAGTCCACTATGTATGTAAGTGCTGCTGCGTCTTTGTATAGTTTTAGATTAGGAACACCTTGGCCTCCTCTCTCCTTCACATCTTGAAGTATTTTAAAAGCAACTCTTGGCCTTTTTCCACTCCAGATAAATGTGTTGATCACTGATTGCCATTTTCTTAGCGTTTTCTCCTGGATCAATATTGGTAACATTTGGAACAAAAAGTTAAATTTGGGCAACAAGTTCATCTTGACCGTGGCCATTCGAGCCGACCAGGACAGTTTTGACTCGTTCCATCTTTTGATATCCAGTTGCATAGTCTTTCATAGTTACCAGTGAAGAGTTCTTGGAAGTCTTTGTCTAGGTAGATTCCCAGATATTTCACCCATTTGGGATTTGTCTCACATCTGGTTTTTCGGTTGATATTTTGCACGTCAAGATCTGTGGTTCCCTGTAAAATGATTTTTGTTTTATCCTTATTTATTCTGTACCCTGAATAATGCCCAAAGTCTTTCAGTAGTTCCAGGAGAGGGGGAATTGACGCTTTTGGGTTCATAACAGTACACACTACATCATCAGCATAACATTTTAATTTAAATTCCTGATCATCGATTTTGATTCCCATGATCTCCTCTGTAGCTCTTATCTTAGTTGTCAGCATTTCTAGTACCAGATTGAATAACAATGGAGACAAAGGGCATCCTTGTCAGGTACCTTTACCTATTTTAATGGATTGTTTTGTGAGCATTCCATTTATTAAAATTCTAGCTTCTTGTTCAGAGTATATTTGTCTGATGAATTCCAGGAAAGTACCACCACAATCGGTTGCTTTCAGTGTTTCAAACAGGAAGTCCCAACTAACGTTGTCAAAAGCTTTCTCCGCATCCAGGAATATGAAAGCGGCCTGCAACTTTTCTTTACGCACGTAGTCTGCCACATTCAAAACGAATCCTATGTTGTTCCTCATTAATCTTCTTGGCATAAATCCAGTTTGATCTTGGTGTATAACTTCTCCGATACATTTTTTCAGTCTTTCTGCTAAGATTTTTGCCAAAATTTTATAGTCCACGTTTAGCAGAGAGATTGGTCTATACGAGTTGGGTGAGTTCATATCTCCTCCTTCTTTATGAATAAGTGTTATTGAGGCCTGTTGCCATGATTTTGGGAGGGATTTTCCAGGATTGTCTATAATCTCATTCAATAGTTGAAGTAAATGTGGAGAGACAACATGGCTCATCTTCTTGTAATATATTGCACTCAATCTATCCGGCCCTGGGGCTTTTTGAGCTTTTGTTGCCATTATTGCATCATTTATTTCTTGCATTGTAATTCTTTGATTGAGAATTTTTCTGTGATGGTCTGTGAATTTGCTCATTGATATTTTTTGACAGAATGTTCCAGGGTCTATATTTTGTTCCTTTTTTGTATATATATTCTGAAAAATTGGGTAAGACATGAATTAATTTCTGCTTCATTATTATAATTCAGGCCTTCATGTGATAGCTTTGTGATGCTATGCTTCTGATAGCTCTTCCGCAGTCTTTGAGCTAGCCATCTCCCCGGTTTATCTGCCCATTCAAAGTTTTTTTGTTTGAGATAATCAAGTTTCTTCCTCATTTCCTCCGCCTCTAGGTTGTCTCTCTGTATTCTTAATAATTTTATTTGTTTTGCTAATCCTCTAGTTTGATGTTCTTGGTGTTGCTTTTCTGTCTGTTGCAGTTTTTCTTTTATTTCACTCAGAGTCTTTTCCTTTCTTTTTCTTATTGTAGTGTTAAGTCGCAAAAGTATGCCTCTCATATATGCTTTACTGGCGTCCCACACCGTGGCCAATGAAGAGTCTGGGGTGACATTTAGTTGGAAGAACTCTTGTAGACTTGCTTCACAAATCTGCTGGACCTTTGGGTCCTCCAGAAGATAATTATTCATTTTCCACCTTCTTATTCCAACTCTTTTCACACATAGCTCTATTTGTAATGGGTTGTGGTCTGCAAAGGTGTTTGGTAGTATCTCTGAAGTTCTCAGTTTGTGTAACATTTGTTTTGACGCCCAACATTGATCCAGTCTTGAGTAAGCATCATGTCTGTTTGAATAGAAAGTATATTGGCGCGATTTTGGATGATGTTCTCTCCAGACGTCCACTAGAGCCAAGTATTTGAAGTTACATCTTGCAGAGGGTGGAAATGTTGAGCCTGTTTTCCTTGAAGATTTGTCCCCATATGGGTCTTGGACTGCATTAAAGTTTCTGATTATCATTACCTCATCCATTTGTTTAATTGATTTCAAAAACTTTTTTTTAAAACCCATCCAAATTGACAGAAGCTTCCCTAGCTGCTGGCCTTGAAGAAAATTCTTAGTCTGCAAGGGAAAGCTGATGAGACTTACCTGTGCCTGTTAGTAACCGTACAATGTTTAACGTTTGTTTGCTTGGCAGGAGGGCAGCTTGGTGCCCGCAGGAAGAAAGACACCACACAAGTGTTTGGAATAATAAGGCCACAGCTTTATTCTCCAGGCAAAGGAGAGTTGGCTTGGCATGAGGAGGAATCCCTTAAAGAGTCGGTCAGCAGACCGATGAATCAAGGTATCAGATGGCGCCCTGGAGAACCAGCCTAGGCGTAAGCCTATAGCATGGAAGCTCCTTGCCCTCTGAAACCGCACACCCAGGGAAGGCGATTTAAACAGGGATCCAATGGGCGTAAGCCTCTGACTGTCTCCCCAAACCGCCTGGCAATGCGAGCCTGCCTCCCCAGCCGGGTTGACATTCGGCTCGCATACGTGCCGATCTCTTAGTGAGACCCCCAAATACCGAGGGAAGCAGATACGCAAACCTGCTTTTTCCCCCCAAAAAGGATTCTCCCCATGCCAACCCGCCAGCTATGACAATAACTATATATAACCCTAACAGTGACCACTAATACACGTTTTCGCAACAAACCCGAAAAAAGAGGGAGGGAGGGTGGGAAGCTTCCCCGTGCTGCGCGCCGAAGGAAAGAGGCCGAGCACGCATGCTCCAGCCCCTTAAATAGGCGTCGGAGACGCCTATTCCTCCCCCCGCCCGAGAGGCGTACTACGCCTCTGCAGCCCCACCCCCTCAGGCAATCCTGAGAGGCGCGTCAGCCGAGACGCGCCTCTTTCTTCGCTGCCGGGCTCCGCTCCTCCGCGGCAGCAACACGGAGCTCCCGGTAAGTCTCCGCTCCCGATTGCTTGGCAGGAGGGCAGCTTGGTGCCCGCAGGAAGAAAGACACCACACAAGTGTTTGGAATAATAAGGCCACAGCTTTATTCTCCAGGCAAAGGAGAGTTGGCTTGGCATGAGGAGGAATCCCTTAAAGAGTCGGTCAGCAGACCGATGAATCAAGGTATCAGATGGCGCCCTGGAGAACCAGCCTAGGCGTAAGCCTATAGCATGGAAGCTCCTTGCCCTCTGAAACCGCACACCCAGGGAAGGCGATTTAAACAGGGATCCAATGGGCGTAAGCCTCTGACTGTCTCCCCAAACCGCCTGGCAATGCGAGCCTGCCTCCCCAGCCGGGTTGACATTCGGCTCGCATACGTGCCGATCTCTTAGTGAGACCCCCAAATACCGAGGGAAGCAGATACGCAAACCTGCTTTTTCCCCCCAAAAAGGATTCTCCCCATGCCAACCCGCCACAGAACAGAAGCCATTAAAGCTTCTGTTCCCGCCAACCTCCTAAAGCTGTAGCCATTCCCCCAGGGTAGATCTCACATCATGAAGCCATAGATCACAGCCCCAATCTGATAAATGCACCCCATCTGATCGATAGAGTGCCTCTATCTGATGGGAAATATCAGGATGCCTGATTAACGGAACCCCCCAACCCAAACAGATCTTCGCCAAGGTTTTGTTCACCCTGCGTCTTGATAAATCTATCTTTGAAGGATCAGCTGCATTCCTCCAAACCCTTCGTTCTAACCACTCAGACCATATAATCTGGGCCCCTGGCAACCTAAAACGTAAAACCAAAAGGTCATCATAGATCATGCGTATCAGTTCAAGACCTTTAACATGCCCCAAGTCATTTTCCCCTAAGTGTATGAGCAGAATCGAAGGGGGGCCTTTTTGATGGACTTCTTCGGCGACGATCGTCAACAATCTTGGCCACTTCATGCCACGGTGTCCCGACCAACGAAACTCCAGATGCTGCCCGAGACCAAGGTCTTCTCCCCAACCGGATTCTGAAGCATAACGACCGGCCCAGAAGACAATGCTATGCCCGATGATTAGGATCGAAGGTATCCTCTTAAATGAAACTAAAAAGAGAAAATATTAATTCACCAGTTCCGGACGAATGTAAGCCCTGTATGCAGCAGACTTCCATCGTCCAACTGCCATGATCTGTGCTGGGGATGCTCCACTATGGAAAGCCTGAGTGGCCGCTCCTATGCGGAATGAGTGAACACTGAAACATTTTGGCTCAATGCCAAGGCCTTCCAGGCATAATCTAAGTATAGCGGTAAACTGATACCGCGATAAACAAGAACCATTTTCATGTATGAATAATGGGCCCGGGACCTTAGGCCGTATCACTAGAAAATCAGCCATGCTGCGAACTGGACAAGGTAAGTTACGATTTGATGCTGCTAAAATAACTGATGAACCCACACCTAATTGATCGGTCTTTGACCGCTGTAGTCTAATGTGTAATTCCGATCCAAAAAGCTGAATGTCCCTAACTGACAGGGCCGTTCCTGCCCTCTGTGACTTAGAAGCTGCAAGAAACTCGCAGCTTCTAAAGGCTCCATAAAAGGCTAATGTGAATGCCGCCTGCAGTAAAATTTCTTCATATCTGGAAAAACATACCTTACGAAGTGTTATAAGTAATGCCTCGAGCAATTGTAGTGTTATGGGCCTCCTAGCATCTGGAACATTGGGAACTAATTTTTTCCACCCTTCTACTGCCCTTCTTGCCAGGAATGAAGAGCTCGGGTCCCATTGACCCGTTACTTTACTGAAAAATGAGAGACTGGCTAAATGTACTCTCATGGTCTTTGGTGACATACCTTTTAACTTAAGGTGTGCTAAATAGTGTAACACCCTGGGCTCACTCAATGGAAAAGAAGGGGAATAACCCATGTCAATCGCAAATTTTAAAAAGGAATTAAAGGCCCGCCTATACGCCTGTTGTGTAGACGCCGCCAATGACCCCATCACCCCTTCCAGGATTAATCGACGCCAAGGTTCCAAAGATCTTCCGGAAAGGCTTCTGGATCCCTGTTCGCCTCGGGGACCAGGTCGAAAAATCTTTCTTTCTGGAACCGAGAGAGGGCGTCAGCGACATCATTACACATACCTGGAACATGCTTTGCATTAAATTGAATGTTAGCTTCTAAACAAGTTAAAACTAGATGACGCACCAGTCTCATAACTCTGTCCGAGCGAGATGTCTGCTTATTCACAATAGTGACCACTGCTTGGTTGTCACACCAAAACAGGACCTGCTTATTTGTGAATAAATCACGCCACAACTGGACAGCTACGACTATGGGAAAAAATTCAAGGAAAGTAAGATCCTTGCGCAGTTCGGGGCTCCAAGTGTCCGGCCATCGTCGGGCACACCAACGATTCCTATAAAATATTCCAAAGCCCAGGCTGCCAGCTGCGTCAGTGTGAACCTGGAGTTCCTTACCCGGATTTAAAATGGATTTCCATATAGAAACTCCATTAAATTTTTCCAAAAATTGCAGCCAAACATGTAGATCTGCCTTAATCCCTTTGTTAATCCTAATGAAATGGTGTGGAGCCCTAATTCCAGCCATGGCTCTGGCTAACCGTGAGCAAAAGGCCCTCCCTGGCGATACAACTTTGCAGGCAAAATTCAAATGCCCCAGCAAAGATTGCATCTGTTTTAATGTGGCTTTTTTACTAGCCATCATGGCTGCTAAGAGACTACGCAGTACATCCAGCTTATCCTCGGGTAACTGTGATGTCCCTAGTACTGAATCAAGTTGAATACCCAAATATGTCAGTTGGTATGCAGGACCCTCTGTTTTTTCCTGAGCCAAAGGTACTCCCAACTCGCCTGCTAGCATTTGAAAAGTCGCTAAGCGCTCAGCACAAGCAGGGGAATCAGCAGGACCCGCAAAAAAGAAGTCGTCTAAGTAGTGAGTAGCCTGATGAAAATTCCCTTTGCTCTTCACAGCCCATTCTAAGAATGTGCTGAAGGCTTCAAATGCCGCACAAGCTACGGAGCATCCGATTGGCATTGCCTTATCAACGTACCAATATCCATCAAATTTGAAACCTAATAGGTTAAAATCATTTGGATGGACAGGTAGTAAACGAAATGCAGACTGAATGTCGCATTTTGCCATAAGTGCACCTCTTCCACATGATCGAACTATTTTGACCGCCTGGTCAAAAGGAGCATATTTTACTGAACACAGCTCAGGTGCAATAGCATCGTTGACAGAAGAGCCTTTTGGGTAAGACAAGTGGTGTATAAGCCGAAATTGACCCACTGCCTTTTTTGGCACCACACCTAATGGAGAAACCCGTAAGTTATTAAATGGGGGAACTGCGATGGGGCCGGCTACTCGCCCCGCTTCGCATTCTTTCTTTATTTTTTCTCTCACTATACCAGGCATTTCTTTGGCCGATTTCAAGTTAGGGCAGTCCGTGGCTGTACGCAATCCCGTGAATGGAATACGAAAACCCTCTGTAAAACTAGCAGCCAAATATGCTGCTGAAACTGAATCAGGATAAAACTTGAGAACTTCTAATAGGGCCGGTATGTTAACAGGTGTAGGTGCTAAACTATTTAAGTCTAAACTAGTCTTCGTGCCTGTGACTTCAGTTGGCATTGAAACTGTTGGATCCCGACCCTCCCTCTTTTTTGTAGGAGGATCGGGAGCCCCGAAAGGGATTCTGGGAATTACTCCCTTTTCTACATGTAGCCTTGGAATGATAGCCGCCACATGACTCACAAGCATGTTCGAAGCGGCATTGCCGGCGTTTACACCCTTTTTTATTAAAGTCCCAGCAGTATAGGATGCTGCTCCTTCTGCTATATGATCCCTTTTTGTCCGACTCACGTTGATGTCTCATACCGGGTCCCACTTTTAACAGCCAGGTGGCCTGATGTATAATATCCCACCGAGTTAACGAATTATGTGAAGCCAGCTCTCTGAATTTTTTATCATAAGAGAGAGCTGCATCATCTCCGGCGCACTCTCTGGCTTCTAATACATTAGATAAGTGGCGGCTAAGATGCCATCCTCTCTCAGGATAAGCCGCCAGTACTACAGCCATGAATTCGGCATAGCCTCTTACCCAGTTTTGAAAAGTGCGCTCACATGTTATTTTGTCCTTCTTGCGTTTTTTAGGGCGATCCCCAGTATTGCCCCCTTCATCATCTAATGGCACCAGTGCAAACATATCCACGTAATACCCATCCAAAATTTTGTTATGTACCTTACTCGACATATGTAAGCCTGGTGGAGCATCGCCATCCTTGTACCGACCTGGTGGGTCAAATACTTCCCCAGTGATGTCACCCTCCTCCAAGCTCTGCTTCGCCTCCATCCGGCGGCAATAGAGCCATGGAGGTAGACCAGGGATAAATGCCCCTTCCAGCCAATACTCCCTATCCCCATAGTTGTCCCCTTCATCCTCATCTGTGGATGACTCACCAGAAGTGTGATCACAATGTGAGACACATGTCCTCCTGTGATGACAAGACCGACGTTTCTTCCGTGGCCTATCATGTGCCCTGGACCCTTCATTGTTGCAGTCATCGCCCGAGACAGATTCACTGCGAGTACTCCCTTCGCTGACATCTTGTATTGTAGCTTGACCCGAGGCGGCCCCTGTCAGCTGGGCGACAGCTTGGGAATAGCCCTGCCAAAATAAGGCTGAATCCCCCCCATCAACATGTCCCATGTTGAGGTTAGAACCGACCCCTGTATTACTCACGGTTGTTCCTATCCGGATCCGTTGTCTACCTAAGCGTAATCTAGGACTAGTGGTAATACCACCCCGACTAGCCCGTGGCCTCGTCTCCCTGACCTGACTTTGCTGGCCATGAGTTTCTAAGTTTCGTTCATTTGAAAGCTCACCCCTTGAAATTACTGGTCTAGTATTAAGGGGACGGCGGCGACCGGACCCAGGCCTGGGTTGTCGATTTTGACTACGGCCTCGATGTTGGGGACTGGACTGCCTAACTTGCCTGCTAGCTGCTCGCCTGCGGCGTCCAGGTCTCATTAATGTGGCCGTGCGTGGCGTTCTGCGAACCTCTTTCCCCACTGGGAGGGTTAAAGTCACGGTGGCAGGCGTGACCTGTGCACTGGGCTGGGCAGCCTGTTGGCTCCTGCCCGTTCCCATTGATCTCTCTAGAGCTCTTGCAGCAGCAGCTCTCTGAGGAGGGCGATTGGTAAGGGGCACATTGGCAGACTCCCCTGCCTCATTGATTAATGCTGGATCCCGACCTGCCCCAGATGCCCTGTTTTTTCTTTGGGGCCTAGAAGCATTGGTGGGGGCAGAATCTGAACCCAGTCCCCCTTCAGCCAGGGCCGTTGCAATAACCCTCCTCATGTCCTCCCTGCTATCACCAAGCCCCACTTTTTGAGCTTGCTGCTTCCTAGGAGCCATTGCTCACCCCGTTTGAAGCACTAGGTGCTCCCCTCTTTCCTCCCCTTCCTAATCCGCCCCAATCAAATGTCCCAATCAAATGTCCCCCGCTGATCCCTCTCCGTTTGATTGTTTGTCCGTTTTTTTTTTAATTAATTAATATAATGAATTCTGTGTCTATGCCAGCATAAACTACCAGCATAGACTTTTACCACCCAACCTGCGGCGGATTAGGGAGGTTCCCGACTCCCAGGCACGCCTACGCAGTTTGGCCTGTAAAGCCTGCCTCGAGTACTGCGCAGCTCCGAGCAAGAAGCTTCCCCGTGCTGCGCGCCGAAGGAAAGAGGCCGAGCACGCATGCTCCAGCCCCTTAAATAGGCGTCGGAGACGCCTATTCCTCCCCCCGCCCGAGAGGCGTACTACGCCTCTGCAGCCCCACCCCCTCAGGCAATCCTGAGAGGCGCGTCAGCCGAGACGCGCCTCTTTCTTCGCTGCCGGGCTCCGCTCCTCCGCGGCAGCAACACGGAGCTCCCGGTAAGTCTCCGCTCCCGATTCTGTGAAACATCAGAAAACTATAAGTGTGTGTGTATGTTAAAATTTCTTGAAGTCTGTCTTCTTGGTCTTAAAAATCTGTAGCTTTCAAGTATTAGATGCAGCAGTAGTTTGAATCTGGGGAAAATGAATGAGTTCCTGTATGCTCAGTGGTTCATTTGTATGTACACGTCATTAGGGAAAACGAATATAGTTTGCTGTCATAGGGACTTCATGTCACTTTAGAAAATAAGGTTAGGATCTCTACACTACCTTGGAGTAGTGGTTAAGAGTGGTGGCTCCTAATATGGGAAGCCAGGTTTGATTCCCCGTTCCTACACATGTAGCCAGAGGGGTGACCTTGGGCTAGTCACAGTCTTGATAGTACTGTTCTCACAGAGCAGTCTGTAAGAGCTCTCTCAGTCCCACCTACCTCACAGGAAGAAAAAGCGATTTCTGATGAAGTATGGAAATGTGATCAGATTTTCATTTCTTGATAGGCTGGTACAGATTATAGGGCTACCAAGTGCCCCTTGGTCACTCACTGCATTATCTATAAATGACTGGAAGTATGTCAGTGGCATCACACTGGGACAAGAAAAGGCAAATAATTCCTTGTTTCAGTTGACTGGAATATTTGTGAGCAGGTATAACATGGATTTGAAATTGTGATTGTTCCTTTTATCTCATTCCTTAGCCCCTGTTTCCCATCCTTATGGAATCCTTATGGAATTAATGAGCAGGAGAAAAAATGGCCTCCACATGGTACCCTAGGTAAAAATAGTAGAGACTAAGGGAAGCAACCTAGAATGTACCATATGTAAAAAAATGGTAGAGACTAAGGCAGGCAGCCTAAAATGTCACCTGGAAGTGACATCACATCTCCCCCAAGCTCCGAAGTAAGGGAAGGGCGCACAAATTCATTATGGTATTACAGATACACAGTTGTGTGAAATTCTGCACACATTAAGCCTCATTCTTTGAAGTGATTGGAGAATCAAGCTTGTGTAGAAATGGTTGTATTATAGAAAAAATGTTATTGCAATCATGCTTACAAATTAAGGATAATCTTTAAAAAATTGGTATCTGTCTTTATAGCTTGTTTAATGTTGGGCGTCTTTATTGAATTTTAGAATTACCTTCACTGGGTGTTTTCTGGTTGTTATCATTCTGCCAGCAATTTACCATCTAAATGTATTTTTGAGCATTTTATTTCTTTTAAAATATGTATTTGTTACATTATTATAAACTATAACGCAACATATATAACACTATACTCCATAGTTTTTAGCATTTTATTTCTAAAGTATAGCATTTGTATAGTGTATTTCTGAAAGGAAGTCTGCACAACCATATAATAAATATTTAATAATAATGGTAAAGACTTCTTGTTCGCAGCGGGCAAAAGTCCAGATGTAGAGAAAATGATGCTGGTTTTCTAAATTATTAATAAATGCTGCTCATAGCAAGATTTCTAACTTTATGATGTTCACAATAACTAGATAGTAACATTTTTTTCAGTTTTATTTGGGAAATGAATTTAAGTATAATTATTCTAACTGTTCATTTTAAATATATAATCATTCTAGCCGTTTGTTGTAAATAGAATTTTTCTAGCTGTTAATGAGACCATGTGACAGTGAGAATTCCTGGGTCAAGTTGAGATCCAGAACATCCCCCCCCCAGCATCTGATATGTAGAAGCTAAATCTCTGTAGTGTGACATGTCTGGTTGAAAGCTCAAATACAGCACCTTCCCCAGGTAAGCAAGGCACTTGGAACAATTAATTTGTATGTTGCAACCACCAACTTACATGTCCTTCCTTAGAGGTGGCGATTTGATGATTGCTAAATCAAAGTGGATTTCAAGATTTTTACAGTTTTACAGTTGGCCTTCAATTGGTTCATGTACGGGGCTCTATGGGGCAGGAGGTGTTCAGTCCATATTCAGTAGAATACAGTGTGAGATAAGAAGAAAGGTATGTATGAGGTGGATCTGTTCAAAGTTTTTTTAAAGAAGTCTTCAGAATGAGCACAGACTGGTAGGTTGCTAGTGGAGCACTAGTACGATTGTGTTCCTGATTATCCATCCCTCATGCTCTGTAGCTAATAAAGATTTCGGACCTTCATAAAGAGCATCCCATGCAATGCTAACTACAGTAGCCTTCAGCTAGTGACAGTCTTCAGAAGAAGGAAGTGATGAAATCTCTCTCTGCAGTGGATTTAGAAGCATTTGAAGGCTAATGAGGCAGGTATGTCAGTCTCAAAGTACCTGTTAATGAATCTTGCTTCCATATATTGATGGCACCATGTTCTAGGTCTTAACATGATTTCTGTTAGACTTGTGGTCCATTGTAGAAGAACTATTAGATTATCAGCCAGGGAAGTATTCTGTGTAATATCTGGTTAAAATCCAAACCGGTATAACTTTTAAAAAATTGTTCCGCCAACACCTCTCAACAAAGATGGAAATGATTGATGTTACAAAAATGAAAACACATGTCAAGCAATATAAAATAATTCTCTGTGCCATGTAAAACCACTGCTTACAATGGGAAGAGGTTTAACCCACCTACATTTTAAAAATTCAACTGAAGAAAAGAAATGGCAATCACTAAATCAGTTTTTATTTAAAACCGGTCTTCTAGAACTATAGGAGACAACTTCCAGATTAAAATGTCTAGGGTCTAGCAGATTTGTCGTAATAAGTAATTTTCGAAACATAAGAATGGGAAATCTTAAACTGATCAATCTATTACAGTGTTTTGTACAAAAGATAGCCTGAAGAGTTTGCTCTGTAATCTAATGCGTCAGATCATAATTTAATACCTGAGATCAGATTGTCTCGTGTTATGTCAATATTGAATCATTTATTTTATGTCCAGTGCAGTTTTTGTGTTCTTTTTTTTTGTAATTGAGTTTAAAACCTGACTAAACAGCCTACTTATGGTTTTCTATTGCTTGACTCTGCTACCACAATTACTAGTTAGTGACTAGATGTAGTTGGTAGCAAATAGAACAGAGTATTTTTCTGTATGTCCCGTATTTAATCTTCATAGCTCACTGGAATTGATCAGTGTTATGACAGAAATGGAAAAGTGGATATGCCCAAAAGATGTTTCAGTCATTGGAAGTACTGCATCTAAATCTACGATGCTTTCTTGGAGGTCATCTAAATGTAGACAACAGGATTTTAAACATGTTGGTATATTTCCCCTGCCCAAAGTGGCCTTTTACGGGTTAAGTGCCATCAAGTCACTTCCAAATGAGTAGAAAAGACTAAGAGTCCAGTTGCACCTTAAAGACTAATAAAATTTATGGTAGGCTATGAGCTTTCATGAGTCACTGCTCACTTCTTCTGAAGAAGTGTGACTCACAAATAATCATACCCTACCACAAGTTTTTTCTCCTGCTATAGTCAGACAGATTACCCATCTTGATTTAATTTGGAATAAATTACTTACAAAATAATATAATAATAATAAAGACAGAAGGCAGCTGTCAAGGAACAGGCCTATCAGGCCTCTGAGTCTCCAGGGTGGTATGTGCAAATAGACCATGGCCTTAATTCAGATTTTTAAATTTTTATTTTAGGGAACTGGGAAAATGGTGGTGGGGGAAACAGTTTCATTCAGTATAACATAGAATTCACAAAGCATGCAGCACACAACACAATAAACACTGGGATACAAATATCTAGGTAAAAGGTAAAGGTAAAGGTACCCCCTGTGCAAGCAACGAGTCATGTCTGACCCTTGGGGTGACGCCCTCCAGCGTTTTCATGGCAGACTCAATACGGGGTGGTTTGCCAGTGCCTTCCCCAGTCATTACCGTTTACCCCCCAGCAGCAAGCTGGGTACTCATTTTACCGACCTCGGAAGGATGGAAGGCTGAGTCGACCTTGAGCCGGCTGCTGGGATCAAACTCCCAGCCTCATGGGCAAAGCTTTCAGACGGCTGCCTTACCACTCTGCGCCACAAGAGGCTCTTACAAATATCTACTTACTCTTAAATCAGAAGATTCTACAGATTTATATATGAAAGAAACTCCTAATCTAACATCCTCTCCTGTGAAATATTTTTTCTGTGTTAAAGATATCAAGGTCCCAGCTAGCTCTCTGCTTTGTATATCCAGGTCCATACTTTTAAGTTCTTGATCCGATGTGATCAGGTGATTACCTACAACCAATCAGAGTGACTTCACCTTTTTATTCATCACCTCCTCAACCCACATTTTGCAGTTTCTTCCCACCAGCAGGCACCCAGGACAGCAAACTGGTCTTAAAAGATAATGGGGCAACTCCAGGCCTTCTAACAGCTGTGGATAGCTGGGCATTTCAAATCCTGGCAATAATTCTTGTAAGGGAGTCTTTCAAGATGTCTTATCTGACAGCAGCATAAAAGTATTAAATTAAAACTAGGCTCCCTATTTAACTCCAGTTAAAACCCAGCATTAGAAACCCAACCGCAGAATAAAAATACAAAACATTAATTAGCTCAACATGAATTTTAAATAGCTTTCAGGATAAAAATTAGACTATAAAATGGCATTAAATTATACCGCTTAATTAAAAGCCTAGGTAGAAGTAAATGGTGTGGCCTAGTGCCTAAAAGAGAGCAGTATAGGCACCAGATAAGCCTCAGGGACAGAAGATATTTCACCAGTGAAGTGCCATGACTGAAAAAGCCGTGTCTTTTGCTACCATCCACTTCTCCTCTGAAAGTAGCAGCACAGAAAACAGGACCTTTCCTAAGTCACATTACTAGCCTAACCTGTCACAAACACTTCAGGCTAGTATACATTTTATTCTCACAGTGCCAGAGAGTGTGTTGTTTGCCTAAGACCATCTAGTAAGCTTCGTAGCAGGGTGGTTATTTAAACTCAGTACAATATAGCAAACTATTAATTAAACTACATTGGCACTTGAGCATGCCCCTGGCAAAGACGCCTGAAGAGCCATCTCAAAGATGTACTTTGAGCACAAGGTGGATCAAAATTCTGCAGAGGGAAGCAAGTAAATGTTACTGCTATGGGAAATATGGCCAATGCCTACTAGCCACAGTTGAAATATATCAATACTAGAGTGCTTGGCCTTCCAGAAAACAAGCAGGAAAGGATTCCAGACTTGGGGTTGATAGTATAATATAGATCAGTAGTTCTCAACCTTCCTAATGCCCTTTAATACAGTTCCTCATGTTGTGGTGACCCCCAACCATAAAATTATGCAAGTACTCTTTCACAGAAATTAAACCGAAACTGACCAGTGGCATGAAGATCCATTGTTCATGACTGTATATAAATTGGTTTTTTCCCGGGGTTTCTCAGTTCAGTTCTGCCTCTTGTCCCACCATGCCGATCTCACTCTTTTCCACTGTTCCAGACAAATGAATGCTCTATCTCGATCTACCCTGCAAGGCTGTTGTGTGGATTGTGCCCCCCCCAGCCACGCTGCTTGCTCTGCCGCGACCTCCGTGAAAGGGTCATTCGACCCCCAAAGGGTTCCCGACTTCCAGGTTGAGAACAGCTGATATAGATAGAAAGATATAGCCCTTGATCAAAGCACATGTTTTCCTCTGAAGCCCCTTCTGACTCCTGGAGAGATCATTCCTAGGAAAGAATGTGGAAGAGTAGCTGCATAGGTCAGAAAGCAGGAGAATGAAATGCCAAGGAGCAACTGAGGCATGTTCTTTCTGGTCAATAAGGAGTTGCAGACACGGAGAGGAACATGAGAACTGGAAAGTCAACAACGTTCGAGTTTGGTGTGGGCGAAGCACTGGAAGGCTACTGAGACTCCAACTACTTCTACATGGCTGGACAAATTAGCGGACTTAGCAAAAATGGCAAGACTCACTAACATGGTTAAGAAGAAACCACTGGAAGAATATGATGAACAGTGGAGCGATTATCTGGACTTTCTTAAGAAAGACAGTAGTAACTGTTAGGTTAGGACCAATATGCAACGGGAACTGACTATATATTTCTTGAGATAATATTAGACTACACTAAGTATGGTATACGTGTATAGACGATGTATAGACAATGAAATAATTACTTATCAGCTGGTCGCTTTTTTCCTCTCTACCTTTCTGTAAATGCTTTATATAATAACAAATAATAAAATTATAAACAAAAACAAAAACAACATTCGAGTCCAATGGCACCTCTAAGACCCAACGAAAATTTATTCAAGGTGTGAGCTTTCATGTGCATGCACACTTCCTCAGTCAATGGAACAAAAATCATAAGAGTACAGATATAAAGAGTTTTTCCCATTCTCTGAGGAAGAGTGCAGGCATGTGAAAGTGCACACCTTGAATAAATCTTTGTTGGTCTTAAAGGTGCCACTGGACTCAAATTTTGTTGCGCTACTTCAGACCAACACACCTGCTCACTTGAATCTTCAGAAGTCAGTTACACAACTGCACATACATAAATATCCATATACAAAAAAAACCCATTACAGTCAGGAAGGTTGAATAATAAGTTATTAGGTTTACAGAAAGGTTCATGAATTTAGTCTATCACAATATAGATCCAGGATATTGAGTGACACCTCTGTGTAATACAGTAAAGTATTATATGGAACCTATATGTTCATATAACTGTACTACTTTTGGTAATATCTCATTATTCGTTTTTACAGAACTTTTATTCAACCTTTCTGGCTGTAAAAAGTTTTTTGTTTATGGCTATTTATGTATGTGCGGATAGATGTATAATTGGCCTCTGAAGATGATCCTTTTTGATCAAACCGCAGCAGGTCATTTTGTTGTAGGCTGTTTTGTTACCTGGGCATGTTTTGTGTGACTCCTAGCATTCTTGTGTATTTTCTACTGAGATTTTAATACATCGTTTTTGATTGACCTTTAGCACTGTACAATAAAATGTACGTTTGATATATTTTATGTTAGTGTTAGATGGCTGAACCTCTGAGGAACATGAGAACTCCTTGTGCTTTTCATGTACAGATGATTTGTGCAAATACCATGGTGATCCCAGTTCATAAACTTCATTTTAAAAACAACTATGTATTTTTGCACATAGTATGTCTATTAATATTCTGCTAAGTATTGCACTGAATTGTTGTCTTAAATGTGGGGCTAGCTTGCTGGGACTCCATTACGCCAGATACAAGTATAAAACTTTGTTTTGGATGCTCCCGATGTTTTAAAATAGAATAAAATAACAAACTGATTGAAAGCTAGTACTTTGAGGGAGACCCTCATTTGGCTTGCCGTCTGGAGCGCTAATTTTCTGTGTGTGCAGAGACTGTTGAAACATGAATTTGGAATGCATTCAGAGGAACAGTTTCCTCATTCACAAGTGGTACATTCCCATTATGTGATGTGTAGATCAGCTCCATTTTTGTTGGAAACATTCTCATTCCTAAGAGAGGTTATTAAGGGACATGAGACACTAGATTCATGTCTGCTTTGAAGGTCACATAGCATTATTGTAAAAGATACTATCTCATTTTCTTTTTTGAGTCTTCCTTTACAAAAATTATAGTCTTGATTTCCTGCTGTAATCCCTGTAGTCTTCTGGGACAGTAGACATTGATTACATTAAAAGGTATAATATGAAAAGTGTTGACTCGCACAGTTTCCTGCTGGTAGCATTGCATTGTTTTTTCCATTTCAACATTTCTTGAAATTAATGGACCTTTATGTCTTAGGTCAGTATGATTATGGAGCTGAGCTGCTACTTGCTAATATCTGATGACTTAAAATCAAAAGAGCTGTTTTATAAGAACTCAGTAACTCTTTTCTGTCTAAGAAAATCTGAGTATGTGCCACTTTCTGGATTGCAAACTGAATACACTTTGGGATATGCACCCCAGTATGGATTCAGTCTGTCTCTTTGTCATGCCATCTTTTTATTCTTTCCATAGTGCAGTCACAAGACTTAAAATAGTAGAATAATAAGGGATGGAGAATGGAAGAAGAGTATCATTATTATCTTAACCCCTGCCCACGGCGTCGCGGACTAAATAAAGCCGTAAGGGCTTGGGGGGAGGAGTTAGGGCGGGCTCTGTCCGGGATGAGGAAGGGTGCCGATTGGCCCCTTCCTCCGGACAGACCATTGGAGGGGCCAATCGCACCTGCCGATTGGCCTCTCCAATTGCCGCCCCGCCTCCAAGGGAGCTGCGCGTGGCTGACGGGTGCTCCCTGGCCGGCGGCCTGACGTGTCGGGAGGCGCAAAGCGCCTCCGACGCGTCAGGCCACCAGCATGCGGGACATGGCGGCCTGCTGACTCGCTGGCCGCGTGCTGCCCCGCTAGCGCCCGCTGTATTGGAAGTACAGCGGGCTTGATTACTAGTACATCATAAAGCTCAAGTTGACAATTCACTTCCTACCTGATTGGCCTTCCTGGGGATGTGCCACCAGTAGAGACAGAGCACTCTGCCAACAAGGGCCAATCAGTTCAAATTGCACTCTGCCAACGAGGGCCAATCAGTTCAAATTGCACTCTGCCAATGAGGGCCAATCAGCTCAAATTGCATGCAGATGAATCACACTCTACCTTATTGTCCCTGCCCCTGGAAATAGTCCCCCACAAGAGGCAAAGCCCATTACACCCAGGAATACAATGGGCACTAGCACAGGCATCTGCACTGTGCATTTCCTGGGTTCTGACCACCATATGCAGCCAGCTGGGTTGCCAACTTGCAGGTAGGGATCTGGAAACCATTGTGGACATTAAAGACAGGATGAAAGAAAGAGACAGAGAAAGTACGATGCGGGATGAAAAAAGGCATCAGTTCTCCTGGATAATACAGCTTTGGAGGGGCATTCAACCTCCTTTCCCCACCCCCATACAACAGTGTCTACACTGGTCCCCACTGTCCCCACCCAACTCTGCATCATCCAAAGGCCAGGCCAGGAAGGCTGCAGGGGATGGGGGGTGGGATGCCATCTTTCTGCCCCCACAACTCCTAAAGGTCTGGCTGCTAGGGAGCCTACACCAAGCCACAGATTAGCAACTGCTGGCCAAATGCTTTTCCCTGACTTCTCTGCACCCAGAGAGCATTTGGGGGAGGGGAAAGGAGTGTCATATTCAAAGGCCATAGGGAATGGGCTGCCTCCTTCCCACCCACATCTCCCAAAGGGCAGGATGGTCAGGGAAGACTGTAGGGGAAGGGGGCTGCCTCCTTCCTACCCTCCACCAATCTCCCAAAGAGTGGGCCAGACAGGGAAGGTTGCAGGGGTTTGCCTCCTTCTTGTCCCCTCCCCCATATTTCCCAAAGGCCAAGCTGGGTGGGGAAGGCCCTTCCCTGGGGGAGATGGATAGGAAGAGGTTGAGGATGGGGCAACTTACCAGCAGCAGGGCCTTTCAGAGAAGCCAGCACCTCTTCTGTCAAGCAAGCAGCAGGAAGAAGATGAGGAAGCCAGGTAAGTCCTATGATTGGCCCTAATTAGGAGAGTGCTCTCTCCCAATTGGCAGCACACCCCCCAGGGAGAACAAATCAGGTAGGGAGTGAAGTAGTCTGCATGCAATTTGAACTGATTGGCCCTCATTGAGACAGTGCTCTCTCCCTGTTGTCAGCACATCCCTAGGGAGGGCCAATCAGGTAGGGAATGAGTTTTCAACTTGAGCTTTATTATATTTAGTGATAATGATGAGCACTTTGTGATGACATTCATGTTTGTAAGTGTGAAATTCCCCTGGCAAGACCTACACCAGGCCACAGATTAGCAACTGCTGGCTGAGAGTTTTTCCTTGCCCTCTCTGCATCCAGAGAGAACTTGGGGAGAGGGCAAAGGAGTGTCATACTCAAATGCACCTGTTTTTGCCATGGAGACTGCTGCCTGGAGACAAGTTGTGATTCCTGAAGATCTCTAGGCCTACCCATGAGGTTAAAAAACAAAAACCTGTTGATCCCATGAAGTAGAAGGCAAGAAAAGAATTGATAATTGACTTTGTGATAAAGTCGTATTTATTCAAAATAGACTTTATTGCACAGCCAATTATTGATTCTTGTCTCAGCTCCCCTGGCTGCACCTGGAGGAGGCATCAAATCCAGCTCTTGACATTAGAATCTGTTACTCTTTAACGACTACACCACACTGGATCTTAAGATCGAGTGGGAAGCGGGGGGAGGAGGTTGTCCAAACCAGGGGTAGTCAACCTGTGGTCCTCTACTCCAAACCATGAGTTATGCTTTTGCCATGTGGCAAGCACCCATGAAGGCCACAATCCAAGCGTGTGTCCTAGCACCTGATGCATTGCCTTCAGTGCAAGTGTAGTAATGGACACAGAGATTGGCCACTAGTTTTTTTAAAGTGTGGTGGGCAGACAGTCCTCCTATACAGAGTTGTACCCTTCAAAATCCATTAAAGTCACTGCTTAGAATAGAAATGCCAATTTAAGCCCACAACCACCACCCCCGCCATGATTCCTAAGCTGATTCCAGTGCTTTCAAAGGACATGGCAGCATTTTCCCATGTGATAAAGCTTTTGCTTGTTAAGCATTGTAAGAAATTAAATTTCTGGGCTTTCCCCCCTATAGTTGACAATTTAGCTAGTGGCAATTTATAGTGGAGTACATACAACTCTCTCTCTCTCTCTCTCTCTTGGGGGGGCATTTGCTAAGAACCTTACCATATTCTCATTTCTCCACATTTGGTAATAGGTAGAAGAGAGAGGAAAATCACGCTCTGAGGACTAGTGCACAACATATGACTGACTCCCTTGATAATTCGTGTTGCACTTAATAAATTCTGCATGGTGCTTGTGTTTAATCCTGGTGTCAGAATGATAACAGCTGCAGGGCAAAGGATGTCAGACCTTTTTCCATCACTCTAATCAGCTTGCTCCAGCATCAACTCTGTATTTAGCTGAGCTGATATTCAGCAAAGTGACATCTGAGGGTACTCTGTATTTTACATGTTTATAGAATTAAAACATTAATTTTAGAAGGACTCAGCTGTCTTTTGAATTAAAAAAACCCAGCTGTCCTGGAACCTGCAATTTACCTACATGTCAAGGCTGCTTTTCTACCTATTCTGAATTATGGATTATTCTGAATTATGCTAGTTTCTCTGATGAGCCGTATGCCTCCCAAGCTGCTGGGTTAGGTTGGCAGTAATGTTGTTGGCTATCTTCCCCTTTTGTTAATATCCTCTAAGTTTTCCAAATGGAAGAGCTGTGTTAAATTTAAAGTACCTTCTCTATAGTTGAGAACTATCAATTTTCAAGGAAATCGATCCTTGATAATTGATACTGCACCGGAATGGATTGCAGGTATCAGTGATACCACCACCAAAACCAATTAACTAGGCCTCAAGTCAAGTTGGAGATCTCTTACATTAGTGTGACCAAATCTCTTTTTCTGCTCCTAATTGTGCTAAGGAAAGTATGTAACCCTTTGCTCCCAGTGGCTTGGCAGGAAATTCCTGCAAGTCTAATCTTGAAGCCAGCAGAAGTATATTTTCTCCCAAGGCTAACAGGCTGGAAGAAAGTGATACGCAAGACAGGGCACATATAGTTAAATGTAAATGTACCTTTCTGGGGTAAATGAACCTGTTGTATCTTCCAAAAACGTTTTTAGTAGTTTCATATTGGTTTTTTAAATTACATTAATCTCTTAATATTAATCAAAGATGGGAAGAGAAGGGGGAGAATCTACTCACATTTGAAGCAGTAAAGGAAGAATCCCATTGGGCGGAATTAGAAAGTAAAGTATAACATAAATCTTTGTAGGGGAAATATATGCTGAAGGTCTTGGGTATTGCAGAAACATGAATATATGACACTACCATATATTGTGCATTGGTCCCTTTAGCCCAGAGATGTCCTGATTGGCAGTGGTTCGCTGGCTTTAGGTAGTTTCCTGGCGTTCTGTAATACTATTTTTAGCTAGAGACAGCAGGAGTTGATCTTGGCTCATTGCTCATGGCAGAACATGTACTGAATTGTTATGGCCTCTCTCAAGAGATTGTGTATCTCGGCTTCCTGTAAAATGCTGAAATGGACAATTTACTGCATTTTACACTAGCATGAATCACTTGTTCTGATATTTTGTTCCAATCTAATGGCCAGTTATTTCAGTTTTTGGTATTCTTTATGCCTAACAATTACCTGGACCCTGTATGTAAAAAAGAAAACTCAATGGCCTTAAACAGGGTTAGGATTGTGCTGTAAGGCTTTGGTTATTGCTGAAAATTGCTGTGACACGTAGACTGTACTGAGAAAGGAAAAATGAATCTTGTGTATAAATATTAATGTTTAATATTGAAACTGTATTAAAATGTTTGTAGCTGTTAAATTATATATTGAACAGCATATCTTCCCAGCTGGTGGATTTAAATATTACATTTCATATCCACTTGTTTTTACCAAGAACAGCTGTTTCTAAAGCATACATTTGTGAACAGGGAATTGACAATTGAAATTTTACATGCTTTTTTCAGGTGACTCCTTTTATCAATCTGTTGGCCAACAAATATATTGCGATTTGTTATATTGAGACTGCAATTCTTGTGCACACTTTCCTAGGAGTAAACCTCATTAAACACATACCCTACTACCCAGAAGTGTATCTCCCATCCAGTATGCATGCTGTTCATTTCTGTGACCCATATGTAGAACTCTGCATTTATCCCGGAAGGACGGACGAGAACCAATGGAATGAAATTAATTCAAAAGAAATTCCGTCTCAATATCTGGAAGACGTTCCTGGCAGTTAGAGCAGTTTCTCAGTGGAACAGGTTGGTTCTCCATCCTTGGAAATTTTTAAACAGAGGCTGGATAGCCATCTGACAGAGAGGCTGATTCTGTGAAGGTTCAAGGGGGTGGCAGGTTACAGTGAATGAGCGATAGGGTTGTGAGTGTCCTGCATAGTGCGGGAGGTTAGACTAGATGACCCATGAGATCAGATCCATGTTAGCCATTAGTTTGAGGAGGCTAGATTAAGGTGGTTTATCTTTTGGGGGATCTGTGTGAATTAAAATGCCAATGTGCCATGGGAATTCTCTGGACTTTGTTTTATTGTAGACTTTCGAATACTACATAACTAGTGCTCTGGGCCCAAATGACTGGTGAATTGCCTGGGCATGCTGGTGAAATAAAACTATATGTCTGTAGTGCAAGGCACCACAGGGGACATAGTAAATACTTAATTGTATGGCCTACTCCAAGATCCACCAAAGGCCTGTCCATGATACTTGAGACTTAACTATGCTACAAAGGTTTCTCTGCCTTTTCAGATATTTGAAATCCTCCAACACTTGCTGGTTAAGATGAGGATAACTCACTGATTTGAATTTACTGGATGGCCATTGGACAATTACTATCGCTCACGAACAGCAGCTTCTGCAGTTCAATTGCTTTCAGTGTCTGTACAAGGCTGCTTCTTCTATAGAGTGTGTTGTAAACCATCCCAGGCTGCCTCCCCTCTCCATCACACAACCTTTGACAGTAAATACATGCCACTTTGTGCACCATTCTTGCAGCTGAAAAGAAATCTGCGGTCTGAAAAGGTTAGGCAATCTTTTAATGTATCGCTGAACAACAGAGACATCTGGAAGTTGTGATTACACCTATCTTTTCACCCAGACATAACTACCTCAAACTGGCCTTGGCATTTATGATCAGAACCAGTGCAATTATGATCAGCACCAATGTAATTCAGAATCCATTAATCCTAACATAAATTACATCTCCTTGCTTATTAATGAGAAAGAAGAATAATTCCACAGGAGCAAATTTAGAGTCCAGTGGCACCTTTAAGACCAACAAAGGTTTTTTTTCAAGGTTTAAGCTTTTGTGTGAATGCACAATTCCTCAGATACATTATTCCACAAGAGTAACTCTTCTCACCTAAGCTTAAGGATGTAGAGCAAGTTTTCAATTCTCAAATGTAGTTGAGATGCAAACGTGCAGTTTGGTGTAGTGGTTAAGAGTGCGGACTTCTAATCTGGCATGCCAGGTTCGATTCTGCGCTCCCCCACATGCAGCCAGCTGGGTGACCTTGGGCTCACCACAGCACTGATAGAACTGTTCTGACCGAGCAGTGATATCAGGGCTCTCTCAGCCTCACCCACCCCACAGGGTGTCTGTTGTGGGGAGAGGAAAGGGAAGGAGGCTGTAAGCCACTCTGAGCCTCCTTCGGGTAGGGAAAAGCGGCATATAAGAACCAACTCCTCCTCCTCCTTTTGATATTATTTACTTTTAATTTTATTATGACTGTGGTTTCCTGCCAGTCAAAGATGTGTTGCTTTAACATGACTACTCCAGATATCACCCCAAGTTATTTTACTTTTAGATGTAATTGATCATTTTAGCTGTTGGCAGCATTGAGTTGTTCTGGTTGGCTTCTGTAAACCATATGTAGAAATTTTCCTTCTGTTTTAAAAATTTTTCACACTCTTGTTTATTAGTTATTCTTCTGTTCTCCTTCTGAGGTAGAGGATATCTTGGTGAGTAATTCCCACCACCTTCTTCACTTTGACTGACCATCTCGCTCTCCTTTCTCAAAACTCTACACGGGGGAAGACGAGAGAAGAACTGGAGGGTCTCTGTCAGACGCAGTGGCCATTTTCTATCTGCTGGCTTTCAGAGTTCATCTTTTTTACTGCTCAAGACATGGAGGAACAAGAGGGCAGCAGTGGCTGAGGAGGAATTAGAAGCCCCTCTTGCCACTGACACCAGGGAGACCACTGGTGGGGCCAGCAAGAACTGCAGCAGGTTTGCCTCAGCCTCTTTAACCAAACTGATGTGGCTGGAGCTGCTAAAACACGTGAAAAGTGTTGCCTTTTCAAAGCATCTCCTGGACCCTCAGCCTTCTCAAGTCTATCCACTACAAAGGACAGGGGTAGTGGAATGGCATACGCCTGCTCCGTCCATTCTTCTGCTGTTGGGGTGGGCATGGGGGCAATGAAGCAGCATAGGCCTACCGTGGCCCTGCTTCTGGTGTGTGTGTGGGGGGTACCAGTGCAGCGTAGGCCTGCCCTGGCCTTGTTTCTGCAGGCTCCTCCTGTAAGCTACCTTTGGTGAAGAAGAGCAAACTGGTAGCCAGCCCAGAGTACAGGTATGGTTTTGTTCAGAAAATATCTGAAAAGTATTTCTGCGCTGCCATTTCCTGTGCTGTGGGAGTGGCCTATTGATGTCACATCCATTGGGAGTGTCTGGGTATATGTTACCTAGCAGGTGTGGTTTTTGTTGTATGATGATCTCTTCAAACTCCGTCCAGGGGAGTGTCTGGGTGATGTCACTTCTGGTGACGTGTGACTTTCAGCAGTGGTCCCCAACCTTTTTATCACCGGGGACCACTCAACGCCGGGGACCACTCAACACCTTTTACTGAGGCCCGGTGGGGGGGGTAGTTTACTCCTCTACTCTCAACCACTGCCCTAACGCTCTCTGATCGCTATGGTAATGTTTAAATATCCCTTCAAAATAAGATACAGATACGCCACAACAATGAAGTGTGTTGTAAAGGGCTGGGGGGGGGGAGAGAAGGCATCCTTCAGGGCCCACCTCCAATTAGTCGAAGGACCACATGTGGTCCGCAGCCCACAGGTTGGGGATCGCTAACTTTCAGGACATGGCTGGAAGGTGTGGCCTGTTGATATCATCAACTGCCCGAGTAAAAGATAAAGGATAAAAGATAAAATACTTCCCTGAGAGCATCACCCGCTGTGTTATCTTCTCACCACTGCCATCTTGGTTTTCACCTGCTGATATCAGTTCCAAGGTTTCTCAAAGCCTGAAGAATGTTTTAAGGGTATTTCAATAGTAAAAAGGTTGAGAAAGGCTGCTCTGATCAGTCACTGAAACCCTGCAGCCAGAAGCATACCTCACCTGACAGAGGCCATGTCCTATTTTTCCCGTGTCTGAGGAGAATTCTATGATTCTGTGTTGGAAAGCATCATCTATAATTCTTCCATTCAAATTTGAAGATCTTGATCAATCCTGTCATAATACGTAGGGAGTAGGGCATCCATATCCAACCTGAACTGGACAACTTGTTGATCAGATCCAGTTACTGGCTGAAGTGGAGACAGTGATCCAAAGCCTACAAACTCACAGATTCATACTAAATCTACAAAAGAATTCCCTGAATACGGTGCAACACCTCAAACACCAAGGTATCATAGACACTACATCCATTGCCTTTTCCTGACAGATAAGAAGGCAAGAAATATGAGAGATATTTGCGTCAATCATCAGAAATCCTCCTCATTGATGGTACTCACCAAGATTGTTCAGCTCAGGCAACAATGGCTGAGATGCTTTCAGTTATGAAAAAAAACAAGATTTCTCCATTCGAGTTCCACTCAGTTTGGCATTCATATCTGGAGTGGCTGCATTTGCCTGCCTGAAAATTGAAAGGAGCAACTTTCTTCAACTAGGCTGTGATACAGAAGTCATAGATATTCTTTTGGCATCTAGAAGGGAATAGACTAATGGGATTACAGTACTTCATGGAAAGCATTTGTTAAGTGGTGAAAGAGGAAAGGTATTGATCCTTTAAGTCCTCAATTCAAACCTGTTTTGACCTTCCTACAAGAAGGACTTGACAGAGGTCTAAAGGCCTCCACTCTTAGATGCCAGGTTGCATTTTTATTATTTATTTATTTTTATTTATATTTTTATACCGCCACTTCCAGTAAACTGGCTCACAGCGGTTTACAGGGGAAAAATGCCATAATCCAATAAAAGTATACACATTAATAAACACCTTAAAAATAATCCCAGCAACCCACAAGCTGGCAGGTTCCTTTATGGCCTTAAAGTAAGTCCCTCTTGGCATTGTCTTGGTGCAGATAATTGGGTTGGCAGATAAGAGTGACATAAGGCCTCAGCACCATCTAGCACTGTGCACAGGAGCCGGGGGTGGGGGGAGGATGACATTGTCATCTAGGATGCCTTTTCAGCTATTTAACCTTAAAAGATCTACTGCAGGTACATCAGTTTCCCACATGGAGACTATATGTGTGGTAATTTTTTTTCCTTCACAAGTTTCTTCAAGCCATTTAAGGGAAATCTTCATGAAGTGGTTGAGGATTGTAGCAATCTCATAGCAATGAAATCTGAGTATTGAAGCTAGGCATCAAACCTGAGCTGTGTGTTTTCCACAAATACAGAGTAATTTCTGAGTACTGACCCAAACTTTAGGCCAAAGGTCAACTCTGCCATCCACAGATCTCGTGATCTTTCATCCGTCCTTCTTTCTGAACCCAGGGCATCCAAGGTAAGAACCTTCAGTGAAGGGCAGAATATTGTTGTTGTTATTATTACTATTATTATTACTATAATTTATTATTTATTAAGAGACAAGGCACGTGCTGGATGCAAAGAGAGCTTCAACTCTGCAAGTCCTATTTTGCCTTGCTTACTGCAGAGAATCTCTCTAGGGTAACTCGTTGCCACCACTGACCTTTATACAGGAATCCCTGCTGAGAGGGACCGAACTCCCAGCTTCCCTTCTCCAATACTGCCCCATGCCTGGTCACAATGTGGCCAGTTTACTGCAGGCTGCAACTCAGGCAGAATAGCTGCCAGCCCAACCCCCTTCCTTGGGACTTATGTAGCATGTTCAAGATGGTTGAGGTTGATGTGGTACAGAGAACCACTATCTGCTCCCAAAATTATAAAAGATTATTTATTATAAAGAAGATGCTTACAAGTACAGTTTTAGCACCACATAGATTGAGCAAAGAATCGAAGGAAATTTGATATAATAGCAAATCTTCTGTCCCTTCTCTAAACATATCCAATAACTGTTAAAATGAAAGGTAGGCTGCTATAACTTAAGACGTTGCAAAGTTCTATTGATTATCCATTACTTCAGGGCCTCCTCAAGCCTGCCTGTTTGAGCATATGGTTAAGATGGCTGCTTGCTTTAGATCTCAGGGAAGAGGTCTTGCTGCTCTGATGAAATCCATACCAAAGAGAGGAGCTTTCTGGCTGCCAGAAGATTTTATTACCTCTCCTTTCCTTCATGCACAGACCAGGTCAAGCTAGGTCAGAGAATTACTTCCCAGCAACCTCCAGGAATCTTGTCTCTGACAAAGTGCACGAGCACAGGAAAGCTCATAGCTTGAATAAAACTTTGTTGGTCTTAAAGATGTCGCTGCACTCTAAATTTGTTCTGCTGTTTCAGACTAAAATGGCTACACACTTGAATCTGAAGCCTGTCTAGCGTTCCACACCTCCAAACCTCTATCTTCCTGCTTGGAGAAGGGAGGGCTGATCTAACTGTCTCTCAGCTATAGTCATTTGCCCCTGAAGAAAGGAGGGCATTTGGATTAACGCCCCTTCCCTTTCCTGGTTGCAGCCTTCGGGGGTGGGGGGAAAGAAATAGTTAAAAGGTACAGTGTGAAATCCTTCTCAGCAAAATCACATTTCTCTACAGCCTACAGATGCAGAACTGTGCATATTAAGAAAACAGATGTCCTGGTCATATCCATCTGTCCACCAAATTCAGAAAACAAAATGTCCAAGTCTGCCATCAATAGTTCACTCAAAGGCTGCAACATCAAAGTCTACAAACTCCATAAATTAGACATTCCATCTGGAATTATGGCTCAGTGAGGAATGCTACCACCAGTGTTTCATTTGCAAGATACACAACAGCAGAAGTCATCTGCAAGACAGCAACTTAGTCATCCATCTTATAAAGCACTATAAGATAAATGCATATAACTCAACCAATACCGCCTTTGACAGAAGAGTGCCCCTACACCAGATATCAGGACATTGCTTTGGTAGGTTCCATCAAGATGTCCTGCACCTCAGAGGAAGAATGTACCATTGGATGTGTAGCATGAAGTGTCCTTCTCCTCTGAGGAAAGGAGGACATCTTATTCCTCCTGAAGCCATCATCAAAAAAAACCTAACAGTGAGATCATTTCCTGTCCCAACTGTTTTTACTTACCTGTTTCTCTTTTATTCTATGTTACTATTCTGTTGCGTTTTATTGAAGTGTACTGTAACTATTTATGGAGTTATCCCAAAAGAGAAGAGGGCTGATCCCCACAGCAGAGTTGGAAGTGTGTGTGTGGGGGGGGGGGGAGTTGTTCCTGCATCCCTGAATGGACAGTGGGAATCACCCACTAAGATATCCTCCCTTTCTTCACAGTACCCAATGGTCCAGTCTTATATTAAAACAACTTAGGGATGTGTTAAGAACATTGCCTTTCCCCAGAGGATTACATATCATGTGTAGAAGGTTTACAATTCAGAATTTGTTTCCCAAGTATATAATTTAGACTTTGTTGCTTCTTTGTCCATTTTTCCAAGGGGAACCATTGCTCTTCCTGTATTGTACGAGTCCCATAAGTCAGGGGTAGTCAACCTGTGGTCCTCCAGATGTTCATGAACTACAATTCCCATGAGCTCCTGCCAGCAAACACCTGGGAATTGTAGTTCATGAACATCTGGAGGACCACAGGTTGACTACCCCTGCCATAAGTGACTATACCAACTCATGAAGCAAATCGGAACTTAATGGACTTCCTATCTCTCTGTGATGAAATGCTATGGTTCACAGAATCATACGGTAGAATCAATATCATCCTCTGCAAGTCAAAACCTATTAATTGTACCTCAGTACTATGGGGCAAGTACTTGTATAGTTTCTTCTTTAAAGCCTTTAAGGGAAGCAGTCTTAAACTTACTTAATTGGTTGATTAGTTTCACAGTTAAGAACTCTTCATGCAGTCTGTAGTGTCCTTTCCATAGGCTTATTCTGTTTGAGTTTACTGGTATTTTCATTGATGTGGTTATTTGGAAGAAACGTGGTAGGTGCACTGCTGTCTGACTGAATACCCTATACATAGAAAAAGTTGAGGCAGGTTTATAAAAAGCTGCTTCAATTAACTTCCCAATGAAAGTGGGCTAAAGTCCAAATCATTGTGAGTCAGAGTCATTCAAGTTCTCTGATTCATCAGATTCCAGTTGCTTTATTGCTATTGCTCTAACCGGCTAGATCATCAACCTTCCCTTCAGTATAATGCAGTGCTAGGATTGGTGGATTAGATTAGCAACAATCTAGCCTTAAATTATTTAAATTAATTACATTATTAGCTGCCTGTCTTCCTTACAGAGCTGAAGCTTGAAAACTTAAATTTAAAATGACAACTCAGGACTACTAGTAAACGTAACCAAACACAGTGCTAAATAAAACTGTCTTCATCTGTGTCCTAAAGATCAAAAGTGACGGGGCCAGGCACACTTTTCTGAGAAGTTAGTTGTATAATTTTGAGATTTGTCACTGAAAGGGGCCTCGCTTATGTACCCATCAAATGTGCTTCTTTGATTAATTGGACAGTCAAGGCTGCCTCTCTGTGGGCCATTTATTTATTTATTTATTTTATTTATATACCACTCTCCCCTGAGGCTCAGGGTGGTTTATATAAAATGCAGAAAACAGTACATGGAGCTCTTAGTTTTTCATAACAATAATATTAACATTAAACTATAATAGAGGTAACAGAATATAATGATGCAAACAGGTCCAGAGCAGAACGCATGGGTGGATTTCAGGGAGGGAGGGAGCAGGGGCCCTGTAGATGTTGCTGGTCACCTGGTCTCAACCAAATGCCTGGTGGAAGAGCTCCCTTTTGCAGGCCCTGCGGAACTGTTTTAGCACCGTCAGGACCCTGATCTCCTCTGAGAGCTCATTCCACCAGGTGGGGGCCAGGACAGAGAATGCTCTGGCCCTGGTTGAGACCAGGTGGGCTTCTTTAGGGCCAGGGATCATTAGCTGGTTAGTGATGGTGGAGTGTAAAGCTTTTTGAGGGGCATGGGAGGCCGTCCCACAGGTACACGAGGCCCTGACCGCATATTGCCTTAAAGGTAATTACCAGAACCTTTAGCCATTCCGCATGATGGTGGCTGCGCTGGGCAAGTAATTCCTGGGCAAGTAATAAAATTATGTAGATGTTACTTTTTCATCTTTGGTTATAAACTTTTAACATTAAGTGTATATATGCATTACTCATATAAAGTATGCTACCATTTTTATGACTAAGACTGGTAGAAATTTAATAAATGTAATTAAATTAATAAATTAATTGCTGAACCTGTATTTTGAATACATTTGTGGTAATAATTATAAATCATAACATGTTCTACATGAGGAACATGTGTGTATTTGGAATGAAGCTTTACTACTTTCGAGGCATGTTTCCAGGTTAAATACATGGAAAATTGAAATATAATTTTTTGTTATCATATAAAACTAACAGAAATGAGAAGCTGTAATCAAAATGTTATTCTTGGTTGTAGTTAAGGGTCAACAGAAAAGGTGAAACAGCAAAGCACCCATTATAATTTGTATTATTTGGTTTGAGTGACAAGTTAGTGTTTGCAATGTAACTCTGATTGTATCTTGCCTTGGCTGCAAATTTCAGTAGACACAATCCTCTAGTACCCTATTGCTAGAACTCAGATACCATACCACTCTCTATCGAGAACAAATTGGAGCATTCACATTTACCTTAGATCAGTGGTTCTCAACCTTCCTAATGCTAGTTTCCTCATGTTGTGGTGACACCCAACCATAAAATTATGCAAGTGTTCTTTCACAGAAATGAAACCAAAACTTACCAGTGGCGTGAAGATCCATTTTCATGATTGTATATAAATTGGTTTTCTTCCGGGGTTTCTCAGTTCAGTTCTGCCTCTTGTCCCACCATGCTGATCTCGCTCTTTTCTGCTGCTCCGGACAGACGAATGCTCTATCTCAATCTACCCTGCAAGGCTGTTGTGTAGATGGTGCCCCCCCCCCGGCCAAGCTGCTTGCTCTGCCGTGACCCCTATGAAAGGGTCGTCCGACCCCCAAAGGGATCCCAACCCCCAGGTTGAGAATCACTGCCTTAAATGCTGTGCTGGAATAAATTGTTTGGGTTTGTTTTCCAGTAAAGTCTGTTACTTAATGGAGTTTGTTGTAAGAACATGAGAACATTAAAATCAAGTAATGAAGAAACATTATCAGGATAATGTACTCTTTGTGTGCGGTCAAGCAAGTGGAAGCTCACATAGAACAGAGTATGTTCCGTTGTCAGAGGATGTGGGTTTTAGATGCATACAGAAGCCAAAATGCTTGATGGAGAATATAAAGCATAAAATCCTGTAAAAAAAATAAGTTTCCACATTTCTTGTTGGTTAAAACTATGCTTGTGGTTGGTATAGGTTTTTTATGCTATTATTTATTCATGTAAATTTCAAAATCTATATGTTCAACGAACTGAAGGTAGAATAAGTTGTGTTACTTCAAAGTTATACTTTCACCATGTAATATGCTGCGTGATGGTTACTGCACTTAGGAAATAAGGCTTTATAAATAGTCAAGTGTAGTCCTCATTGGAACTTGCTTCCAATTTATGTGTATTTTATTTGTTTGCTTGTTTGTTTACTGGGGCCACCTCTCTCCAAAATGGCCACCTCTCTCCAAAATGGCAGCTTACAACAGTCATAGATAAAAACCCAATACATTAAAATTCTTAAAAACCTAAAAGTTAATCTATTTAATATTAAACAACAGTCACTTGCTCCATCTACTTTTAATCCAGGAGCCTGGGATCATGAGAGATGGAGTTCCTGGTTCCAGCCTGGCCTGGATGGGGGTACAGTCTGGCAAGAGTTTAGGTGGTAGTGGGGATTTAATGGTAAGTGTGCCCACTTATCTCACCAGTCTCTTGAATACAGATAAAGAACTTCTGAACATGCACAAGTGTCGCCACAGCTGACTGGGCAGGAGCTCTGGAGGCATCTTCCCACTTCTTCCCCAGCTGTTCATATGTCACACCTGCTCAAAGACTGAAGTGTCAGCCACCTGCTGGGCACTCAGGTCCAGCAGCATCTCGGCGGCTGCAGTGACCAGCCTAAACCTCACTCTGGTCCCCAGAGGCACTCACTGCATTTGCACTTGATGGGCGGTGGCCCCACAAGCCCCGTCAATCGCTGACCTGTTGTGAGCACCTCCACTACTAAACTCACTGCTGGCCCTGGTCTTGCTGCACTGGCCAGCTGCACTCTCTCTGACATGCGGACAGAGCACCTTTAAGGAGCTCAGCCTGATTTGTGATTCTGATTGGCTGGTGCTGTCTGGGGAGCACTGGAAAAAAGTCAATCATTGCCAGTATGACTTGCCTTTTATATATGTAGGATTTATTGTTGCCCTCTGTATACATTTTCATTTTTTTTCTTGCCTTGTCTTGTAGTCAGACAGGTTTCACAACTGTTCATAGCTGTTTATAGCCCTTCAAATTGTACCTTAGAAAACCTAAATTGGTGACTTTGGTTAGTGTCTATGATAATTTCCCCCATCCAGACTGACTGACTGGCATTAAGAACCACAGGACAGTGATTGGGAACGAAGTTCAACTGGGCCACACCGAGACCTGCACACTTGCACAGCAGACACCTCGAAGCTCAGTAATATTGAGCAGGAGATAAAGTATTGGTATAGGGGGTGAGAGAGTCTCAGCTCCGTGGTATGGAGGGTGGGGTGGCTATTCTTGTCTGGGAGGCTTTCTCCTACAGGGCTCTCCTGGCACCAGTGATCTCTGGAGTGGAGTGTGTCGATATTGATTGGGATGCGGTTGAGGGCTTGGCTATCTGGCTGGTGTACCGCCTACCCTCCAGATACCCTGTTGAGTCTGCTGGAGATGGTTTGGACCTGGTGTTCACCATGGCAACACTGGGGCTCTTGCAGTTTGTTACCAGTCCTACCCATCAGGCTGGCCACACCCTTGATTTGATCTTTGGTGCTGGGATAGATGTGGAGCTGATGACAACGTCTATCGTCCCGTAGCTAAATAGTTAGCAGAGTTGCTTGAAACTCAACCCCTACAAGATGGAGTTCCTGTGGTTGGGTAGGAAGGTTAGAAGACCAGGAAGCGCGTTTATCCATCCTATCGCTCAAAAGGAAGAAAGAGGAGGGGGGTGGGGTTGCTTCTTATATGCCGCTTTTCTCTACCTGAAGGAGTTTCATAGTGGCTTACATTTGCCTTCCCTTTCCTCTCCCCACAACAGATACCCTGTGAGGTAGGTGAGGCTGACAGAGCTTTGATATTACTATTTGGTCAGAACAGCTTTATCAGTGCTGTGACAGTGCTGCGGTGAGCCCAAGGTCACCCAGCTGGTTGCATGTGGTGGAAGAGCAGAGAATCAAACCTGGCTCGCTAGATTAGAAATCCACACTCTTAATCTCTATGCTAATGGAGCAGGCCAGGAAAATGTTTACTGATCCTGGCTGGGATGCAATTTAACATTTTGCTCCTTGCCAGGAATTTGGGGGTGCAAATCGTGAGTATAGGCTGCCTGGCTTTTTACCAGCGATGCCAGGCATGGCTACGAGCACCCTGCCTGTCCCCATAGCACTTGGCCATAGTGATCCATGCAACAGTCACCTCCACAATTGACTTCTGTACCTCACGCTAGCCTACCCTTATCTCTGACCCCAAAATGGCAGCTGGTATAAAATGCAGCTGCTAGAGTCTTCACAGGAACATCTTGGAGGGCTCATATCTGCAGCCGTTGCCAGTTGCGGCCCAGATCAGGTTCAAGATTTTGGTTTTGACCATTAAGGCCTTATGTGGTCTGGGACCCACATATCTAATGGACCACTTGTTGCCTTATGCCCCCCTCAGAGTGTTATGCTGTACGGGTTTCAACCTACTGATATTTCCCGGACCCCAGGAGGTTCTTCCGGCCTCGACTAGGGCCAGAGTTTTTTATGTCCTGGCTCCAACCTGGTGGAATGAGCTCCTGGAAGAGCTGAGGGCCCTGCAAGTACTTTCTGTGTTCCGCAGGGCCTGTAAGATGGAGCTCTTCATCCAGGTGTTTGGTTGCGGTTAGGGCGTGGGAGATCAGACAGGTTGTTCTAGATTAGACCATCTGTAGTGGAGTTGGCATCCATAAGTTGTCCCTGATGCACATGGATGGGAAATTTTCAGTTGAGTGGGAGGGGAGAGTTTTTCCGATAGGATTAAAGATTTTAATGTATTTTTGTGGGGTATTTTTATGTAACCCACCACGAGATCGCTTGTCCAATAGCGGCAGGCAATAAATCTAAGTAATCATCTTTATTTTATCCAGCCATGGTGGAGTGTTAACATGTCTGAAGGAATAGGTGCTTATTCCCTTTTCAAACTGAGTTCCCAGGTAACCCCATAAGAATGGTGTGAAATTGTCTGCCCTTTCCCTCATTGCAATTTCCTGCTTTTTCAAGAATACCGCTTCCCCGCAAAGGAGTAAGAACAATTAGTCACCATCACCCTGCTGAAAAATGGTGCCCCAAACCACAGATTCCCTATTGGGTTTTCTGAGCTCTAAGATTCTTGCCTCTGGCAAGATTTCCACCACTGTTTGAGGAACAGAAATGGTTAACTGCTATCAAGACTCCCCTCTCAGGAAAGGTCAGAAAGCCCCGCAGGGTATGCACATTTCACCACACTCTGTTTTCAAAGAAGGCTGAAGAAACAAGGAGGGGAAGGCCGATCAGCTGTTCTGGAGGGGAGTCAAGAGAGATTGTAGCCTCACAGTATTGAGACAGTATTATGGATCAGGGTGAATGCTATCATAGTTTGAAAGAGGAAGAAGCTCCACATTACCTCACAGGAATCGGCCTCAGTACATAGCCTCTCAGGGGGATTCTCTAGGAAATTAATTTATGCTCCCAATAGTAGTTTGCATTGTAATAAATCAGAAAGGGGGGATCATTGCAGACCCAGCTTACTTGATTTTCAGCAGAATTTACCAAAGTGGGGTGGCTTCGAATTTACGAAGCTGAACACCCATCTCGAAGTCGGACATCTGTGCAAATTTGGCCTGAGTCTTCTCTAAAATGATCAGACATTACAAAACCTAAGAATTGCTATAAATAGCCTCGAGGTACAAGCTGTTTAACTTCAGTGAAACATGACTTTCCTGGTTTCCATGGTTATGTGCATTTGCAGGCTAATCAGCGACCCAGTTAAACTACTCACTTTTGAGCCTACTTAGTTCCACGCAAGCCGAAGCAGTCTGATGTAATTTGGCTTCAGCTAGCTATGGAATGTGCCACCAACAATAATGTTGCATTTAAACTTTGTCAGAAAGAGAACCAGGTACGTTCATGTATGTAGGCTTTGGAGAAACCTGAATTGGGAAGGGTCTGGCATTCCGGCCATGTAGCCCAACGGAAGTTGCAGTCTTTTGCACAGACTTGAAAGTAATCCCCACTGATCACGGTGGAATTTCGTTTCCAAGTAAACAGACTTACGATCAGTCTGTAACCTGTACCAGTAAACAGGGCAATCTCCAGCTCAGTGACAGCAGCAAAGTAATGCTAAAAACAGCAGCGGTGATAATTACAACTTTATGCAGCTTCTCCAACCAATTTTATTGGCATCCATAGGCAACTCCCCAAGGACTTCAAGGAGGAAGGAACTAGTTGCTATGCAGCAATGTCTTGACTGCACCAATATTAACCTGCTTGTTTACGTTTTCCTGTGTCTGGTAATGAATAGTGGGGGCAGAAATAGCAGCCCTCAAGGCTTAGATACAGTTTTTTTTCATGGGCCAGGTGAGACCTGTTGTGAGACCCATGCTTCCCAGGCATATGGGAGGGAATGAATTGGATCAGGACAGGGAAAACCTTCCTTCCTTCCTGGCCCAGCATTTAGCCCTGTGCACCTCATCCACACTGGATTTGTGCTCCCGCATGGGAGCTGGACAGTGAAGTTCCCAGTGCGGAAACGATCAAAGGGGCCCAGGTTCAACCCCCAGCATCTCCAGACAAAATATCAGGCAGCAGGTGATATGAAAGACCTCAACCTGAGATGCTGGAGAGCTGATGCCAGTCTGTTTAGACAATACTAAATCTTATGGCCTGTTTCTGTATTTGTCAACTTCATGTGAAGCATGATATTATAATTAATTTAGAGAACATTGCCAGGTATTGCACCCATCTTCTTTATGCCTGTAAATCTGCATAGATTCTTACATATCTTTGCTAGGCAGACTGCAAGCTGACAATGTATTTACAAACCTGGTTTATATGCTGACTGTAGTAGTCAATTACGACTGCAGCAGCGTGAATGTGATTTTATTTTCCACCTTGATACTATTGCCCCTAGGGGCTTGAATGCAAACTGGGACTTACGTTGATTTTTATAAACCATGTATTGTATAAGGTCCGTGTCTCTTTAAACTGGTGTAGGAGATTTGTGAATGCAGGTTTAGCATGAAATGCATGTTCATTCATTGGTTTAGTGAGCACGTTATAGAACAATCCCAAACATTTGAACTCAAGCCAAATATAAGTCTTTGTTAAAAGCTGTCTCGAGACAGAGGTATGTAATTATTTATTATTACAGTGTTAATGTTTATATTCATGTAATGATGAAGATTCTGATCTTAAGAAATTCATTTATATTGCAGAAATTACTGTGCAATCACTGAGGAAGTATGAGGAAAACGGGTTTTTGATACCTAGGATCCCGTTCTGTCTGAACAAAACAAATAAATGCAAGTTGTTGGAACTGATTTATTAACAACCTTTGGATTTCCTTTTGGTTCAGGCAATATATTTACAGCAGCGACTTCTCCACTGCCAGGGAGACAAATCTAAACCCTGATTTGTTTCTAAAAGCAGGCTGTTGTAGAAATAGAAGGCCAGTGTTGTTTAAGGGAAAACATTCATCAAGGTACTAATGGCAATAAAATATTGTGGATTTGTTTTGCATGATTCTGCTGTGGTGTTTTAATCTCTTCCAGCGCCAGAAGTTCTTCCCCCCGCTAATTTTAACCCTAGTGCAGTGCTGTGGATAGGGAGTGGGTGACCTACGGTTAGGCTTACACCCTCAGACTAACCTAATGCATAGGTTTGGGTTTGTGGTGAGGGTAAAATGAGAAAGTGGAGAATGTTGTAAGGCACTTTAAGTCAACATTGGGAATAAAAGTGGGCTATAAATAAATAAACAAACGGGGAGGAACAAAATCCCAAATTTAGGAGAGTCTCAATCGGGTCTCACACAAACTTTCCCAAGCCTTTGAAAAGATGTGGGAAAGAAAAACAAAACTATATTTTGACGATAATTTTAATGGTGTCTTTCTTAGACCTAAGACCTCTAGATTTCAGTTCAAATGACCCAGGATTGAAGGTTTTGTTTACACCCTTTTCCATTTTTCCCCATGTCACGATAGTTTTGTCACCCTCTAGTCTTGCCATAAAATATGGTTTACCACTTATGGTCTCAATGCTTTAATTTGATGCATTATCATCGGTGAATGTGAAGAAAGTATTAGCAGCCATGGTTGGTTTATAATAATATTTATTTATTATATATTTGTATACCACCCTCCCCTGATGCTCAGGGCGGTTCACATGGAACATAATCAATACATCGAACAATATAGTTCAGCAGGAACGTTTGGGTATGATAGACTTTTCTCCATATATCACCCAATCTCCCCAGAGGTCTAATTTTATTGAAAAAAGATTTGTGTGTGTGTATGTGTGTGTGCCTCTTGTGGCACAGAGTGGTAAGGCAGCAGACATGCAGTCTGAAGCTCTGCCCATGAGGCTGGAAGTTTGATCCCAGCAGCCGGCTCAAGGTTGACTCAGCCTTCCATCCTTCTGAGGTCGGTAAAATGAGTACCCAGCTTGCTGGGGGGTAAAACGGTAGTGACTGGGGAAGGGAATGGCAAACCACCCTGTATTGAGTCTGCCAAGAAAACGCTAGAGGGTATCACCCCAAGGGTCAGACATGACCCGGTGCTTGCACAGGGGATACCTTTACCTTTACCTTATGTGTGTGTATGTGTGTTTATGATAATGAGACCCTAGTTTAATTCATATGTGCTTTTCTGATATAGCTGCAGTGATTCAAGAAGAAGAAGAAGAAGAAGAAGAGTTGGTTCTTATATGCCGCTTTTCCCCACCCGAAGGAGGCTCAAAGCGGCTTAGAGTCGCCTTCCCTTTCCTCTCCCTACAACAGACACCCTGTGGGGTGGTGAGGCTGAGGCTGAGAGGGCCCTGCTATCACTGCTCGGTCAGAACAGTTATATCAGTGCCGTGGCGAGCCCAAGGTCACCCAGCTGGTTGCATGTGGGGGAGCGCAGAATTGAACCCGGCATTTCAGATTAGAAGTCCGCACTCCTAACCACTACATCAAACTGGCTCTCATGTTGTTTATTCACAGCAATAGTATATGCAAAGAAAATATTAAAAGTTAAGAAGCAAATATTGCCAGCTAATCCAGTTTTCTCTGTTTAGCAATGCAGACATCCTTCTAAACTACCATGGGTGGCCCAGTACACTTCTGCTTCTCTGGCTTTGATGCTCAATTGTGTTTCCTTGAGGCACGCAGCCACTGCATAAGCTTTTCATAATCAACTAAAACTTTAGTATGTCAGTCAGAGTAGCAGCACCTGATAAATAAATGAGGTGTTGTTGTTGGAACATGACATCAAAATGCGGTGCTTAGTTCCCCACTGTGAATTACAATCACTTTGATGTATTGACTGTGTTTACTTGCAGGTTAGTATGATGAGAACAATGTATGTCTTCATAATAAGGGAAATATCTTGGCACTCGGCACTTTTTCACATCATGGGATAAGCATTAGAGATCTAGCTGCTGTTTCCATCTTATGGCAAACACACCCTGCCTCACTGCCAACTGACTGAGAAATCAGGTAGTGGGTCATTAAATGATTATTCAGGTGTCTCGCATGACCTCGGGGTTTTAAATTCCTTTTTCAGGCCCCTATTTACTACTAGTCCGATTATCCCCAAGAATAACACTGAGCTGTAAAGCTTCAAATGGGTAGCCATGTTGGTCTCAAGTAGCTCAATAAAATCAGAGTCCGGTAGCATCTTTAAGACCAACAAAGATTTATTCAAGGCATGAGCTTTCGAGTGCAAGCACTCTTCCTCACTCAAAAGCTAACACATTGAATAAATCTTTGTTGGTCTTAAAGATGCTACTGGACTCTGATTTTATTGTAAAACTTCAGTAAGCATAAAACTTGGCTTAGCACTGAAGATCTTGTTTAGAATAGCGAAAAGATTTTAAAAGGGGGTGTCCGGAATTTTCGGTAAGGTTTAGGATTTTGATTACTCGTACATCTTCAGTTGTTTATAAATATTCTAAAGATTGTAATCTCAAGTTTCACATTGATCATTTAGATGTGCTGATACGTTTATTGAAAGGTTTGTGTTTTCTAGAAATGTGGCAATTATAATTTAGACTAGTAAGCAAGCCCGCTGTAAAATAAATACAGCGGGCGCTAGGCGCGACTGCCGGGGGCTCCCTTGGCCAGCGGCCTGAAGCGCCTCTCGCCGTGTCAGGCCGCCAGGAAAGGAGCAACTGCAAGCCGCGCTGCACGCGGCTCGCAGTTGCTCCAGCGGGGACTCGGCGGGACCAATCAGCAGGTGCTTCGCGCCTGCCGATTGGTCCCTCCAGTAGTCTGTCCAGAGGAAGGGGCCAATCGGCACCCTTCCTCATCACGGACACATCCCGCCTCCCAAGCCCTTACCCTTTTATTTAATCCGCAGCGCCGCGGGCTGTGTTAAGATGTTTGCAGCTTGTGATGCTAGGAATCTAATTTTCTTTGTAATGTGCAACATTGATTTGTCACCTGAAAAGCTTGTCTTAATGGGTTGCTCTGCACTTCTGAACTCATACATTTAAATTGTGTCATTTCCCTATTGCCTGTGTACAGCATTAGTTTCAAGCATCTCTGCAAAATCATCTTTTAAGCCCTTCTGGGGGGGGGAGGGGTTAAACATTTGTATATTGTACCAACTTCTTGGCTTATGTTTGGTCATAAGATGGGCAACGTTCCTTCCAAAAACGTTACCAAGACAGTATAAGAGGGGATAAGAACTCTCACACTTGGTATCCTGCAGAATCATTAAATACTCATTCAAATTCACTTATAACCAGGATGCCAGTCTTTAGAAACTTCTAGTTTTAGTTAGAAAAGGGTACAGTAACAACATCATATAAACTCCTTTTCTGCTATCTAAATGTAATTCCAAGTCCCAACATTTACACTCAAATTCTGGACGGCACTTGCAGTGCCTTTGACATACTGTGCCAAGTAAGGTCATATTTTTAGCTAACTTTCCAGAGTCAATAGCTTAAAGGTCGTTTCTAGTATAATGATACAAACAGATGAGCCAATCACTTTTATAAGGCAATAAGCTGAGTCTGCTACAATATATATTCCCTTTACTGCGTTGTCTTCTATCTTTTTTAACCAATAAACCACATTATGGCACTTTCATGCCTTAAACAGTTTATGGTTTGATCACTGACATAGACCGTTTATGCACTGGGAACTTGACTGCCCCAGCTCTCATGCAGGAGTACAAATCTGGGGCGGATGAGGTGTATCAGGCCAAGTGCTCCCCCGTGTGGGTGCAGGAAGAGGTGGGGCAGCCTGCCACGACTAAAACTCCAGCCTGCAGCCTGGCTGAAACCTCCAGTGCATAAACAGTCATAGACAGTTTTATTTCTCCTATGCCTTTGTGAAGTACAACGGAATTTGAGGGGACTGATTGGCTGTTTTAGCAAAGAATTATCCTATTGGCTGTACTTGGATGTTGTGACGTGATGGTCAGTTCATACTCTGGGGAAGAGTGCTTGGACTCGAAAGCTCACGCATTGAATAAATCTTTGTTGGTCTTAAAGGTGCCACTGGACTCTGATTTTGTTTTGTTGTGCTGCTTCAGACCAACACGACTACCCACTTGAATCTAGTTTGTTTTTTGTTATTGTTTGAGTCCTACCACATTGTTTATAGAAGGTCTTTGCTGTCTATTCAAATTGTTGCTGTTTTTTAATTGTAATTTCCCTTGAGTCTCTGTAAGAGGGAGAGGCTATGAATTAAGGAAATGAAATACTTTTTACATGGAGCACCACACCTGAAGTACAGGCCCACACCTGAAGTACAGGCCCTTTTCAGTGGATTTATTAGCTAAAATAATTCTTGATGGAACTGTACTGTAATACTCTGAAATGCTTTTATTTTAAAACAGAAACATTCGGTATAAGCAGGTTAACCACTCACTATGTTTCCAATTTAAACTGTCATCAAAGCTTCTGTTTATCCAACACACACAAACATATAGGATTGATTTGTTCCATGTTTGTCTTCTTGAAAGAGTGATAATTTGTCAAATAGTCCAGTATGATCCAATGGACAGAGTTCTAGACATGGGTGCTAAAAGTAATATTTGTTTAATCGTGGATCCAAGTCACTGAGTTCTCAAGCTGTAAAATAGTTCTTCTGACTTAATTTATAAGACTTTTGTGAGAGTTCATAGATGGATTTCAGTTGTTTGGAAGTTAATATCCATTAGACATAAGACAACTATATGGAACATTCTGTAAGTTTGTGCTGAAACAAAATTGTTATTATTTAGGTTTTTGCTGTGCAGGGTTTACACAGTAATCCATCTCCATATTAATAAGGATTTTATTGATTGCTTCTCTTTTGTTGTGCTTCCTAAATTTGCCGTTTACAAACAAGATATTCCATAAATACTCAAATCTTAACTAGCAAGCTGATAACATTTCTGCCCTGCTTTTGAACATTCGTGTCCCATCCTATTTTTAAGTTTTCGGCGACGCTCAACTTTCGTGCCCTTAAACTGAGACACAAAGTCGTATATAAATCGTTATTTCTTGACCATTCAAGTTTGATGAAGATAAGATCCTTTCTGTGTGAAATAAAGACAGCTTAATGGATTTTTCACCAGCTTGAGGATTCTGTATTTGCTGACAGTGCTGAAGCGAGAAGAGTCCATAAGTAATGCTTCCTCGTTGATAGTGCCAATGGAGCTGGGTTTCGGTACATTGAGCTTCAAGTTATTATTAGAAACTTATAATGCTTAAGTTTATTTATGGTTTCTTGGATGTACATTTAATGGACTTAAGTAATAGCATATAAAATATTGCACCAGCAGCTGCTGCTTCCTTTTTGGGTTGGGGGTAGTTAGGTAAGGAGAATGGGCTGCTCTTTGTAGTGGGGAAAGTAAGACATATTGTTGTTGATAGACATAACAATCATATTTTGATTTTTAGCATTAAGCTAATGAGCCCATTATTGTTCTAGTACCAATTTATGTATATAGTTTCTTAATAAGATGTTTAAAAGGCTGCCATGTAGAGGATGGAGCAGAGTTGTTCTCCTGCCTGGGAGAGACAGACCAGAACCAAGGGGATGAAATTAATTCAAAAGAAATTCCCTCTAAACATCCTGAAGAAGTTCCTGACAGAGCGGTTTTTCAGTGGAACAGGTTCCTCGAGAGGTGATGGGTTCCTCCTCTTTGGAAATCTTTAAACAGAGCCTGGATAGCCATCTGGTGGAGAGGCTGATCCTGTGAAGGTTCAAGGGGGTGGCAGATTACAGTGGATGAGCAATTGGGTTGTGAGTGTCCTGCATAGTGTGGGGGGTTAGACTAGATGACCCAGGAGATCTTTTCCAACTCTATTATTCTATGATTCTCTGTTGTCTGTTGTAATAATGGGTTTTAATAATGAATAATCTGCTTCTATTATACTGTACAACTTTGCTTGTACATTGTTCTAGTGGCTGTTTTCATCCATATATGCAGTATAAATTATTTGCATAGATGGGTTTGGGAGTTCCTCCCCCCCCCCCAAAAAAAAAATCCCTGTGATTAACTGTGCAAAACATGGGGAAATGTTAGCTAGCAACATCATTCAGATGGGCTTAGAGAGGAACACAGATCTACCTTAACTCAGACCATTGGTTCATTCACATACGCATTATTGCCTACTTAATTTGGCAGTGGCTCTCCAAGGTCTCAGACAAAGAAAATTCTTTAAGAACCACTAAATCCTGAAATGATTTTGCTATATTTTCCAAGAATGTGTGTGAAACAGTTATCGAGTGATATGACCTGCCCCCCCCCAAATGGCCAGTGATGTGCTGGGAGGGGCCCCAGGTAGGCATGAACACAGCTATGCTTCCCAACCATATTCTTCAGTATTGCAACACTTCTGGGTTTCTCAAAGCCTGAAAAATGTTTCAGGGGTTTCACAATGGTAAAAAAGTTAACAAAAGCTGATATAGATGGTGAAAATTAGGAATGCAAGATTAGAAGTGGCCCAGCTCTGAGGCAGAAACCAGTGGAGAAGTCGAATTAGCTTTACTTCAGATGTTGTGTTTGCATCCAAAGAACAGGAGAGACATATTTCTTATTATTTTATTGCAGATTTAAATTCCAAAGTTTCTTTGACAGTATATATGACAGATTTTACTCAAATTTAAAATCACTATGAAAAGATATGAATCCTAATTAACACTATCCATCCCTTCCTTTTAACAGTTCATATTTTTTGTGTTAAAATATTTTCCTATCAAGGTGGGCTGCAGCCTATGTGTCCGAGAAAATAGATTTGCCTTCAGTATTTAGATAAATGGCTTATGCATTTAAAAATCAACATAAGGTGAGGTCAGAGTATATTGAAACCTGTTTTAAGGGATAAGTGATTTGAATTACATGGGTTTGTTGTTATTGCTTTAGGAACTTAGTGAAGGCAGGACTGTGACAGCTCACTCCTGTGTGTCTCCTATGTATTCCTCAAGAAAAGATATTTCGGAAATGGAATTTTGACAGAAATATGAAAATCAAAACTCTGTTGATAATGAGAGGATACAACTAGGTTGTTCAGTGTATGACTCATGTACTGGATGAATGGAAATGACACATCCTTTCTTTTACAGTGTGCAGGAGAAGAGAACTGGGTGGACAATCGGACTATATATATTGGGCATCGTGAACCTCCTCCAGGCACTGAGGCATACATTCCACAAAGGTATCCAGATAACAGAATAGTATCCTCAAAGGTAGTGTATTTTCCCCTAGTTTGCCTGTTAAATCTATTTTGTTCTCTCAGATTTTTGTTTTCACTAATAATGCATTTGTTGCTTCCTTTTTTTTTTTACCAATGGCTGTTCAGACATATATTAAAATACAAAGCAACAACTGATTTCTGTCATTAAACTTCACGAATAGTTGAACTATCTCTGACTTGTACACAAATAAAATGGTATGGTCATAAGTGCTTATCTATTATGGCGGTTTGCCATATCAATGAGTTTCAAATTAAATTTTACATTGAAAATCTCGTATCTGGCAAAGGGAGCTTTGATTCTCAAAAGCTTTTACCCTGAAACTTTTGTTGGTCTCAATGTGTTATTGGGTTCGAATTGGGATGTTGTACTACAGACCTCCTTCTGAAGCATTTTTTACTTTTCCTCTTTCTGACATGATATTCCTTCCTCTTAATCTCCGCTGCACTGACTGCTAGAAAGAGTTCCAAAAATAGTTAGCAGATTTCAGTTTTGCCTTTCAACTCACTGGATAGAACATGCACAAAAATTGTGCGTGTGAGGATGTGGGGCATTAGTCAATCCATCAGTCAATCAATCAATTTATTTGACCAATCAATTATTTGACCAACAAATTCCAAGCACCAGGAAGTGTACATTAGTGAGTAAGAAGTAAAGGACTGGAGCCATGGAGAAATGTTTTCCATTACTGAAAGGCCTCACTGTCCTGGCTGCTCTGGCAGGAAATGTGGTATTCTTGCTTCCTATGCATGCACACTATAGCAGTAAGCCCTTCCAAGATGAGCAAAACAAGGTCACTCATTAGGATCAGACATGACTCGGTGCTTGCACAGGGGATACCTTTACCTTTACCTTTATATAACCTTCTAATGTACGGAAAGTGACAAAGCTAAATAAGTGCAATTGGAAACCCATGGCTTTTCATGGAGGCTTGCCATAAATGACAGTGTGTATCTTGCATTGGGTTTCCAGTGAAACGCCTGGAAACTGAATGTGTTTCCTTCTCCTGCTTCCCCCACCAAAGTTATCAGATGACATGAAGAATGTGAAGTCAGTGTTGTGAAGAGTAGTCACCCCATTTGAAATATTCATTCCATTTTTAATTATGTCTATCGCCTTAACTTCACAGTAAAGATGTATATTCCTCATTTTATTGTACGTTAACATGTCAAGAATACATTTCCTGCAACAGGATCTCCTAGACTTTTTCTGCACCAGGAATCTGGCCCAGCGTAGGGCTTGTACAGTCAAGGGGCTAATTTCTGCTTTGGGCGCAACACAGGCCCTCATTCGCCCTGTGCCAAGGGAATGCAAGGTCCTATGCTGTGCCTGTGCAGACTGATATCAAGATATTAAGGGGCAGCGGAAAGGAAAGTGGGGAAGTCCTGCTCATCAGTGTCCACAAATGGATGCCCTGTCTCCCTGCAGCATTTTTAAAGGGCATAAAATATCCCATCTAAATAAATGCAAATTCAGTGATCTTAACGAAACAGTTTGTGAAGAAAAGGGTTGTGAATCTTCAAGTGGGGCCTGGAGATCTGGAATTACAAGTGACCACTGGATGACAGAAATCAGTCCTTCTAGAGAAAATGGCTGCTCTGGAGAGTGGCATTGAAAACTGATAACAGGTTCATTTTGGCTGCACATGGGCTGCATGTGTCAGAAAATCATGTCAGGAGAGCTGTCTGGTTGTGTTACTGACTCTGTGTTTAGTGGAAATGTTACTAGCAGGTCATATTAGAGTTCATTTGCTTAAAGGCATGTGAGTAATGCTAGCAAGCTTGACATGGAATATTAATAATAGCTGTTAGGAATTTCGATGCGTAAGATATTGGCAGATGCCTTGGCACCGTGGATCCAGCTGCTGGTTTCAAGTGACTAGAAACATCTCCGGATGTCCCTGAAAGCAGAATGGAAGCCAACAAAAGTACTGAGATTTAATGGCAACTAAATACGCATTCTTTCCCAGGCACAGAGCCCTGTCCAGGGGATGGCTAGCAGGTGTCTTGCCTGATCTAGGCCATGGCTTGTTGAAAGATTCCCTCAGAGTGGGAGGCAGAACACTATCCAAAGAGCAGTCCTAAACAGGCCTGCTCAGAATCTTTCTCCCGCGAGAGGATTGCACTTCCATCAGCACCTAAGATTTCAGAATCATAAAATAGGCTGATGTGAATCGTGCAGACATAATTAGAAGTCTTAGCCAGCTGCTGCCTAGCGAAGCATACAGAGACACGAAATTTGGCCACCTTAAGAGTTGTTTTGTTAGAACAATCAGAGGGGAGGAGAGGAATATAAAATTCATTGGGTCTGCCTGGATCGTGTCAAGCTTGGCAGATCTATAAAGATGGACTGTGCTTTGAGTTTCTAGCCATCTTTGATGGCCTCCTAACTCTCTCTCTCTAGCCAGAATGGGAGCTTCCTGCCTGAGCCGTTTACCCAAGTAAATACCGTGTCCTTCCCATATTTCCAAAAAACGATCCCTTGTTTGTTCCTGGGACCTTGACTTACCGTATATACTCGTGTATAAGCCGAGTTTTTCAGCACAGTATTCACACTGAAAAAGTGCTTCTCGGCATATACGTGGGTATATAGGGTAATTGAAATAAAAGCCTGCTTCAGCCAGCAAATGGTTACATTGCTTCTGCAAGCCTCCTGCAAGCTGAAGCTTGCTTGCTCTAGCTGCTTGTAGGACAGCAATAGTTTGACTGAAGGACTCTGATCTTTTTTTCCCTTTGGCCTTCACTTCTTCCAAACTATTCGTTTGGTTTCTGTGGGTGGGGTGGGGTGGGTTTTGGAGGTGCTTTAGGATTTACTGTTTCTCCTAATATTTATTTCTTCTTTTTTCTGAGGGGCAGCATTATTTGCCTTTTCCTCTTGGGGTTGTGTTTGTTTTAAAAGTTGATTTTTACAGTTCTTTCTTTCAGTGTTGAGTTTTACAGTTCTTTATTTCAGTGTTTTGTTCTGGGGGAGGCACTGTAGCTGTAGTTAGAGTAGTCCATTCTCCCAGTTTGGTAGCTGCTGTACTTGTAATAGGTTGCCAACTTTAGGTACTGTTGTTCTGCTCTGGTTTCCTGGCCCACTTTTGCTCTTACTGTTTTTTCTTTGAAATATGTATTCAAAAACATTTAACCTACTGGTGCCTCAATTAATGTAAATTTACCAGTAACTGCTGCATTTCCCACCCTCGGCTTATATGAGAGTCAATAAGTTTGCCCAGATTATGTGGTAAAATTAGGTGCCTCGGCTTATATGCGGGTGGGCTTATATGCGAGTATATATGGTATGTTAGTTTCCGATCTGCGCTGTGTCTTCTGTCATGGCAAGTGGCAATGATAATTTAGCACCTTTCACTCCCTCAGCCCACAACTCAGCATGTTCCTTCTTCCCACCAAATTCTTCCCAAATGCACATCACAGCCATGATCAGAAAGATCACCTCCTGCTCCTCACAGACCTAGCATGTAATTTACTACACAGCTTATCAACGCTACCTTCTTGTCTCAGTGTATCAGATTTGCTTGTGGTCATTAGATTACTTTGCAGCTATGGTATGTGTTTACTCATAACAAGAAATTATTGTGCTGTGATAATGATCCAGAGAAAGTTAGTCACACTTAACTCGATTATAAACCAATATTTAGATATGATTAATTTTCTATGGACCAATTGCTTCTTTATTCATCAGTAGTAGTAAACTATGTCACAAACCCTTCTCTCTTTATTTCTTCTAGTACACTTTTTGGAACTTTGTACCGAAGAATTTATTTGAGCAGTTCCGAAGAATAGCAAACTTTTATTTTCTTATAATTTTTCTTGTACAGGTAAGATATATTGTATATTTTGTTCTGTTTTAATACCATATCTATGTCCTGTTCTTAATATAAGTTTCCAGATTGTTGGAGTTTTGTTGTTTTTTGTTTTGTTTTTTGCTTACAGTACAATCTTCAAAAGAACTTTTAAAATGTAAAAGTTTTATAGTATGTTAATTTTGATCTGGCAGCTAATATTTTATACAGAAAGGATTGCAGGTCTTTTAAGTCCCACAGTAATCAATGACATTTTGTCTCCGGCATTTTGAAGCATGCTAACCACACTTCATAGCAAGTAAAGCTTCCAACATTGAGCTAAAATGTTTAAAGATTGTAAATGAGCACCTGAACATATGCTGCTGCTTTTAACAGTTATTGGCTCATATGGTTCAGTATAGTCTAATCCAGGAGTGGCCAAACGGTGGCTCTCCAGATGTCCATGGACTACAATTCCCATGAGCCGCTGCCAGCATCTAGTCCAATGAGCAGCAGTGTTTCGTTTTTCAAAGAAAAAGTCTTATCCAGTACCTGTCACTAAATCTTTTGACTGGAGATGCTGGGGAATCATACCTAGGACATTCTGTATGTGAAACGTATACTCTTTGACTGAGGTAGCAAAAGGGTGTTGTTCTCAAAACGGAACTGGGTCTTATTCATATGTGTCCTAAATGAACTGTGAAGACTATGGGGTGGAAACGTATAGTTATACACAAATTGCCATATATATGATGCTTCTTTTAAGTGCAGTGGCTTTGTTTGTATTGCCATGGCTGTAGAACCTCATGACTACTTAATGCGTAATGTTTGTAGTGCATGTTAAGCTAAGTTAAGCAGTCTAAAAACATAAAGTATGAAACTGACAAGCATTTGTTTTGCATACGTCAGCTTTATGTAGGTATGCTTGTCATGGAACCATAATTGGCTGCTACACTCTTATTGAGAGTGCGTGTAGTGGCAAATCTAGATTTCCCTTGTTGTAAAGCAGCCTCTGCCACTGCTTTTCTCGTCAGAGAGCTAAGACTGATTGATCAACTTTGCAGAATGCTCCCCCAAGTTACTAAAAAAGTTATGTGGTGTTCATTAGGTTGTAGCTTCTACAAATGGCAAATAAGCTGCGTGAACCTAAGAACTAATTGATTGTATTCTGATTTGTCCTATTTTTTATGCCAATAAAGGTGGTTGTTGTTGGTTGTAGCTTACTATTTTTACTGTTTAATTTTAGTCCATACTTTGCCAAAAGCTGGAACTTTTAAAAAGAAGTGTTGAACCACATTTTTAAAATCAGTTTTAAGATTTGGTGTATTTACCCTTCTATTGCTGTTCTGTAAAACTATGCAATAATTCTTTGTTTTGCAGTTAATTATTGATACCCCAACTAGTCCTGTGACAAGTGGGCTTCCACTTTTCTTTGTCATCACTGTAACAGCTATAAAACAGGTAGGGACCTTGGTTGTCCAAAGTGGATTTATTATCAGCTTTGTGCAGTTATTCATCTTGCTTCTTCTGGTGCAGCCCCACACTGGGACCACGTTTGTGCAGTCTAGCCATGAACATATTCTCCCTAGCAACAAAATTCTCCTAGAATAGAGTCTCCCTGCCCCTTGGAACTAGCACATGCATGCTTTTTCAGCTTCAAGCATCACATGCTTCATGGGCAGGAACACCTTCACATGAACCATAGTTGTGAAATAACTTCAGGTGGGTAGCAATGTTAGTTTGTAACGGCAGAACAAAATGTGAGTCCAGACACACCTTAAAGGCCAACACAATGTTTCCAGAGTATACGCTTTTGTGAGTTCAAAGCTCATTTGGTTGCTTGAAGTATATCTCATACTCCTTTTATGTACTTATTTACATTTATGACCTGCCCCATTTCGAAACTTTGTAAAGGTTAACATTACCTGAGAAAGAGTGCTTTGATTCCTGAAAGCTTATATTCCAAAAATCATTGTTGGTCTCTAAGGTGCTACTGAACTTGAGTCAAGCTCTTCAGCTATAAACCAATACGGCTACCCTCTCAAAGTGTTACAGATTAAAACATTGAGAAAACATTCACTAACTTTTTAATATGCAGAGTACACTGCCTCAGGTTTAAGTCATAGGTCAGATTAAAACCACAAAGAAATGGGCAAATAATTAACAGAAGCTGTTCAGGCAAACCGCTGGAAGTCTTGCCCAGCTCTGAGCCAAGCATCCAGTTACTGTCCACTCAGAACAAACTTCATTGTGGCTGTAACACACAGGTCATAACTTTGCTTAGAATGGAGGAAATCTATGTAGTAAGCAGCTGGCTTCGGTACACATAATGGGCCTTTAGTGTTAAAAGCTGGTGAATTCCTTGAATTTCACAAATGTACCATGGGAATTGTTTGAAAATGTAACACACTGGAGATTGTTTTGACTATACTCCATTTTTTTACATATCAGCATCAGTCTGTTGGCAAAAGACAAGATCTGCTCTGCAAATGAATGGGAAAATGCTTTGGCCTCTTCAGAAAATGTTGAAATAGTACTTTTTTAAAATCCAGCTCTGCAGAGTTAACCTGTGATCACTGCTGTTTTTATCCTAATTGTTTAGTTTGCAAGAAGAGCTTGTGTTAGCTACTTTTCATTCATCAGCTATAAAAGAAGAACAATCGCCAGCATTTTCATGCTTTTGCAATCAACAGCTGTGATTTGTAGCTGAATTTCGCATTAGTGGTACTAGATCTTTATGACTAGCTATTTAAGTATGTCCCCTTTCACCTGAAAATATAATTATTGGTGCCAATCAAGAATTGAAGTTGCAAATGTTCATGATCATTTCAACTTTTGTCACCCTCTCCCCATCCCCACCAAATAACTTACGTTATAGTTTCTCCAAATTTTATGCTACAGATCCAGTAGGTCAAATCATAAATGCTCCTTTTTATTTATTTTGAATGTTTACTTAGTTATTTCTTTTAGGGCTATGAAGATTGGCTTCGTCATAAAGCTGACAATGCCATGAACCAATGTCCTGTTCATTTTATTCGACATGGCAAACTGGTTAGAAAGCAGAGCCGCAAACTGAGGGTGAGTGCTGTGAGCCTTGGACAGGGCTTTCTTCGTTAGTGTGTATATTATCTTTCATATACAGGGGATAGGCTCATGTATTCCCTTCACTGAGTCAAACGTTACCTTTAACAGCAGATTTTACGCATCTTCATGACATTTCTAAATATATAGCCGTTCACAAATTTGTTTAACTCAGATCACAGAAATGAATACAAATCGCAAGGAACAGAACTTGCAGTGCTGTTCAATTGTAGCAAAAGTTCTCTCCCTTCAATCCTGACCCTGGAATGGTCCAAATTCTTACCAGCTTTCACCTACCTACAGAGCAAGCAGAATCTGAGGCCAACATCCTCAGCTTCCAGATTAACACTGTGAAACAAAATATGCTGAAACATATGGAGGGCAGGGCGGGAGGAATCTTTCTTTTAACCATTGTTCGCTGTTATTTAACAAGCTGTTCTTGTCCTACCTGTTCCTAAAGGAATATCTCCTTTTATTTTAATCAGCAGCTACCTTACAAAAAATTTGCTTCTCTGAGAAAAAGAAAGGAGAAAATGAAACCCAACAAGCTATTATTGGGCAGCTGCTGCTACATTGTGTTCTCTTCCACTTCCTAATCGGAAATCCCTGCTCTAGTATTGCTGACTTGAGGTTGGGAAATTCTGGAAGACTTGGGGGAGAGCAGTTTGGGCAACGGAGGGTTTGGCTTTCTGAAGCTAACGTTTACTCCAGGGTAACTGCTCTCTAGTTGGGAGATCAGGTGTAATTCTGGAAGACCTGTGGGCCCTACTAGGAGGCTGGCAATGCTATCCTGCCCAATTATCTTTGATAATTTTTATGAGGGTTTTCCTCTGCCTCGCAAATGGGAAGCAAACATCCCATAGATCAATCCCAAGCCACTTCAGTATTATATATTATATATTGGCAAATGAAGCTGTGTTTTTTTTTTGTGCAGCCTTATATAAATAAATCAACCTGATTTGCTCTGGAATTATGTGACATGACTTTTCTAAAATCAAAGTGCTGGGTGTATTTGTAGTTACTTGTAAGGCAAATCTGTTTGGGGAAGCTGATCCATGAAGTTTAAGTGCTTTTATTATATATATATAAATTCTTATTTAAGGATTTGAGCATAAAACCAATATATCACAACAGGGCAAAAAACCAAAACCAACATTACCAAACTTGACAGAATAGGCAAAAGGCAAAATACAGAACAATAAAATATATGCATCTCACTAAAGCCTAAAATACATTGGATAAAATATAACAGTGGACCTATACAATTTCTTATAAGGTCAGCAGGATAATACTCATTTTAGCAGCATTTTATGGACATTGTTGTTGTCAAATATTTTGCAACCAGTTGTTATTTCTGGATCAAAATCTGCTGACAAAGGAAATACCACCCAGGATTCAATAGGATGCTGATATCTGGACAGAACAGGGGCAGTCTGGAGGCCTGGTGATAGTGCATGGATCACAGAATAATGAAAGGTGGTCTGCAGTCTCTATTGCACCAAATACACAGAAGCAGTCTGAAAATGGGATTTTAGCAAATTGTCCTCTCAATTCTGCTATCAGCAGAACATTCAACGTGGCAAACATAAAAGCCCATCTGTAGCTAGGGATTGTAAGAAGTTTCAAATATCAGGGAGGGATCATAGAGGAAGGAATACCTAGTGCAAAAGTGAAACATACACACTTGGTGCAGATTAGTGTGCTGGCATGGTAAAGGTCACTCACCCTTGTCCTGATCAACTTCCTGATCATCTATATTCCTGAGCATTAAGAGGGAAAAGCCAAGAGACTGTAGCCTATTATCTACACCTCTCCCAAGTACTTCTGAAATTGTCTTTTTAAAAGGTGCAGAAGCATTGAGTACTGAGAAAAGGACTTTCAGCCTCAGATTGATAGCAGCAATCTAAGCCCTGGACTTGAATGAACACCATGCAAATTCCACTCATAGGGGCAATTCTTGTGACACAGCTAGCCACTTCGGCCGTCTGGCACAGGAACTGAAACAGTGTATAATCCAGAGAATAAAAAACTTAATTTATCCTAATGCGTGCCCGAAACAAGACCTGTTAAATTATTTTAGGATTAAAGGCCTTAATAAAGCAGGTACATACTGACCTCTTTAAATTTAAAGGAGAAAAAAAACTTAAAAGAACATTCATATTGGCCCTAGTAATTTCAGCAGCTGGCTGAACATGGTTTTTCAGGTGAGATTATGGCTGAACATAACTTCCAGATATTTAAAATGAACCACCTACTCTGTTTTCCCCCTTAATAGTCCAAATCTTCTGTCTACAGCAAGGCCTTTTTGACAAAAATAATGTTTAGATTTACCATAATTTACTGATAGCCCCCAGATCCTGAAGATGAAACTCAAATACTTTGGCTCAATACTCATGAGAAGGAAGGACTCCCCAGAGAAGAGCCTATTGCTGGGAGCGATTGAGGGCAAAAGAAGAAGGGGACGACAGAGAATGAGGTGGCTGGATGGAGTCACTGAAGCAGTAGGAGCAAACTTAAATGGACTCCGGGGAATGGTAGGGGACAGGAAGGCCTGGAGGATCATTGTCAATGGGGTCACGATGGGTTGGACACGACTTCGCACCTAACAACAAGTGATAACCCCTCCTGAATACAATAATCAGTAAACACATGTAATGCCTTATGAAGACCAACGTCTGATCTAGATGGTAGTACTGTGTCATTCGCATAAAGATTAAAAAGCAGAGGGGTTTGAAGACAGCTTTGTTTAACACCTAGTGAAAGGGAATTAGGACCAGTCAGCTGCCCACAGCAAATTTGTGCCATTGGAATCTCACATGATTTAAAAATTAGCCAGAGAAGCCTTTTATCTAGTGATGTTTTAGGTAGTTTAGCCCAAAGACAATATCTTGGGACTGAATTAAAAGCAGCCCTAAGATCTATAAATGCATAGAAATGGTTTACTGGGAAAGAAGAATATTGTCAGCTAAATGAGACAGCATGAGACAGTGATCAAGGGCTGAAGTGCCCTCCTAAATCATGCTTGTTCAGAATTCAGTATAGATCCTGACTTTCCCTAGTTCAGAACCTTGGAATAGAGAAAGGCCATGTAAACCTTGCCTATTGTTAACAGCAGCCGAATAGGCTGATAATTTGTAGGATCATTCTTGGTCCCTTTTTTTGTATATGGAAATTATTATTTCATGTTTCCAAGCTACAGGAATAATTCCTGAGACATTAATGTGGGTGAAAAAATGGAGTGGGGGAGCAGTTTGTTCCACCATAGCAAATTGGTTTTCAAAAGATTGACTGGTATTAAATCAGGCCCAGGGGCCTTGCCTGATTACATTTGCTTAATTACAGAGCCTGCTGTTTCCAGCAGAACCAGCTGCCATAAGTCAGTCTCAGGCGATTCAACCGAGACCTATCCTGAATCAGATCCAGGGGCCTGTGCAATGATACAAGAAAAATGATGTTCCCAGGTCCCAGGAGCGATACATGATGGATTGCTGGACACTACAGAAAGGCTATTATTAACCATGTTCCCAAAATCCATGTTTGATTATTATTGACTAGGGGCCAAGCATGTTGCATTCAGGAATACAGTAGGCACTAGATTGGGGGGGGGGGGGAGTGTGGACAAACTCTGTGGATAGCCTCCCCCCAGGACCTAGAAAGGCTGCAGGCAGTTGTTAGGGAACTCACCAGCAGGGGAAGCTCTCGTGCAGCAGGGATCTGCAGAGTCTGAGCCTTGGAGGGAAGTGGAAAGAGGAGGGATGGGGGACAGAAGGAGATTGGCTGGCCACTGGACAGATAGGCAAGCCAGTTGGAGGAGGAAGCAGGTGGTCAATGAAAGGCTGGTAAGCCAAGATAGTCTATATGGAATCCTTCAACTGGGCATCCAAGTGGCCACAAGGCCAGCGAGTCAGAGGTAGAGTCTGTAGTGCTGAAAAGGTCTATAGGACCAATAAACCATCTCCCCCCCCTCCCCGCACTGATGGGCCAGTGTTACAGTTCCAGGGGATCCAGAATAGGCCGAAGAAGTCAGCAAAGAAGTTAATGAGTCAAACAGGGGAAGCCCAAGGAACTGAGGAGTACCGAAATCATCCAAAGCTAGTTGATGAGCCCTTAGTTCAAAGGCAGGTGCCGAGGACACTACAGATGCTGAGCTGTTGCTTCCACTGTTGGGAGCCACTAGACACAGCTACTCCGATGAAGAACCACACTGCAGTGCAAAGAACAACAAAGGAGCCCCAGGATGACAAAGATGTCCCCACAGCTGGCCACAGCAAGTGGAAACAAGCCCTTATTCTAAATCCCCTCCAAGTGATAGAGGAATATATAACAAACCCCCAAACTGTTTAATCTTGTTTAAAGTGTGAGGCTACTTATCACATTGTTTTGAAATCCTACATGGAAGGTAAGTAATGCTTTGTCAAATATGTCAGTCCTATCCACATCAGTCCCAGCAGGGAAAGCCAAAGACATTTTGGTGCTTCCCAATATGAATATGGGAGCCAGTGTGGTGTAGTGGCTAAGGAGCAGCAAGACTCTAATCTGGAGAACCCGGTTTGATTTCCCACTTTTCCACATGCAGCCAGCTGGGTGACTTTGAGCCAGTCGCAGTTCTCTTAGGGCTGTCCTCACAGAGCATAGGGCTTCTGTTGTGGGGAGAGGAAAGGAAAGATGTTTGTAAGCTGCTTTGGAACTCCTGGTAGTGAAAAGCGAGGAATTAAAAATCAGCCCTTCCTCTTCTTCTAAGCCAGTGGTTCTCAACCTTCCTAATGCCGCAACCCTTTAATATAGTTCCTCATGTTGTAGTGACCCCGAACCATTAAATGATGCAAGTGTTCTTTCACAGAAAATAAACCAAAACTGACCAATGGCGTGAAGATCCTTTGTTCATGATTGTATATAAATTGTTTTTTTCCCGGGGAGGATGCTGGAGCAGCTGGAGGAGCAGCAACAGTAGCGCCTCCCCCAACCTGCTCACCCTGCCGCAATCTCTGTGAAAGGGTCATTTGACTCCCAAAGGGGTCCTGACCCCCCAGGTTGAGAACCACTGTTCTAAAGTATAATTATAAACTAAATAATTGACAAATAGAGATCTTTAATGGTTCTTCAAAATCTGTTGTCTGAAACAGACTGTTTCATAGCAGGCAAGGGAAGGGCTGGCCTGGAGTACATTTGTTTAACCATGCCAAGAAGCCTCCTATGCCCAATTTTGTAGCGTAGTGCCCTTCTGCACAATCTGCTTTGAGTAGCTTCCACTGCATTCTCAATTACGATATAAAAAATTGTAAAAAAAAGATGAGGTAGTTGACAAGGAAGAGTAGGAGTGAGGGAAGATTCAATAAAGCTCATATTCTTGTGGGCAATCTTACCACCCCCTGAGGATACTGAACCAATATTTTCTTTAGAAGTATATTTGTTCCCTGGAAAAGGTGATCTAACTCAGAGCTCTCTGTCTCTTTTTAATGATTCTCTGTCATGTCAAGCTCTTGTGGCTTTATGATATATCTCTAACGGGGCTTCTAGTCTAGGACTGTGGTAGTTTGAAAACTAATCTGTATAGACAGGAACTCCTGTAAGGTCTTGTACACTGCAAGAAGAATAATCTTTGTATTTTTTTTTCTTCTGGTCTGGGACCAGATGTTGTCATAAGCAACTAGAAGGGTTCCTGATATTCAATAAAGCAACAGTAGAACTGTTTTAGTCCAAAACTGCATGGGCTCCTTCCCCTGCCTCTGCACAATTGGATCACCTGATTGTCTGCCGAGTGCAACTGCACCGAGGAAGTAGCAGAGCATGCACCCAGCCCCCATGTTCAGAAGTGCAACATCACTGTTAGCGGCATAGAAGGGGATATATGCATTGGCACTTCCTTTTTGTGGTCATTCTCTGAAGCTGATCAGGCATTTTGCTCTCTTAAAACAGGATTTTTTTAAAATCCAGAAACACACGCACACACAAATCTTTTGTCAGAGAACATTCTGTTAGGGAAAGAACTTTCCAACAAAGGCCAGAAAGTTGCTTTCAGGCAATACATGATGGCAACAAGCAATACATGATGAGGAGGAAGAGGAGGAGGAGGAGGAGAAGAGTTGGTTCTTATATACCACTTTTTCTCTACCCGAAGGAGTCTAAAAGCGGCTTATATCTGCCTTCCCTTTCCTCTCCCCACAACAGACACCCTGTGAGGGAGATGAAGCTGAGTGAGCCCTGATAACACTGCTTGGTCAGAACAGCTTTATCAGTGCTGTGACAAGCCTAAGGTCATCCAGCTGGCTGCATGTGGAAGAGCAGGGAATCAAACCCAGCTCACCAGATTAGAAGTCCGCACTCCTAACCACTACACCAAGCTGGCTCTCGATGAAGGCTGAGACGCTTTTGATTGTCTGTCCACATTACTTAGTATTCAGAGATGTGCTGCCTCTGAACATGGATACTCTGTTAGCTTTTCTGGCTAGGAAAAGGAAATTTAGCCTGAATGTTTGAGTGTTAATTTCTTTGTAAGCCATTTATTTATAGAGGCTGTTTTGCTGGCCAAGTAGGTCACTGAAAAGCAAGAGCTTGCCAGATGATCATTCTTATTCCTCCAGAGAGAGTTTTGCATATTCTTACTCTACAACAACATGAAAAATGATTGTAATTTCTACAAAAATGTGCACATTTTTCATCCTGCTCTAATTTCCATGGAGCGAAAATAAGCCACTATCCAGAAGGGCATTTTTTAAGGGAGTGTTGCAGAATAATTTTTATGGAGTGGAGATACTAACAGTGCAACCCCATGAACATTTTCCTGGGACTAAGCCCCACCAAATAGACTTGAGTAGGATTCTGAGTAGCCTGGCTTTACCTGACACAGTAACAGAGTTGACCCTTCTAGAAGGATAATTCTGCTTAGAGTTAAATCTGGTTTTGAATGCCAGTTAACCAAACGATGTTAAGCTCCAGTCAAATGCAGCCTCCCTCTAATGCCTTTTCTTCCACAGAATTGTGACAAAATATAAAGTAGCCCCACATTTCTTTGTAAGTGACAAGCTCTTAGGGAGAAAAAGATGGTAAAGAAAAGGGGCAGATTGTAAGCCATGACTTCTTAGGGAAGAAAAGGAGCAGGGTGGGAGAGAATATCAAAACTGATGATGAGAGAAATATTCCTTACTAGCATTAAAATAAAGCAGCATTTCACAATATTTACGAGTAGGCAGCTTTCGTCCTACTAGTACTGAGCTGGAGCAGGGTTATATCTCAGTTCAAGGCTTGCCCTAGAAGGGCCCTAGTTGGCAGGTGAAAAGGAAAAGCAGATGAGAGGAAGATTTGGACATTGTTTCCAAATTCCTTACCTTTTAAAAACCTCTTAAAGAAATCAGGAAAAAAAATGTAATCTTCAAAAAAGTAACCAGCCACTTTCCCCAGTCCTGAATACAGTGGTTAGAGGTTTGATTCTTCATACATATTTATTAGTCTGTTCGCAAACATACTTACCTGGAATTATCTTTCCTTGAAATTACACAGGATCAAAGTGTCTGCAGTTAAGCTGCCAAACTATAACCTGGAATAATAATAATTCAGTGTTACTGTTCATTCATAGCTCTTTATAGGAAGCAAACATTTGTAATGGTTAAGTGGTGTCATTGATTCCTATATAGTGTATGTACCTATATTTTGGAAGTGTGAGTTTGTTAGATTTGTGGTTTAAAATTGTTACTCTAACACTTGGTTTTCCTACTTTCTGAGGTTGGAGATATCGTAATGGTAAAAGAAGATGACACATTTCCTTGTGACTTAATACTTTTGTCAAGTAGCCGGGCAGACGGAACATGTTTTGTTACAACAGCAAGTTTGGATGGCGAGTCCAGTCAGAAGGTAGTAATTTGTCTGAAACTTCATTATAAGACCAGATTGAATGCTCTTTTAGGTTTGCACAGCATACACCTTGTGCATGGAAGTATATGTCATTCTCAAGTTTAAATGTAGCCGAACCGTGTTTTTCTATTCTTTCCTTTTATTCAATAAAAGCTATGATAAATTTGCCAAAGCAAATTAATACGCTAGTTGGACAATAAGTTTGTATCTGAGCACTGACTCTTCATGAAGGGCGTGCCTCCAGAATTTTGGGATGACCCTATTTGTGAAACCAGTGAAGTAAGGATCTCTGCCCACCCAGATGAATTAAATTTGAATAATTCATTTGGTATAAGTTCTGTACAATAAAAACATTATTTTTATATGCAAAATCATCTTAAGACATAAAAAGTTTCGGAATCTTATCTTTAATACAAGATAATTATTTTTTTTTGCAAAGTTGGAAATGTTCTGTGGTACTAAAACAATTCATAATTCTTTAGAATTGAAGAATTTCACAACTTAAAAAATAATTGACTGTTTGACAGAAGGCAGAAGCTCTTATTCTAGTTTTACTGTAACCAATGACTATTGAGATTTACCAATACCTTTTCTGTCCATTCCAGACGTATTATGCTGTTCAAGATACAAAGTCCTTCCAAAGTGAACAAGATATTGACACTTTGCACGCTACCATTGAATGTGAACAACCTCAGCCTGATCTATATAAGTAAGAATATGCAGTAAATTATTATCTTTTTGTTTATGGTGACTTTACTAAAATAATGTCTCTTGCAAGGCTCCATGTATACACATTGATTTCTCTCTGAGGGTACAGGGAAACTGCTTTTCAGAGATTCTTGCAAGAACTGAGCAGCCACCACATATTGCTAGCTGTTTGGTTTCCTCCCCTCCCCTCCCCTCCCCTCATGCTTCATTGGTCGAACATGTAGAATACTTGTAATAGGAATGCTTTTTTTGTTTTTATGTATCTGTTCTTGATTTGAGGATTGAATAGCGTCTGGAACAACTAAAATAGGTGGTTAGTCTTATATCTGTAAACATTTGTTTACATGTTTTTGCTTTCTGTTGATACTGTTTTTGATCATTATATTTGGTGAGATGAGATGAACTGGTATGATATCTTCACTAAGCATCTTTTGCATTACATATTTTAGCTTTGGTTGTTCAGTTGCCCACTCACTGCCCACTAGTGCTTGGAGTTGTTTTTAATGCATGTCGTTTAGAGTTTCTGAAATTACTTTCAGTTAGATGTAATGTTTATACCTACTCTGCCAAGCTTGAGTTGTGGGAATGAGGCCAAGCAGCTTCAATTTCTGTTGGCTCTTCTTTCATTTCCTACTGTCTGATCATGCTTAGAATCCTAACTTGGAAAAGTGCCTGAATAAAGCTAAACAACTGCTGACTGCTAACTGTGCCAACATTATGGGTATGCAATTTTTCTTTCTTGATATTTTTCATTTCGAGTTATCGGACCCAAAATTTTGGCGGAATTCTAAAGAAAGAACACTAGATACTAATACCAATAGAGTATTCAGATCCTGGATTTTTCAGAAATCCCGAATTTTGTTCAGGTCCAATAGACTCAAACTGAAAAACATTGAAAAAGAAATCAGCCCGAAAACTACTAAAACCGCTGATAGGCGGCTCAGTTGGGGCTCTGTCCAAAAGAGATGGCCAAGTAGCCAATCCTGTGGGGAGAACTCTGCCTGCAGACTCAGCTGGGGCTCTGCTTGACAGTCCAGTTTAGACCAGAACTGTGCATTAAAGCAGGGGTATTCAACCTGTGGTCCTCCAGATGTCCATGGACTACAATACCCTAGAATTGTAGTCCATGGACATCTGGAGGACCACAGGTTGACTACCCCTGCATTAGAGCCTAACCAGGAGCTGATCCAGCGAAGATCCTGCAGATGTGGCTGGGACTCTGCTGGACAGTCCAGTTTAAACTGGATTGCCCAACATCACCTGCCAAGGAGCCAGTTGCTTGGTTGGGGACAAGCTGGCCTTAGGATCATGTATGCTATGAAATGGTCTCTCTCCACCTCATGTAGACCTAACTGCATTAATTTTGTTGCCATCTTTTGCCTTTCTTGTTTTGTTTGGTGTACCCTGAGCAATCCGTCCTTTCTAACCTATGTGTTAATTATTGCTTTTATGCTTTTGTATATGTGCATTTTAGCTCTGACTTTAATTATTTTAATTATGTATTTTGAATGGTTTTTAAGGCTTTATTGTATATGTTTTTAATTTGTTAGCTGCCTTGGAAGCCCTTGAAGGCAGAAAGATGTGGTATAAGTTTTAAAATAATAGATTTATGAAATCCTAAATTATACATTTCCATAGTTCGAACCAAAAATGTCAGTATACATAAAAATTGAGAGAGCATTGCACACCTCTAAAACCTATGCTATGCTAGCCTGTATATTTTAATTCTTCTCTTTGGGGTTTCTCATCTAAGGGTTTGCTGCCACTATCCTTTTGATTCCCTTATTCTCCAGCAAGAAAGAATGAGAAGTAGTGGAGAGTTGAAGGTTTTGCTAATTTAACTGTAATGCTGGAGAGTTCCCAAGCCTTTGTTTAAGGGGAGGGATGAGGCAGCATCAAATCTGTGAAGGATTCCAGTTCAGCAGTTTCACCCTTTGAAGCTCTTTTACTGAAGACTTGTGACTTTCGAGTCAGAAAGTGTCCAATGGTTTGTGAATTTAAATGTCAGATTTATATCCGTTTATTATGTAGGGGACAGACTCATTTGTTCTATATAGAGAGCCAAAGGGCATTCTTGAAGCATGATGACATACATCACATTGGAGGGTGAGCAAGTGAATAGGTTCATTATGACCTTATTAGGTCCAATAATAGTATTGCCTGAGTAAAAATGGATTTCAGAGCCACCAGATGAAGGCAAGCAGAAATTCAGAAGCACATAGTACCCAGTGTGCTTTTCCCATGGAGATGGCACCATCTTCTAGGTAGAGAAATAATTTTGGAGTTAAATTTTTGTATGCAGATCACATAGAAATTTCCATTACCTATTGCTGTAAATTGATGGCGTAGTGTTAAGAGCAGCGGCTTCTAATCTGGCAAGCTGGGTTTGATTCCCTGCTCCCCCACACACAGCTGGGTGACCTTGGGCTTCTCACAGCACTGATAAAGCTGTTCTGACTAAGCAGTAATATCAGGGCTTTTAGCCTCACCCACCTCACAGGGTGTCTGTTGTGAGAAGAGTAAAGGAAAGGCAATTATAAGCTGCTTTGGGACTCCTGGTAGAGAAAAGTGGCATATAAAACCCAGCTCTTCCTCTTCTTCTCCTAAAAAAAAAATATAAATCTGCCACTTGCAATGGGACAGTTTTGTCTCAGGAAAATAGTGTTCATGGGTAGGTTGGAGCTTTACCTCCTGTGGTCCTTTCCAAATTAGTCCTTGAAGCACAGGTAAGCAGGTTCCCTGTAGCTGCAAGTTCCCTGTAGCGGGGACCATGTGTCCAAACATCTCATGTAGTGTGGCTGTAGACCTGCAGAAAGAAGAACAAGGTAGTCAATTTTGAGATAGTGATGGGAATTTAGATCATAGTGGGAGCTTGTTGATTGTTATTTCAGTCCAGGAATGGTCAACTAAGAAGATAAGACTTTAGGAAAAGGTGAACATTTGTGGAGTTTAAGATAGATTGATTTGTGGTTCATCTTTGTGATAGAAGAAGCAAAAACTAGTTGCATGCAGGTCTATACCATTACCTTACTGTATGTTTTTCTACAGGTGCACAGATTTCCTAATATGATTTTCTGTTGCAGGTTTGTTGGCCGAATAAATGTTTACCATGACCAAAGTGAGCCTACTGCAAGGTAAGACAGTGACTTCTTAAAAAGCACATCCATACGCACAGCTTAGGTTATTTATTCCTCACTTTGAACAGATTGTATAGGAATATCTTGGTTCCTTTGGTTTGTCAGAGGTTTTGGATTCAAAACACATATTTCAACTGCATACAGTAAACTATGTATTTTTTTAAGATGAAGGATTCTAAATCCTGTCAAATTTAACAGTGGAAAATAGCGGTCCTTAAAAGAGGGAGAAATCCAGTCATAGCTCCATTTCCTAAACATGATTAACAGTACAATCCTAAACAGGTCTACTCAGCAGGGATCACTCCCTGGAAAATGTTCTCAGGATAGCTCTGAAATAAATTAAGCAGTTGGGGACATTACATTTACATCAGCTGTACAATGGGATATTTTTAGTCTGAAAGTAGGTCTGATTTACCTGGTTCTAGTAAAATAAATATTATGCTTATATCCAGACCAAAGTATTTGTGAATGTTGCAAGGGACATATTTATTTTTATCTTAGGAAGGGTGTTTCATAGTTGTAAAGGGTGCGAAGTGTTTGACTTTTTGTTCCCAGGAATTTGATTTATCACTGTGGGGGAAGGGATCAGCGTATGGGAGGCATATATGGCACATAAAATACTTGATTGCACATGGCTAGACTAAATTTTCTGGGAAAATTCCAGGTGGCTTCCATAGAAAGATTAAAAGCCAGTAGCTAAGAACAAAGTACAATATATTTTCTGATAAAGAACTGTGTCTTAATTTTGCCCCCAAAACCTTATGGCATAACTTATTCTTATCCCATCCCCCAAAATGTATACACCAGTAAAAGAATGCATATAATTTAAGCAGCATTCTGTTTTTCTCAGAATGTAATGACTACTTTTTAGAACATAATCAGCTGCCTCTTTATCTTGCAAAGCCGCTCATTGTAAAACTCTTTAATTTGTAAGCACTAATGCTCTTAAGATCTTCTGTTAAGATCACTCATGCTTATTTATAATCTGTGTTGAGATACTGAAGAAAGATTGGTGTTATCCATATGTAGTGTTTCCTTTTAACGTGTTAAAGATTTACATTCTGGTTTCATATCCTGTTTGATACTTTACTCTATGTGCATTTTGCATGTGACCTTGGGCAATTTTTATTTAAAATAGGTGCACAGTTATATGTATTTAAATAAATATTTTCCCCTGCAATTATTCTTAAGTAAAGTTGTTCTTCTGTTTAATCAGTCTTTAGCCAGAAAGAACATTCAGTAAGCAGTTTCACGTTTGTACCAACCGCAGAACTTGCTTATTGCGTGTAAAACAGTGACAGTGTTAAGTGAATGTCGGGGAGAAGAGCAAGTCAGCAGGAAGTCAAAACACAAAACTATCCAAATTGGGAAGGGAACCAGACAAGGATGTCCGCTATTCCCCCTACTATTTAACCTGGTATTGGAGTCACTAGCTCGTAAAATTCAAGCAAACGCAAAGCTCTCGGGACTTATGATTGCTGGAGAAGAATTTAAACTTAAAAGCTATGCTGATGATGTTGTTTGTGTATTAACCAATCCAAGCACCACCCTAGAATTGTTGTTTGAAGAGATAAACACTTTTGGGAAACACTCTGGATACAGGGTAAACCTCTCTAAAACCAAGGTTATGCTATTCGGCATGTCAGACTTGAATATAGAGATAACCAAAAGGGCATTAAGGTGTGAGATTAACCCTAAAAAGGTCAAATATCTAGGAGTCCAAATTGGAAACCGCTCTGATACCTTGTTTGCAAACAACTACGGGGAGCTCTGGTTACAAATCCAATAGGACATTAAGAAGTGGAACAGCCTGAACCTTTCGTGGTCAGCAAGAATGGCCACAGTAAAAATGTCAATATTACCAAAATTTAACTTCCTCTTTCAAACCCTGCCAATAGATATCAACGACTCTGTGGTAAATAAATGGCAGTCTGGAATAAATAAGTTCATCTGGAACTATAAGAGGCCAAGAATTGCCTTTAAAATTTTACAAGAAGACAAGAAGAGAGGGGGACAGGGCGTCCCAAATCTAAAATTATACCTACATGCGGCAACACTGACAGCAGTGGCAGACTGGATAACTGATCCAACGACAAGAGACTTGGTGTTGGAAAAGGTAGATAGTAAGCAAAGCTTTCATGAAATGCTCTGGCCCTCTCTGAAAACAAAAGGAAAAGAAAAACCTAAGGTCAACTTTTGGACAAGATCTCTTCTAAAGATCTGGAATAAATACAAAAAAAGACTTTGTTCCTCATCATATTTATTGAAATCGCCAATAGAGGCGTATTTTTCCAGACAGCAGCAAAAAAGAATAACATGCCCAATGTACAAGGACTTGTTAACGAGAACAGGTGAGCTCAAGAGTCTGCAAGAATTAAACAAAGAAGGATATGAGCTACGATGGATGGAGTACAACCAACTGAAAGTTAGACTAAAAACAGACTTTGAAATTCAAGTGGACAAGAACTCACCTCTTAGTGATTTTGAAAACATGTTACTGCTCAAAAAACCACACCTACAGGGCCAGATCTATAAACTTCTTTTGAAATACGAGACTGAGTCAGAACAAGTAAAGAATTGTATGATTAAATGGATGCAAAACCTGGGCTCCATAATTGTTATGGAGGAATGGGAACGAGTTTGGACCAAAATTCCTAAACAAACCAACAGCCAAATTTTAAGGGAAAACTGGTATAAGATGTTTTATAGATGGTATATTACTCCAAAGGTCATTGCAAAAATCTCAGATAGGTTTGATAATAAATGTTGGAAATGTCATAAAGCAATAGGTTCCTTTATCACATGTGGTGGAATTGTGAGAAAGCAAAAAAGTATTGGGCTAAAATACATATGGTGTTACAGGAAATATTTAAAATGCGATACCCAATGAAGCCTGAATCTATGTTGCTAAGTTTCCACCCAAGTGCTTTACCAACTTCCTCTAGAATCCTCTTCTTCCATGCAACTACGGCGGCATGGTTGGTGTGGGCGAAGCACTGGAAGGCGACTGAGACTCCAACTACTTCTACATGGCTTGACAAATTAGCGGACTTAGCAAAAATGGCAAGACTCACTAACATGGTTAAGAAGAGATCACCGGAAGAATATGATGAACAGTGGAGTGATTATCTGGACTTTCTTAAGAAAGACAGCAGTAACTGTTAGGTTAGGACCAATATGTAATGGGAACTGACTATATATCTCTTGAGATAATATCAGACTACACTAAGTATGATATACGTGTATAGACGATGTATAGACAATGAAATAATTACTTATCAGCTGGTCGCTTTTTTCGCCTTTACCTTTCTGTAAATGCTTTTTATAATAACAAAAAAAAACACACACACACAAAACTGGATGTACCTTAAATACAAAGTATTAAGTCTGTGGGTTTGATAGACACAGACACAGCTCTTTGAAACCAATCAGCTTTTTATTAACTCCAACTCTAACCAGAAACACCAAACATTGAACATAGGAACACCACGAACTTATATACAGTCAAACCAGTCCACCAAGCCCTTGCCTGGTGGAATGAGCTCCGTGCGACTGCCAGGGGCTCCCATGCCTAGCGCCCGCTGTATTTTAGGTACAGCGGGCTTGATTACTAGTAAAATAATAAATCAATAAAATATAGGCAAGCAGTAGCAAGCTACCTTTGAACATCTGTTGCTCTTAAAACCCTAAAGGAACACTGTAAATCAGCTGCGACTTGACAGCGGGGGGCAGGGGAAGAGGCCGGAGCAAGCCAGTGGGAAGTTCGTAAGAAGAGCCATAAAAAAAAAAATTGTGCAGGATATAGGATTGAAAAGGAGGGATGTTGCATGAATCTATATATTAAAATAATTGCATGACTTTGGCAGCAAAGTTTGGGGTACAGTTGAGAAAGAGAGTTAACTAGAAAAAGGTGGTATAATTAAAATATCTGAAAAGAGTATAGTTGAAATAAGTGAAACTTAAATTGAGGCTTTATAAAGCAAATTTATAATCTTAGGCTCTGAATGACATAATGCATAGGTGACTAGGAGTGGCAGTCTCAATAACTGCAACATAGCTAAGGTTGCAATGCTGTGGTCTCTTGATTGATTAAGCCCCATTAAACACAGAGCCAGCTTGGCGTAGCAGTTAACACTGGTGGCTCCTAATGTGGCATGCCAAATTTGATTCCCACTCCTCCATATGCAGCCATCTGGGTGACCTTGAGCTAGTCACAGTCCTGATAGAGCTGTTCTCACAGAGCAGTCTCTCTGAGCTCTTTCAGCCCCACCTACCTCAAAGGGTGTCTGTTGTGGGGGGAGGCAGGGAAAGCAGTTATAAGCTCCTCTGAGACTCCTCTAGATAGTGAAAAGCAGGATATAAAAAACAACTCTTCTTATTTCATGTAAGAATTCATAAGATTTTGAGTAGTTGAGGAAAGTAGAGGGGAAAATGGGGATAACGGGGAATTGGGAAAGGGAAATTATACTGTATAATCCTCACAGTCTCATCCCTATAACAAAATGTATTGTCTGTACATTAACAATAGTCGTGTTTGCTGATATTCTTTAAAGTATTCTCATTGTTGTTGCGACTTCTCCGGAGAGTCCTTGCATAGTAGGTTCATCAGCTTAGCCATGGAGGCAAATTCTCCTACCTTGGACAGCCATTCTTCTATTCCGGGGAGGGAGGTTTGTTTCCATTTTGCCAGTACTATCAGTCTAGCTGCTGCGGTTGCATGAAAAAATAAATATTTTAACTGTTTCAGTGAATTTGGTGGGAAGAAGCATAACAACGTAAATTTAGCATACATTGGGGACTAATGAGGAATATGCTTGTTGTCAGGGTTCTGGAAGTGTTTCAGTCACCATCGATGATTTCATTCATTGTTTGTTGTAGCGATATAGATACTTCCAGCTTGATCTTTTTATAGAACTCGGCTGATATACCATCTGGTCCTGGTGTTTTGCCGGGTTTCAAAGAGGATATCACAACATCAATCTCCTGGATTGTAATTGTTTGATTTAGGAGCTTTTTATGTTCTTGTGTGAATTTTTTTTATCAGGATGCTTCAGAAGATTTGGTCACATGCTTTGACTGTCAGCCCACACTCACTTTATTTGGGAATGTCCCATTGAATTCCTAACCAAACCTAGGTCTTAGGGATACACACACATATACATGCATACACACTCACACCTGTGGTTAGGATTAGTTTCAGGGTGTTTGAGAGGTGGTCTATGCCTAGGAACTAGATTTAGCAAAGGTATTCTAATACATTTTACAAACTTGGACTGCTGATCTAGAAGTGTGTTTAAATGTTTAAGAGCTTAATTTTAATTTTAATTTGAAAACGCAAACCTGACCTATAAACAAAACAATTATAAAACAAAGGATTCTAATTTAGTAACAATGTGAAAGTTTTAAATAAAATTCTGATTCTCACCTTGTTCATTTCTTGTATTATGTGAATTTTAGAATCACTATTCTCAACCCTTTGGAGATAACTGTTAAACATTTGCCAATTTTACCTTTGCAGGCCATTGGGATCTGAAAATCTGCTTCTTAGAGGAGCTACTTTAAAGAACACAGAGAAAATCTTTGGTAAATATTGTAATTAATTACACTAATAGTATAAAAACAATAGAAGTCCAAGTGTACAGTGTACATGAAAAGATTTGCACAATGGCTTTCAGATATGTCTTTTGATCTATTCAAAAGAAAGTAGATAAGCTCTACTGAATAGGTTTGCTCAAGTATTTGCTAAAACATGAGACAAAAGTAATGTTTTCAGCATGTGTCAAGATGTTCCTGGAAAAGCCATAATTATGTACATTTTGGTTCACATTTTGCTTTGGTTTACTGTCATTATCTCTGTTTCTGTTTTGGCACCATTTTGAGGGTTATATTCTTCTTGGAATTAGTCACATGGGTTATCCAAGCCAATTGAAGATATCATAGCAAATATAGGCATGTCATGAAATTAGCCAGTCAGATTTGTCTGCCTACTGATGTTGCTGATTAAGAGCTAGGGCAATACTTCTTGGATCAATACCATCCTCCTCCTGCATGGATGAATACTTCTGAAACATCTCAGAGCAGCCAAACTTAAAAATTTTTTTTGCTAAAAGAGGTATTTCTTTCAATTAAGAATAGATTTTATATTCCACTTTTCTCTACCTTGAGGAGTCTTAAAGTGGCCTATGCCCCTTTGCTTCCTCTCTCCCACAGCAGGCACCTTGTCAGGTCTAGGTGCGGCTGAGAGAGTTCACTGTGATCGGCTCAAGGTCACCCAGCAGGCTTCATGAGGTAGAGTTGGGGGATCAGGCCTGGTTCTCCAGTCGAGAGCCTGCTTCTCTTAACCACTACACCATGCTGTCCCAAAACTTTCATAGAAAATTTCAGCTTACTTATGTTGGTAAATACATACAGTTTCCAGTGTGCTCCCTGGAACAAAGCCCACCATTATGATTGATTAACATTAACATTTATACTCAATCTTGTGTCTGCGGCGAAGGTCAAATAGAGACAGCTGAACATGTCCTATTTGAGTGCAGGCTCTATCGTCACCTCCGTACAAATTCACTGGCCCCATTGCTCGCAGAGTGCCCCAGAGGTCTGAGGAAACAGCGTCTTAGGCTACTACTTTCAGACACAAATAAAGATCTAACAAAAATTATTGCTAGATTTGCTTGGGTAGCTATAAAAATAAGGCAGAGCTGGACCAACCCTGTTCCCTAGTGCTTTTATACTGGATCCATATACAATTGTTCTTATTTCTTAGTTTTCACCCATTTATAACTGATTTTATATCTGTAATTTTATGTTTTTTACTGGCTGGTCTATGACCGTAAATAAAATTGATTGATTGATTGAACATTTATACTCTTTTGATTAATGCTTGCATACTTGTGATCACTTTTTTTTTTTTTTTAATGAAGCAGTATTGCTTTGTTTTGTTTCAGGTGTTGCTATATATACTGGCATGGAAACCAAAATGGCATTGAACTACCAGTCGAAATCTCAGAAACGATCTGCTGTAGAAAAGTAAAGCTGCTTTAAAATATATTCTTATGTATCATCGATGATGACTAGGGAGGGATGAGTTTTCACTTGCCTTTGTGAAAAATGTGATGAAATAAAGTTTATATTAAGTTTTTGTGAACCAGAGCTATATGCATCCCTAGCTCGATTTGTATTTTCCCCCTTGTTATTTATTCGTTAAGAATTTGGGTGCAGTAGTTCATTTCAGTGCAGTAGTAGTTCAATGAGCCTCTTGTGGTGCAGAGTGGTAAGGCAGCCATCTGAAAGCTTTGCCCATGAGGCTGGGAGTTCGATCCCAGCAGCCGGATCAAGGTTGACTCAGCCTTCCATCCTTCCGAGGTCGGTAACATGAGTACCCAGCTTGCTGCTGGGGGGTAAATGGTCATGACTGGGGAAGGCACTGGCAAACCACCCCGTATTGAGTCTGCCATGAAAACGCTGGAGGGCGTCACCCCAAGGGTCAGACATGACTCGGTGCTTGCACAGGGGATACCTTTACCTTTACCTTTAGTTCATTTCACTGTTTCTAGCTTTAACAAATTCAGATAACATTCTTCTTGTCTTGATCTTTATACAGAAATGTGTTCGTGTTATAAATAATGCAGGTTGGCCATTGATCAGAAAGCTACGTCTGATTAAAGAAACTCTGCCATGTGTATCTGCATGAGTATGCAGACATGTTTATTTTACCTCTTTAGGTGTACGTCTGTTAAAATGTAATGTTTAATTGCCAGTAAACCTTATGACCAAGTGCTGATTAACTTTTTAGAAGAGTTTAAGATTCTTTAAGAGAGTTTTGATAGTGCTGTGCACGCAGGGTATCCTTCGACTTAGCTGAAGCAAGAATGAAAAGAGTGTACTACTAATATTGGTCTCCTTTTCAAGTCTAGCTTCAGCTCTCTAAAAACTGTCTGTAGCCTAGGAGACATTGTTCTTCACCAACACTGTGTGAGCTTGTAGAAAGAACATATGCTGTTTAATTTAAAACAAACATAGCTTTTTATTTAAACCGCCCTGAGCCTTCGGGGAGGGCGGTATATAAATATAAATAAATAAAACACCTCTAAAAGAGGAGCTTGCAGTTTACTCTTTTACTGTTGTGTTGCTGGAAGTATCAGGACGCAAATATTTTGCAAATGAGGAAAACCTAGGATCACATTTCTGCTCAGTCATTAAGCTCATAGGGTGTGGTTGAGCCAGTTCTTGACTTAGTCCAATCTACTTTATAAGGATGAGGATAAAATCGGAGAGTCTTAAGGTTCACAGATGTGAGATGTAATGAACCCACAGTACATGTCTACATGAGACAGAACTGTATACAAACAGAACTGTATGCAAACATTACAGTTTGGGATATGATAAGTGGATAGCCAGTGCTTAACCAATAATCTAAGAGTATCAGCTCATCACATTGTTAAACTAAACCAGTACTCACTTCATGGTTCACAGAGAGCCACATTCACAGTTTCGAACTGCTAAAACAACCACATCTACTCCATCCCTAGCATGATGCTCAAACCTCAGGTAGGTTCACAGTTTACTCATTTAGAATAGAATCATGGACTCCTGGAGTTGGAAGGGGCTATACAGGCCATCTAGTCCAATCCCCTGCTCAATGTAGGGTAAGCCTAAAGTATCCAGGATTTCTCCAGTGGTGGCTGTTTAAAGGTGGAATCCACCTGCCGGCTGTAAGCCCCACCAGGCAAGGGGCTTGCCCACTTTGCTGAAATGTGGGGCAAGCCTGAGCTAACACAATTCCGCAGGGCCTGCAAAATGGAGCTCTTCTGCCAGGCGTTTGGTTGAAGTCAACTGAACCAACAATACCTGTTGGGTCCCCCAGAAACCCCTCCCCATGAACAGGTCCCAAACATGGGACCATAGTTGACAATGTCATGACCATTGATGTTGGAATTGTTGTATTGAAGTGTTGTTGAAATTATTGTTACTGGTTGTTGAGACTACTGTTACTATTTTGTTGTTCGAAGTTGTTGAACTGTACTTACCTCTGTTCCATGTAAATTACCCTGAGCCACAAGGGAAGATGGTAAATAAATACAAGAAGTAAGCAAGTACCACTTTGGGGAACAGGACTCCATTTGTATCCATCTGTTGGGCACATATACAAGCTTACTATTGTTGATCCCTGGCACTGTTAACCTGTGCTATCAATCCTTTCTCCTGTTTCCTGTTAATATTGCTAATGGTTCACTCAGAAACTTTAGAAATTAGGAAATTACTTTCAGTAAAGAAGCATGAAGAGAGCACACACCATAGTTGTCAAAGTAACTAAGCTATTAAACTTGAACCTTTCCTCATTTAATATGTTAACACGAGACTGCTTAGGGGGTAACTAAAGCCCTATGCTGAAATTGTAGTTAAAGTGTTTAAAATTTAAACAATTCCTAACAATCTCTTATTAAAAACCTAGTGAGCACTGGAGAACCAACCTAACTTGCAACTCTGAAACCAGAAGCATTCATGTAAACAGTTTACCCAACCTCCGCAAGGCCAAAATTCTAGAGACTGTAAAAAAACAACAACCTCAAAACAATCCCAAATGCCTATAAATCAAAGCAGACTCCAAGAGAAACTCAAAGGAAAACAAAGATAAAAAAGAACCAAGGCAAACCAAGAAAACCAGTTTAGCATATTTATGGTGCGTTGACCAAGAAAACCAAGAAGAGGCTTGTGGACTTTTGGCCATCTCCCGTCCCACACACATGCACATAAAGCAGGCTCAAACCAAATAGCAAAACTCAGAAATTGAAAAGAGAACCCTAACAGAACCACAACAAAACCACAGAGAGAAAGAAAAAAAACCTGCGCCTACCTGACCCATAATACCCAGCAGCACACACCCATCGATCCCAAACAACAGCAATTAAAGATGAAAAAGAGAAACTTTTATTAAAACTTTTGTTTAAAAGAACAGTCAAACCAGTCAAGGTCTTCTCCAAGTGTGGTGTCTGAAGAACCAGAAGTCGTCTACATGGTCTTTTGGGAAGGCAGGAAAGACTAGAAGTTAGAGAGCAAGAAGGATAAGGTTTTTTAAACCTGAAAGGAAATGTCTGTCCTTTCAGTGATTTGGGAACATAAATCAATTTGGCTCTTGCAATATGAGTCCCAAATCACACCAGAGAATTTCAGGTTGGCTAAAACCTCAGGCAGGGGGTCAGGGAGAGTCAAAAGCAGCTTTGATTTGTTTGGGGTTTTCTTAGTTTACCCGAGCGGAATGTGCACCCCTACTGAGAACCACAATGTCATAAAGCTTTGTTATTTTGTTAATCTTGAAACTGTTCATCTGATTTGTTTCAGATCCATGAATGTATTTCTTATAGTATACCTCTGCATCCTGATCAGTAAATCCCTAATAAATACCGCCCTGAAGTATGTTTGGCAAAGTGAACCATTTCGTGATGAGCCGTGGTATAATCAGAAAACTGAACTGGAAAGAAAAAGAAATGTGGTATGATGAACAGCTCTAATACCAGATAGTACTCATTGCTCAACAGTATATTTAGAGAGATGTTCTTCCTTTCCCACATAACTTTGGGCTGTACGCTCTTATCTAGTTTGTGTGAGATTTTCATCCAGCAAGAGAATCAACACACAAAGTCATTTCCTGTAAATGGATCTACTGTTCTGGATTGGAATATTGTTTTATTTATAGTACTAGCTTCAAAGCCCATTTAAAATAAATGGGCTTTGCAAGGGGGAAGGGAAGGAGAAGCCCCCCCCCCCCCCGCAGCTTACCTGATTGTAGCTGTCCTCGGCGGCAGAGAGGTAGGCGATCCTCCAGGAAGGCCTCTCGCCTTGGCAGGCTTCCCGGAGCCAGGGGTGGCTCTCCGCCGTTGTGCCTGGCGGGGAGGGCCCTTGCAGATGCCCCTGGCCCCGGGAAGGCCTTTTGAGGCTTTCCCAGGGCCAGGGGCAGGTCTTCGGTGGTGTGGCTGGCAGGGAGGGCCCTTGCAGCCATGCCAGGGCCTGGGAAGGCCTTTTGAGGACTTTCCGAGGCTAGGGGCAGCCGCAAGGGCCCTCCCTGGCGGGCGCGCAAGCAGAGAGCTGCCGATGGGCCCGGGAGGCCTCTTGCCGCAGCCATTCATCAGCAGATATAACAGTGACACCCAAGTCCAAACCTCTGGACCAGACAAACGAAGGAATACATACAGATATTTATTAGCATAGAGAAGAGAATAGCCTCTTGTGGCACTCTGCACATCAGAATATGATATGTGATAGACTTCTCCCTTGCACTACCCTCTGCTCCCCTGCCCCGAAGGAATAAGGCTAGCTACTGAAGATCTAGGGCCCTCACTCCTGCCACAGTGAGCCAGTGGATAAGCAGGTCATGACTGACCATGTCAAACGCTGCCAGTACGTCTAACAGTATAAGCAGCACTGATCCTCCCTGATCAAGCTGTCTCCGGATTTGATCCATGCAGGCAACCAACATTGTCTCTGTCCCTTGGCCAGGCTGGAAGCCTGACTGGGGTGGATCAAGGACTGATGATTCATCCACTAATGTGTTGAGCTGTTCAGTTTCTTTCCCAGATATACTAACTGTGAAACTGGGCAGTAATTGGGCCCAAGGATTGTTTTTTAAGAGCGGCCTCACCACTGCTTCTGTGGGTCCCATCAAGAAAGTCCCTGTAGCCAGGGATGCATTGACAATTTCCTGGAGGAGTTCATGTAGACCCTCTCAGCCAGCTTTCACTAACAAAAAGGGGCAAGGATCAAGGGAGCAAGTGGTGGGTCTCACAGCTCCCATTCACCTGTCTACATCATCCACAGAGAGCTTACAAATCCAGAATGGAATCTAAAGATGGCTAAGAGGCCTCATGTTCCTCTACTTCTGAAGTAGATGGATTTTATGGACTATATAATACTTATTTGAGTCTATTTGTATGTTATAAATATGTATAAAATATGGCTTATATCATAGCCATATCCTAATTCTTTTTTTCTTGTTTTGCTTCCCCCACTCCTTGTCAGTTTATTAGAGCATTTACAGATTTCCTTGCCTTCATGGTTCTTTTCAACTACATCATTCCTGTATCCATGTATGTCACCGTAGAAATGCAGAAGTTTCTTGGTTCTTATTTTCTCACTTGGGATGAAGAGATGTTTGATGAGGAAACAGGTGAAGGACCTCTTGTAAATACTTCTGACCTCAATGAAGAGTTAGGGCAGGTAATTATCATGTGCATGTTGTCATACAAACTAAGAAATTGACTCTTAAAATATAGACATATCAGTTATATGTGATTTGTTTGTGTTATATTGTGGAGGGGTAAAGTACCACTGAATTACATTACAAGTTAGTCCAAATAAGTTATTTAAAGATTTTGAGAATCATTGTTTCCTTTACAAGCCAAGAAATAAGGGCCAAACTAAGAATAGCAGTATCCTTGTTCTCAAGGGCTCCAATACAGCTGTTTTGGCACTTTTGAAAGTGTATGTTGGGGGGGGGGGGAAGAGTGCCATGCCATAGACCAGATCAACATGGGGCCATTGTGGCATTTTAAAATGGCAGTGGTGTCCTTGTAATTACCTATAGCTTAGTCCTAAGTCTTACAGAAAGTTATCTTGTTATTTTAAGGCCTGTCACTGTGATTTCAATCATTTGTTCTTCTGTATGTTGCTCCTCAGGTTGAATATGTCTTCACAGATAAAACTGGGACATTAACCGAGAACAATATGGAGTTCATTGAATGCTGCATTGAGGGACATGTTTACATTCCTCACGTCATCTGTAATGGCCAAATCCTCAATGATTGTTCTGGAATTGATATGATTGATTCTTCCCCAGGAGGAAGCAGCAAAGTAGGAAGATTTATCTTCTTAACTTAAATGCTGATTGAATAATATTGGTGGTAGTGGAGTTATTCAATATATAGAGTTTTGCAGTTTTTAGTTAAAGTGGCTTTTAAGTTTTGAGTAGAAATGTATTTCTAGCTTTACTTGTATTAAGGACATTCGTACTTCAAGGATGTGAGAACTGTTGCTTATTGTTTATCTTCTGTGCAGGGGCACTGTGCAAGCCAAGAATTTAGTTCCTGCTCAGAGATCATTTGCCGCAGCACCTCCACCTTCAGTTTGTCTGATGAGTAGCTTGCTAGAATTCCATTATGGGACTGCACAGAAGAACAATGATAAAAACAAGGTTGCACTTACCTGTTACTGTTTCTTGTATCTTCTGTACAGGCATACATACCCTCCCTCCTGCCCTTCTGCATGCTTGAGCAGTGCTAAAGGTACTGAGGGTGGGGTTGCTGCCATAAAAGAACACATGGTCCCTGGTTTGGATCTAAGCTTTCAGTTCTGGCATATAGCACCCCCCTTTTTAGCTATAAAATCCTCTCTGATGGCAGGCCTACTCATGTGCATTCCTCACGTGTGCCTGCACAAAAGATACTCAATGAGCAACAGTTACAACAGTTGCAACCCAGTTTTTCACATGAACAGGCTGGTCTCTTAAACTATCTCTTGTGATATAAAACTTAATATGCCAAAGCTTATGTTATCCTTCCCATTCTCATTGTAACTTTTGAGATTTCATATTTTCCCAATATTGTCTTTTTCAAGTGATCTGACAGATGGTATATCAGGTTGGAACTGAAAGCTGTACTTCTTTATTGGCTACGCATATCCAGAGAGAGCAGGTTGCTTAGGGAACTTGAAGGGGAGGAGTATACAAGGATCTGGCAATCTGTACAAGTTCTTGACTAAACTCAAATACTTTGGCCACCTCATGAGAAGGAAAAACGCTCTGAAGAAGAGCCTAATGCTGGGAGCGATTGAGGGCAAAAGAAGAAGGGGACGACAGAGAATGAGGTGGTTGGATGGAGTCACTGAAGCAGTAGGTGCAAATTTAAATGGACTTCAAGTAATGGCAGAGAACAGGAAGGCCTGGAGGATCATTGTCCATGGGGTTGCGATGGGTCGGACACGACTTCGCACCTAACAACAACAACAAATAAGTTCGTATTTATAAACAAACAAAAAGTATTTTGTGGAATAGGTGTGGCAATGAAGCAACCGGAAAACTTGGAAACTCTAACCTGTTAGTACGTATTTACGTGTTTATACATAAAAGATTGTTCTTCCCTCTGTCTTCCTTTCCCCACTATTAACATTTCCATTCTATTTTGGGGAGTTCAGAGCAGTGTATGGCTGGCAGATCATGTTGGGGGGAAGGGATTGCTTCAGCATTTTGTCCTGAGCCCAGCAAATTCAATTGTGGCATTGCATCCTTTTTTTCCTGCTGCTGCATGCAAGCAAAGAGCTCTTTGTTCACTTTCAATCTTTGGATGGCTCTCTGTATCCACAATAAAAGGTGCACATGGAGCTGTCCCCAACATGAAAGAGTCCCTACATCCACTCACACAGGAGGAATGTCTGTGCTGCTAAGCTGCTGGAACAGAACTCATAAATAGGTTTATAAGGAAGCCTTTTTCAGAGATGCCCAGCTTTGTAACAAGAGCATTCTGTTATTTTTTGATAGCTGGGAAGAGAAAGGAGTTTTAGCAGGTGGAGCTTGTCCTGTCCCAGTGTGGCTGAGCTTTGAAAAAGTGGCCTCTGTCATTTTTTTTCTCATTATTAAAGGTACAGAATGGTAATGCTGGAATATTGGGCAGGCCTAAAGTACCTGGTTGTATCTACCTATCCTGAACTGGAGGCCAGTTGTAAAAATATTATAAGCCAAAGACTGTAGGAAAGAAAATTTCAAAAAGTAGAACTACAAACAATGCTCATTTTACTGAAAATGGTTAATTTTCATTGTTGGAGCTCTGGTCTTAAAGCCTGTGACCCAGAGCAAATAAAAAAAAAATCAGAGTCTGTTTCACTGATGCATCATACAAATAAGGTAATTCAGCTGATTTATAATTCTTTTCCCGAGCATCATAAGCATTGAATAAAAGGGGCAGGGGCAGCTGGTTGGATTGAGTCTTTTAAGCCATAAGGAATTCATTTTTACAGGTCTTTAAATCCTTAGTATGACAATAAACACCAGCCTATGAGCTAATAGAAATAGTGGCACTATTTGTTGTTTAAATAGCAAGGTTGAAGCCAGTTAGGAAGCCACACCTTGTGCTATAGGAGCCCTGGCAGGTAGCAGAGGCTTATTCTTGTTCCTTGACCTATGCTTGAAAGAAGTTTTCTTGTTCATGTCTGAGCCCTGCTTTAAAGCTGTGTTATAGGTATACCATGATGAATCTTGAGTGAACAATGAGCAATAGTGACTGAAACAGAATTCCTAATACAGATATAGAACACAGAAAAGAAGACACAGACAAAAAACAAGTTCTGGTTTTAGAAATTCTTCAGATATATCTATTAATTTTTGCAGGTTACAAAATTGTAATGCTTTATTAATAGAGATGGGTGGTCTTTAAAAATGCAAGCTAGTATGTTACAATTAATCATCTCCCTCTCACTTGCATCTGTTCCAAAAAGAAAATATTTAATATTGGTGCTTAGAACTAAAAAATTGTACCAGAAGTGTTCCTCTTTAATTTATTAGGAGAGGGAAGAGCTCTTTTTCCGGGCATTGTGTCTTTGTCACACTGTTCAAGTGAAGGAGGATGACAATGTGGATGGATTAAAGAAAGCTCAGCTCTCAGGAAGATCTTCGGTGTATATATCCTCTTCTCCTGATGAAGTTGCTTTAGTTGAGGGGATTCAGAGGTATGTGTTACGCTTTATTTATATTTATAAAATTATATATACTGCTTCTCCTGGTATGTACCTGCTTGTGGCGGTATCTTACTGTCCCAATCTGTGTCAGAGTTGAGTCTTATTTCATCTGGGATCAGCCACAGGGAGTATGTAAGAACAGCCACAGGGAGTATGTATATAAAAGATGCACAATGTCAGACAGAAATTTGAGGGGAAGATAGGGGAAGAGAGAGTTGAAAAAACACAAGGAACAAAGCTGAAGAGGAAGGCTGAGAGTCAGATTTTGTGAGAGGCATTGTTTTGGAGACAAGGGCAGGCCCACGTAGAGCAAATTATAGAAGGCCAATCTAGAGGTGACCATTGCATGAATAACTAGCTAGGCAATCTGAGGACAGATAGGGTGCTAGTAGCCTCACGTGGCAAAGATGGAAAAATACCATGCGGGCTATTCCTGTGACCTGAGCCTCCATCGAAAGGAAGGCATTCTGGATCACACAGATTTCTGATGTTAAGTTGCACCCGAGCCAGTGTGGGAAGGCACACTCCCTGATCTGCTGCCTTCCTGCCCAGCCACAGGAAGGGGGTTGAGTTTCAAGTGACTCTGCTCTAACCATCCAGCTATGGTTTCCAGACTGCTGGCAAATGTATCCGGGCAGGGGGGGGGGAGTCTGGGTGACCGTCCATTAGAAGATAGAGCTGGGTGTCATCCACATATTGGTGACAGTCCATCCCATAACTCTGGACCAGCTGGGCCAGAGGGTGCATAAAGATGTTAAAAGAGTTTGTTAGAGACAACCACTCCCTGCAAAACCCCACACAGGAGTTTTGCCATCATAACCCTGTTTTGCAGCACATGTGTGCTTTTCCTAAATCTCTGAATGGAGGTAGGGGGAGTTTCAGATATGAACATCAATTTTAAATCTTTCCCCCTAATCATAGAATCATAGAGTTGGAATTGACCTCAAGGGTCATCTAGTCCAACCCCCTACATATGCAGGACAATCACATCCCAATCGCTCATCTACTGTAACCTGCCACCCCTTTGCCTTCACATGTTTGTAGTCTTGTGAACTAAGGTTCATATAGAGAAATCCATCATAATAAAATGTTGTGAATCGTTTGTGCTTTTTAAATAGGTCAAACAGTATAATTAAAATATAAAGCAATTGAATGTGTTTGGCTCTATCTGAGCTATGTAGCTAGAATGAGCATGAAAGGATTTTCCTGTATCTTTTGGGGCAGTGGTCTCCAACCTTTTTGTCACTGGGGACCGGTCAATTCTTGACAATTTTACTGAGATCCGGGGAGGGGGGTAGACTTTTGCCGAGAGACATCGCCGCCACCACCTGAGTCCTTGCTCCACTTGCTTTCCCGCCGGTGCTCCTGACTTCCCGCCACCCGCTGGGGGACGCTGCCAGCAGCAGCTGCGCAGTGCCATGCCAAGGGGGAGCCTCACCAAAGGTGAGCCAGCGGCATAGTGGCAGGGCAGCCCCCGAGGAGAACGAGGAGGTGCCGCGGCCCGGTACCGGTCCCCGGACAGGTGGTTGGGGACCACTCTTTTGGGGGAAGGAAACCTTAAGTTTTGAGCAGATGGTGATGTGAGTGTTGGTTAATGGATTACACAGTTCAGTTTCTTTATACATTCACTTTTATAACTTCTAATCTGTCATTCACTTTTTAGGCTTGGCTACACATACTTAAGACTGAAGGACAATTGTATGGAAATCTTAACTCGAGAAAATGACATTGAAAAGTGAGTAACTGTTTCTGTATGATGTAGGAGTATACTAAAAGCACACTGCAAAACCTTTATTTGATGTCTGCAATTTTCATTTGCAGAAAATACTTAAATTATATAGTTTAATGGGCTGATAATCTATAATTTTGCAAGGTTTGGATTTTTAAATTTCTGTGTGAGCAAATTTTATTTCTCACAAAAGTTGTCTGAGAATAGATTGAAGTTGCTTTTAACAGGATATTACATAAATTAAACATTTTGCTGGTTTTGTTTTTTCTTCTTCAGGTTTGAATTGTTGGAGGTCCTAAGTTTTGATTCAGTGAGGAGACGGATGAGTGTAATTGTTAAGTCAGCAAAAGGTAGGTTTTTATTTATTTATTTTATTATAATATATTTATACTAGCCAGAAAGCCCATTGCAAGCAGGAATGCAGTGGGTGCTAGGACTCAGGGGACAACGGAAGGTGCAGCTCTCTTTCTGTGTCTCTCCCTCTCACTGTGTGTCTCGGTGTGCCTCGCAGCAGAAGGCTTAGCAGGTAATTAGGGCTGGTTTGTAGGAGGGAAGGAGGGCTGGTGTGCAGTTTGGGGCAGCTCTCTGTCTTTGTCTCTCTCTCCCTCCATCGCAGCAGGAGCAATAAGAGGGAATTTGGGCTCATGTTCGGTCTGGCAGGGCTGTGTGTGTCTCTCTCTGTCTCTGGCATGTCTGAGAGGAACGTGGCTAGCATCCAGGGAGGGAGGGCAGGAGCTGTAGGGGCAGGGCCCTGATTGGCCCTATTCCAACTTGGACAGCTGGACACCCCCCAGGCTGTTTCACAAATATATAGAGGAACCATGGATAAGGATGATATTGTCCTCCCTTGCGGCTCAAGGCTTCTTGAATTGTGTGTTTTATTCTGAAATTCAATTCAAAACATTGTTTCGTACCTCTTGTTACCTCTGGTTTTTCATTTGATGTCTTTGAAGTCATACTTTAATAAGTGGAGGAGAAACTTAGGAAGAAACTTAGTTACCTGTTTTCCATTCTCTCTTGCTTTTCTCTGAGAATACGGGACCTTCAGGAACGTAGCATTTGGCACAGGAGACTGCAGTTGAGCTGGGGAAATCCTACATTAAAATAGATGAATGGATATTAAGGAAAATATCTATATTTGGCAGGGGACAATAGTATATTTAAAATTTGTCCTGTATTTAGAGTTTTTTGTTTTGTTTATATTTTCAGGTGAAATACTGCTATTTTGCAAAGGAGCAGATTCTTCTATATTTCCTAGAGTTGCAGAAGGCAAAATAGATCAGATTCGATCAAGAGTCGAACGAAATGCTGTGGTAAGATCCACTGTTAGGCAAGCATTAATTGTGCTCTTTCCACTGAAGGTCAAAAATCACAACAATTGTGTAAGTCAGACAACAGCCATTGTGTTGATTTCCATTCCCCTCCATCATGTACCTTTTTTAGGAAGTCCGTGTATTAGTTTTAGGAACATATCAGGAGTAACTTTTGCAAAGTAGGAAATTGTAACTCCCTTTAAATCTGATTTTAAAACTTTTTCATAAGCAGTATTGCCATGATCAGGGTAAACTTCCTCCCTAATTGAAAGTCAGGCCAGTAAATGAGATGTCACTATTAACTGTAATCATCATAAACTAATTTTATTCATATTTATATCCCACCATTTCTCAAAGGGATTTCAGTTTGGTGTGTATGGTTCTGTCCCCCGTCTTATCCACATACTAACCCTGGGAGATCATGGCATGTATCCAGCCATCCATAGACTTTACTGAGCATGACTTTCTTAACTCTTCCTCTAGCTGCCACCCAGTAGCTCCCTGAAATTTTGTTCCTGAGGGTTAATGGACCCTCAAACACAAAAGGGGGAGTGGAAAGTAATCTGCAGCAGGAGGGGAAATTTGGCAAAAGTCTGTGTCTTCCACAAACAGAAATGTATTCCACTGAGAAGCTGCATGGTTGTGTACAGGGAGAAGATGAGCCAAGGTCACCTAAGCAGGCCATGGCAGAGTAGGAATTTCAACCTAGGTCTGAACCGTATTGCTCCTTCAGATACTTATGAGGGGGATGGAAATCTGTAAACACATTCCTGTGCTTTTCAAACAATTTTCTTTAGGAGGGTCTGCGGACATTGTGTGTTGCTTATAAAAAGTTCACCTATGAAGAATATGAGAGTGTGCAGAAGTCTCTGCAGGAAGCAAAGTTGGCTCTGAGGGATCGGGAAAAGAAACTTGCTGAAGCTTATGAGCAGATAGAAAAAGGTCTTATCCTGCTTGGTGCCACAGCAGTGGAAGACCGGTTAGTACAGTTCTTTTGTTGTGTCCTCTACTGTATCGTGATGTGTTACTCCCTCTACTGTTTTCCTGACCTGACACAGCCAGGGAGGGTGGTCGTGGTGGTATTTATTTGTTGTGCCTGAATCGTTCCCCTGCATCACTTTTTAGTAAATCTTATTTTGTGTCCCTTCAATGGATTTAGTCCAGTCACTTTAATAAATAACTGTAAGAATTTGAACAATCTTATGTTAAGAAAAAATAATATGTTATAACCGTCTTGTTCCTTGCTTGTATCGTTTAATGGTATTGAACCATGCTTTACGAGTGAAGACCCTCACAATTTTCCTGTATATGTTTTAGTAAATCTCTTATATTTTTCATTTCACAAATGTTTTCAATTGGTGTCTCTCAGTCTACAGGAGAAAGCTGCTGATACCATTGAAGCCCTACAAAAAGCTGGCATTAAGGTGTGGGTTTTGACTGGAGACAAAATGGAGACTGCTGCTGCAACATGCTATGCTTGTAAACTGTTCAGAAGAAACACCCAAATTCTTGAGCTGACTACAAAGAAAATAGAGGAGCAGAGTTTACATGATGTGTTGTTTGAGTTAAGCAAAACTGTCCTAAGGCACAGTGGTAGTCTAACAAGAGATACTTTCTCAGGGTATGTAGAAAGCATAAGTTCTGACTCGCGTGTAAACTTTGATTATTTTTTTGGCATCGATTTGGTGATAAACTGGAAAACAAGTTTTTAAGGATTAGGTTGTTTATCTGAATTCTGTAGACAGAAGTTATAGCTCTCTGGAATGGGTGTTTGAGCAGTTTTATTAGGTCATCTCACTGTCTTGCAAATTCTGTTGTTACTGACTGATGGTGTCAGCATGCATTCATGTAGAAGAAGAAGAGTTTGTTTTTATACACCACTGTTCAATACCCAAAGGAGTCTCAAAGTGGCTTACAATCGCCTTCTCTTCATCTCCCAACGACAGACACCCTGTGAGATAAGTGAGGCTGAAAAGAGCTCTGAGAGAAACTGTTTTGTGAGAACAGCTTTAACAGGACTATGACTAGCCCAGGGTCACCCAGCTGGCTGCATGTGGAGGAGTGGGGAATCAAACTCAACTCTCCAGATTAGCAGCCGCCATTCTTAACCACTACACCAAGCTGTGTTTTTTTGTGAGCTTCCTATTCATTTTCCAAAATAGCTTTTTATATTTCCCTACTTCTCTGGCTTAGTATTCATATTTGTTCATTTTGAGCAATGCTTGGAGTTAAGATCAGGCACATGTCCAGCTAATTCCACTGTATGCATACAGTCATCAGTGATGAACATTTCTATCAGTAATAGCTTATTGGGAGATTTTGGCGGAAGGGAAGAGAGATCTGCTTCTACAAATCTCCTATTGCAAAAGCTTGGAATCAACCCATAATTTTTTAAAAGCTACTAAAATCTAGCATGGTTTGCGTTCTGTATAATGCACTATCTAAGCTATATAACCTTTGCATGATTTTCTTGTCCATGGAAGCTTCACTTGATTGGGTCTGCTTCCTAGTCTGGTAGCTCACTTGGATTTGGAACAGCTGAAGGTCCTTAATCCCCTTGCCAAGGATTCTGGAGCTTGTACACAGTTGCTCTTCTTCATCTTTTGGATTGATTTGTTTAGACCAGGGATAGTCAAACTGCAGCACTCCATTTGCTGGCAGGGGCTCATGGGAATTGTAGCCCATGGACATCTGGAGGGCCGCAGTTTGACTACCCCTGCCTTAGACCATTCCATGGAGGCCCATCACACACATTCAGAATGGCAGTCATGTTAACAAACTGCTAGTCACCCAGAAGTCCAAAACCCCATTATTTCCCTATGTTTTTATGAGAAATCTGGCCAGACGATAATTTAAAATTAGCTGTTCACCCCTGGCCTCTTTGCTTTTCCTTTTGCTTCTTCTTTGGCATTCATTCCCTGTTGAATATGATCATTCTCAAAGAGTAAAAAACACTTTAGAGTATGTGAAATAAGTGAAAAGTGAAAATTTGACTTCTGAAGGTAACCCATGAAGTTGAGGAATGTTGGCTTAGTATAGTAAAGTTCTCTTCCCATTGTAATAGAGGGAAGCAGAAATAAGATATTGCTGTTGAGCTACATTTCAGATCTACCTTGATATTAGAAGTATCTGATCAGTCTCTTAATTTCACGTACTTCTAAAAGTAGCTATGTAAAAAATGGAATTGGTTAAATTGCAAAACAAAGTTTCATTTTGTGCATGTTTTTGTCACTCTGTAGGCTTTCAACTGAGATGCAAGACTATGGTTTAATTATTGATGGAGCAGCATTATCATTAATAATGAAGCCACGGGAAGATGGGAGCTCTGGTAACTACAGAGAGCTCTTCCTTGAAATATGCAGGAACTGCAGTGCAGTTTTATGCTGTCGTATGGCTCCTCTGCAGAAGGCACAGGTTTGGGTTTCATTTCTTTAATCATCAGATAAATGCTTATTTGTACAAATATTGAAAATTGTTATGTAACATGTTGTAGTCATGACTCATAATGAAAAGTTTAAAACACCCACATATCCATGATTGATAATGAAAGGAAAAAATTAAAAATAAGGAAGAAAGAATTCCTGTAAGAGAGCAATTAGTTAATGGTACATTAAAAATGTTATCCTGCTGAGCTTCTGATTTATGCAGATTTTAAGCTAGTGCTAGGATAGATACAATACTGGAAAAAATGAGCATACTTATACTAACAAAAAGTGCTGCACTTTCAACAGATATTTCATTGGAAGTCTCAACAGTAATTTAATATGAAACTTGTGTTGGTTAAGAAGAAAAATAAAAGGCAAAATATGGTAGAAATTCTTTTTTAAAATTCTGATTGATTAGGGCTTTAAATCAGCAATGTTGTGAAAAAAAATGAAGAAAACAGGTTAAAAAGTATAGATAACAACACAAACTTTTGATCTTTCTGGCTCATTATTTTCTTGGGAGAAATTTCTAGCCAGTGTGCTCTCTTCCCCTGTGGCAGAACAGTCCTGCTCTGACCTAACCTGTTCCACCCTGATCCCCAAGGTTTTCCCGACAGCTGAAAAATGTGTTCTTTCTCTCGGTTCAACTGCCACTAGCAACTGACCTACATAAGAATTGCCCACTGGGAGGGTCAGGACTTCCAGCTTCCCTTGCAAGTTTTGAGGCCTTGACTCTGTGTGTCCTGCTACCTAGAGTCTGGATTACCATAGAGACAGCTTGCTACCTTGTGCACCTTAGGGTGTAGCCACTTGCTGACTGCCCTCCCCTTCCTCCTGTCACTCCTTTTAAAATAGCGTGTCCAAGATGGTGGAGGTCTATATGGCACAGAGACCCACTACCAGAATCAAAAGTTATAAAGCATTTATTTAAAAGGAAGCGTTCACAAACATATTCTTTGCATAGCACCAGATTGAGCAAGGGATTCAAAAGAAAAGGGTAAAATGCAGTTCCTCTGTCCTTCCCGCTATACACGCCTGTCAAATATGAAATATAAGGCTTAGGAAGTTACAAATTTTTAAAGACGATTTTTACAGGAGTTCCACTATCTTCAAACCACCTTCAGGTGTGCAAAGCAGTACGTGGCAATGGCCACCACTTCCAAATGTCAGTTAAGAACTCTGTCTCCTTCAATGGAACCGGGACCAAAGAACCCTTCTTCTTTGCTCCCAGGAGTTTTATATAATTGTTTCTCCACTCCATCAAAGAAGTTTTTCCTGAAGTCTCCAGAGGTTTCTTCCTACAGTCCTTCCAGTAGTTAATACCTCCAAATCTCTGTTCCCTGCTTGAGGGAATAGGGAACTTGACCATCTCATTGTCTTTTGTTAGACCTGTAAGCATTTCTTAAGAGGTAGCCGAGGTGAGGATGGAAAGACATTGAACTGTCTTCCCCCTTCCTGCCTGTTCTGATCCTAGGGGGGAGAAAAACTTTTAAAAACTCATGAAGATTTAGCTCAGTTCAGATCTGCATCCCATAATGCATTTCTTCATACCCTCAATGCCCCTGAATTAAGGGGGGGGGGGAATGAGTGAACTGCACTTTTTTGGTGTCGTCTTAGCCACCAGCCAGTCCTCAGAAAGAATGGCGATTTATTGATGAGAAATTATGAGGATAACATGTTTTTCTGTGTCACAGCAAGAGCAGAGAGACTATCTGAGCAGAAAATCATTTCCAGAAAAGAATTGAGAGCAGGCCCAAAGATATGTTTTGTTTACCTGTCTTTCACCTCTATCTCAAGAATATACCTGCACACACACACACATACTCACAGGTGTAGTTGCATGATCTAACACCTGGCAGATTGGAGAAAATAACACAAGCAAGAAAGAGGAAAGTTTGTTTCCAAAATAAGACTATTATGTTTTTTTCTCTTCCTTCCAGATTGTAAAATTAATTAAATGGTCCAAAGAGCATCCCATCACATTAGCAATTGGTGATGGAGCAAATGATGTCAGTATGATTTTAGAAGCACATGTGGGCATAGGTAAGTGGATTTGGGGTTCCAATAGAGAAAAAGCAAACATAATTTTAAAGTAGCAATGTTGTGTTGCTTGGCAGATTAGTTCTTTCAATTAGAAGGGACTGCCTACTTTTGATGAAAAGGGAGAGGGACTCCATCTGCTGGGCAGGAATTATATTACCTCTTTTAACAGGTTGGGTGGAAGTAATAGTCCTTAATATTTGTGTCAAAATAGATTAAAAACTTTTAAATATATATTTACACATCCCCAAATAATTGAATGGCAGGTACAGCTCAAGTGCATGAACATTCTACATCAAAATGTGCAGTGTGAAACAAAAGAGAGAGCCAAAAAAAGTGGCCAGGTGTGGTTGAATACGTGATAAGTTGGATTCATGAAAAGGTTTCTGCTGACGAGAATGGATATCTGTTAGCAGAGCTTCTTTTTCTGACCCTCCCTGTTGCAGCCCAAAATGGGGCACCTGGGACAGGGGGACCCAGGAACAGCTGAACAGGGGAGTCGGGTCTACAGCAGGAGAAGAAGAAGAAGAAGAAGAAGAAGAAGAGTTGGTTCTTATATGCCACTTTTCCCTACCCGAAGGAGGCTCAAAGCGGCTTACAGTCGCCTTCCTTTTCCTCTCCCCACAACAGACACCCTGTGAGATGGGTGAGGCTGAGAGAGCTCTGATATCACTGCTTGGTCAGAACAGCTTTATCAGTGCCGTGGCAAGCCCAAGGTCACCCAGCTGGTTGCATCTGGGGGAGCGCGGATTCAAACCCGGCTTGCAAGATTAGAAGTCCACGCTCCTAACCACTACACCAAACTGGCTCTCCTAACCACTGCACCAAACTGGAGGGAGGGATCAGTAAAATCACCCAACCCACACTCATCTAACCTGGTGTTTGCATAGAGTTGTGTACAGCTTGAGATGACGAGAGCTCAGCCTTCATGCTACAGTTACAACTTAACTGGTTATAATGTAATTTAAATAAATCCAGAGCACCAGAGTGGTGTAGTGGTTACTAGCTGTGGACTTTAAACTTGGTTTGATTCCCTACTTTTCCATAGGAATCTGGGTGACCTTATGCCAGTCAGAATTTCTCTCAGAACTATTTCAGCCCCACCTATCTCACAAACTGATTGTTGTGGAAAAGAAGGAGATTAAAGTTGGGTATAAGAACACCCTGTTCTCAGGGTGTTTTCAATTCAAAATACATAGCATGTAATCTGGTAAAACAAGGGGAAATCCAATTATTGATAATCATTTCGGGTTGCATCACCAGTATTTATCAATTTCTTTTCCTAGGTGTTATTGGGAAAGAAGGCCGTCAAGCTGCAAGGAATAGTGACTATGCAATACCCAAATTTAAACATTTGAAAAAAATGTTGCTTGTTCATGGGCATTTTTATTATGTCAGGATATCTGAGCTTGTGCAATACTTCTTTTATAAGGTAGGCTGGCCTTTTCTGTTTTGTTTTTGTAGTTGATAAAAGTGCTACATTGTGTTCTCAACTAATGTGAAATCTGTTGTTTCGTAAGTACCATATTTGTCAGCGTATAAGACGACTGGGCGTATAAGACGACCCCCCAACATTTCCACTCAAAATATAGAGTTTGTTATATACCCAGCCTGCCCCTGCATCTCCCTGTAACCGGCACTAGTGCGCAAGTGTGAGCTCTGTGTAAATAAGAGGCGGGCCGGAGCACCACTGCTTCCCACCGAGCAAAACGGGCTGGTCACGCCGAAAAGGCTGGCACCCCTGTCTCGCTGCTGATGCTCGCTGCAGCCATGCTGATGATCCGCCGCGGCTGCGCTGGAGACCGTGCGATACTGGATGGTATGTAGAATGAGGTGGGCGAGCATCGGGAGGCCACTATGGGCAGCTATGTCTATCCCAACTGAAGTGTACTCGGTGTATAGGACGACCCTCCCCACTTGGAGACATGTTTTTCAGTGGGGGAAAAGTAGTCTTATACGCCAGCAAATACAGTAATTTGCATAGTAATCTGATATTTAGATGGAGGTAGCTTATTATCAAGAGTCTCTTGTGGCGCACAGTGGTAAGGCAGCAGACATGCAGTCTGAAAGCTCTGCCCATGAGGCTGGGAGTTCAGTCCCAGCAGCCAGCTCAAGGTTGACTCAGCGTTCCATCCTTCCGAGGTTGGTAAAATGAGTACCCAGCTTGCTGGGGGGTAAATGGTAGTGACTGGGGAAGGCAATGACAAACCACCCCGTATTGAGTCTGCCATGAAAACGCTAGAGGGCGTCACCCCAAGGGTCAGACATGACTCGGTACTTGCACAGGGGATACCTTTACCTTCAACTTATTATCAAATACAGAAGTTTTGATCTTAAAATACGTTGTGCAGAGCGGGTATCTTTAACCCTTGTAGTCAGTTTCTTATGGGTACAGTGGTTGCAAATGTGTGTGAAGTGAGGGGGCAGGAATTAGAAATTCTCCCTGTGTGATGATCTGTTAGAATATCTTGATTCAAGTCACAACAGCTAGTCAACACTTCTTCCAAAGTTCTGTTTTTTGTCATAGTCAGAAATTTTCATTTAGCTTTCTAACATTGGCTTTGGGAAAAGTTTTTTTTTAAACTTAAAGCTCGCTTGTTTCCCAGCCTTAAAGATTATGCTGATTTATATATCTGCAACATTGTGACCTGTAATTCTGAAGCAGATGGCATTACAAGTGGTCTGCATTGATTTGCTAGCACAGCAAACTCACAACTGGATCACAGAAAAACCCACCTTCCAAAAACCACTTACTTTTTAGAATATTCAGTAATGCGCTGAATAAAGGAGTAAGCAATTTGACCACTGTAACATGAATCAGCTTCTAATTTCAGTTGACCAAGCTGGAGGGAAGACAGAATGTTTGTTTTTGTGTCTACACTGATAGGCAAGATCATATTAGTGATGACTTTTATTGACATTATCCCTAGTCTTGTAAAAACTCCATTTTAAATATCCAACTTTATAATATTAGATTAGCACATTGGATAAATGTGTTCTGTTAACATGCTGAGAATTACATAACTTGATGCCACAGTTAACTTTAGCCATAGTATTTCTACATGAGTAATTTCATCTTTTTCACCAGTTTTGATATAGTAGGTTATTTTATTTTATTTTTAAATGTTTATATTCTGCTGTATCTTCTTACACTGAACAAGGCTAACAAAAATAAGTTGCAAAGCATGAAAAAACAATATAACAGTTGGTCCATGAGGTAAAAATACATACGCCAGAACTGCCAAAAACAATTTGCCTCACCAAATGTTATCTGAAATAGAACCAGTTCACACAGCTTCCTGAATACAGAAAATGAAGGTGCCAATTTTTTTTTCAAATTCATCAGCTTGGAGGCCATTTTGCATTGTTTACCATGTTCTCGTGCTGCCAGACCACAAACAGTCTCATCCATCTCACAGTTCCAAGATCTCCTGACCTTTTAAATCTTTTAAACTGTTTGTTCTCCCTGGGGCATTGTTCTAGTCTACTGTGCATTATCCCAGTATATCTGGGATCTGTATGTGCATTGAATTTCATTGGTCCCCACTTGGTTTTACAAATATGACTTCTATCTACTATCGTGCTGTTTCTACATAGTACTGATTTTTTTTCATTTTTTAATTAAAGTCAACCTTCTTATGGAAATCTAAATGTCAAGTTCAGTTCAACTTTAATATCTGCTTGATTTCATGTACCTTCAGTTTTATTGTATGATAATGATACACCACATGTATTCATTTTGTCTTTCAGAATGTCTGCTTCATTTTTCCTCAGTTTTTATACCAATTCTTCTGTGGGTTTTCACAGCAGGTATGTCAGAACATATTTTCCCCTTCTTAATGGACTGGCACTATGTTGTAATATATTTTAACAGACCAAAAGGATTTTAAATATGTCTTGCTTAAGACAGAGTTGAACAGATTAGAGGTCCCCAAAGGTGCTATAGTGCCCATTGACACATTTCCTGATACCTGCCAAATGGTTTTAGAAAATTGGCAGGACCAGATGGGGCTTTTGGCTAGCTGGGCTCTGATTGGATGACAGAGATCGAATTGTGTGTGCAGATTTTAAAATATTTTCTTTTGGTGACAGCTGCCAACATAGCACAAGGATCTTCAACAATAGGCCTGAAATTTTGAAGAGTTAGAGTTATGTATTATCTCACTTCCTCACATTTTGTGGGTGGCTCCACCTTCCATGGCAGCTATTCTGCGGTGTCAGAATTCCAAAGGTGCCTGCAGGCTCATAAAGTTGGGGGCTCCATTGTGGAGATTGCGTCCATGCCACAGAATCAGAGTCAGAATTCTGCCAGCAAAACAGTTCTGTAAGATTTCTGGTTAACCAAAAGCAGATTGATTTAGTATCATGGAGGATAGCTGTCCTTGAGAATTACTAGACTGAGATTTTATCTCTAGGACTTTAAAAAACCACAACCTCCAGCTCACTCTTCTGACTCAGCTTCCTATTCATAATTCACTGTTATACAACCACTATGAGGTTCATTATCTCAAGCATGCACAATTTGGGTTTGAGCAAGTAGTATGGTTTTAAAATACTTACTCTTAATTTCCTTTAATGCTGTTAGTTGTGTTGGCTAAGATCACCTGAGAAAGTAGTTCATTAGATCAGGGGTAGTCAACCTGTGGTCCTCCAGATATTCATGGACTACAATTCCCATGAGCCCCTGTCAGCGTTTGCTGGCAGGGGCTCATGGGAATTGTAGTCCATGATCATCTGGAGGACCACAGGTTGACTACCCCTGCATTAAATGATCATGGCCACCACCTTATATTGTTGCAATTGTCTGAGGTGACAGCAATCAACTAAGAACTGAATTATATTGAAAGTTTTTAAAAGTAATAAATCACTACACAAATAGTATAACTTGTGAGGCTGATCACCCTCCTCCTCCAATTAGCATTTTAATGGGAAAGGGAAACATATGCTTGTGTGTTATGAGAGCCTGCATGGTGTAGTGGTTAAGAGAGCCAGCCCTTGAGTACTAAGAGTGGCAGCCTTTAATCTGGAGAACTGGATTTGATGCTCCTCTACATGAAGGCTGCTGGATGATCTTGGACCAGTCACAGTTCTCTCAGAACTCTTAGCTCCACCTGCCTCACAAGGTGCTGGTTGTGAGAGAAGGAAGGTAAGATGATTGTAAACCCCCATGAGATTCCTTAGCATAGAGCAAAGCAGAGCATTAAAAACCAACTCTTCTTCTTGTACTTCCTAAAAAATATGGCATTGCTATACATTTGGTTGGCTAGCACTGATTTCAAATATACAATATATTCATTTATTCCAGTTTTCTAATCAGATGTTTGGCAACCAGGAGTGCTTCATGTAGTTAGCCATGTTAGTCTGAACTGGCACAACAAAATTTGAATCCAATAGCACCTTTAACACCAACAAAGATTTATTCAAGGCATGAGCTTTCATGTGCATTAAAAATGCTCCTGGAATCAAGTGTTGTTGAACCAGGACTGCTGTTTAGTTTATGGCTAGATCTTTAAAGGCCGGAGCATGGTGAATTTGGAGAATTAGGAGTCTGGTATTGGATAATGGACATTATGCTTTGGAAGATCCTCCATTTGCTTCATCATTTCCCCTTTTAAATCTTTACCATTACTTTATCTTAGAAACGCTCTATGTCTGATTGATATAATCTGTTTTTCCATCTACAGCCTTTGTATGATACTGCGTATCTTACCCTGTACAATATCAGCTTCACTTCACTTCCTATCCTGTTGTACAGTCTAATGGAACAGCATGTCAGTTCAGAAACACTCAAGAGAGACCCTTCACTGTACAGGTAGAATTAATTCAAATGTTTTGATGGTACTTGAGACGAGTTAGTGGGATCTTGCTTAACTCTGATAAGCCAGAGACTTTGGAATGTACTTCAAGTTGAAATGCACTTCTGTTTGAGATTTTAAAAGGTTTAGTGAAAAAGAGTTATGTTTGTGAAATTAACCATTCATTTAGACAGTCATCTAAAACATTCTAATGTAGAGCAGTATACCTTAATATTTTAATCTAACCATATTAGTCCCTTTTAATGAAAATGGAAGTTTTACTGTTTTATTGTTCACTAGATTCAAAGCCCGTTTGTGAGAACGGGCTTTGAAAGGGGCCCCCCTCCGCGGCCGCCCAGCACACCTGGTGGCCCAGCGAGGCGGCGGGTATGCCGGGCAGCCATGAGGAAGCCAACCCCGGCCCCCTCCCCCCGGCGAGGCCGCAGCTTACACAGAAGCCATCCCTGGCCCCCTCCCTGCTGGCGAGGCTGCAGCTTCCACAGGGCCTGCCAAGCACACCTGCCACCTCTGCGAGGTGGCAGATGTGCTTGGAGGGGGCGGGGTGGGAGGCGTGAAGCATCTCCCGACTGGTTAGAACTCTGGCCTGTCCTGGTTAGGGCCCAATCGGAAGGTGCTTTGCTTCGCGCGTTCCGATTGGGCCCTCACCCGGACCAGCCCTACCCACTCTCCGCCCCCCAGGCCCTTAGTAAAATATGATACCGCTCACCAAGCGGTTAAATATATACATTTAGATTGTTGTTCAGTGCCCTAAAATGGCTAGTCCAAGAGGGGCAGTATACAAACTGATTTGATCAATTGATTGATTGATTGTGCATGCCTACGTGCGTGCTTGCATGTGTACATAAAGCAAAATCTTGTCTGCCCTCACTACCATCTTGTGTGGTAGTGGATATTTTTCCACCGAGGATGAGGACAGGTGGCAGGTAGCAACTACCAGGGATTTATTTATTAGATCCCTGCCTTTCTATCCTGTATACCTACAAGATGACTAACAAATGCTGGTGTGTTTCTAAGTATAAAAAATAACAATTGAAATAGGAAACAAAACTTAATAGAGATCTGAAAAATAATACCAGCAGATTTTAAGATGTTCTTTACCCCCAAAAGCTGAAATTAGGCACCTAACAATCACCAGGTAGAAAATAGAGGCAGCGCGGGGCGGGGGGGGGGCTTCTATAATCTGAGTGCCATCATAGAGAAGGCCTTGATGTGCACAGTACCTTAAATAGTGAAGGACACACGAGTCAGCGATTATGAGGATAACCTGATTACGAGAGTAGTTGCATACGATACGTGATCACCACATCCTTTTAGGAGTCCAAATGAGCTTTAACCACACATTCCAAATGTATCCCAACAAAGAATGCTCACTTAGGCTCAAGTAACATGCATTGGATTAAGCAATAATAATTACTCCAAAACAGCCCTTAAACAAAAAAAAAAATTGCATTTTGTCTTATGCTTTTATATCGGTAAATAGAATATGCTCCCATTTATTTCTTTTCTGTTCTGCTACTATGTTTCCCATTTGACTTGTACTATGATACATCCCAAATGCTTGCATTAGCTCGCCAAACTATTAGGACTCACGGGGCATGTGAAAATTAACTTGAGGTCAGCTTACTTGTTACTCAATAAAGCATTCTAATAATACTCTTAAAATGTAATCATGATTCACTTTCTTTGAAGCCAGCTAAATCTCTGGTAATAAATCCTCCTAATAATATGATGGATGCATGCGCTATTCTCATTACAGAATCTAGCACTTTATAGAGGTTATTGCAACTGAGCTTTGTGAATTCAAAGCAAATGTTCTGGAGACCTCTGCTGTCACTTTTTATTATTTAAAATGGGGTTATCACTTTATTTATATAGAAGATAGTTTCAGAGGGTAGCGGTATGATTCTGCAGTAGAGCAGTGTGATCCGAATCCAGTAGCACATTAGAGACCAGCAAGAGTTTCAGGGTGTAATCTTTTATGAGTCAAAGATCACTTTGAAGATACAGTAGAGTAGAAGTGGAGATCTGAGCCTTTTCTTTTGTCACCAGAAGGTGGGAGGGTGCTGTAAAAAATGCCTGTACCTTAGAATTTATTTTTATTTATTTTCGCATTTCTGTACCACCGCTCTCAAAAAGTCTCATGGTGGTTTACAACAATCCAGTAAAACACAATAACTCCCCCCTAAAAACACCCCTTAATACATTAGTCAGATGGCGGTCGATAAGAGTCCCAATTAGGGTTGTGTGCGGCGGCCTCCGAATCAGCTGTTCCAGCACCATGCCTGCGTGTGTGCGCTGAGTTACGCACCGGTGCCCATGCCTCCCCCCCCCCCCCCCCACGACGCAGTTTGGCTCCATCGGCCTGGAACGGCCAATTCGGACACTGCCGCTCACAACCCTAGTCGCAGTCTCTCACCACCACCCCTGTTCAGCCTGCAGGTCAAAAGCTTGCTCTCACTGGGAATGACACCAAAGAGCAAGTGTACTATATGCACATAGAACTGGACATCAAGGAAGGAACGTAAAAAATACACTTCCTGGATAAATATATAGGACCTTTCCATTAATCAAGAAAACATTTGCAATTTCTCATTTCTTAGTTTAAAGCATGATAAACATGTCAGACTCTCAACCTGTTGGAATTATTGTCTGTGTCACTCTTCAGGGATGTTGCCAAGAATGCCCTCCTGCGCTGGCGTGTATTTATTTACTGGACATTCTTGGGAGTATTTGATGCTGTGGTCTTTTTCTTTGGTGCCTATTTCTTGTTTGACAACACAACAGTGACCAGCAACGGACAGGTTAGTATCCAGCAAGTTTAAAACTGCCCTGGAAAAATCTGATGGAAAAACTAATATGAAACTTCTGCCGCTCTTTGTCTTCATTCAGTATAATCCATTGTTTCATAATTTATTTCAAGCTCACATCATTATTTGTTAATAGAAAAGGCTGGTATTTTTGTAGGGGATGGGAGGGAGTGACAATGCTTGAATTCTGCATGTGGAAGAGGGTTTAACAAGTAGATTGCAATATCATTTAGGAAGAATCCATGTCTAATAGGGACTATATATTTTTAATGTGGTTCATTTCGCCAGTAAATGCATACTTTGTATTTTCAATTGCTTGACTTATTCATAACTTCCTTTTTAAGAAACAGGCACTCAGATATAGCAATAAGCATCATTGTTAATTTGTCAGGCTACATAACCCATTCAGAGCATTCTATTTGTTATTAAGTGGCACTGCATTAGAACCAAGGCTTCTGATTCCCAAAGTCTGTTGGAGTAATTTCAACGCACTCTAATTCCTTGCTGGAGCCCCTTTGTGCCCCTTTGTGCCATACTGTTCTGGAGGGTCTCTGACTCTCAGCAAGTGGTTTGGGAGGCTGTGGGAAAGCAGATATTGAAAAGTCTCTTCTGCAGACATCCTCTAAGACAGGGGTAGTCAAACTGCGGCCCTCCAGATGTCCATGGACTACAATTCCCAGGAGCCCCCTGCCAGCATTCGCTGGCAGGGGGCTCCTGGGAATTGTAGTCCACGGACATCTGGAGGGCCGCAGTTTGACTACCCCTGCTCTAAGAGAAGGGGTGAGAATTGTAGTCTATGGACATCTGGAGAGCCACAGTTTGGCCACCCCTGCTCCAAAGCCTTGTTATCCATCCAACCCACCAAGAATAATTTTAAGGTCTTTCTGCTTTTTATTTGCATGTTAACATTTATGTGGTCTATTTTATTTGTGTCTTGCTTTTTTTTTTCCTTTTTTGCTACTTGCTTCTCTTCCTATCCTCAGCTAATGACAGCCAGCTCTCACATGGTAAGACTATTGTGGTTTTGTCATGATGTGTGTTTTCCACTTTTCCTATTGAATTACAGAACAGATCAGGCTCAGGTTTCTGGAAAGTGTTTTATCCTGTTCTGCTGTGCTGAAGTAATGCCTGTGACCGCTCTTCATTTGATATGTCAAAGCAACAAAGGAGATTATTTTTAAAATATGTGTATGTTTTACCTGCTACCTTTCAGTTAGTTTTTATTCCTGTTTGGTTCACTGTACATTTTGTTTGTTTTTTGCATAACTAGAATAATTCCCTATTGTGTGTTTAAAAATCAAATATTTAATAATAAACCAAATGTATTACTTAAGTGACCACTTTTGGAAAGGAATCCAGAGAACTGAGGTATCTAAAGGAGAAAAATTAAGATGACTAAATCAATTTATAAGGCACTACGCATAGAGCAGGAATAAGGTAAAGGTAAAGGTATCCCCTGTGCAAGCACCGGGTCATGTCTGACCCTTGGGGTGATGCCCTCTAGTGTTTTCATGGCAGACTCAATACGGGGTGGTTTGCCAGTCATTACCGTTTTACCCTCCAGCAAGCTGGGTACTCATTTTACCAACCTCGGAAGGATGGAAGGCTGAGTCAACCTTAAGCCAACTGTCATGGGCAGAGCTTTAGACTGCATGTCTGCTGCCTTACCACTCTGCGCCACAAGAGGCTCTTCAGAGCAGGAATATGGAACACTTAAAATAAATGTACTAAAAATGCACGTCTAGAAATAAAACCTTCGCAGATCCATGATCTAAATCGATGGCGGCCATACTTTGAAGGCCATATACTTTTGGATATCATGCCTAATATATGAGATAATACCAACTAATTATTATGATACCTCAGTCACAAAATAGAATTAGGAGATGGCATCTTCTAAGAAAAATAATAATGAATTTATTATGCTGGGAACACTGAATTCATAGTCATGTTTGTACCTTCATTTTTAACAGAAGTTAGACAGAACCTCTCAAAACATGTCCTAGCTGTTGGAAAAACCAGTACCATCTCTACATTTTGTTCTGCTATCTTTCTTATGAGAAGGGCTCCCTTTCTTACAGTGCCTAAGAGAAATGGCCCAAATCTGCCTATTGTGAAGACAGGATAAAGGGTTGTGTTTGGATAAAATATGCTTGCTAAATAATAATACTGGCCTGCTATAAAGCCACTCACTCATTATCTGTTGTGCTATTGTTGTCACGGGCAATGATAGTAGCAATTCTCCTGACAGCAGATCTCTTGAGGAAAGAGTCTACAGAAAAACAAACAATCAGCACCTATGCAAGGGCTAGGTTTCTTGCTGTGATATACGACTAACAGCCAAGATTCCAGCTTTTTAGATACTCTCTCCTGAAAGACACTTGTCTATTTAAATACCGTGCTTCATTTTAAAGTTGTATTCTTCTGCAGTTCTCACTTGTAAAAAGACTGTCATCTTCTTAAAGCTTTTTGATAGTGAATCTGACTGCTTTTCCCTAAATAAGAGATTAGTCGGTCAGTTAAAATTCAGTTCGTTTTCAAACAGCAACAGATCCATGGAGGCTGCTGTTTGAGGATCCTGTAAGAATGAAACAGTTTGCCTTTAGTGACACACAATTTGGGAAACAGAGACCTCTTGTCATTGACTCATCGAATCATCATAGAATAATGGAGTTGGAAGGGACCTGCTGGGTCATCTAGTCCAACCCCCTGCACTATGCAGGACACTCACATCCCAATCGCTCATCCACTGTAACATGCCACCCCCTTGAATCTTCACAGAATCAGTGCTGCAAGTAAAACAAAAATTGTTACTCAAATATGGGATTATAGATTATTAAATATTCCCTGTGTGAGTAATGCCTCAGGTCTAAAAAGGTTTCAATAATAAATACAAATTCTGTCGGTATTATTTAGTTATTAATATTAGAACAAAAGTCTCAGAGGCTTTGTGGCAGAAAACAGCTGTAGGGCAGTCTTTACATTTCTGGTTTTTAAATCCTTTATACTTCAGGGAGAACAACTTGTGTATTTTTTTTCACCTTTCATTGTAACAGACCCTATAGAATAATTTGTGCAGATTAAAAAAAAATCAGCTATCAATTAAATTGCCTCAAGTTGACTAGGACATTGTCATGTTCATACAGAATAACATCCATATTACAGATACTGTGATTCAAACGTAGGATACTGTTATTTGCTCAATGCGGACCTACCCTTGTCAGATACAGAAATTTCAGCAGGTCCAAAATGCAGCTGCCTGAGTTCTCTCACAAACACCATGGAGAGCCCATATAACACCTGTTCTGTGGCAGCTGCATTGGCTACCAATCAAGTTCCGGATCTGGTTCGAGGTATTGGTATAAACCTTTAAGGCATTACGCAGTCTGTGGCCTGTGTATCTGACAGTCCACCTAGCTGAATATGTTCCTCAGAGAGAACTCCAGTCAAGTAAATCTAACCAGCTAAGGATCACTGGCCCAAAAGAAGTATGCTTGGCCTCAAGCAGAGCCAGGGCTTTCTCGCCCTGGCTCCTGCCTGGTGGAACGAGCTCCCCAGTGAGATCAGGGCCCTCACGGAACTTACTAAGTTCTGTAGGGCCTGTAAGATGGTTGAGGCAACCCAGAGACTACATGGTTACATCTAATTAGGGTCTCCCTCCTCCCCTGAGTCTCATCCCCCTTATTTTATAATATTGATTACCCATCATTGGGGCTAGTAGCTACTTTTAACCATAAATTTAAAGCAATGCTATTTTTGCTGCTTTAATGTTTTGTCAGAATGCTGTAAGAATGAGATTGTTGTTCATCACCCTGAGTTGGCAAGACCAAGAGGGGCGGTATACAAACTATATCATACTGTATACTATGCTATTTTACAGTAGTGTGTCTGCAACATTTTGGAGTGTCCTTTTACATGTTTCAGTAGCAGTACATTATCTATGGACTCCAGGGAATGCTAGAGGAAAGGAAGGCCTGGAGGATCATTGGCCATGGGGTCATGATGGATCGGACATGACTTTGCACCTAACAGCAACAACATTATCTATAGCAGTATAAATCTGGTAGCAGCAATAAGCCTGAAGTTTCAGAAAAGCAAACTGATTTTCATACTAACACGTGTCAATTACATACAATTCGTTTTCATGGCAAGCCAGTTGGCGGGCATAAGTTTGGGATGAATGTATCCTAAAGCTGTGGAATTTTGCTTCAGTCCTCAAAAATATTGTTATGTATCTTTCTGTTCCTTCAAAGAGCTCAGATTTGGTCTCCTTCATATATATTTTTTAAATTTTCTTGGCTCATTTGCATCGCATATTAAGTGTTTACCTGTGACCAGAGCCCCAAAGTCCTTATGGAAGAAAGGCATTGTAGAAACATTGTCCTTTTTTTCCACGGTTCTGCAATTGTCTTGTCGTAGAGATGGCAAATAGACCAACCCAATCTAGCTGCATTTCCCTCAGCCATGGGTCTTCAATGCTTACTCTGCTCTTGTCCTGCCAAAAATGTTTAGGATTATCAGGGCATAGAGATACAAAGTAGACAGAACTTCAGGATTTAGAATAGCTTTGCATCTGGTGACAATTGTCTGTACCAGGAGCTCACTCCTGTGTCAAGTGATACTACCGATACTGCAGAAATTCTGTAAAGCAGGCCAATATTTTTATTCCCACATTACTAATTGCCACTCTTTTGAGATATCTTTGATGATGGCTCCAGAAGTTAAATAATTAAGTGACCTGGGTAGGTCTTTAATTACCCAGTATAGTCAGCTGTTATAGAAAGATATGTGAGGCATCAATTCTTATTAATGTAATGCTTGTATACCTGCAAATTGAGAGAGGACAAGCCAGTTAAATGTCTGATTGTACCAAGAACTAAATTCCACATAAAAGTGGAACTTGCAAAGTAAGAAGTCACTTGGCTTAATGGAGTCTCAATTATCCAGTTTTCTTATTAAATATATATTATGCAAGCCTATCTTCCAGAAATGTTACGATTACACAAGTAGCATTATACCTACACTTTTTGTATCCTTTGCATAATTAGAAAATATGCAGCTTTAGATAGAGAAGTTTCTAGATTACTCTTATTTTTATTCCTTGTCACAGTCCCAGATATGTGAGCCTCACACCTTTATGAAGATCAGCAGATATTCTTGTGGGGAAAGCAGCCTGTTTGTCCATATTAGTCCCTAGCATGTATTTCTACATCATTTAACCAATAGTCACTGAATTTCAGTATTGATGCTGTTTAGCCATATATTTTGCTGAGTTGATAACCTGAAATATTCAGAAACTAGATTCAAAGCCCGGGCTTTGAAGGCCCCTAAGAACGGGCTTTGAAGGCCCCCTTCAAAGGTCCCCTTTGAAGGCCTCAACAAGGCAGTGGGCGTGCTCGATGGGCCACGGGGACGCTGTTCCCAGGCCTCCCCACCCCGGGGATGCCGCAGCTTCCTCTGGGCCCTCCAAGCAGGCCTAGGGAAAGCCATTCCCGGCACTCCCCGCTGATGGCATGGCTTCCCTGGGCCCTCTGACCAGGCCCATCAGAAGCCATCCCCCCCCCCCGATGGCCCGGCTTCCCCTAGGCCCTCTGAGCAAGCCCAGGGGAAGCTATCCCCAGCCCCATTCTACAGTGGTGAGCCCAGCGGCCAGACTGACTGCCTACTCATGGTGGTCTGTGTGGCTTCTGGCCAGAGCTCTGGCTTGTGCTGGTAAAAGGCCCAATCGAAAGGCGCTTTGTGACTTCCGATTGGGCCTTCACCCGACTGGTTAGAACTGCTGTCTGTCCTGGTGAGGAGCCAGTCGGACAGCACTTTGCGCCTTCTGATTGGCCCCTCACCCGGACCAGTCCCGCCCACCCTCCACCCACTAAAGGCTTAGCCTTTTATGTAAACAGCGAACACTGTTTACAGATGCATTTGAGTTTCCATTCAGAAGAGAGGTAGGATATAGATAAACAAGTCTTGCATTTGTCAGTTTCTAATTTTTACATTTTTAAAGTGATAAACATAGTATGAAGAATTCCTGGAATAGACAGGGATTATCAGACACCAAATGTGAAGTAAAGCCTTTATAGGCTGAATTGCATCTATTCTATTTATTCTCAATCTCAACAAAGTCTATAGGATTTTCTTTTGAAAGAATGGTGTGGTGGTTTTAGTGACTTGGACTACAGCTTGAATATGAAATTCATTGGGTACCATTGTGCCAGTCCCTTTTAGCCTAACCTGCCTCACAGAAAAAGTGGAGGAGGTGAAAACCATGAATGTTTCTCTGAGCTTTTCAGAGAAAGGGAAGGATTCAAAACATTAGAGATCTTTTCAAAGTGCCTTTGGCTTGATCTAGGACAGGCGATAAGAGCACTGTGAGTTCAGTGAGGGGGTGAAGCAACAAATAAAAACACTGTGGGTTATGGTTTCATATTCTATGGAACATGGGCTGCAAGTTTATATCATTTGTTCCAATAGTGGTAGCTGATGCTCCCATTAAAGTGTGTGGACTCAATTTGCTATACAAAAACACATTACTTGGGCCACCTTCAGTATGTATGTCATTTTTCCTTCATAGATGTTTGGAAACTGGACCTTTGGGACACTGGTGTTCACTGTACTAGTATTTACTGTTACTCTGAAGGTAAGACCTATGTAGGTGGCATTTATACAGCCCCAGCTAAAATCATTTCCTATTATGTGCTTTGCAAAGATATTTTTTCCCCACACAGAACCTTGATAAATATTGTAGTGTGCCAATCAACTCACATGTAGCTAATTAGGAACTGTTGGTTAAAGTACAATGGTATTTCTGTCACAAGGAGCAATCAACAGAGCCCCCCCCCCCCCGATCTAGAACCTATTTTTAGTGCCAGCACTTAACCCTGGAAGATATGAAATACAACGTGAGTGACTATTGAAGGTAAAAAAAGATAGCTGGGCAGGGAATAAAGAAGGGAAGTGATCCTGGCACAATATAACATTGGAGAGAGGATACCCACTCCAGATACATGAACAGGTTAACCAGCTGTGGTTTATATTCTACTTTATTTTGTTAAGTGAGGACAATTTTCAGGAACAGCTCATCCTTTTTATATAAAACGTGAAGAGTACTTGCCACAATGTGCCAGCCCTCTGATTGGCCCTGGGGGAAGTCTCTCCCTTCCCCCCCCCCCAAGAGCCAATCAGAAGTCTGGCATGTCATGGGAAGTCCCACTCACTCTTGGAGGACCAACCCCCCAGCCCAATCAGAGGGCTGGGATGCCGCAGCCAATATGCACACCCTGATTAGCCCTTGAGGAGAAGCTCCCCCCACAGCCAATCAGGGGACTGGCATGCTGCTGACATCATGCCTGCCTTCTGGCAGCTACTGCACCCTTAAGGATGCCTATCTGCCTTTTGCCCCAGCCTTGCCACCCACAGGGCCCTCTAGGCCTTTGCTGTGCACCAAGGGCGGGGGGGGGGGAAGTGCTGCTACAACCCCCGTGCTCCCTCCCCGCCATGGACAACGAGCACCGCTACCTCAGCCCTGCCCTCCCATCACCACAACTTCTGGGTTCGGGAACTGTTGGCTGCCGGGTAAGTCACCGGGTGCAGGGTATGGGACTCAGTGCCGTGATGCGGGGGACCCGCCTTTTGCCCACTTTTAAAATGGGTTTAACAACTAATCATAAATAAAAAGCCATGCACCTTGACACTTAGGCTGTTAAAGAGGATGTCTCTTAAAACAACTAAGTCCAAAATAAGATGGACAAGGGGTTCTTAGCTGGAGGAAGGGCGTGGGGCCCTTACAACATCTTTCTGTTCTGCTGGGTGATTGGTTTTCCTGTCTGCTGACTCACTCCCCCACCACTAGCCTTGTCAGAGTACAACAACAAGGCATTAGAACATCAAAGAATAATGATTCCTAATTATTTCTAAAAGAAGCTGATTTTCAATTTAGAGTCTGTATAGTAACTGTAATAAAGAACAGGGTCTATTTCGTTTGGCTTTTGATGAGTTGCCTTCTAGTCCCACATCTCTTTCACATAATGTCCTGATTTTGATTTTAAATGTCTTTTCATGCAGCTTGCACTGGATACACACCACTGGACATGGATTAATCACTTTGTTATCTGGGGATCGCTACTATTCTACGTTGTGTTTTCTCTCCTCTGGGGAGGGATTATATGGTAAGAAATTGCTGCAAACTGTAATGCAGATCTCTCACACTCAGAATCACAACAAATGGATTCTAAACTACCTATAGAGAAAGTTCTACTTGAGGTTACATCATGGCTAGCCACAGCTGTAGTCTGGAAGAATTTCGGTCAATACCAGGTGATGAGACATCTCATCATCCCTTTTAAACAGAAAACCAGGTCAGTGTGGCTTGGTGATGGTTTTGAGAATTCTGTGGGATAAAATTAACTAGGATTAAGTCAGAGATGACATTCCACCCACTTCAGGTAGAAACCAATTTGGATTGGGAAAAGGTACCTCATCCTGTGCTTGCAAGAGGACATAAAAATAAGGTCACTGATTCAGATTCCCCTCTCCTTTTGGGTTTTTGCAAGTATAATCCCTTCAGTCATGAAGGAGTTAAGCTGAAGTTTCTGTAAGCTAATAATAGCAAGTTCAGCATAGAACCAATCAAGTATATTCTGACTGCCCTAACGGGGAAATGTTATTTGTTGATGTGTGTATTTATATACTGCCACTGACGACTGGTCGTTTCCTGGTGGTTCACAAACAAGCATTAAAATTGCAACATAAAAGCCCCACAAAACCCCATACAGCAACAGATGGGGGCTTAATTAAAATCTCAACCCAGCTACACTCAGCCCCACTGTTCCAGCTGATGGGCCCAGCTAAAGACACCAAGCAAGATGACCCGGGGGTACCCTTAAGATTGATTAATGGCTAGGCTGTGCACTGTCTCAGGAGGTTCGAGCAGGCTACCCAGGCATTCTGTAATAGCTCAGCCTGTACTGAGTGACAGCTTCTTAGACTAAGGAGCCTGGATACAGTCGGCAGTGACATACAGCCAGATGGGAGCTTCTTGGCCACCTGATCCTAAAGCTGAAAAGCTTTAGGAGGCTCTTTGGGTCATCTGCAAGGTGGTGCTGTACATATCGGCTAGTTCCTCATGCCTGCTAATTGTTGTGCATGGAGAAAAGCAATACGGCCCCCACTGTCAGAGCTCCTGTTCCTGATTCCTGTCACCTTGCAGGAGTGGTCTTGAGATCCTGAAGAGTCACTGCCAAGTCAGAGCGTGCACTACTGGGCAAGATTTACCAGTGTTTTGCCATGATAAAATAAAGGCCCCAAATTCATGTTTGCTGACCCTACTTTGTTGTTTGTTAAGATTCAGTTCAACTTGCAGCTGTGAATTTCTTCTTGGAATTGATCACTATGAATTATAATAGTGTCAGGAAAGGAAAAGAAAGAGATGTCTCCCTTTCTAATAGACCAAGACTTATTCTGAATTCTTTTAGGACTCTAGGAAGGCCAGCTATGAAATCCTAAAATAAGTTGTTTTCATTTTAGTGGATAGTAGATGTAATTGCTTGGAAAGCACATTTTCTGCTTGTATTATGCCAGTTAATGAATTTGACAAACAATATAGAGGTTCTATCCACACCCTCACAGTTTTTATGTTAGATTGCAAAGAGAACATTCTGTGAAATGATGCTTTGCACTTTATGCACATTGAAACCACCAAATGTCATGTTCCTTTTTTCTTCTTCTATCCATTAGGCCTTTTCTCAATTATCAGAGGATGTACTATGTGTTCATTCAGATGTTGTCTAGCGGTCCTGCATGGCTGGGTATTATAATGCTCATAACAGTGAGCCTTCTTCCAGATGTGTTGAAGAAAGTTCTTTGCAGGCATTTATGGCCTACAGCAACAGAAAGAGTCCAGGTAACAATACTGTGTCCTCATTTGGCTTTATATGCTTATAGGAATTCATTAGGAGCCCCTGCTTAGAAGATTCACAAGCCAATCAGACATTTCTGCCCATAAACTAAATCCATTAGACTCCTTAACGCAGGTTTTCTCTCTCTTTCTCTCTCTGTATTTATATATATATATTCCTTTCCTGGGTTTCCCCATGTGCTTGCTTCCTTGGCCAGACATTAATGTTTGAACTAATGATAGATGTGGACTGCGGGAAAGGAAAATTATAGGGAGGGAACAGAGTGCAGTTGCGATTACATTTCCGGAGAGCCACATTTGATTTATTATATAATAATGTGGTGAGGTCATCGCTCTGGCCGTATGGTATCTGGTTGGCAAGAAAAACATGGTGTTTGGGGGAAGGAAAATACAGTGACCAAGAAGCAGCTGGTTGTAGCTGCAGATCGACTGTGAAAAGTAGCTACAATGGAAGAGTGAGTAGGTTTTGAGGAACGTGTAGCAGACATTGAAAGGTGTGTTAGCTGATTAAAATTAGTAGCACTTACCTGGTGCACCTGTGATTTATCAGAGTGGCTTGCCTTGGACAGTTCTCACTTTCTGGAGAGATTTGTTGATTTTTAGGTCATTATATAACAGGGGGAAACCCCTCTTTTATACATAATTCTAATTTGATAAACTAATCTGATTGGTTTACTTGGGAAGGTGTGATCAAATGGTAAGAAGAACCAGAAGTTCAAAGCAAGTCACTAAATAAATGCTAAATAATACGATCCTTCAACACTGTTCGGAGGAACAAATTTAGAGCCCAGTGGCGCCTTTAAGACTGACAAAGTTTTATTCAAGGTGTGCACAAAAGCTCACACCTTGAATAAAACTTTGTTGGTCTTAAAGGCGCCACTGGGCTCTAAATTTACCCTGCTGCTTCAGACCAACATGGCTACTCACCTGAATCCAATGTTCAGAGTGTCATTTAACATGTTGACAGCTTCCAGTAGAATTTAGTTACTCCCTCCAAACTGGCAGAAACCAGCAATACTCTTTGCACTTGGTGACTTTAGCAAGACACCTGAGGATAGACCTGGTAAAATAGTAACGCTGTGGCAAGTTGTCCGGTATAGCATTTTTTCAGTAGCATGGTCCTATAGATAGAATCAGAGGCTCCTTAATGTGCACTTCCAAAGCTTAGCATTACTAATGTTGCTTAGTTATATGCACTAGAAAGCCTTTAGCATTTAATCCAATGTATTCCTTGTGTTTCTTCTCTTCCCTCTGTGTTCCTGTCTCCCAACCTTCTTTTCCTAAATAACTGCTACCTTGCTTTAAACTATAAATGATGCTCACGGGTACTTGCTTCAATCTTCTGGGGAAATCAGACTAAACATCAGTGCCTTTCTGTTGAGCAGTCCACCATCTTTATGCTTTCTCAGACTTCAAGCAGTCTAACTTTCTAATGGAGCAAAAGGTGATTTTTTTTTAATCCCCTGCCTTTCTGCATGCTTGGCCATCTTGTTCAGAGGACTTCAGATAGTGCATTCATGGTCACAAGTAGTTTGTGGTACTTGGTGTCCTCAATTTCGACATAGCTGTACTTGAACTATTTCCACAGGCTGTCCTTCTATCTCTTTCCAAGTTTGTCTGCATACTATAAGTCATTATCTGCATCCTCCCTCTCATTCTGTATGTGTACAATAGAGCATTTCCTTCTTGAGGTTCATTCCTGTTAAGTGCTGGTGCAAACACAATGTTTGCACTGCAATTATCTAAGTGAATTGGTCACCACACAAAGATGTGATGGAAGCTCCTGAGCACAGTGATTATTCTTTCTGCTGTTTCCAGCTTAGTACAGAATGCCGTTTCCTTTAATATGGGGCAAGATGTTCTCCCACCCCCCACTGTTGCTTAGTTTTTTATGCAAAGGATTTTTTCCTTGCATTGCCCTTTATAGAATATGTTTTTGAAAGGATCTAAGACATTTTGTTTTTGTAATATTCAGTGAATAAAATATAAATAGTAACATATAGCATTTATTATTATTTTTATTTTTAAAAGATTTAGTAACTTGAAATTAGGAAATGCATGGGTTGTATGGGAAGGATGCAAAACTGACCAGCAAGTAGCTGGTGTTTGACTTATCCTAACACTTTAATTAGAGACTATTCTTGAGCTTTCCTTTTTCAGTTTTGAAAGTTCAACGTTTTATTTCTTCATTTCTTACCATATCCTTTTCAACTGTCATTTCTGTGTGTGGTGATCAAGTTTATGTATTCTCATAACATTTTTGGGGGAGAGGAGAGTTTCATTCACTGTTTCCAGAAGGATTAAAAAGTGTGCAAACTGCTTTTCTTTGTACAATAGTAATCATTCGTTCTGCAAAAGCTTTGGAGGAATCTGTTTCTTTTGGTAAACTGCAAACCAAATCCTGTTTCCTTTGCCAATTCAAGAATGTTTGATGATGCTGGTCTATTCTCCTAATTTTAATCTTTTGCTGGGAATTTATGCCTATAGTTGCTTGATTATTTGTGCCAACCATTTATAATTATCCATTTAAATCCTATATAATTATCTATTTTAATTAGAAATTCATACTAACATCTTCATTTCAATTTAACATCATTATTCCTTTATCTAACAGCCAGACTCAGTGTAAACTTACCAGTTGTTCAACTTCAAAACTTATATCCATTTCCTAATTTAATCAATGTAATAAAAACTTCCAACAAATAAATCAAAATATATTCCTGACTGAAATGCCAAACACTGTATCTGAGACCAATGCAAGTAACTGCTTCACTTGTTTTGATTTCAGCCCATGTGTACCTTTTTGTTGTTTTGTTATAGAAATTAGAAATGGCAGTTTTGAGAAAGAATTTTCATGAATGTTGAGTTCCAGTCTTTAATTAATGTACTGTAAAGGGATTTTAGGGCTGAGGGAACTGGTAAGTTCCTTCTGAAAATGAGGTGATGTTTTCCAGGATATATTGTTACAAAATGATGTAGAACAAGTGTATCATATGGCAGAAATGTTAGAGAAACAACTGTAACCATTTATCTGTGTATAGTGCATACTGATTTTATGAGTGATCTTCGTTTACCCTTTCAATGAACTGGCAGAAACAATCCTGCTGCTTATCCAGCAACAGGTATTACTGTATGTGGTCAGATGCACACCTCTAGAGTTAATTCAGGTGAAGGAATAGGAAGTAGTAAGGACAGAGATGGAATGTCAAAGTGCAATAGGCAGGATATGTAGTAAGTAGTCTTGAAATCCAGAAAAGAACCAGCATTTGATAAAGGGGATCCACGCACTGTATAGCTAGTAAGGTCAAGAGAAAGAAGGAGGGCCGCATATCATATGCCAAACAGGTCAGACTGGAGGAACTCTCAGAGTGTGGGTAACCTCTGAGATACAGTCCAAAGCACACAGAATTTAAGTAAGGATAGAATCCAGTGGTAAGACAAACACGTTTCTTTCTGGGCTTGGAAACAGCAAATAATGAAAGGAGGATTGAGAAGATGGTATTGTTCTTGGAGCAAGTTTGCCACTGATAAGTCACGGGATGGGCAGGAAGGAGGTAGATTCTTTGAGTACATTGGTCAAGGAGTATTTGATTGGCTTGACGGTTTGATTTTGGTATGAAATAAAGTTAAATTTAAAATTATGTTCCTTAATTGTGATCTGATAATCTTTTGGTAGGGCATTGCTGAATGCTTTTTCTTGAGTTATTCCCAGAAGTGTAGTTTCTGTGCTTCCTTGATTCATTTCACTCTCTGCCTTTGTTCTCTGTAGGCCATAATTTTCTTAAGAACCATGCATTGCAGTCTACAAAATACTGTTTAATATGGACTAGTTTCACCTACACATGTGACAGTCAGGCTTGGAAACAATAGAAAGTGATTAATACTCAACAATTACAAATAACAATGTCTCCATTATTGTACTTTATTAAACCTGTTAGCTTCTCATTATTGATATTGTCAATTTGGTATAGCTTTAACCATCCACCATTTACATTTTCCTCTCTAATTCCTTGAGATGCTCATATTAAGCTGTAGTCTCGGTATTTTTCCTCATCCTTGCAGAAGATTATGAAACATAAAACAACTCAAAATGCATTGGTGAACAACGATGGGCCACTTCTTGAAGGAACCCTTTCGGCTTCTGAGGCATAATTAGATCATTGATAGGTAACAGTACTGCACGTGTTACCATTTTGGTAATTTCTCTTGGTGTGCTGTGATACTTTTAAAGAAAACCATTTCCTCCAGAGTTTTTGCTGTGCTTTAGCAGATGAAATATAATTTTCCAGGATTTTGATGTTATTGTTGTCTTCCATGTTTTTCAAACTGCAGGTAAGTTGTGTGGTAGAACATAATATGTTTTGAAAGGTTGACAACAAGCTTTGTTTTGGCTGTTGATTTTCATAGGATTTATGTGCATGGTTGCTGCCTTAATAAAATATGAATTCCTGTTTGCTGTTGGTCAGTCACTACTATGTCACTGTTCTTGAGCTTCAAATGAGAATTAGTGGCAGGCCTCATATCTAACAAATGCAGCACACAAAATGTAGTAAGCAAATATCAAATGAATCCATGTATGCTCAATAAATGGTTTAATGAGGGAATCTCCCAGCAGGAGTGTGCCAATTTTCAACAGAATAACAAATAAGTCCCGGTGGATTAACCTTGTTTCGGTAAACTTCATCAGTGTATAATGTAACAATCCATGGACAAAATGAGATATAATGGCAAATGCTCTGTGTTCTCTCAATTTCCAGGAACATGCAGTGGCAATTGTTCATATCTAGATGTAAGCTGCCTTTGGGAAGTAAACCATAGTTTTTATATTACAGTTGAATTGGAGATTTTAACAGTGACTTCAACAAAAACCAAAGTACCTTTTCTTCTCAAAGTACTATGGTATAATATCCATAAATTATTAATGGCACAGGTCTTGTCCTCTAATTGCCCTGCTTTACAGTCTTGTAATATAATGAAGCAAAATTAACTTTGAACTTCTATTCAGGATAGAACACTTGTTTTATTAAGCATCTATGAAAGATGAAAACACAGACTTTAAGGAAAGATAGTGTTAGGGCCAATTTGAAAATAAAATGATGCTAACAAAAACAGGTGCACAAGTATGCACTCACTTTTACCCTTTGGGCCTCTCATCAGTGAATGTACATGCTTGCTGGTCAAAAGCAATCATAAGAAAATACATTTATAGATTTGATCTTAAAAGGTCAAATGTATAAGAGCACTCAAGAAGGTAAACATTTTTTCTTCAAAGTGATTCCAAAGCTGAAATTATCAAGGTTCATATTATCTTCCATATAAGGTGCACCCTGGTGAATCATACTAGTTATCTTTATAGTCCAGCATCCTGTTTCATGCAATGGATATCCAGGTATCCAAACAGGGAATAGTAGTCAAGACTTTCTTTGACATTTCCGCCTAGCTTTCTAGAGTTTACTGCATCCAAATGTGGAGGTTTCTTTTTGTAATCTTAATTAAGAGGCATTAATGCACCTGTCTTCCACAGTAATTCCCTTGTAAAACCATCTATTCATCTGTAATGAACACATGAGTTTTCTTCATGTTAGTTTGGGGAAAATGTACTCAAGCACACCATTATTACCTATTGTGCTGCATTTTCAGCGGGAGATGCAGCCTAGAAAGGTGTTTCATAATCTTTAATCCCCTGCTGCCCATCAAGGATGATCATTGAAAGCATCCAGAGTCACTTATTAAGGACCTTAAAAACAGCATTGCAGGACAAAAAACTTTATTAATCAGTGTATCTAATTTTCAACATGGCTGAATTTGTTGATAATTTGTAGATTGGAGCCATGAACAAAAATAATATTTTAAAATCTTTTAAAAAATTAAATTGGGGAAAGGGGTTTAACCCTCTCCAAACCAATATTAGCAGCACCTGTAACCTAAAGAGGTTTATGCCCTCTCATTAATCTTAGTTGAGTTTTGTTGGCCTAGCAACCCCAACACTACTGCCAGGTTTCAAGCTTTGGTTTCTGCCAATAAAACACAGAGGCAGAGTAAAAGACCTCTTTTGAGCTTTGAGAGAGAATTCATTGGGGTCAGCCCCACCAACAACCAATGGCAGGCATTGCACTAAAGCAAGTGTGGTGTAGTAGTTAAGAATTTCAGACTAGGGACTAGATCCAGACTATGCTATACAAGCTGACTAGGTGACCTTAAGCCAGTTACACATTTTCAGCAGAACCTATTTCTCAGGATTGTTGTGAAGATAAAATGGAGGGAATAATAATATAAGTTGCTTTGGGTTCCCATTATGGAGAAATGCAGGGTATAAATGAAGTAAATAGTTAAAACAAAAGGTAGGTTTGTGGGTGAGTGGTAAGGAGGGATGGCAACAGAGAAAGATGAGGATATGGCAGCTGCCAGAGAGAAGGAATAGTGTGGGAAGGTGGGATACAGGGAACTGAGGTACCCCCATAAGTCTTTGCAGGTACTTAGGTCTGATTCTAATTTGTCCTGTATTGTTTTTTTTAAGGGTCTGGGGAGAAAACTGGAATTTACCCTCAGAATGATGTGAACAGCAGAAAACTATTATCCTCTGCTGGCCTGACAGAAAATTCAGAGAAAAAAACCGCCAGAAATCATGAAGCCTTCATGATTGATTGACCCCAAGAATTTTGAATGCCACACCAAAATTTCTAAATTGCACCTCCCCCCTCCCGTGAGGTCCCTGCAACAAATCAGCAGCCTAGAGTTTTCTGATTCAAGTTGGGGACAGCACCAAATGTATAGCCGTGATCTCTCAAATCCAAAATAATCCACGTGACAAAATGTTATGGATGTGAGTCATCGAGGTGTGATATTATCAATTATCCAAGGTGCATCTTAACACTTTGCATTCTTGACAAACACACAAAAATTATTGAACAACACAGAAACAGCACAGTGAATGGTTTAAAAAATTATTCAATTATAAAATAATGGTGAATTAAAAGTACTGAAATTGCTCCTTCCTTCAGACTGCATGTTCATTTTAAAGGGAATCTCTGTCCTGTTTTGGTAAATATATATCCATGGCCATAAAGCCTCTCTGAAGTGATGGATACCACAATGATACCTTCTAGTTAATCATTGTGATAAGTGCTGACTATGTCATTTATTTTCTTGGCAGAATACATCAAGCTATGGGCAGGACCATTTTTCAGAATTCACACCTCTTGCCTCTCTGAAGGGTACAAGATACAGGAGCAATGACTGCAAGAATTCCCAAGCAAGAAGGTCTAGTTCTCGCTCTAAAAAGACAATGTTTACACATTGGAGAAACAGTGATTATTCAATACTCCCATCTATCTTTAGCTATTCCAATAAACGCTGCAATGCAAGAATGGGGTACTACCAAAGGGGTTCAGGTTTGGAAACGTCTGTGTGACAGATCACCAACTCAAGCCTTCAAGAACTACAACTATGCCCCACTCCCCCAAGCCCAGCAAACAACCATTTGATAGCATTGATTGAAATGTTGCTTGGTTGTAATAACCTGACAGATTGGATCAAGAACACCAAGTATAAATCCTTCCAGGAGCACTGGCTTTTTAATGTTTTAGACTGCTGAAACGACGGATTTACCTACACAGTCTGGCACTGTGAGAATCGACAGCACTAGAATTTCACTCCATCCTGTCAAAACCTTTTGTGTTTGAATTGCTTCCGTCACCCTTGTCCTTTATTGTTTGAAATGTGTTGCTTCAGTTAATGATCCCCTTCTGAAATCAACGGTTAAACATTTTCAGTCAATAGCATTGATCAAAGAACATATTAACAGGTGCTGTTTCTGACTTGTCTTTGTCCTTTCTTTGTTCTGTCTATAGAAGAAGCTGGTGTTTCGTTTGTGCAAATCTGATGTCAAGAAATACTCTCTAATGCCCATTTTATTGTAAGTCGCCAAGTATATGCTATTAGGATTGTTTCTCCCCAGTAGACCAATACATTGCTACTTAGAGTCTGTACAGACAATAAGAAGTCGAGCTGGCTATCAAACAGGTGAAGTTGGCTGCCACCAGGTATATTGAAAATAATTATTGAATTTAAGACTTCATCCTAAGATTATTCTTAAGACTTTGTCAATAATAAATGAACCAGTGTTCTACTATTTTGCTACCTCTGAGATGGAGAGAATGTGTGGATGTTTGGGAAGTCTTTTAATGCCCTAAGGGTTTTTTCCCCCTGTTGGGGCAAAGAAGTAGTTCAGTCCTTAATAATTTTATAGAACGATGTAATATTTTAGATACTGATGGGGGGGAAGAGTGTGAGGAGAGAGGCTAACAGAAGGATTACTGTATTCTGAAGGCTCAGCCATATCACTACTGCTTCTTGTTAAATAACCACTAGATGGCATTTTTCTCTTTCTGACTGGGGATTCAGCTGTCCTTCACTGGGAATGGAAAATGTGTATGATTACACAAATGCTGTGATTGCACAAAAGCTGCACCAATAATTTAAAATCATTATAGCCAGCTTGTACTTCAGTCCTCCATCTGTGGCTCTCGTTTTGCTTCATGCTGGTTTTGATCATAGCAGACTCGTAGCAGTCTTGTTTATCCCACCCACCCACACCCAGTGTTTTATTTAGGGTGTCAAAAATCCAAAGGATGACTTCAGAGGAATTAAAGTTCTGGATAAAAATAGGGAACGCCTCTTTCACTTTCCATGAGCAGAGATTGGGAGAGTGGCAAATGCAGCACTTTACGGGATAAATAATGTAAACTTCCATTTATCAAAGAAGACACGAGCATGGCTTTCATAATTCCACCCTCCCCCCCCCCCAGTGATGTGATGTAAGGCATCTTAGTAGTTCTGTGGCTAAACTGAAGCACTTTAAAGCATCACAGTGTAAAGCAGGGTTTCTTGATGAATGGATGGGAGTTAATTAAAATTTAATACATTTTTGGGGTGATATGACCATATACGATTATGTTGTCCCTCCCTCCTCTCAAAATGGCCAATAATGGGCTTGGAGGGGGTGGGAAGAGGAGGGGCCCTGGGTGAGTTGGGTACACAGCTATGCTTCCCAACCATATTCTGCATGATCATGCCACTTCTGGGTTTCTCAAAGCCTGAAGAAAGTTTCTGGGGTTTCTCAAGAGTAAAAAAGTTGAGAAAGGCTGATTTAAAGTGATACCAATATAATAAAGTTAATATTGTTTGTCAAGATATTCTAGCGTAACTGCTAAATACGACCCCTACATAAAACACTGGTTACATATATATATGTATGTGTGTGTATATTTTTAAAAAAACAACTTGATATGGGTATTCATTTTATACCTGTAATAGTGACAAATCTCCTGTTTGGGTGTAGTTAACAAAATTATTTTTAATGCGTTTTTTAAAAGAAAATCTTAAAATTGCCTTTGCACTGAAATATTTTTCAATACTGTAGCTATTTATATATCTGTTTTACGCAACATTTGTTAACACACCATTTCTATTTTTTTAAGCGTATGTCTTAGAGAGTTGTTTTATACTTATATAAGTTACGGCTCTCCAAAAAATGTAGCTTATAGTGGAATTGTGATTGAATGTTGAAATTCAGATGAATGTTAAAATTAGAAGTAGATTATACTGCCAGATTCATCCAAAACCACTGATGCTTCCCCCCTCCTTTTTCATGCTTTTGCTAGGGATAATAGCTTTTGATGCAATACAACATCTGCTTATAACCAACTGCTGCTGCTATTCCCATATTCATGTTCTGCAAAGCTTATCTGTTTGTTTGTTTTTTCCATTGGCATCCTTTAGCCTTAAATAAGAAGACTCTTGCTTGAGATTCTGAAAATGCTGCATTCCTACTAGCAAAAGGGTTTATTGCAACTTTCTTACATCTCATCTATTCCCAAAACATTGAATGATCGTTAATAAGCTGGGATCTTTAATGGTAGCTGTTGACATTTTTAAAGCTTTGTTTCATTGTGTTACTTCTGGGGTAGGGAAAGAAATAGGATTTGGCATCAGAAGGGACATAGCAGTTGTGTTGGAGTAATATCTGGATGGTCCAGGTTTGAAATCCCCATTTGTGCCATGGAAGCTGGCTGGACGACCTTGAGCCATTCATACCGTTTCTGCCAACCTACCTCGCAGAGTTGTGAGGATGAAATGGAGTGGAGAATAATATAAGCTGTTTTGAGTCTCCAGACTAGGGAGAATGGTGGGATATACATTGAATAAATAAAATAATAATAATTCCATAAACAATCGGAACTTTAAAGAATATCCCCTGCAAATGGAAAAAAGCTATATAGGCTTACATAACTTTATCTCCTTTCCATTATGTATATTCTAGTGTAATCTGTTGTGATAGAAGTTGGACTTTCATCCAGAGATTATCATATTGTAGTGGCACACATCCTGCTATATTTGAGTATCTTCATTGCAGACAAATGAGTAATACTGCAAATTCTATATTGATCAACTGGCAAGATTGTACTCAGTATAATCTGGATTCACACTTCTACATTCAAACAGGTATTTGAGAGTATGACCTGATAAAGCTGATCAGTAATCAGTTTGTGGTACACTTTCATGGTAGAAGTAGAGAATATTTCCTGCAAATTTTCCCCACACATGGAGGGCACTGGATTTGAGAATGGGAGAACTCCAAAACAGTCATCTGTGCCCAGTAATCCATTTATCTGAAGACTGTTTTTGCTCAAGGCAATGTGTAGATAGGTTGAACAACAGACTAGGAATTAAAGGGTTGCAATAGGATTATTTTTAACTCAACAAAATCATTTAAAGGCAGAAAAATTGCAACCTGTGTAACTCAAATTGGCAGGTTTGAATGGTTAAATCTTTAACAAGAAAAGTTACAAGATCCTTTAATCCAGTGGTCCCCAACCTTTTTATCACCAAGCGTTTATCATCATCAGCGCTTGACAATTTTACTGAAGCCCAGGGGGGTAGTCTTTTGCCGAGGGACGTCGCCGCCTGAGCCCCTGCTCCGCTTGCTTTCCCGCCGGTGCCCCTGACTTCCCGCTGCCCACTGGGGAGCGCTACCAGCAGCAGCTCCACAGTGCCACGCTGAGTGGGAGCCCCAGCCATGGCAGCCACTGGAGAGCACCAAAGGTGAGCCAGCGGCAGAGTGGCAGGGCAGCCCCTGAGCCAGCAGCCAGGGAGGAGGACGAGGAGGAGCCGCGGCCCGGTACCGACTGATCCATGGACCGGTCCTGGTCCCTGGACCAGGGGTTGGGAACAGCTGCTTTAATAGATGTATTGGAATGTATGGGTACCAGCCAAATAATTATGAAGAATAAAAATGTACTACTGGTCATGCTCACATCTTCTTGATTAGTAGTAAGAGTCCATCATTTTAATTCTTTTGGTTATTGAATGATCATTATTTTCCTCAGCTACTTAATGTAAGAAGCCTACCATTTATCCTCTGGCTTGCATCAGTCTATCTATTCCACTATATTGCAAGTATCAAAAGAAGAAAACTGCGTTAGTTTGTGAAATTAATGTGATAATGTTTAAAAAGCTTTAATGAAAATCTGTCCAAGTATTACAAAAGAGAAAAGTGTACTTGATTGTATTTGACACAACTGCACACATCAGCTAACATAGCTTTACCTTCATCAAAATTATACAGAATTTTAAATGTACATGGTGTCTAAAAATTCTGTCATGTGCTCTGTCATTCTCAATACTCCTTTATTCTATAATGTAAAGTAGAGTCAGCAAAAATGCTTTTGGAAAATGGCGGGACATAGTTATCAGTGCATTAACCATTCAAAGTATCTGTAGTCATCAGCACTAAATAATGTGTTTATAAATGGTACAATGACAGGTGCACTTATCTGATAATTCAGCCTTCAGAACTACTGTTTAGACTAATCTATTACATTTCGTTAACTGGATCAAAGCAGTCCCAAATAAGTATATTCTCTGTACACTTGTGCATTAATGTAAAGTTTATTTTCAGTGCTGTTTTTAAACTTTTGTTTCTGTAGATATCTGAACAAGAATTCTTTATATTCATATTTTGGACCTTTCTGTAGATTGTATAAAGGGGTAGATGTTCAAATCTGCTTGCAATAAAATAAAATTTACATATTTAGTTCTCTTTTTGATTTCTGTAAACAATAACAGGCATTTAAAGGGTTTTAATTCAAATAGAAAAAATTACATTCAGTAAGCATTTCAGCTTCCAGTGAATGTTTATATTTAAACATATTCATTTTTTGACATCTGAACTGAGCGTTTTACAATAAATCGGGCTACTTCCATCTAGCTGTCTAGAATGGGTGAAGCGTTGAGCCATGTATGTGTATTCTGTAAACGGGTAATAACAGATACAGCTCCTCCCTTTGGAGGGCAAACTTTATTATATATTGATACATTATTGCACAATTTAAATTATGCAAAGTTACCCTTGGAAACAATATTGGCAAGTTCATTTCTATTTTTTTCTATGCAATTCAGAGAAAGCACTTCATATAGTGACTCCTACATATTCACCTTCTCCCTAAGATTGTTCTTCAGTGCCGACCACTGGATTTTGTGACAATTAAGGCTTGCTATAGTTACAATTATTCAGACATGAGATGTGCTTGTTTATAAAATGCAGCAGGCATGAAAGCCTTCCAACACTATAGTTATATGATTCTTCATCTCAAATGCATAAAGTGGGTCCTGATCTCTGAACTATAAAACTTGCAAATGCTGCCCACAAATTCCAAAAAGGGTACATATCAAACTTAAGAACCACTTTTAAACGGGGCACCAACTTAATCACAGTAACTAATATATCCTTCGCCTTTAAAGAATCTATGGAAAGTTACCCAAATTGGCTTTCAGTCACCTTCCCTTTCCTCTCCCCACAACAGACACCCTGTGAGGGAGGTGAGGCTGAGAGAGCCCTGATATTACTGCTCGGTTAGAACAGCTTTATCGGTGCTGGTTGCATGTGGAGGAGGAACAGGGAATCAAACCCGGCTCGCCAGATTAGAAGTCCACACTCCTAACCACTACACCAAGCTGGCTAAGACACCTGCTCACATTCGCTCTTGTGTGCATTAATTAAAGTTTTAGGCAGCAGCCTATAACAGTCCGCACTCCTAACCACTACACCAAGCTGGCTCTGTACTAATTTGTACAATTTTAGGACACTGGCTAAAAATGTGGATTAAGAAATAAATGTGTGACAGTTGGTCCTCTAGTCTAAACCAGGGGTAGTCAAACTGCGGCCCTCCAGATGTCCATGGACTACAATTCCCAGGAGCCCCTGCCAGCATTCGCTGGCAGGGGCTTCTGGGAATTGTGGTCCATGGACATCTGGAGGGCCGCAGTTTGACTACCCCTGCTCTAAACAAAGGGTGCCAACATGATGCCCACCAAGTGCTTTTAGAATGTGGATACTGACAATTTGGGGTTTTGTATATCAGCGTTTCTGATGGGCCATTGAAGACCTGTAGAGTTTTTTTTTTAAATACTGCTTTGACAACAGATGCCACTGCAACACGAAGCTCTTTAGTGTGTTACTGAACGTAAGCTTTGTGCTTGGCAGGAAAAGATCTTTCACAAGATGTTCATTTCATACTAAAAACAACTGCTGCCTGAAATGCTGAAGAGTTACTATTAGAGTTATGCATATGACGACCCTTTTGTGATTATCTCCACCTCCTTTAGCAGCCAGCTTCCAGTTGCCCCCACCACTCTGTGTCAGAATTCCAAAGGTATCCAAACGCGGAGGAACCGATCTAAAGGTTAGCAGGTTCCCTACATTCCTACAGCACGGAACTCGCAATGTATTAGGTCTGCATACTATTCAACAACTCATGTCTTAAACAAAAACATTAATATTTTTTCTTAATCTACTCATTTTTAATTTTGAACATTGCCTTGCATAATGTAAACATTCTCAAATAAATATTCTTCCCATGTTTGTTTAGACGGTTTTCAATTTTTCCTGCATGAGCAATTAGTTCTTTTCCACTATAAAGCTTCATGCATGATTTTGTAAGATTTTTATTAGCATATTGTATAAATACTCCTGCAATGGTATTAAGTACCATCGTCCCGTGGCCTCTTGATATATTTATATAAAAATAAAAGCAATAATATAAACAGTAATTGGAGATGGGGATCCCAAATATCTAAAGCATCTCATGACATTTCTGTAGTAAATGAAATTTCTCTAGTAAAGAGGCAAGTATTATATTATGAAGGACTCTCCATGGAGACCTTCCCTCCCCTTTCAGCAGATTTCTAAAGCAATAATCCAAATCCAATAATTTTGGCACAGACATAACTGTACAGCCATGAGCACAATCCTTGAAATGGGAGGGCCATTGAACTTTTAATTACTGCTGATGTTAATATGATGTTGTTCGCTCTGAGCTGGCTTGCTGGGTAGGGCAGTATATAAATTTAAAATGGCTGGAATGCAACTGGCACAAATCCAAATGTGAATCTGACCAAACACTGTTAGAGCACATTATCATGCCTACAATATGGCAACAGCGGTGACAAAGGCGGCTTGCATATTCTCTGTATCCATTGCTTCCTCGTGGCCGTACAGCTCAGCTGTTCCAGGTGGTTAAAACACTATTGTCATCAGGCCATAAAGATACGTTGATGCCATCTTTGGAATCTTGCTGTGATAAGTTTGCAAAGCACTTCCAGGATAAAGTTGCTCAGATTCACATGGAATTGGACTCCACATTTGCAAGTGGTCCTCTGGAGGTATCCAGAGAACCGTCTGGTCCTATTATTTTGGATCAGTTTAAATTACTGTGGTCTGGGGAAGTGGATGAGCTACTTGCAGGCGTATGGCCAACTACATGTCTCCTTGACCCCTGTCCATCAAGGCTAATAAAAGCTAGCCAAGGGGTATGCTGGTTGGGTCCAGGGAGTGATAAATGCCTCTTTGAGAGATCGAGAGGTGCCAGCAACATCAACGTGTGCTGTGGTACACCTCCTCAAGAGGGTATCCATGGACCCAGAGGCATTAAATAACTACTGCATAATGGCTAATATTTATTTATTTATTGAATTTATCCACAGCCACTCCTGAAACCAGTCTGGCTCGTGGTAAAAATCTATATCCCTACCCCTACCCTGACCGCAGCCTATAATGCCAGGGCACGCTGGTCCCCAGTATTCACCATCATCCTTGGGAGAGGTGTCCCTGCCCAGTTGACCTGAGGCTATGCCTCTACAGGGCTCTACAGTGGTTCATATAGGGAGGGACCCAATCTTCCTAGCCTGGCTTCAACCAAATGGCTGGTGGAATATTTTAATCTTACAGGCCCTGCAGAATGTTGACGGCTACATCAGGGCCCTCAGAACTTCTGGGAGCTCATACCACCAGGTTGGGGCCAGGACTGAGAAAGCCTTGTCCCTGGTTGAGGCCAGGCATGCCTCCCAAGGGCTGGGGATAATAAGCAAATTCATACAGAGCAAAGAGCCCTGTGGGCGGCATAAGGAGATAAGCAGTCCCTCATATATGCAGGGCCCAGACCGCGGATGGCCTTAAAGGTAAGAACCAAAACCTTGAACCTGATCTGGAAGCTAATTGGTAACCAATGCAGCTGCCTCAGCATAGGCATCCAAGATGATCTTGTGGGGACCCTAGCAGCTGCATTCTGCATCAACTGCAATTTCCAGGTCAGAGACAAGGGAAGGCCCACGCAGAGCAAGTTACGGAAGTCCAATCTGGAAGTGACTGTTGCATGGATCAGTGGACAGTGCTTGCTACTGTTAAATGGCAGCTCCCCATGCAGACCAGAATCCGGGAAATCCAGGTTCAAATCCTAATTCTGTCACAGTGCTCACCGGGTGATATTGGCCTAGCTGATTTTTCCCAGCCTAACCTGCCTCACAGGGTTGTTGTGAGGAAAACATGGAAGAGAAGAGAATGATGTCAGCCCCCCCCCCAACATATTCTACCTCCCAATAGCTTTACTCCTGCTGTAGGAGGAACAGTGCATTTGCTGGCTCAAGGAGGCCTCTTCCCTGCAGACTGCAAACCTTGCAGGGTGAGGTAGTGCTGCAGTTTCCTGAGTGCTTGGTCTGCATCCTAGGGTCTGCATCCTGGTGGCTTCTTGCAGAACCTCTGTGAGTGGCAACCCTTGGGGCGAGATGAAGGACCTACAAAGGTCTCCTCTCCCCTTGCTTGAAGGGAGGTTGATGGAAGATGGGAGGGGTGAATGAATCCTCTGACCTTGCCAACCTTGGAGTGCAGGGCTGGAGTGTGGAGCCAATTTCTGCAAGTCTTGCTTCCTGATCAGGCCTTCTTACCCTCACTGCCATACTGGTCAATTGTGCATGCCCCACTGTCAGGGTCCGCCGGGTCTTTGCCACGCTTCGGGTCCGCCACGTTGTTCGGTGAGGGAGACCCGGGACTAGACGGCTTTATCGTTAGGAAACAGTGTCTCAGAATGGAGTCGGTATTCTCTCTCCCGCTCCTGGGTTCAGGGTAGTTCTTTCACTACACCTCCAACCCCGTCTCCTCATTGACGCTTCCTTAAGTAGCCTCTCTAGCCCCTGTCTCCACCCTCCGGGCTTCTCAGGCGGACCTCGCCCTTCCGGGACTCTGCATCTCTCCCCCACCGCCCCACCCTGGGTTTCTCCCTTGCTCTCCCCGCTTGTACTGACTGCCCCCGTGCTACCGTTTCCCCCACCCCTGGCGAACTGATTCCCCACATCCCTTTATGTAAGTTTCGTATCCAAAGAGGGTCTGCCGGGATCTCTTCCTCTGTATCTTCCTTTCTTAGGTTTCCGCTCCTGTCCGCACGCTCCTTCTCCGGACCCCCCGCGCTGCCCAAACTAGTCGTCCTCGACACCCATGCATGGCCATGCTTCCCCTCCCCAGATCTTGACTGCAGGAAAGGGGAAGGAAGTCACTTTTCAGGCTAGGCCCTCCTTCCACCTGGCAGGAACGCGTGAGTCCATTGAGCAGACCCAAAAGCGGGGAGAGGGGGCTGATCTGGGAGGGGGTCATGCCCTCAGGCATCTTCATGAAAAAGACTTTTCTGCAGCCCAACAGGGCTGTGGTTTATGGGATGTGTTTGGCAGGGAGGCCCAGGGCCCAAGAGCAGTATGGCTGTGCTCTGCTTCATGAAGTCCTGAAAGCTGACCCAGTCCTTTCATGGGGGGGGGGGATGTATAACTCCACCGTGCAAAACTGCCTCCTTAACAGAAAATTTGCCTCCCAAACAAAACATTTCTGGTTAGAGGCCTGTTTCTCAACTCCACACCCACCCCTTCACACCTTCCAGGAGCAGTTGCCAAACTGATTTGGGTTATGGCATGAGTTGTGAGTTGTCAGTAAGGCTATTTTTAATTACTGTGGTGGATTACGTGCTCCTCTCACCGAGGAAGCCCAGGGAAGCTGAATAGGAAGCTGAGGTAATTTTCCACCATTTTCACCATCCCTTCTCCCTCAGTGATTCACACCAACACATCCTTTTCACAACAAAAAAGGATAACTTAATTGTCTCTTCTTTGGAAGGATAACACAAGGAATGTAACAAGTTGTTGGCCGTTTACACCAAGGATCAGCAGAGCTCTTATTTAAAGCAGTTACAATTTCACACACAAATCAACTTCACTGCCCTGTCAGGCTATTTCTGTTAAGCGTGAAAGAATTATTTCATTTGGAACGTTCCCCTAAACTCAAGAATCTCAGCCTATTGAAACAGAGTTAGATTATCTTGGAATATTTCCCTCAGCCCCCTCATAAGTCCTTAACCTTCTATTTCTGTAAGGTTATACACAGGATACCTGCTCTATTCATGCCCCTTGAGTATGGGTGAAGCCTAACTAATCAACCCCTTGGTCAGAGAGAGACTAAGACGTGTCTGAGGCAATGCCAAATTTTGCCTCCACTTAATTCACCTCCCTCTCCATGAGTTCTTCTCATTTTCTGATACTGCTTAGTATCTGCCTTCTCCACCTGTGGACAAGGTTTGCTGGGGTACCTGGTAACTAGAGGCCATATGTCACAAAGGGTAACCAAACAGCAAACAAAATGAAACAGGATCCAAACAGCATCTTGAAGACTGATAACAAAAAATTCTAGCATGTGTTAGAGTTCCCTGCCTCACTTACATAATGGTAGGAAATTAGTCAATGGATATGAAGTGATGCAATTGGGATTTCAAAAAATGAGACAGAGAGAGATGTTCTAAACGGAACATTAGTAATCAGGAAAAAGGACTCGGACTGTGGCATACAGATCAGTGGAAAACACTGATTCAGCATCTCTGCACAAGGAAAACAGATAGTGAGGGGCCTTGGAAAATACCTGTTCGCTTGACCTGTCCATTCAGCCAAATATCAGCACAGCATGAGAGCCAGATTGGTGTAGTGGTTAAGAGTGGCAGCCTCTATTCTAGAGAACTGGGCTTAATTTCCCATTTCTCCTCCATGTGCAGCCAGCTAGGTGACCTAGTTACAGTTCTCTTAGGACTGTACTCACAGAGCAGTTCTCTCTCAGCCCCACCTTCCTCACAGGAAGGGGCTCAGATGGAGGGAAAGGTACTTGTAAGCTGCTTTGGAACTCCTTTGGGTAGTGAAAAATTAGGTATAAAAAACCCAATCTTCTTTTCTTCCATTTCTATATGTGCCGAACAGCATTATCAATTGGATGGACTAGAATGTACTGTTTGTACAGACATAGCCTCTCTATGCCAACCATACGCTGAATGTACATGGATGAGTGTCAGGTAGCTGCTTTGCACAAACAAATGGGATAAAACTGAAATAATGAATGCCTAGTGTGATTTCATTTCGAGTATTGTATGCAGTACAGAAATTATATTGTAGAGCTAGAAAAGGGGAAAAACAACCCAAATCATAGGTTTTTGTGTAACTATGGGAGAAAATAAAGTTATGCATAGTGTAGATAAATTGGAGATTTTTTTCCTCCTCTTACTTCAAAACTACTAGAATTTGGGAGCACCCAGTGATGCCGACTGACTGCAGGCCCAGAGCTGACAAAAGGAAGTACACAGTATAATTGCATGGTTTATGGCATTCACTGCCACAAGATAGGGGGATCATCACTGCTTGAGATGGGGATTAAACAGAGTTACAGAAGATCGGTCAATCAAAGCTTATTTGCTAGGAGCATAGCTAAACTGATCTATCCAATTGTTGACCTCCGCTTTCCATTGCTCTGTAGTCGACTAGAGAATTTGAAAGGATGAACTGAAATTTTGTAGGGAAGATTCCCTTTGCATTAGGAGCTCAGTTCTGACAAAGTTTTGCCTTTATTAATATTTATACTTACATGTTTTGGGAAATACAATTTCATGAAAATTGGGGGGTGAGAATTGACCATGGGGAAGGCAAGTGGTTAGAATGCAGGTAAAGATGAAAAGATGAAGCTTCTAGATGAAAAGAAGAAGAAGGAAGAAAAAGGGAGAAGAAGAAGAAAGAAGAGTTGGTTCTTATATGCCGCTTTTCTCTACCAGAAGGACTCTCAAAGTGGCTTACAGTCGCCTTCCCTTTCCTCTCCCCACAACAGACACCCTGTGAGGTGGGTGAGGCTGAGAGAGCCCTGATATCACTGCTCGGTCAGAACAGTTTTATCAGTGCTGTGGCGAGCCCAAGGTCACCCAGCTGGCTGCATGTGGAGGAGTGCAGAATCAAACCTGGCATGCCAGATTTGAAGTCTGCACTCCTAACCACTACACCGAACTGGCTTTTAGTATTTGTGGATACTTTCTAGGTCGTTTTCTTGTATTTATCTTATTGCTTTAAAAACATTGTTTCACCCTGTCTCTACACAAAAGGCAGTATGAAGTAAGTTAGCAAATGTATAAAAACCAGGGAGTTGAAAAGAGCACAAAAGGAGAGATCCTTAGCCCAGGGGATAAACACCACAAATTCTTTCCTTATTTCAGAAACAAAAGCTCTGGACAAGACCAATCAATCAAGACATATCTGGCTGTGTGTTAAATAGAAAGAAGAAAAATGATGGTGGAAAAAAAAAAGGCAGGCCATGATCCCTCTTAAATATCCAATCTGATAAAGAGTTTCAGGGAACTCCAAAGCTTGCATGCTGGCTAGTCTTTCAGGAAAACCTGAGATGGCTTTTGTTTCTGGCTTTTAATCTTCAGATAAGTAATTAACAGCGCCATCCTGCTTAACACTTGATTCTAAATCCACCCAAGTCCGTAACTCTGTTTAGGGCTGCATATTGTGAAATGCCAATGCATGACTTCAGAAGGCAATCAGAGAGTCACAGAGCCTAGGACTTAGGGTTGCCACCTCCAGGTTGGGAAATTGGGGGGCGGAGCCTGGGCTGGGCAGGACTCGGGGAACGGAGAGACCTCTGCAGCGTATGGTGCAGCAGCCATTTGCTCCAGTCTGGAGCTGAATTGCAATTCCAGGAAATCTCTAGGCCGGACCTGGCAGCCCTAGGATAGGTCCATCCACAGCCAGAGCATGAGCCAGAATAGCTAAAAGAAACTTCCATACTCGGAAGCCTCTGGCCACCTGTGGTGGGAGGCAGCTTCAGAGGCAATCCCTTGGCCTTTGTGCCCATCCAGTGGCCAATAGTTGTTCCCGGCTAGGCAAGAGGGACTGATCGGATCCAGCCGGGCTACCGGCAGCGCCCGCCTGCTGTCTCCGCGTCGCGCATCCTCCGCTCGCCACGGCAACAAAGGAAGCCCGCCCGGATCCTCCTCGCCTCCGCCGCGTTCCCGCCTAGAATAACGGGGGACTGGGCTGGGCGGCGCTCGAGGGAAGCTCGCCGAGGGGAGGTGGGAAGCGCCGGCCCCTCTTCCCTCGAAAACTTAGGGGGCAGCCGCCCCCCGGGCAGCAGCCAGAGACGCAGCTTCCTTCGGAGGCGCAGGGCGGCGGCCAAGCCTCCCCCCCCCCCCCCGGCCTCGTGGGTCCTTGCCCAGAGAGGCGGCGTGCGCGCTTCTGCAAGCCACAGCACCTTGGGGTGAGTCATGTGCTTTGTGCCTTCGCCTGGCCGGGCGCTCCTCCTCTTCGCGGCGCTGCGAAAGGTCTCGCGTCCCTTCCCAGCTGCCCCCCGCAGCGGAGGGGACCCGGGCAAGGGGAGGGGGGGTTGCTCTGCTCTGCTCTGCGGATGGGGAACTTTGTAGCGCCTGGTGTTTCCTGGCTGAGACCGTCCCAAGGGGCTCCGCCGCCGGTTAGCAGCGCACCTCGTCCAGTTGAGTGGCCAGGGGAGGTTTGCCCGCCGGGCGCCAACTCCGTGAAACTCACCCCAGACCCCCGCTGATAAGTGCTCCGTGCTGGGCGCGGGCACCTCGGCCAGTCGCTTTTAAAACGGGTCTGTGCGCGTCGTCGCCCCCTCGATTGTATTTGGGACTAGACCCCCCCGCCCCGCGCACACACGCTGACTTAAACGCCGCACTGATTTCCCGGCTTACTCCAGGGTAAGGCAGCGTAGCCTCTTTACCTGAACGTGAAGCAAAGCTCCAGCCCTGTAGCTGTTTAATTAGGAGAAGGCTGCATCGCATCCAGTGGTTGGGGAAAGGCCATACAGTGCCACAAGGTATTCTGAGTATTCAGAGGCAGATGCGGACATAGCTTGCAGTGTGTATGCCTAAAAGTTTTGTAAATATTCCAGATTCCTTTCTATATTGTTTTGGGTTTTCCAATGTCCCTTCCTCTCCTCAGGCAATGTGGCTGTGTGGTGAATCAGCAGCCCTCAAAAGCATGCACTCATTCCATGGTAGGCGATTTTGTTCTGTTTCTTTCTTGATCACGAACCACCAGACTTTATTTTCCTAACATTTTTGTTCTGCACCTGCTAGGATTATTAGACTTGACATTCTCAAGTAGGTAAACATTTCTGTAGTTGTTTTTCTCCACCGTATCCTGCGCTGCTGCCTGTAACTTTAATTGGTGCATACGAGAGGGAATGTGAGCAGGTGCCTTAGCCAGCTTGGTGTAGACGGTTTGATTCCCTGCTTCTCCTCCACATGGAGCCAGCTTGGGCTCACCACAGCATTGATAAAGCCGTTCTGACCGAGCAGTAATATCAGGGCTCTCACAGGGTGTCGGTTGTGGGGAGAGGAAAGGGAAGGTGACTGTAAGCTACTTTGAGACTCCTTCGGGTAGAAAAAAGCGGCATATAAGAGCCAACTGTTCTTCTTCAGTAATATCAGGGCTCTCTCAGCCTCACATCCCTCACAGGGTGTCTGTTGCGGGGAGAGGAAAGGGAAGGCGATAGTAAGCTGCTTTGAGATTCCTTTGAGTAGAGACAAAGCGGCATATAAGAACCAACTCTTCTTATTCATGTCAAGAGGATGAGTTGCAGGAGTGAGATAAACTTGGATCTGTTGAAATTCCCTCACTGATACCACAGCTACTGGAAGGATAGTCCTAGTGTCTCCTATTGCATGTAGGAAGTCATTCTGTGATTGTCACTTAAAGGCCAAAATGGAACTGTTCACCTTAAACACCTTAAAGATAGCTTTACAACATACTTTATGAATGAGTGAAAGTCACTGGAATCTCACATTTTAAAATTGCAGTTCAAACTTTTTCTTATTTTGCATATTTTTACAGATTCAGTGAATTTGAAAACAGGATAACTAGAACCTTGCCTTGAAAAACAGTGACACCTGCATACTTCCTAAGTTTACTAGATCCCAGCGCACTCAGATTAGAAGAGAGCTCTTTTTCAGTATGTCTAGACAGAAGATGCACTACCTAAACTTGCAGAGGAAATAGGTTTGGAGACAGCAAACCCACTGGCATCACTGGATGTGACTCTTAAGATGGCACAATTAATTTTGCAAGCTCTCTGTGCTGGTGCATGCTTCTTCAGATGCTGGAGAGGAAATGGCTCTCATTATTGGTATTTCCAGACATCTTCCCATGTGTGGTTTTGTCAATGAGCCCTTCTCATTTTTCTGTTGCCCTCAAGAAAATTGCCCTCCTGTTGTTTGAGAATTGTGTGTGCCAGTGAACACTGAACATTCAGATTGTATCTCTTGGCTAAAGTGGTATGGGCAGAATCAGGTTTTCTCTGTTTTCAGTGGTAAACTGCGTATTAGTATAACTATTCAGGTGCCTTAAACAAAGTTATCATTTCTATATATGCATACAGTAGTAAAAGACAGATGGATATCAGTGTTCCATTAAAACACCGTGGGAACTGCTCCTGAGTACCTATAGTTAGATTGCAACTGTAAACTGATGAACTTGGCTTATAGATTCTGTGTTCTACATTTCAGAAATGGGTCCAATCTGTTCTTGCAAGTAACGATTATAAAGAACGAAAGCAACAGGCAAGAATAACAGAAACTGTTTAGCTGTAATTATTTACACATTGGTTGTGCTACTTATCTGCTTGGAAGCTTTAATTTCAAATTACATTGTAATTTCAGCTCCTCACTGTTCACTTGTGTGATTGCACTGGAAGTTTTTGCAGTCTTCTTTTAAAGCAAGTGAATGATTAGCCATGAGAACCAGAGCATACATCTGATTTCACCAAAGAAAAAACAAACGAAATTGAAGGATTTTGTTGCACATATGAACACATAAAGTTCTCCAACTTTCAGGCTTGGTTTCAAATGGGTAAGAAAGGTGCAGGATAAAAGAGAAGAATATATTTGTGAATTAAAATTGTGTATATTTATACAGTCTGAAAGCATCACAGGAGAGGTCTTTTGTTTGTTTTTAGTAAAACATGGCATGGATTCTATGCCTTGCTTCTGCTGCACCCTGTTCCATGGTAGAGGAGTTTGTGTTTATATAACACTGCGAGCCTAAAGGACCTAACACTACAGTGAAAGCACTGCAAAGGGGAGAACTTCAGCAAAGACAAGTGAAAACAAGGCCTAAGATCCAATCTTATGTGTTTATCGTTTATGACTTCGTAGTCCTCCTGTGTGGTTCCACAAAAATAGCAGGCTGGCTCATCAGATTTCAGAAGCTAAGCAGGGTAGGTCCTGGTTAGCTCTTGGATGGGAGACCACTAAGGAAGTACAGTGTCACTGCACAGAGGCTGGCAATTGCAAACCAGCTCTGAATGCCTCTTGCTTTGAAAATCCTACAGGGTAAACCATATGTTCCAGAGGGCCTGCAAGAGGATTCTCTTCTACCAGGCATGGAGTTGATTTCCAGGGCTGCACCTCTAACATCTAAATGGGCCCCGCATCTGGGGTTCCGGCCCTGTTTGCAAACCCCCATCTTGAGCCAGGCCTCACAGTGAGTTTTTACAATCTGTACGCCTGGCTCTTTAGGTTGGTTTTTGGGATGGAGTGATTGGAGTAATAATTACAGTATGTTTTTAGCATAAAGTTTGTTTTATTTTAATTTGTATCCGACATGTTTTATGCATCTGATGTAAGCCACCCTGAGACCACTTTCTCAGCCTCACCTACCTCACAGGGGGAGAGGAAAGGAAGGTGATTGTAAGCTGCTTTGAGACTCCTGGTAAAGTGTTATATAAAAAACAACTCTTCTTTCTAAACCTGTTAATGTTTTTTGGAATTATCCCTTTGAATCGTAGAATCATAAAGTTGGAAGGGACCTCCTGGGTCATCTAGTCCAACACCCTGCACTATGCAGGACACTCACATCCCAATCTCTCATCCACTGCAACCTGCCACCCCCTTGAGCCTTCACAGAATCAGCCTCTCCCTCAGATGGCTCTCCAGCCTCTGTTTAAAAGTTTCCAAAGATGGAGAACCCACCACTTCCCGAGGAAGCCTGTTCCACTGAGAAACTGCTCTAACTGCCAGGAACTTCTTCCGTATGTTGAGACGGCATTTCTTTTGAATTAATTGGTATCAGTGTGATGATAAAGGATCTGTAAGCCAAAAAGCCAAATCATTTCAAGAATGTTTCTTGTGAATTATAGTGATTTCTCTTCAAATGATTTGGAATGGTTAGGCCTGGCAGTCTGATACTTCCCAGTAGGTTGTAAATTATGTTTTTATGTAGTTTGTAAATTATGTAGGTTGTAAATTGTTTTTAATAAGTAATGGTATAGTTTATCACCAAGTGACAAATCACCAGAAGCATTTGACTAAAAATATTTGCATCAAATATATAAATAGGTCAGATCAGAACATGCCCTTCCACATGCTGAAGGTGTTTTCAGCTGACAAATAACTGTTTTTGTAAATCATGCACTAGAAATGTGTTTAAAAAAAATCCAAACTGTGTTTTGGTTCACGCAAAATGCTTATCAGCTGTTCCTTTTGCTCTAACAGAAGCATAAAACTCCGGAACCTATAATAGCACTACATGAATTCCTGTTTAAGCATTTGTAGAAAAGAAGTAGCAGCTGTTTTTCTTTCATTTGCCGTTTTTTGGATCCTGCCTATTATAATCTGTTAGATGTAAAATGTACATTCCTCCAGTTCTTGGTGTGGTCCTTAACCTGTCCAATATTGAAAGGTACTTTATTTCCCTTTGTTGTAAAATACAAAAACCTAAGAATATTAGCATAACCCAAATTAGGCTTATCACTTGCAGAAGAATCTTACTTTTTTTTTTTTTGCTTGTTAAATTGCAGAAGTCAGCCTAAGATATTTTCATGTCTGATTACTGGAAGTTTATGCTGTGCAAGGAAACCGGGAGCTGCAGTTGTTTTGCCAAGGAAAGCCAGACTAATGAAGGGAAAGAAGACACAGACTATCGCATTGTGGTGTCTGATATCATTCGGCTTGTGCAGGATAAGGAGCAAGAGCTGGCAATACAGCCAGGTATGGTAATATTTACTAAATTCTACATCTTGGGAGAATGACTATCATCTTACTGTACAATTACTGTTTGGGAGTGACATTTAAGGTAAGATAGTTCTTTTCTTTAGTTTAAGATGGGATGGCCAGGTCAAGCTACAAAAAAATTGACATTGAAATGGAAAACTGTCCATGACCAAGTTAGTTGGATGCTAATGGTCATTCTAATGTTAGAAATGCTTTTGTACGGCAGTGTTAAGTGCTGGCAACCTAGGCTAAAAGACATTCTTTCATGGCTTTGTGAAACACGGGTTAACAGTTAGAATATATGTCTCCATTTATGTTAAAGGGTTGATTAGTCAGCTGCAATCCATGCACAATTGTTTTATTGATGTTGAGAAACTTCAAAAACCTAAGCGCTGTTTCCCCCCCCCCCCGAACATTGCAATCTGTGTCATTCTAAAAAGGCTGATGCTCTTACACATAAGTCTGCAGAAGTTCCTAATGTTCTTTCTTTTCTAAGCGTTCACAAATGCTGCGTATTTGTTTTCAATCTACTTTCAATGGACTTTAGTGATAATTTTAAAGTGATATTTTTTTTATTTCACACACTAATATCCAGTTGCAAAGTGCATTGAAAGTGCTTTGTTCCAACCCTTGTGAAAGTATTTCTCTCTTAGTCACATTCTGCCACACACTATAACTTTGCAGTGTAACTTGAAGTATGATTTGATCATTTTGTACATACAGCTCACATTTTTCTAAGTGTTCCAGTGAAGTGGAAAACATTCTGAAACTTGATTTCCAGTTTTCAAATGACCCCCACATCCTATACAAAGTCACGAAGGGACACATGCGGAAGGAAACACAGTCCCTTTCCTCTTTTGCCTTTGACCCTGCTGCCTCCCATATCCACTATCTGTTCCTGTTCCTCGTATTCATAGAGAGGTGCTGGGCAGGACAGAGGGACATTGAGGACAGGCTGTTGTAAAGACAGGATGCATTGTGTGATGGTCTAACATTCATTCTGTCACCTCACCTCAATGCCTATGATTGGCACACCTATTTCCTGCAAGAAAAGTAGGAAAAGATAAGTTAGTGAATCTCCTGTTTTGTGTTCACTCAGCTTCATCGCTTATCGCTTATAGATATATCTATTTCTTTCTCCAAGTCACTTAAGCACTGTAATTTTCTTCCAAGCATGATTATCCAGCTAACTTTTGAGCCTGAGATAGCCTGATAAGGTTGGGGTTTAGTTTGTTTTTTTCCTATAGAACTTGCTTTCATTTTCAGTCTCTTCAACCATAGGTTGGTGAGATTATGAATTACACAAGAATAGAGCAAATCAATAGATGAGATCGTTTTAGAACATATGCAAGAAATCTAGCAACAACTTGCAGCCTGCCCATATCATTTGAAAACAACAGTTTCAGAATAATATAATTACCAGAGCACGAAATGTCAGAATTGACAAGAGATTCCAATATATCATGCCTGGTTTCAGCAAACAAAGGACAAAGCAACAGCACATGTTAAATGGTAGATACACACAAACAATCAAGGTTAAGTTTAGCAGCTGATCAAAGTACTCCTGAAACTTCTGGGAAAGTAATTGGAATTCAGTCAAAATAGTTTGTCTTTTCCTTTTGCCACAGAGCAAACAGGCTGTCTGGCTTGTTCAACAATGTATAATGTAATCCGAAATGAAATTGCACCATTCTAAGTCCATTAAAGTTACAAGTGCATAACTGCTGTTTGCTGCTAGGAACACTCTTTTTGTTGGTTGAGCTACAGCAGTTCTTGGATATCCCTGTAGGCTTTCTATCCAACATTTACCAGAGTCACAGCAAATGTAGAGTTTATATATGGACATAGTTGTTCACACAATTAAAGGGTGAGCCCAGGATGGAAGTATAGTAAGGAAAAAGTTCTTGAGTATAATGATTTATTTTATATTTATATATCGCCGCACTCCATTTGGATTCGCAGCGGCTTACAATAAAACAATAAAAAACAGCCCAATCCAACTCCCCTTAAAAGTATACAATAAACATTAAAATTATGCAGTTTCACGCCAGGATAACTTCTGTTGGTCTGTTCATAACCATGTAATCATTTTGGATTATTAATGATCAACTACTTGTTTTACATAGACGTTTTTTATATGCCATTAAAGGTTTTTTTGAATTTGAATGTATGGTAAAGGTAAAGGTATCCCCTGTGCAAGCACCGAGTCATGTCTGACCCTTGGGGTGACGCCCTCTAGCGTTTTCATGGCAGACTCAATACGGGGTGGTTTGCCAGTGCCTTCCCCAGTCATGACCGTTTACCCCCCAGCAAACTGGGTACTCATTTTACCGACCTCGGAAGGATGGAAGGCTGAGTCAACCTTGAGCCGGCTGTTGGGATCGAACTCCCAACCTCATGGGCAAAGCTTTCAGACGGATGCCTTACCACTCTGCGCCACAAGAGGCTCTTTGAATGTATGAGAATAACACAATTTAAATACTGTGGGATGATGGAGTCTATGGCATTGAAGTCTTTCTCCTCCCCTTCTACTACCCCCCTCAGCTCTAACTTTAAATCCTCTGGGTATTTCTCAATCTGGAGCTGGCAACACTAGCAAGTTTACACAGTGTAGGAATACAAAATGTTGATATGGGGCAGGAATGACTGTTGGTGCCAGGCTACTGGTAAAGATTACAGCACTGTAGGAACAGATTACAACGTTGTAGGAACCAGCCCTGCCCTGGATTGTCCCGGCTAGCCTGAACTCATCCAATCTTGGGCAATGATAAGTATTGGGATAGAGATGACTAAGGAAATCCAGGGTGACATGCAGAGGCAGGCAATGGCAAGCCTGGGGGGTTTGAAGTAGTCATCATCACCCTCCATCCCCCAATGCCCTTGTTCAGGTAGGGGAGACTGGTATTTTCCACCGTGTTGGGTATTTTTAGTCTTTTAATGGGGGTTTAATGGAGGATTTTAAGACTATTGTTACCCGCCATGAGCCTGTAGGGAGTGGCGGGAAATAAATCTAATAATAATAATAATAATAATAATAATAATAATAATAAGCCACCTCTCTTGCCTTGAAAATCCTATGGGATTGCCATAAACTGGCTGCAATTTGATGGACCTTTCCCCCTCTCCCCCCCTTCCTCCCAGAACTCCACCAGAGCACTCTGGACCTGTTGTGGTATTGCACTGTTCCATCGTTATATTATTTTATTATATTGTTATACTGTTACATTATTCTGTTATATGGTTACAACCACTGTTATTAATTACTGTATGTTTTAACGAAGACTGTTTCATGTATCGTTGACTAGTTTTAATGTTAACCGCCCTGAGCCTTCGGGGAGGGCGGTATATAAATCTAAATAAATAAATAATAAAAATAAATAATAAATCCACCAATTCACTGTATTGAAAAAGAACTATGATAAAAATTGCAATTGCATTATTGATTTACAAAAGTAGAAATAAGCTAGGTTAAGTCAAAATGTGTTTCCAGATTAGGAAACAGGGCAATTTAAAATTAATAATGGACACACTCTCACTACCTTGGCTGACAGCCTCCCGTGGTAAGGAGGGCTTAGTTATTTTACCTCCATGTGTATTGTATTGTTGAGGGTTTTTAAAAATAGTATGGGTTTTAAATGGGATTTTATTGTATTGGATTGTTATGTAACCTGCCATGAGCTGGAGTGCCGAGAGTGGTGGGTAATATATCAAATAATAAATAAATAATAGTTGACGTTTATGATGAAAAAGCATTGCAATAAATGGTGATGTGGCTCAGTTGTACAGTTGTTTAATGTGTTGGAAATGTTGCAGATGATCAAGTATAAATTTTAACACATAGTTGTTACTTTCACATATCTAGAAATTCATAGCTATAGTCTATGATTTATGGGGAAGCAGAGTGACATAGTCCAGTCAAGATGTCAAACTAGGAGTTTCACCTGGATACAGTGCTTTCTTCAGCTGTATGTTGCAGGGAACTGTTATATTGGGGAGGGGTACTGAGATCCTGCAGGGGTCACGTTCATAATAAGTTTGGAACAGATTCAACTATGCTTATTATCAAGTTAGTACTCATTTAATAGTATGGAAATTCAAATGAGAAAGGAAATAATACCCCAGATGAGAATCTATTGTAGTATAAATCTTGCTAAATCCACTTAGTGCTGACTTAAGTAATTAATCCCATGCATTGCCACTTGAAAAATCAAAACGTATGCAGAACTTTGCCCGCTTTCTTTTTATTGAATGTCTGACATAAAGAGAGGGTGTGGAGAAATATGGCTTATTACAAGTGGTATTCTCTTCAATCTTGCCTGTCAAGGGAGGAGGAATGCGTCGGGAGAGGAAGATAATGGAGGTGAATCACTGGCTGCGTAGTTGGTGCCGGTAGGAGAGATTTCGTTTCTGGGACCATGGGATAGGCTTTCTTGAGGAAGGCCTACTAGCACCTGATGGACTGCACTTATCGAAACTGGGGAAGAATGTGTTTGGCAGGAACCTGGGGAGATTCATCAGGAGAGCTTTAAACTAAAGCCACTAGAGGAAGGAGACGATCAACATAGGGAGTGTATGGAAGGAAAACGATTGGAGGCAGCCCAACCGGCAAGGCCAACTCATAGGGAACCAAAAGTAAAAGGATTCAGATGTCTTTATACTAACGCCCGAAGCATGGGCAATAAAAAGGAAGAGCTGGAACTTCTCATGCTGATGGAAAGGTATGATCTAGTAGGCATCACAGAAACTTGGTGGAATGATTCTCATGACTGGAATGTAATGGTGGATGGATATGAACTGTTCAGAAAAAACAGAATAGATCGAAGAGGTGGAGGAGTGGCACTGTATGTGAGGAAAGGGCTTACCTGTCAGGAAATTCTAGTGAAGGAGAGCATATCTACAGTGGAAAGTATCTGGGTGAAAATAAGCGAGGGGAAAACAAACAGTGTGGTGGTTGGTGTCTGCTACCGACCGCCTGACCAACGAGAGGATGTGGATGCTGCACTTTGTGAGCAGCTTGAGACAATATCCAAGCGGCAGGACTTTGTCATCATAGGTGACTTCAATTTCCCAGATGTGTGCTGGGAAACAAACTCTGCAAAGCGTCCTCAGTCATGTAACTTTCTGACCTGCCTGGCTGACAATTTCATTTATCAAATGGTAGATGAACCCACAAGAGGTTCAGCCATACTGGACTTAATACTGACCAACAGGCAAGAGTTGGTGGATGAGGTGAAGGAGGTGGGGACCCTAGGGGGAAGTGACCATGTCCTCATAGAATTCCTTTTGAGATGGGGAGCCAAGGAAACTTGCAGCCAGACGCAGATGTTGGATTTTCGTAGGGCAAACTTTAATAAACTCAGAGACATGATGAGTGTCATACCATGGACGACAATGCTGGAAGGGAAGGGAGCATGTGAAGGGTGGGCGCTACTCAAACAGGAGCTATTGCATGCTCAATCAATGACTATCCCAGAAAGACGAAAACACTGCAGGAGCTCTAAGAAGCCTATTTGGATGAACAGAGGACTTCAAGAGGAACTAAGAAAGAAAAGGAAAATGTTCAGGAAATGGAGGGAAGGACAGAGCTCTAAAGAAGAGTACCTACAGGTTACTAGGCACTGTAGATCAATCATAAGAAAGGCCAAAGCTGAGAGTGAGCTAAGATTGGCCAGGGAAGCCCATTGTAACAAGAAAAGATTTTTCAGCTATGTGAGGAGCAAATGTAAAGTGAAGGAGGCAATAGGCCCACTGTTGGGTGCGGATGGACAAACTCTAACGGAAGATGCAGAGAAAGCAGAAAGGCTTAGTGCCTATTTTACATCTGTTTTTTCCCACAGGTCAAAGTGTTTAGGCACATCTAGAGATGGCCATAGCCAAAGGACAGTGTCTGGGTGGCAGGTTAACATGGATAGAGAGGTTGTCGAGAGGCATTTAGCTGCACTGGATGAATTCAAATCCCCTGGTCCGGATGAAATGCACCCGAGAGTACTCAAAGAACTTTCCAGAGAACTTGCACAGCCCTTGTCCATCATCTTCGGAACCTCTTTAAGGACTGGAGATGTCCCGGAGGACTGGAAGAGAGCAAATGTTATTCCGATCTTCAAAAAAGGGAGGAAGGATGACCCGGGAAACTACAGACCAGTGAGTCTGACCTCTGTTGTGGGGAAGATAATGGAGCAGATATTAAAGGGAGCGATCTGCAAACATCTGGAGGACAATTTGGTGATCCAAGGAAGTCAGCATGGATTTGTCCCCAACAGGTCCTGCCAGACCAACCTGGTTTCCTTTTTTGACCAAGTAACAGGTTTGCTGGATCGGGGAAATTCGGTTGATGTCATTTACTTGGATTTTAGTAAAGCTTTTGACAAGGTTCCCCATGATGTTCTGATGGATAAGTTGAAGGACTGCAATCTGGATTTTCAGATCGTTAGGTGGATAGGGAATTGGTTAGAGAACCGCACTCAAAGAGTTGTTGTCAATGGTGTTTCATCAGACTGGAGAGAGGTGAGTAGCGGGGTACCTCAGGGCTCAGTGCTCGGCCCGGTACTTTTAAACATATTTATTAATGATCTAGATGAGGGGGTGGAGGGACTACTCATCAAGTTTGCAGATGACACCAAATTGGGAGGACTGGCAAATACTCTGGAAGATAGAGACAGAGTTCAACGAGATCTGAACACAATGGAAAAATGGGCAAATGAGAACAAGATGCAATTTAATAAAGATAAGTGTAAAGTTCTGCATCTGGGTCAGAAAAATGAAAAGCATGCCTACTGGATGGGGGATACGCTTCTAGGTAGCACTGTGTGTGAACGAGACCTTGGGGTACTTGTGGACTGTAAACTAAACATGAGCAGGCAGTGTGATGCAGCAGTGAAAAAAGCAAATGCCATTTTGGGCTGTATCAACAGGGGCATCACATCAAAATCACAAGATGTCATAGTCCCATTGTATACGGCACTGGTCAGACCACACCTGGAGTACTGTGTGCAGTTCTGGAGGCCTCACTTCAAGAAGGACGTCGATAAAATTGAAAGGGTACAGAGGAGAGCGACGAAGATGATCTGGGGCCAAGGGACCAAGCCCTATGAAGTTAGGTTGAGGGACTTGGGAATGTTCAGCCTGGAGAAAAGGAGGTTGAGAGGGGACATGATAGCCCTCTTTAAGTATTTGAAAGGTTGTCACTTAGAGGAGGGCAGGATGCTGCAGAGGAGCTCTGGCTGCAGAGGAGAGGACACGCAGTAATGGGTTTAAACTACAAGTACAACGATATAGGCTAGATATCAGGGAAAAAATTTCACAGTCAGAGTAGTTCAGCAGTGGAATAGGCTGCCTAAGGAGGTGGTGAGCTCCCCCTCACTGGAAGTCTTCAAGCAAAGGTTGGATACACACTTTTCTTGGATGCTTTAGGATGCTTAGGGCTGATCCTGCGTTGAGCAGGGGGTTGGACTAGATGGCCTGTATGGCCCCTTCCAACTCTATGATTCTATGATTCTATTGAACAGTTCACTCCTGTGAACTCTGGAACCTGACAGGGGTCGATTTGCAGCAGCAATCGGCAGAAAGGGGCGAGGTGTGCAAACCTCCCCAATTTTCTACCCAGGAAGTTCTTGGGAACTCATGGGGCCAATACTGATCCTTAGGGAGATTTATCTCCCTGGATAACAAGCTGTTTGTGTTCTGGGCCACGAAGAAGCCATTCGCCATCTTTGAACTTTTCTGTCTTCTCATATTATTTTTTTTTAAGATTGTTTTTCTTCTATCACTCCCTGAGCTGCTTGGAAAAGTCCTCAGAATTTTCACGGAGCTTAATCTCTGACTACAAATGCGTAAGAGTGAGTAATTCTCCAGTGACTTCAAATTGTTTTCGCACACCACCCCTGCTCTGTTATCAAGAAGCGGCAGTGAAGTTACCTCCTACAAAGCCTTTCCTGCCAGTTCTTTTCTTTTTTTAACTTCTGGGGGAAGGTGAGATATATTAATAACACTGAAAACGAAGAAAGCATTTAACTAGTCTGTTTATCATTTCACAGAGATTGTTTCTTTGATAAGGCATTCATGTGACACCTTTCCTGAAGCTCCATGACTTTCTAAGCAACGTCATCAAAACCCTTTGAGGGACGACCTCTCCTGGCTATTTGCAATATTGTCTGAGCTTGGCTGGTGACTTATAAGCCTAAAACATGTCTATATTAAAAAGAATGGCCCATCTATTAGAGAAAAAAAGCCAAGATTTAAAAATATTTACAGAAGGTTTGCTTAAGAATATTTTAAAGGAGATCCAAGACGGCAAGGAAGAAGTTTTTAACAGGATTGATGGACCAATAACAGTGGTTGATGACAGCACTAAATAAGGTTGGAAATCATCAGCAGAAGATAAATCTGAAATTTTGGAGATGGAAAAGGGGGTGTCGGAACCCCTCAGAAAACATGACTCCCCAGATAAGGAGGCATTAAAAAAGGCATACAGCTATTTCAAAGCAACAGTACCCAAGAACCAACCAAAAGATACATGGATCTGTTTTGAAAGTAATCGATTTAAATGAGCTTCTCAGGAAAAAAAATTGTACTGATACATTTCGGATTGGAGTCCAGGAGGTGCAACTGCCTCAAGATTTATCAGTGAATATTATGTGGAAAAGAGTACAGCTTCACTTTCTATGTCAAAGTCTAATTGGACAGAATATAAGTCTATGGGAACAACAAGGTGCAGTAAGCCTCAATATGGGACCCCCTTAAGAAGATTGGGGAAGGGAAAGGCAAAGGGAAGGGGGAACAAAGGGTTTGCAATCTTCTTTATTCTTTTTCTGTACACTTTTAAGGCAATATAATTGTAAGTGCTGGAAATGTCATGATAAAGTGGGTTTTTTCCTCACTCTCTTTTTTTTATTAGTGTATAGCTATAGGGCCAAAGTTCATACTGTTCTACAAGAAATGTTCAATGTTAAGCATCTAATTCAAACCTGGAAATATGGTGTTGAATATCTGTCAGGAAGGCTCTTAGACTGTGTTAAAAACCTAATTTTCTATGCAATCACTGCAACAAGGTTACATCTATAGCTAACAGAAAATTAGTTGAAGAATCTCAAGAACTGTGGAATTCTTATATGAAAAAATTTATAAATATTGGGCTAAGGTCAAGACATCATAGAATCATAGAGTTGGAAGGGGCCATACAGGCCATCTAATCCAACTCCCTGCTCAACGCAGGATTAGCCCTAAGCATCCTAAAGCATCCAAGAAAAGTGTGTATCCAACCTTTGCTTGGAGACTGCCAGTGAGGGGGAGCTCACCACCTCCTTAGGCAGCCTATTCCACTGCTGAACTACTCTGACTGTGAAAATTTGTTTCCTGATATCTAGCCTATATCGTTGTACTTGAAGTTTAAACCCATTACTGCGTGTCCTCTTCTCTGCAGCCAACAGAAACAGCATCCTGCCCTCCTCCAAGTGACAACCTTTCAAATACTTAAAGAGGGTTATCATGTCCCCTCTCAACCTCCTTTTCTCCAGGCTGAACATTCCCAAGTGCCTCAACCTATCTTCATAGGGCTTGGTCTCTTGGCCCCTCATCTTGGAGAAAGAGTGGGCTTTTCCTTTTTAAAAAATAAATACTGGGTTAAAGTATAAAAATGATCTGAATTGAAGAATTCAGGAGCTGGAAATGTCATCATAAAATGGGTTTTTCCTTTTTTTCATTTATTTTTATAAATACTGGGTTAAAGTTCATATTGTTTTATAAGGAACGTTTAATGTTAAGTACATGAAAATATGTTATTGTGAACAAGTGCAGGAGCCAGTTGATTTCCTAGCTTAAGGATAGGTCTTGGTTCAAGTTTAAGGGTAATTTTTGTAATACCCAAGGTTGATTGTAAGTGGAAATATTATGTTAAAGTGGGCTTTTTTGTTGTTGCTTTGTTTTTATATTTACAGGCAACAGATATATTTGGAGTATTTGGCAAAATGAAATTTCAAGCAAATGGGGACTTTGGGGGGTAGAGGGAGGGGTGATATTGTAATCAAATATATTCTTTCCTTGTTCTTTTCTTTATCTAAATAAAAATTAAAAATATATTAATAAAACAACATTTCCAAAGATGCAGAACCCATCACCTCCCAAGGACACCTGTTTCACTGAGAAACCACTCTGTCAGGAACTTCTTCTGGATGTTTAGATGGAATTTCTTTTGCATTAATTTCATCCCACTGGTTCTGGTCCGTCCCTCCAGGACAACAGAACAACTCTGCTCCATCCTCTATATGGCAGCCTTTTAAATACTTGAAGATGGTTATCATATCCCCTCTGTCGTCTCCTCTCCAGGAGAAACAGACCAATCTCCCCCACCTTTCTTCATATGTCTTGGTCTCCAGAACCCTCACTATCTTTGCTGCCCTCCTCTGGGCATGCTCCAGGTTGTCTACATCCATTTTCAACTGGGATGCCCAAAACTGAACACAGTACTCCAAGTGAGGCCAAACCACAGCAGAATAAAGTGGTACCATCACCTCCCATGATCTGAACATGATACTCCACTTGATACAGCCCCAAATCCCATTTGCCTTTTTAGCCACCGAGTCACACTGCTAACTCATGTTCAATGTATGGTCTTACTAAGACTCCTAGATCCTTTTTGCACATCTACTGCCAAGGCAAGTCTCCCCCATCCTATATTTGTGTGTTTGGTTTTTCCTACCTAAATGCAGAACTTTACATTTGTCTCTATTGAACTTCAGTTTAGCCCACTTCTCGAGCCTATCAAGATCATCCCGTCTTCTAATTCTGTCTTCTGTTGTGTTTGCTATTCCTCCCAGTTTAGTATCATCTATAAATTTGATAAGTATCCCCTCTAATCCCTTATCCAAATAATTTATAAATATGTTGTGCAACATATTGAATATAACAATAAAAGTTACCTTATTCATGTTTTTAAAAAAAGTCTGGCATAAAATACTTCTCATATCCATTATTTAAGATGTGATTTCTATTTCTAACAGGATAAAGCAGAATGTAGCTTGGCTGAAAAAATTCTAATTTTCATTGCTTTTAGCTAGCTCTTGAAAAGTATCTTTGAATGCTATCATTAAATAGCTTAAATAACTATAAGAGTTTTAATGCTATGATATCTGTGAATTTTTAACAACTGCACAGCCCTCCCTCAAAATATTCAGAAAATAAAATGGATTGTCCAGTTGCCTGTGAGCTTCCCAATGAGATTTAGATTTTTTTTTTTAAAGTCAGTTGCCCTGACCAAACTCCATTCTGCAAATTGCTATTGATTACTTCATCCTCACATAACTTTATTGGAGGGGAATATTGTATTTATTGGGAATGAATCGAAGGGGTTTTGGAGACTTATATTTTATTGTTTTATCTGTTGTAAGCCACCTTTGGCCGACTATGTCGGGAGGGGCAAGGTATAAATTAAATTATAAATAAATAAATAAATATGTCCCTTAATTGATTAATCATTGGGTTCCTATGAAAGATGAAGCGCTTGTTGTTCTTGTATAACTGAATAAAAGACATAAGTAAGGACTGTATAATGACTAAATGATGGAATAGCTGGCAGTATGGAAAAAAACATGAAGAATTTATTAACTTCAGTTGTAAAAGCCTTTTGCTTTTAATTTTTACTGCATAACATTTCCTTTGTTCTTGCAGACTGTTTCATCCAGTTTAACATATACTGTTGTCTCAAAGGATGTTTTTGAGTGTGACTTTAGCTAGTAAGGTGATTGACCGAATGTGGCTGATTACAGGAAATTATGTCAGGCTGTTGGCCACTAGAAGCCATGGGACACCAGGTAGATCTGAGAAAGCATTTGTCATGTCCATCTGGTGCACTGACAAAACAGAGGCAAAGAGTACAGTAATTGCAGATAGTTCGTTTTGTAATGCCAGCAGGATCCCATGAAATCTGTGATACCATCTGTACATGAGTACCAGCCAGACTATACTATGCTCTGTTCATGTCTCCCATATCTGTGTAAATGTTAACCAATTACATGGTAGTGGCATTACTTATGAATTTGCAAATCCTTAAGGGGACTCAGTGGAGGGCACATATATGGCCTGTGCTCTCTGAGCTGCATTGGCTCCAGATTGTAGACCGAATCAGAGTCAAGGTTTTGCTGATGACTTTTAAAGCCCTAAACAGTCTGTGACCATCATACCTGCAGGTATGCTGCAGGGACTGCTTCTCCCTGTATACTCCCCAAGGGGCATTATGATCAAGCCAGCAAAATTTGCTTAGGGTTGCCACCCCCAAAGAGATTGCATCGGCCCTGGCCTTGTGTAATACGCTCTCAAATTATATCAAAGCCTTGCAGAACCTTGAATGGCTACACAGGACTTGTAAAACAGATCTGTTCCTTAAAAAATCACTGAATTATGCTAGCATCCATGCTATAGATCATCTAGCGATGGGAAGACTTCTACCTCTTCTCTCCTTCCTTCTCAGAGAACCAGCTTGGTGTAGTGGTTAGGAGCGCTGACTTCTAATCTGGTGAGGCAGGTTTGATTCTGTGATCCTCCACGTGCAACCAGCTGGGTGACCTTGCGCTGGCCATAGCACTGATGAAGCTGTTCTGACCAAGCAGTAATATCAGGGCTCTCTCAGCCTCACCTCCCTCACAGGGTGTCTGTTGTGGGGAGAGGAAAGGGAAGGTAAACTGCTTTGAGAGTCTTTCGGGTAGAGAAAAGCGGCATATAACAACCAACTCTTCTTCTGTTTGACAGAACTGCTCTAGATGGTGGTTTTTAACTGTATTTTATTGTTTTTTTTATAGTATTTTGTACCCTTTTAATACATGAAACAGTATCAATTGCCAACCCTTTCTCTCTGCATAACAAACAACCCTGTGAGGTAAAGTGAGGCTGAAATAGTTCTGAGAGAACTGTGACTGGTGCAAGGTCACTGAGCTGGCTGCATATGGAGAACTGGGGAATCAAACCCAATTCTCCAGGCTGGGATATTATCAGTGTGCTGATGACACCCTGCTATATTTGTTGATAGGTGGCCATCCAGCTATCCTCCCTAAGCCCTTTTCATCCCCACTTTCACTGCATACCTTTATTGGCGTTTCTTTTTCATTCTGCATGGATTTTCCTCTTGTCAGCACTCGCTTCTTTTCCCCTTCAATGTTTATTTGTCTTTTAAAGAGTGCTTTTGTGGTGGTTTTCCCTTTCTCTCCAAAGGCGATGCATAATTATTCCCTCTAATTCTCCCCTCCACCCTTTTCCTGCCCCTCACAGGCCACTGTTCCACTGACCACGTTGTGAGATGTGATCAGTCTCTTCCTATTGGTCATTTTCATGCTGGGCTTGTTTTTTAAAATTGTAAGTAGAGATTCTTCAATCTGTATTTTAGCAAACTGTCAGATCCTTTTGGCTCTCCTCCCTTCATTGGTGTAGAAATCCAATCTTTTTTTTTTTGGTGTGTGCAAAATTGGGAATAGTAAAATATGAGTTGAATGCTAATGTTGGATCACTGAGGTAAAAATTGACAAAAGCAAGCTGTAAAAGTGAATGAATTTTAAATGAAAATTTAAGGAAGCCATTTTCTCTTTTTGGCAAAGGAAAGAAGATGAAATTAAAGCCAATGAGCCCCCCCAACCTGCCCTACTTCTCTCAAGCAAGCAGTGATGTCTGAGTTTGTATGGAATATACACATGAATGGCACCCACATGGTTGTTCCCACCAACTTAGTGGTTTTGGGTTCACTCTTCCAGCTCCTTTTAATTAGGTTGAAAGAAGGGAGCCTACAGCTAGGTATCTCTGAAGAGAGAAGAAGCAAGATGAACCAGTGCCAGATCTGGGTGCATGCTGTGGATCCAGGGACATAGCACACGTGATTGGGTCCAGTATGGCATTTAAGTATCCAAAAATATATCCTGAGGCCAAGTTTGGGCAGTTTGTTTGAAATAATTATTGGCATGAAATCAGGAAATGGTGACCAGCTAATGGCTTTAGCAAGTCTGAGGAAGGAACCTTGAGTGAATTAAAAGGAAATCTCCCAGGTGAGGCCATTTTCTAGGTTTTTTTCAAGTGGCTGTAGTATTAGCATTTGTACCTGAATAGGTGTTTGGATATGGCAAAGCCACCATGCTAAAATGGGTTTGATGATCTGGTGTACATGGCTGGGGAAATGGCTTGGGTGTAGATAACTTAATTAGGGAAGAAATTAGGAAAAGGATTTTCTAGGTTCTGAGATAGTGCTGAGGGCTGACAGGATTAGCAAACTACTAGAGTCTGAAGATTCATTTGAAGCATTCCCATGCGATAGAAAGAACCTCTGTGCAATTAATTATGTTACTTTGTGATAACCAGAATCCTCTTGCTGGGAACTGACGTCTCACAAGAGCGAGCTATTGTCTCTTTTGGGCCTGTCTTGCAACAGGTTTTCTCTGGGTACCATTCTGGCTTTGTTAATTTGTTTCTTGACTTCATCAGGTGGGTGCTTTAGTTCCAGAAAGGGTTGTTGTGGGTCCCTTGAGTAAGAATCTCTGTCTGTGGGATAGGAATAGATGCAGCTGTAGCGTAGAGCCTGGCTGTATACAATGGATTGTTTGGTATGTTTACCATGGTAGCTGGAGTCATACAGATAGATTTGTTTGTCAGTAGGTTTCCAGTATAAGGAGGTGTCTGTGCCCACTGCATACTTTTACAATAGTGTCCAGAAAATGTATTTCATTCATAAATTGGCAATCTCTGGCAAGCAGCATGCCTGCAGAAGCTTTCTGGCCCAGCCATACTTTTCTAGGTGTACCAGAAATATTATGACGAAAGGAAGGTTTGCAGACAAACCCCCTTTTGCACAAGAAGGGGTCCTGAGTCCTAACAATCCACGTGAGCCTCCTACAGTCTGCATCAATACAGCTCAGAAATGATTTGCTCACCAGTTCTGTTTGTAAAAACGAGGCCTGTGATTGATGCTTGTGTAAACATTTTTGCAGTGAAATAGTACATTGCTTGTGTAAGAAAGTTGTTCTTTACATTTAACTGAGTTGAATATGTTCTGATATCAGTGTTTAATTACAGGTCGTAGGTAACAAGCAGTATCCGACCTCAAGATAGTAGCACAGTAATGTTTTGGTGGTGGAAAGAGCTGTCAGGCCGCAACCAACTTGTGGTGACTGTTTTGGAATTTCAAAGCAAGAAACAAAGGTGGCTTATCATTGTTTGCTTCTGCGTGGCAACTCTGGACTTTCATGGTGGTCTCCCATCCAAGTACTGATCAGAGCTGACCCTGCTTGGTTTTAAAGAACTGAAGAGACCAGCAGGGCCTATTCTGCACACAATAGATGCATTTTAGAAGTAGATATTCCTGGTCTGCACAGGAAAATCCAGCTGCCAAAGCACATTGAAAGTGCATTATCCTATGTGTGCAGAATGGGCCCAGAATGCGCCATCCCAGTCAAAGCTGTAGCTGCTATAACATTATTCTAAAAAGCATGACCTATGAATCAAGCAGTCTTCAGTTTGAATGTTCTGTCTGCAATAGCTCTTGCATTGATTATTATTCTTTGATATTCTCCATGAACCATCAGCAGCAGTATTAGTACAATGAAATACAAGCACGTTGAATTTTTAAAATGTAATTCCCTCCCTAATTTGTTGCGGCTTGAATTGTTAGCTCCAATATTTATTTAATTTTCCGGGCTGTTTCGGTTGTGAGTGTGGGTGTTAATCACACATCCCCAAGGGAAGGCCTGGACCTCTATGCCCTGTTGTCGGCCCTCCAGAGGAACTGGTCCCACCTGGAAGTTGATGCTGGAATACAGGAAATAGCCCTTCAGTGGCTGAACTCCTTTCTTTGTGGTCAGGAACAGAGGGCTGTGGTGGGAGTTGCTCCTTCGTGGAACTTGGCAGGGTGCAATGATGTCCCCCATTTTATTTAATGACTTTATGTGCCCTCTTGCCCAGCTGTTCCTGGGATTTCGAACAATATGTGGATGATATCCAAGTGTAACTCCTGATGGACGGCCACCTGGACTCATGTCCAGAAACATTTGCTAGTTGTTTGGAAGCAGTAACAGTCTGGAGCAAGCAAAGTGCCTGAAACTCAACCCCTCCAAGGTCCTGTGGTGGGTAGGAAAGGGCCATGAGACAAAGTGCGGCTGCCCTGCTTAGATGGCATGCAATTGATGGTTGCACAATCCACTAGGTATCTGGGTGTGATTTTTGACACCTTGTCTATGGAGGCTCAGATCACTAGAGGAGCAAATTCTACCACCTCCACCAGGCAAGGCTGCTAGTGCCCCACCTGGCTTAAGTGATCCATGCAACACTCAACTTCAGGTTAGATTACTGTAACTCACTCTATGCAGACCTGCCCTTGACCCTGACCCAGAATCTGCAACTAGTCCAGAATGCAGAGGCTCAGATCCGCAGTAGAATAACCTGGAGGGCCCATATTCGGCTGTAGTCAGGCAACTGCACTAGCTGCTGGTTGAATTCCAGATCAGGTTCAAGGTATTGGTACTGACCTTTAAGGTCATTCGTGGTCTGGACTCGACATACCTGAGGGACTGCCTAACATACTATATCCTCTGAAGAGTGTTTTGCTCCACCAACATGAACGAGCTGGTGACACCTGGCTTCAGTCAGGGCCAGGACCTTTTCATTCCTGGCCCCTACCTGGTGGAATGTGCCCCCAAAAGTGCTGCAGTCTGAACTGGAGGCTCCACAGTTCTGAAGGGCCTGTGAAATAGAACTCTTCCACCAGGCAATTGGTTGGGGCCAATGAGTAAATAGAGCATCATTAAAAAGGGCCATGTTCTGCAGAATTCCCATCCCAGAAAGGAGAGAAGAGCAGAGCTGATTTGAGCAGCAAAAGATTGGCAGCTACTGTGAGTAAGGATAATTTTAATGGATTTAAATGCTATTAATTGGTTTTAATGTTTAATTGATATTCATGAATTTTGTAAGCCACACAGACATGCCGAGAGGGATGGTAATAAAAATCAAATAGAAGATGAGTTGATTTTTATATGCTGCTTTTGTCTACCAGAAGGGCGTCTCAACGAGGTTTACAATCTTCTTCCCTTTCCTCTCCCCACAACAGACATCCTGTGAGGTAGGTGGGATTGAGAGAGTCCTGAACAGCTTTTTCAGTGCTGTGGTGAGCTCAAGGTCACCCAGCTGGCTTCATGTGGGCCCATTATGCACGGCCGCCGAAACGGCGATTTCGGGTCACATGGAAAACGCGGAGGGGGAAGACGCGACACACACCGGTTATGCACGGGGCGGGGCGCGACGGCGGCAAAACCCAGAGTAACCAATTATGCACGCGGCGATCCGGGCGCCGCTTCTGGTTGTGCCCCGGTCACCCGGAAGCTGCGCTTTCTTCCGCGTTTCGCTAACGCGGCTTTTTCGGCGGCATGCACCGATGCTGCGGCCGGTTGCAGCCGGCACCGTGCGTTATCGGTGATTTTAGTCGCCACCATTCCACCCCGAATATGTGATAAAACCCCCGTGCATAATGAGTCGTGGAGGAGCACAGAATCAAACCCGGCTTGCCAGATTAGAAGCTGCTGCTCTTAACCACTACGCCAAGCTGGTGCCATAAATGTTATCAAGTTGCTTCTGACATATGGTGAACTAATGTCCTTCCAAATGCCCTGTTAACAGCCCTACTCAGGTCTTGCAATGTGACTTTCTTAATTGAGTCTCTCCATCTTCAGTGGGGTTTTCCTTCTGCCTTTAATCTTTCCTAATATTATAGTCTTTGTCTTCTCATGACATGACCAAAGTCTGATAGCATCAGTTGAGTCATTCAAATTTCTTGTTGTTTGTCTAGTTGTTTGTCTTTTTCGCAGTCCATGGAATCTGTAAACCCCTTTTTCAACATCACATTTCAAATGATTGCTTATGGGTACGCTACAAAATAATGTATTTATAATACTCAATCAGTTTTGGGGAAGCTAGTTCTTAATTCTGAAAACAAGTTTCCAAAATAGACTTTAGAACTTATTTGCTGCTCCCCAGTGAATGTGTGGGGTTGTTTTTGTTCTTTTGTACTCCTGTGTCTACTGACATGTTTTGTTGGCTGTCAAGGTACAGCCAGCTTACAACAAACCTGATTTCCATCAAAGTACTAAACAGGGCTGACCCTGCTTAACTTCTGAGATCTAATGGGATTGGTCTATTGGGGGCTATCCAGGTCAGACGCATTAGGTCTCTTTTCAGTGGCTGAGCTGAGGTTTGAAAACTTGTATACACCATGGCTGTCCAGCAGGTGCTGCTGTTGAATCATTGTAAGTTGCTTGGCAATTGAGTGATTTGGTGTTTTTCAAGTAGGAAGAGGAAAACTGTTTCAGCACCCCTTGGCAGAGCCAAGCTGTTTGTATTACAAACAAGAACACTACAGAAGCCATGGTGAGTGAACCTGCTCACTGTTCAATCTTCCTTCTTACCCAGTTGTTTAACCTGATTTTTACAGACTAGAAAATTTGTACACATTCAAGATGTGGCTCTTAGCCTAAAACAGAATCGAACCAGCAACAATTTTGAACAGTGAACCCTTCTTCAAGTCTAGAATTAGATAAAAGATGTTTGGATCATGTGCCGAATAAATCTCTTCCAAGTAAGTGAGGATCTTTCTGCAGAAATGCCTTTCCCCCTGCTAAACCCATGTGACCATTCAGTTTCCAAGGAAACCAGTTCTCTGCAAAGGACTGTATTAGGCTGAATCTGTCAGCTATACGGAAGTTGATTGTGCAGTTGCTGATTTTGGATCTAATGTTTGCAGTCTGGTTATTTTTTCCCTCTCCTCAAATGGTACTGAAGCATAAAAACTTTTAAAAACTGAATATTTGGGGGAAATAAGATTGGAATTTTGAAGAAAACTACAAGAAAGGTCTGTATAAATAGAAAATGTAATATAGATCAAAGAGTTGGTAATACACCAGGATTTCTCTTCCCCCCCCTCTTAGAGTGACAAACCAAATTATGCTATTAATGTATTAACTAGTTTATGGAAATTTTTTGGACAGTTCATACATTAATCAGTGAATGTTGACTGTTAATTCAGCAGCATAAATTGCAATAAACTTTCAGAATCTGTGTATGCTGAAATAATAGCTGATATTAACGTTTTGGTGATAGTAATTTCTTCATTTGTGCTTATTAATACCAGTTTATAAGGACTAACATTAAAATGAGAACCAAAGTATGTTAGTATATAGGGGAAGGTTTTAATTTAAGCTTTCTTGGTATTGATACAGTGTGGTCACGAGTTTTTTAAAGAGACATATCCTGGTATCAAAGGAGATTACGGTCTTCAAATCAACACCAAGACATACATCAAAGTTGGAAGGGGAAGGAGGATAGAGATAGGTGTATCACAGTTGAATATAGGCACACTTTATTTAGGCATCATTATAGCTGGGAATGAACTATAACATAATGTGCATATAATCACTTGTTTGTGTCTTGTTATGTTACAATGGGTTCTGAAATTTATATTTTTATACCAAAACACCACTGCATTTTTCTTTAAATGAAGTAAGGAGACCAGTTTTTCGAAAGGAGTTTATAGTGGTCTTCTGTCACATTTGAAGGGGTAATCAAGATTTGTTCAATTCATTAGGATGTTGCAAAATAGTGATTATTATTAAATGTATAGCCACTTTCCTCCTTGTACTCAAGGCGGATTACATATGAATAAAATCCCCATAAAAATCTCCACCCTAAAACAGCATTTCCTCCTCAAACCTAAGATGGCAAGATCCCTCCTACCTCCCACAGTCATCTAACAAGGGGATGTGCTAGATGTAATAGAGAAACCTGAGGGGGGAGGCATTGAACTTGTTAACCTGGCCTTAATTATAGACCTGGTGGAAGAGCTCCATTTTACAGGCCCTGCAGAACTTTGGCAGCTCCATCAGGGGCCTTAGCTCTCTCAGGAGCTCATTCCACCAGGTCAGGGCCAGGACCAAACTCTTTGAACACAGACCTTGAAATAAGACTACTTCAAAGGGTAGATTAGCCTGCAGGCCAAGCTAGGTGTAATCATTTATGTATTTACGTAGGAGATTTCTATGCTTTTTCTTTAGAGTTCTGATTGAGGCACCTTACAATACCTGGGAATATCAGTAGAATAAAACTGTCCATAACACAGTCCAGAAACAGACCATTCAAAATTTGGACTTATGAAACCCAGAATTCAAAACCTGGATATAGTGAATCTTTTGGCCTGAAGTCTATGAGACAGTAAAGTAGCTGCCAGGAGAGCATCAAGGAGGAGGACATTCCAAGGTGAGGGGCCACCACAGAAAATGCCCTGTCTCATCACCACCTGCCTCACTTCTTGAATGATGAGCACAGAGAGCAGGACTTGAGAAGCAGATCTTAGCTGGTGGGAGAAGATAGTCTTTCAAGTACCCTGGCCCCAAGCCATTCAGAACCTGAAAGGTAAGAGCTGGCACTTCAAATCACGCCTATAATCTGGGTAGCCAGTGCAGATCTTTCAGCACAGGGGATATGCCTTTATAATAAATCCGACTGCTGAATTATGAATGAATTACAGTTTTCTGACTGTTTTCAAAGATAGAGCCATGAGTAGATTTTTCCTGAATGTGTCCCCAACCACAGGTGGGAGTGACAGAATCAGGGGCATCCTCTTACAGGAATCCTGCTGGATTAAGGTCCTAGCAAACTCCTATTTGGTAGTGAAGGAAAGTGCTGTCAAGTTACAGCTAACTTACATTGCTGACTCAGTAAAAAGGTAAAGGTATCCCCTGTGCAAGCACCGAGTCATATCTGACCCTTGGGGTGACGCCCTCTAGCGTTTTCATGGCAGACTCAATACGGGGTGGTTTGCCAGTGCCTTCCCCAGTCATTACCGTTTTACCCCCCAGCAGGAAACTGGGTACTCATTTTACCGACCTCGGAAGGATGGAAGGCTGAGTCAACCTTGAGCCGGCTGCTGGGATCGAACTCCCAGCCTCATGGGCAAAGCTTTCAGACGGCTGCCTTACCACTCTGCGCCACAAGAGGCTCAGTACAAGAGGTAAATAGGATTGATTGGCCATTGCCTACCCCTGTGTAGCAATCCTAGATTTCCTTGGTGGGCTGACCCTGCTTATCTTCCAAGATCTGATGAGATTGGGCCATCTGGGTCATCTATGTCAGGGCAGGCCCATGTGTGCCCCGGCCAAATAGTTATGGTGAAATATGAAGTTCCAGACAGTCAGAGCAGTTTCTCAGTGGAACAGGCTTCTTCAGGAGGTGGTGGGTTCTCCATCTTTGGAAATTTTAAAACACAGGCTGGATAGCCATCTGACGGAGAGGCTGATTCTGTGAAGGTCCAAGGGGGTGGCAGGTTACAGTGGATAAGCGATAGGGTTGTGAGTGTCCTGCATAGTGCAGGGGGTTGGACTAGATGACCCATGAGGTCCCTTATAATTCTATGATTCTATCAGTGTGAGAATCATATGAAGTCTGTCCTCTTTAATTCCTTGTATGTGGCCCACTCCATCTTCCCACCAGCCAACACCAGCTGTGCTTCTGAGCTGAGGCCAGTGGGGTGGACCCAGCAGAACCACAGGCTCAGCCCCATGTTTATATTCCAGATATGATAGATGGGGAGCTGCCACATGCAGAGTGACAAGAGTGCCCTCGCAAAGGTAGGAAGCCAGTCTTTTAGAAGTCAGTGAAGCAGCTGTATTATCTCCAAGAATAAGGGAGGATCTTGGCTGAACTAACTGTAATGTAGTTGAAAGGATTGTTCCGAGAGGGAAAGTTCCTGTATCAAGTTCCCTTGTTTTCTCCAGCCTTGTTACTAAGGGGATAAATGACATGGGCTTGTTTGTCTTGCATGCCTCCTCCCGGGTGAGGAAATAGGTGAGGTGATGACATCAGCTCACACATTCTCTTACTAATTGTTATTGGCATAGAAAGGAAACTTCTTTGTTACTAGAGTCTTGTCTACTTTTTTTCCTGAAGCACATAATGAAGTTTTCTGGGAATGTCCTTATAGGTGCTGTTTTTCGTTTGCTCTTGTTTGTTCAAAAACGTTTAAAGTTTTGAATGGTCTTTTATTGATATATTTTTAAATGTTCCTCACCAATTTTGTTGTTGTTTTTGTTGGGGGGTATTTAAGGTCAGTTGCCTGAGATAGTACAGTTATATAAGCTTCCCTAGAACATACATTTGAACATGCAATTCCCCCCAGAACTTATATTTGAATAGCACTTCCCTGCTCATTTTTGTGTGAACAGTTTTCATCTCAGCATTCATCATCTGAACAAGGTATTAGAACTCTTTCTGTAGAACACTGATTCACCAGTCACTTCAGAATTCTGTGAAGCTCTGAGTTAGACCCACCAAAAATTATTTGTTAGCAAAGCATTATTGCCAACTGGCTTTTCCCACTGAGGAACTCCAGATTTTCCCCAAGTATTCCTGGGGAATCCTTATCCCCTAGGAGCAATATTTCAGGGGGAGACCAGGGTTCAATGATATTGGCTACCACTGGTATTTGTCATAGCTTGTGTTAAAAAAACAAAATCTATAAATACATCCTGCAGTGTCTGTAGTTGCATGAACAAAACTGCCTGACAACAAAGAAAGTGGGAAGCAAGCTGTCACTTAAAAAAAAATTAAATTATAATTTGGAACAAAATGATTTAATGGTAACCTAGCAGAACTCTTGATGTCAAGGTAATAGGAACTATAAAGATGATGCGAGATTTTAATGTAATTTTGGTGAAGTAGAAAAAGATTGTTCATTGTTTTTTCTGTGTGTGATGTAACTGGTCAGGTTGTATCTTAAGGGTAAGTTCTTCCTTTCTCTGATATGTATTCAAACTGACATGGTACCGGTTATGTCCTCTTGTTCTATTCTGAAATTCCTTTAGAATTAATGTTACATGTAAGAGTTGGACACGACATTTTATTAAACAGCTATTTGCTGCATTTGTTTAAATTAGCCTGACCTCCTCTTGAGTTCATATATGCTGTTGACTGCGTGTTATTTACAGTGCCTTCCTAAGCACTAAAATGTTGAAGTCTCAATCTGATGACACTGTTAATGTCATTACCTGAGAATCTTACTGCAAGCAATCCTCATGACAGCTTTTCCTCTCTGAATGTTACTTAAAATATTCATTATTCCAGTTAGTTTCCTGATTAAAAAAAAAACACTCCTGACAGTCACATGGGATTAATTTAAAGGTAAAAACAAAACACCTTTGTCTGCTGTTAACTGTCTAGCATCTACCTCACAACATTCCTGTTAGGTAGGGTAGGCTGAGGTCACCCAGCAAGCTTCCATGGTACAGTGAAGATCTGAACTTGGATTTTTCAAAGCCTAATCTGATACCCCAGCCACTACTCTCCACTGGCTCTCGAGAATGTTATTTGGGCTTCCTTAACAGACAGTCACAAATAAAAGACAAGCTTCTATAATTAAAAGCTTGCCTACAAACTGTTACTCTTTGCTGTTTCAGAATTTTGGTTAACATCTTCAGCTGTATGCAGTTTAATAGGTATGAAAATAAGGGCAAGCCAGTTATATACTTGGATTTCCAAAACATTTGAGGACTAAAACCAGGAAGATTTTGAGCTAAATCAGACTTCTGACAGTCCAGTCCTAAACTGCTAGACTCGTCCAAGTCCTTGAAATTAGTGAACTTACAAAAGTGTAACTTCATTCAAGATTACAGTGTGATGCAGTTGAACTAAATATAATTTGTGTTGCAGAAGGGGTAGGCTCAATATTTGTAAAATGCATGTGACCAAATGTCTAAATTAGAGAGATTCTCATTAAAAATAGTTCACGTGTGCCAGAACTTGTAAACAACCTGATTTCAGTAAGAGTATTTGCTAAAAGAAGACACTCCCAGGGACCAGCCGCCTTTTACCCTAATGGGGATTTAAAACTGTTTACATCATTCTCCTCTTCATTTTACTTTCACAACAGCCCTGTGAGGTAGGTTAGACTGAGGGTGTGTGACTGGCCTAAGGTCATCCAGAAAGCTTCCATGGCATCAGTGAGAATTCGAACATGAATTTTCCAGATCCAAGCTTGACACTGTATGTAACCACTACGGTGCTGGCTCTGAGCCATACTTTTGAAAAGTTGTCTATTCAGGAACTAGGGTAAGAGTGTAGGCTGCTTCAGTGTCACTTTTCTCTTATTTTTAGGATGTTATTTGGAATTTCTTTTGGATGGAGAATTATGCAACATAAAAATTGCCACAAATTACCCAATGCAAGTCCACAACAAATTTTTAAAAATCACATGTAATATCAGCCTCTGCAAGTGTACATCTATGATAACATAGATGAGCCTCTGCAAGTGTACATCTATGATAACATATAGTCACATAGATCTGAAGACTTCATGGAATGCCCCCTATTGTTCCTGAAAGTCCACTGGCACACTGTTGGTAGAGTTTAAATATGCAGAGAGGAATGAAGAACCAGGCTGCTTAGAAGAATAAAATAGTTTTATTAAGAAGAGAAACAGCTTGTAGAGAAAGAGAGAGACCTAACTGTTCTGTTCTGTGCTCATTCAATCTGATCAGGAGACAAGCAAGGAGGAAGTATGCTCGAAGGAGCAGAAAATCTCTAGTTGAGCCAATCAGGACATAAGAGGAGACTATTCGAAAAATATTTAAAAGTTCCTAATCCAGCTATGGTAAACACATATCTCTTCCGATGACCCCTGTTGGATATTCTTTATATGGTTTTGAATCGTGCACACTAAAGGGCTTGTATATTTCAACAATCCTTCTCAAGATCTAATGTTCATACTTCCATAAAATCTTCTGGGATTCTTCTTAGAAAAAACCCATTTGTATCCTGCTCTTTTCCCTGGATGCAGGACTGTGAATGTCCACGTTTGTTCCACAATCAGAGCTTTTAGAATTTTCTCTTATGCAGCCTCATTTCTACTTTTCTACTTCTTTTCCCATGTGGAAGGCTCTGTCACAGTTTCTGATTTAGTTAAATAAGTAGTCCCTTATTTGCTCTAGTTGATTTTCTGACTTTAGCATCTGCGTCCCATTCTGGTCCTTGGGGTTCTGATCAACTGTAAATTTCATACTGCTCAGTTGTACTGCTTCTGGTTGCTGTACTCTGTTTTCTTCCATTGGTGTGGATTCTTTGAAGTTTGTGTCTTCTGTATTTGTAGGGTTTTTCTTCTTGTCAATGTAGACTGTATTACAGATCTGTATAGTCTCGGTTCTTGGATTAAGGATCCTGTATCCTTTACATCAAAAACGTCTTGCTCAGTTCTCATTCTAATCTTGCTTCATTTCTCCTTGGGAACATAGGCATAGACTTTTGCCCCAAGCACCTTCAGGTGGTTCATACTTGGTTTGGGTTCATATCATTGCTCACATGGTGCCTTTCTGGCACATTTGATAGGTAATCTTTTCTATAGGTAGGTAGCAGCATTAATCACTTCCCCTCAGTATGTTTTTAGGTAGCTGTGCTTCTAGTAGCATGCAGCTGTACATCTTGATTAGGAAATGTTTCTTTCTGCTATGCCATTCTGTTCTGGAGCGTATGGAACAGTGAGCTGATGTTCTATTTCTTCTTTAGTCAAATAGTCTTTCATGTCACATCCCACATATTCTCCTCAATTGTTAGTGCAAATGCCAAATGGCTTTCTATGGTATCTGTTGGTTTCCATTGCAACATATGGTTTGAATTTTTCCGGTACTTGGCTTTTCTTCTTGATTAAGTAGACTTTGCAAAATCATCAATAAGGGTTAGAATACTAGGAGTATTCCCACAAGGAGTCTCTGCCTTTATTGAGCCACATACATTACTATGAATTAGCTCTAGAGTCTGCTGTGTCTAGTTTGTCTCATGGCTCTTACTGAAGTGAGGTGTGGTTTCTTTAGCTCAAATGTATTGAATACAGACTCTTTCAGTATTGCATTCGGTTATATCTATGCCCTTAATAACGTTCTAGCTATCAAGTTAGGTAATAGTATTATCATCTCTATGTCCAAGATATAGCCAAGAACAGTTCTTATGATAGCAAAATACAGTCAGGTTTGTATTTTCCATACATGTGTCTAAAGCATACAAATCCTCTCCTGCACTGTCCCAGTTGCAGTCAATTCCCCTCTTTGCTTGCTGAAACGTCTATCTGGATCTAGGTACAAAGATGGAAATTTATAATGAAGAAAAAACAAAACAATAACATAAGGTAATGATAAAGAAGTATAGATTGTGAGTCTAATATCTGTGCAGAAGCTTGTATCATTCCAAGCTAGATTTTTTCATCAAAATTAAATGGGTAAGCAATGATTTGCAGCAGCTTATGTGACTTGTTTTCTTTAGCATAGTTAATTTTGGGCTTGGTGTAGCTTTAATTCCTGTTTTTCCCCAAGGTGCTCTGATATTTAACAAAAGGTGTTTTTAATGTACACTGCATAGAAGCAAGAGAATTGAAAGGTTACATGCTGTATGGCACGTAATGCTTTGCAATTTGAGATTCATTCCCTTGCTGAGGTGTTTGCCCTTGCCTGCCAGTGTGACATAATAATATTGCTGATGTTTCCATGACATTGTTTATTTTTATGGGCTCTTGAATACTGTAGGAGACAGTAACATGAGAAAGGCTCCCTGTAGCCAAGTCTGAAACTTTCAGAAGGTGTAGATCATAATTGTAGCTGCCTTTGGGTTGCGACCCAATCAGTACTGCTTGTAAATGCTGCAAGTGTTTAAATCACCAGCTGATAGTTTGACATGTCTTTTGTGGAGTGAACATCAAGCCCTGAATACCAAGTGGAACTTGTACACACAAACACACACACCTCGACCACCGTTCTACTTACACTGCATTAGGTTGCTTTTTAACTTTGCTGTTGTGGCCCCTCTTTAAAGCATCATTAAAAATTCTTGTGACTTAAATAGTTGTAGATATGCTTTTTATTTTTTAAAACTGATGTTAATAGTTGGTTACTCATTTTAGGGTGAAATATGTGTTGCCACCAGATTAGCAGGAAATGGCACTTGAGGAATTGGCTGGTTTTAACACAAAATTCTTATTTTTCTATTGGATGAAGAGTTCACGGCTTGAAAAACAGTGGAGTTCTGGGGGTGGATTTATTCAGGCATCTTTGTTTTGTGGCTGCACATAGGAAACAGAAAGTGTGGCTTGTGGTATTTGTGGCTTCCTGATGAGATAATGGCCTTTGTGAAGTAGACTTTAGCATTTTCTTCTCAAGAACACGTTCTTCTTAGGAAGTACTTGGTCCTGCTGTGGAACCCAGATTAACCTCTCCAAGATTAACCCTACAAACCACAAAAATTCATTCAAGTCTGTAATTACCTTTTTAATTCAATTGGTGATGCAGGGACCAGGTTGCATCTAATAATGATGACATTTGTTTTTGTAGCGCTCCCTTCTGGGTTGGTTAAGGGCAGGCGTCAGTAGTATAAAATATACAAAAAATACAGTTTACGTAGTTAAACAATATATAATTTATGAATAAAAATCATTAAAAGCTGCCTCCTAAAACCCACAACATAGAGGAGGCTAGTTTAATGGGCAGAGTAATGTTTTGTGAGTCGGGTTCTTGGATAGGGAGGCCAGCAGTTTCTTTAATGGTAGTTTCCTGGCCTCAACCATAGCCCTGGCAGAACAGCTCCCTGTAGCCAAGTCTGAAACCTTCAGAAGCTGAAACCTTCAGAGAGCCAGTTTGGTGTAGTGGTTAGGAGTGCGGACTTCTAATCTGGCATGCCGGGTTCGATTCTGCACTCCCCCACATGCAGCCAGCTGGGTGACCTTGGGCTCGCCACAGCACTGATAAAACTGTTCTGACCGGGCAGTGATATCAGCGCTCTCTCAGCCTCACCCACCCCACAGGGTGTCTGTTGTGGGGAGAGGAATGGGAAGGTGACTGTAAGCTGCTTTGAGCCTCCTTCGGGTAGGGAAAAGCGGCATATAAGAACCAACTCTTCTTCTTCTGTTGATCATGAGTGGCAATGCATGTGTGTGTTTTGCGGGCCCTCCGGAAGTGTTGAAGGGCCCAGAGGGCCCTGATCTCACTAGGGAGAACATTCCATCAGGTCAGGGCCAGTTTTACTTCTTTCAGGCCAGGGATCTTAGAGCTCTTTGAGGGGTATAATAGAAGAGATGGTCCTTTAGGTATAAGGGTCCCAGACCATTTAGGGCTTTAAATGTAAGAATCAAAACCTTGCATTTGATTCAGTCTCCGATCTGGAGACAATGCAGCGGGGAAAGCACTGGGATAATATGTGTTCTCCGCGGAGTCCTGATAAGGGCAGTCCTGCATAGAACAAGTGGCTAGGTTGGATGCCAACAGATATGGCACAGGTTGTCTTACCTGGTGAAGGTGGTAGAATGCCTGGCACACAGGAAAACTTGGGCATACATACTGGAAAAACCTTTTAAAAGACTGTATGAAATTAACATTTAGAACATTTGACCAACAAAAACATGTTTGTTCATTTTTTTCCTGAATGGATTAATTCAAGCACACACAAAAGAACTTATTACGTGATTTTTTTCCTTTCCCTTGACAAAGGTTGAACTTTCTAGCAATTAATGACATTATATATGACAAAAGGGGTATTTCATCAGTTCAGTTACCAAGGCCCCCCCATAAACCCTTTGGGCTCCCCTTCTCACATTTTTCAATCTGTGGCCCCCTCCAAATGTGCCAGGGCCCCCCAGGGAGCCATATGTCCACTGTTGAGAATGGGTGTCCTAGTCCATCCTCAGGAATGTTCTGTGGGGGATACTGTTGCAAGGAAAGGATCACTGGTGGTGGGTAACCAATGTTACAAGTCTCCCTGAGAAAACATTCCCCTATGTCTGAGAAATAGCTATAGGTAGGCTGCTGGAAGATTTATCAGATAGTTGTTTGGAGAATAAGTCATATGGGTGATACCTACATTTCAATCAACCTCCTTTCTTTCCTTTCACAAAAATGCTACCTAATTCCTCCTCTGTTACCAGAAGAAAATCTGATGCAAAATCAAGTTCTGTGGGACCTGTGAAATAACAACAGAGTAGAATTGAGGGCACCAGCTTATGAAAGATGCAGTGTCTTTGCCAACAACCTTACAGTGTATGCATGTGTGGCAATGTACATATTTTAAATTCATCTCTGTAAGTAAAATATCACATATAAAACATCGCCAGCATGTATGCTGATGTAACCTTTTTGAAGGAGCACATTGAGTCATTATTTCTCCAGGGTGGAGAGAAATGGAAATCTCTTCTTTTAGGGTGTGTAGACTCACGAGAGCACGCATAATCAAACTGCATCTCTGGAGCTGCATGCAGCACTTAATTAGTTCCAGAATATATGCAGAGGAAGACTACAAGGCAAGAGGAAATGTATTGTTGCCTCCTTTGCTGTCCTAGCTGCTGATACCAAATGAGATTAACTGTAGGTGACAGCATTGTAATTATGTTGGGCCACTCAGAAGTCTGTCTGGATATCACAGATATAGGATCTGATCCCTCCGTGGATCTTGAGTTTGCAGTGAGGAAGGTTAAGTGTGGATATAGTTTATGTGCTAACTACCATCCAGCTCTGACTAAAGGAGGGAACCACAAGATCATCCACTGCCTCAGTATGCCAGTTTGCCAGTCAAGTCATGTGGTTCTCTTTGGCACTTAATAAGGCTTGCCTGCCAGTCTGTGCAACTTAGAGGCATTGTTCCTGGTTGGCTGTGGACCATGGTTCCCTTAATTTAGCATGAGTCTGGCCTGAAAAAAAGAGAGAGGGAGGAAGCAAAAGCCACCTGAGGATCTGATTAGTGCACAGGAAGGAGGGATAGTCTTAATGGGATTCCCCCCCCCCAAAAAAAAAAGAGTCAGGCCTATCAGGATCTGCAAAAGAAGGTGCACCAGAAGGAAGGGATACTGGAAACAGTGAAATATAAATATCAGATTGTGGTTCCTGGCTAAATTCTTACCATTTTTCTGTTCTATTTATGAACCTCAGTCAATCTAGCCATCCCTAAGGTATAGCTTTAATACAGAAATTTAGGGCTACCTGGTATGTCCTGGGTGCCAGTAGAGGATGGGGGGAGTAGTTGCCAGATCAGGTTGGGAAACTCCTGGAGATTTTGGGATGGAGACTGGAGATGGCAGGGATCTCAGTGGGTTGTAACTGTAGTACCTTAGAGTCCACCCCCCCAAAGCATCCTTTTTCTCCAGGGGGACTGATCTTTGTAGTCTGGAGATGAGCTTTAATTCTGTGGGATCCCCAGGTCCCACCTGGAGGCTGGCATCCCTGATATCTTGTGGACTTGTATATTCTTTGTGTCTTCTCACTCATTTTCTACATCAAGGAGGCTGGGAGCATGTTAAAAGGCATAGAAAAAGATGTTTATTTATGACTTAGTTACTAATTGTCCTCAAAATGCTGACTGGATATCTCTAGTTAATTGTGCTGTTAATCATCTATGTTGTTTGTGTTGAGAGCATAAGGCAGCTGTATCTGTCCAGGTTTTTCTCATTTTTACCTATGCTGGATCAAGCTTCCTTTAAGCAACTCTGCTGAAATTTAAATGTATCTTTGAGCCAATGTGCTGTACTGGTTTGTCAGACTAGGATCTGTGAGACCCAGACCTATATTTCCACTCTGCCATAGTAGCTCAATGGGTGACCTTGGGAAGGTTACAGCTAAAATGGTAGACAGGAGAACAGTGTAAGCTACTTTGAGTTCCCATTGGGGGAGGGGGGAATGTAGACAGAAATGAATGAAATAAAACTCCCTATCCTTGAGAAGAAGAAATTGGGCAATTTTTGAACCACCCAGATCAGTCAGGAACCCATGAACTCATCTTTAATTCCAGGCTGCAGACTATCCCCTCATTACAGCCCATGGAAAAAATATGGCCAGTACCATGTCTAATACACCCCACTGTTTCATTTGACCTTGGTAACCTAAAGGCTCATGTTCCGCCTCAGTTAAGTGGACGTGAGAGACTTTTTCAACTAGTAAGCAAATAAAAGTCTTAAGGAATGCAGCCAAATAGTTAAATCCTTTACCCTACTGGATTTCATGTCTATTCGTATCTGTTTTCCTATAAAAGGTTCATATTTGTTCTGGCATAAATATAAAACTAATATTTGATCTCACACAGATTTACATGCATTCTTCAAACTGAGAGTCTTGTATAGCCCCAGGGTTTAAAACGAGATTAAAGTGATGTTAAGGAAGATTGCTTGAGAAAGAAACTGCAGTATGGTTTTGGAATGGAAGGACTCTTTTTTTGTTAAAATGTGTATTGGCTTTTCTTGCTGTATAGAGGAGCAGGCAGCTTTGGTATGTAAGTGCTGCTGAAGCTGTACAACCCTGAGAAGGGCTTGCTTTTAATCTGAGAGAGAGAGAGAGAGAGAATTGGCTAATAAAGGTTTCACAGTAATTCTGACATGCAGTAGCAATTCAGCAGAAAATACCCACTTTGTGGAGGAGGGGAGAACTTTTTAAAGTGACATTGATGTAATTATCATTTGAGGTTTTGAACAGCATCCCTACTGCCTGTGCATTGCAGGGGGAGAATGCTGGCTACGCTTAACGCCTCCTTTTGTGTAGATATTGAGGGATCTGTGTGGAGTAATTGAAATGCAGTGCTATGAAGCTTCACCACTGCTACTTCTAGCGTTGAGGACGGGCAGGGAATGCTACCTATGAGTCGTCTTTGTTAACAGTCAAGGGTGAAGACGGTGACTGAAAACTGAAGAAATGGCTTTAGAAGAACTGGGGTGGCGATTGTATGCGGTTTCCCAGCACACTGGTAGGAGGAGCTGCTGGTCTTAAATTATTATGCTGTTGAATATGACACTTTGTAGTTTTAACAGGATTTTTTAAAACCTACCCTGGCTGTTGTACGTGTCTACACTGATGGAAAAGAAAATCATTTGGTTTTATTCTTTTACTGGCTATTACTGGTATTGGGATCTAATCCTCTGTCTTTATTAGTGGGCATAAAGGGGTCAGCTAGAAGAATCAGATAGAGAACAGGCACTGGTTCATACATGCCTCCTGTCTCGGAAAGCAAGTATAAATCAGATGTGCTTGTCCTTCAAGGTCACTTTGAAGGACTGAAATTATTTAATGGGGAGACTTTGCAAGCTAATTTTAGTTTGTTTTCAGATTGGCCTTTAAATTGCAAGAAACATAAAGAGTATGGCAGCAAAGCACTTGGTTTGCAGGGATTGTCATCTGAATTGGGAAGGAATGCATGCAGCTATTATGCACATTTGATGCTTGATGATATTGGTTTATGTTGTCTTATCGGTGTATAGGAGAAATTCCTGTACCTATTATATGGAACAGTGTATGTTGAAACAGAAGTACTCCAATATTACAGTGCAAGCCGTTTTTAATGACAGGCATAATTGAAAATTGGATGTGTTCTCTTCCTACATGCTTATCTGTCACAGGTGTGAAATTCTTCTCTTCCGTAGAAGCAATCTAGTGGGGTGTTGAGCAAAATGTCTAAGTTATTGTTCTTCTTTCAACCAATTTATTACTTATTAGGAAGCAAATCCTATTTATTTTGGTGAGTCCAAAGGGCTGCATTAGAGGAAGGAAAGTTCTGTTCTCCTTGCAGAAGTGCATCGTGTAGGTAAAAGAGACAACCTAGGAATTACGTCCCTTGTGTTTAAGGTGCTTTACAGTTATCATCCAGGCAATATTTCTAACAATTCTGTGAAGTAGGCAACACACTATATTCATATTATAAACAGGTGTGGCCAGGGCTGAGCAGTAGCTTACCCAAAAGAACTTCTAGGCTTTGTGGCTGGGTAGAAATCTTGAATAAGGATCTTTGTAACTTGTGTTCCTAATAATTATGCTTCACCATCATCTCAAGCAAAAGATGGATGTCAGGAGGGACATTCTTCCTTTCTGTTGCAGTGGTTCTAGAACTTGTTCCTTACTTGCATCCTTATATCTAGATTTTGGACTACTTTTTGGAGCATAAGATAGGCAACCAATCATCCAAAAAATAGGTGAAATACCATACAGACTTCCTTTCTACAGAATTAAAAATGGATGCTGTATCACTTGGAGAAAGCCTTGTATACTCAGTGAAAGCATATACCCCCCAAAGCCCTCTGCAGATGGAGGTTTTCACATGCTAACTTTTGTTCACTGCTGTTATGAGCATAGCTTTATTCCTACCTGCCTTTCAAAGTGTCTTCTCATTTTTCTGTTTGATTATGGAAGGTATTTAACAAGAAAGATGGTGGACTGCAGCTGCTAGTAACAGTCAGAACAAATCTCTCATTGGATGTTCCAGATGACTTTTTGAGCTCCATTACTGCTGTGCATAACCCTGTTTTGCATTGTATCTGTGGGGGAGGATGTAGGTGCAACATCTGATCCATTTGTGGCTTTCGCAAACTGAAACTTAGTCCCTTGTGCTGTGGTAACCCTTTCAGGAAAAAGATACAGACACTCCACCCCCTTCAAAGGAGTAATAGAGCATGACCCCCAAGCTATTTACAATTGGAATGGTTATGCCCCTTCTTGTGTGTCTGCCTTCTGAACCAAAGTCTCATCTGAAGAGGGGCAGTGGCTCAGTGGAAGAGCATCTGGTTTTCACGCAGATGGTACCAGATTCAGTCTCTCTTTAAAAGACCAGGCAGCAGGTGGTGAGAAAGATCTGTATCTGAAACCCTGGAGAGCTACTCCCAGTCTGAGTAGACAATACGGACCTTGATGGCTTGATTCAGTATAAAGTAGCTTTATTTGTTTATCTGGGATGTCTTTAAACACAAACAGAGATTCATGACATCGGTCAAGTGTATTGTTGTGTCTGTAATCCTGCCAAGGAATGAGCTTGAGGTCCGAGGCAGGATCGTGGTTTGCAATGTAATTGACCAATGTGTAGCTAGATCCCATCTGCCGGATCCAGTCAGTTTAAACTGAAATTGATTGATAGTGGGCAGTGGCTGGAAGATCCATTGTTTGCTAGTGTATATAAATGGGGTTTTTCTTGGGGGTTGTTGGTACAGTTCTGTTACTCTTGTACCATTTCGGGGTCCTAATGCAGAGCTCAAATCACTACCGGTGTCCATGTCCACCTCTGAACCCATGGATTTAAGATCTAGTTTGACCAAAAGATTGGTTTTAGGAAGAAGAAGAGTTGGTTCTTATATGCCGCTTTTCTCTACTCGAAGGAGTCTCAAAGTGGCTTGCCTTTCCACTCTCCACAACAGAAGCCCTGTGAGGTGGGTGAGGCTGAGAGAGCCCTGATATTACTGCTTGGTCAGAACATGTCATGGCGAGCCCAAGGTCACCCAACTGGTTGCACGTGGGGGAGTGCAGAATTGAACCTGGCTCACCAGATTAGAAGTCCGCACTTCTAACCACTACACCAAACTGGCTCTCTTAAATGCATTAGGAATGGATAATCTGAACTATTAATCCTCAAGTTATCATACACTGTCATTATTGAATGGTACTGGGTATATTTGATAATAACAGTCTGTCAGTCACATCTGATTCATGGTGAGGTCAGGAAACATGGATTTTCAAGTCAAGAGATGAACAGAGGTGGTTCGCCATTGGCCTTTTGTGCATTGTAGAAGATCAGATGGGGCTCCCCCCTGGAAAATATGCTCCCACGCCAGACAATTGTTATAGTTGGTTGTCACCCCTCTCCTAGCCACCCCGACTCTTAGTGGGGGCTGTTAAAATACAGTGTTACCATTTCCACTGTATGTTTTTGTATTTTCTGTAATTTTATGAATTATTAATGGGGGTTTTAATTGGGGATTGGATTATTGTTTTGAACTTTGAGTGTAGCCCGCCATGAGCCAGCTTGCTGAGGAATGGCGGACAATAAATACAACAATAATAATAGGAATTCTGTCTTCTTAAGTGGTTTAATAGTGTCTGAAGTTATCTTCCAAGCGCTGACAAGACTTGGCTTGGCAGGGAGTGTTTGGCTGTTGATTTGTAACATAGAAGAGTTCAATATAGAACCACTTAAAACAAGCTTAAAACAAGTTGCAAAGTTGGGTATGATAAGAGACCAAAATGGTAGGGACCTCACAGAAGCAGAAGAGATTAAACAAAGGTGGCAAAATTATACAGAACAACTATACAAGAGCGAGCTTAACATCCCTGATGACCACAGTGGGGTAGTTACTGACCTGGAGCCAGACATCCTGGAATGTGAAGTCAAATGGGCCTTAGGAAGTCTGAGCAACAATAAAGCTAGTGGTGGTGACAGCATTCCAGTTGAACTATTCAAAATCTTAAAGGACGATGCAGTAAAAGTGCTACACTCAATATGCCAGCAAATTTGGAAAACTCAACAATGGCCACAGGATTGGAAAAGGTCAGTTTACATTCCAATCCCAAAGAAGGGCAATGCCAAAGAATGTTCAAACTACCGCACCATTGCACTAATTTCTCATGCTAGCAAAGTTATGCTCAAAATCCTACAAGCTAGGCTCCAGCAATATGTGGACCGAGAACTTCCAGAAGTACAGGCAGGATTTCGAAGAGGCAGAGGAACTAGAGATCAAATTGCCAACATACGCTGGATCATGGAGAAAGCTAGGGAGTACCAGAAGAACGTCTACTTCTGCTTCATTGACTATGCTAAAGCCTTTGATTGTGTGGAGCACAACAAATTGTGGCAAGTTCTTAAAGAGATGGGAATACCAGAGCATCTTATTTGTCTCTTGAAAAATTTATATGCAGGTCAAGAAGCAACAGTGAGAACTGAACATAGAATCACTGACTGGTTCAAAATTGAGAAAGGAGTTCGGCAAGGCTGTATACTGTCGCCTTGCCTATTTAACTTGTATGCAGAGCACATCATGAGAAATGCGGGATTAGAGGAGTCACAAATTGGGATCAAGATTGCAGGGAGAAATATCAACAACCTCAGATATGCAGATGATACCACTCTAATGGAAGAAAGTGAAGAGGAACTAAAGAGCCTGTTGATGCGGGTGAAGGAGGAGAGTGCAAAAGTTGGCTTGAAACTCAACATCGAGAAAACAAAGATCATGGCATCCGGCCCTCTGAATTCCTGGCAAATAGATGGGGGAGAAATGGAGATAGTGACAGATTTTATTTTCCTGGGCTCCAAGATCACTGCAGATGGGGACTGCAGCAAAGAAATTAAAAGACGCTTGCTCCTGGGGAGGAAAGCTGTGGCAAATCTAGACAGCATCCTAAAAAGCAGAGACATCACCCTGCCAACAAAAGTGCGTTTAGTCAAGGCTATGGTATTCCCAGTTGCAATGTATGGCTGCGAGAGTTGGACCATAAGGAAGGCCGAGCGTCAAAGAATTGAGGCTTTTGAACTCTGGTGCTGGAGAAGACTCTTGCGAGTCCCTTGGACTGCAAGGCGAACAAACCGGTCAGTCCTAGAGGAGATCAGCCCTGACTGCTCTTTAGAAGGCCAGATCCTGAAGATGAAACTCAAATACTTTGGCCACCTCATGAGAAGGAAGGACTCCCTGGAGAAGAGCCTAATGCTGGGAGCGATCGAGGGCAAAAGAAGAAGGGGACGATAGAGAATGAGGTGGCTGGATGGAGTCACTGAAGCAGTAGGTGCAAACTTAAATGGACTCCGGGGAATGGTAGAGGACAGGAAGGCCTGGAGGATCATTGTCCATGGGGTCGCGATGGGTTGGACACGACTTCGCACATAACAACAACAACAAAACAAGCTACTAATTCTTTTTGTGATACTTTTTTGTTAATGAGCTTTTATTTATTATTATTATTTATTTTATTTATTTGATTTGTATGACCGCCGCTCTCGGAAACCGGCTCGCGGCGGTTCACAACATTTTAATACAGATACAATATATTAACCATTAAAATTCCCCATTAAAACCCCATTAAAACAATGACTAAGTCACAATGATGGCGATTAAAACTATTCTAAACTAGAAATGTTTAGTTAAAAATATATAGTATTCAGAAATGCCAAATACTCAGATGGGGATAATGGTCTGTAATTCATGGCCAGATAACATGTTTTGCATAAATATATAATTTGAATATTAAATATAATAAAATCAATCCAGCTTGCATTGCTCAATCAATGCAGACTTTGTTTTTCATGGAAGAGTGTTAGGAGAATTAGACTCTTTTACTACAGAAGTAGAATTAGGTTGAAGGACACATTCAAAGTCAATTCTGATTTTCCCTCCCTGAAGAATGCATGCTACTTGAAGATTGCTCTTAGCCTCTGTGAAAATGTCAAGTGTAGCTGTCCTACCAAGGGGGAAGAACAGACTAATTATCACCATGTAGGTATTCCTATAAGGTTCAGAAACATGGAATAATTTCATGGAACGGAGTGCTGGAAATTTTACAAGAATGATTTTCAGAAATGACTGGTGTGCTAAATTGCAATTTAAACTTGTTCCAAATGCCTACACTTGGAGTTAAACCTTCTTGGTTTAACAGAGTGAGTGAAGGATTAGAGTTTGGTGCGAACGGGACCCCCCCTTTGGGGCTCAAAGGATTACCGTTTTAAGACATGGGACATAAACAGTCCTGTTTGACCCATCAGAGCTTGGGACTCACCATGGAGCCTCCACTAGAGGTGTCACATATTCTGGAAGATGCCAACGCATTTGGGTGGGCAGGTCTGGATAGCATTGGCAAGCAGCTGTGGTGATCCAAACAGAGGCTAATGCTCAGTGATTTGCCCGGGTGGCCACAATCCAGGTGAGATTAACAGCAGGGAGTAGAACCATGACCCTGTTAAGGGACAGTGCTCTCTCCCACAGAACCCAGGGTGCCCCACAGAAGGCTTTTGATGGGAAGAGCATCCTTTCTCACCCAACACTCTTCATGGAGAAATAAGTCTACAGTGGTTGCGTTCAAGGTAGTGTCCAGAGAGTGATGAGAGAGTGGAGCTGTAGGCCTCAGTGGGAAGTTTGGCCATAAATGTCCATGAACAATAGTTTGCGACCTCTGTTACTGGGGATTAAACTTCTGGAGATGTTGCATGGAGGGGTATTGGAAGTGGCATTTTGGTGTTAGGGTTCAGCCATGGCTGCTTCCACCCACAGGAAGGAGAGGCCAAAAACATACCTGGCCACACCTTAACACCTGGAGATGGTCAGGCATCCCTGCCTTTGCTTGGCTGCCTGGCTGTGTCGTGCCCTGGAGTTTATCTCAATGGCTCCTGGGGAGAGGGGGCCCACTGTGCCCTCTGCACAATGGATCCAGAGGGCCTGCCTGCAGAGTAGGGGGTGACCAGAAGGGTCCACAAGCTTGGAGGGGCCAGGATGTGCTGTCACCATACTCCCTGGGCCCTGGGTCTGGTGCTTGTAGGTAGTTGTGCTCAGCAGGTGTTAGAGACATGGGCAGATGGTGATGTAAGTTGGCAGTTAGGCAGTTGGTTAGGTAGGTAGGTAGAAAGTTGGTTAGGTTGGTAGGTGGATACATGGAAAGTCAGAGCACCTGACCCAGGACCCAGGGAGTGTGCGACGTGCACGCTGGTGGGAGAAGGCTCTCCTCCTCCTCCCTTTCCTCCTTGCCTTTATTGCCACCACCTTTTCTGGCCTCTCACACACCACACACTCCTGCAGGTACAGTTGGTGCGGGAGCCCTCTTCCCTGCCCCCTTTTAAACCTGGCTTAATTACTAGTTGAGAAATATCCCGAACACACATCAACAGTTTAAGCCATCCAAACACAGGAAAGAAAATAAAGAGGTGAGATGCTGCAAAACACCACACTGGGCTGGGCCAAGCATGTTGTTTTTATACCCAAAAATGTATCCTAGGGCCACATTTGGGTGATTAGTGTTTAAGACAATGTGTTTGGATTTGAGACAAAGAAGTGATGACTTTGCTAATGGCTAAGCCGGTCTTTGACAAAGAAACCTTAATTGGCTTATTGGGAAGCTTCCAGTTTTGACATAATGACCAGGGAGTTCCTCAGGTGTTAGCCACATTTGCATGGCCTGAGTAGATGCCTTGGGCTTGATGGATCCACTCTAATGGGAGTTCGATGTGCCAGCAATTAAGAATAGAGAAAAGCTGCTGGAAGGATTACTTCATTGGGAAAAGACTTGAAGGGAAAACAATACTTCCAAGTGTGGAGGATTGTTGGAGATGTTAGCCAGCTGCCTCAGATGGCTGATTCCTTTGTTTTGTTGTTCCAGCATAGGGGGAAATTAACGGCCCAGACCCTCCTTGGTGCGATTACATTATTAAATAGTAAGTGGTTACTCATTGTGTATGATGAGAGAGGTCAGAGCTTTTCTCTCAGGAAATGCAGATGAATGGTTTTATGACATTGTTCAGGAGATCAACCGTGAAATCATAAGCAAAGTTACGCCCTGTTTAGACTTATGCAACTCTGCTTGGGATGGCACTGGAAGGTGTACTGTATGACTTAACTAAGGTGACCAGATTGTCCCATTTTTGGAGGGACATCTGGGGGTACCTGGCAAATTGTACTTATGTTGAAATTTAAAAAATATATATATATTACAATACTATTTTTGCATTCTATGCATTCTATGAAACTTTTTGTTGCTCCATATAGACCAAATTTTTAATCAAGAACCCCTCCAGTCAATGGTGTCCTGCTTTACCAATGTTAAAATCTGGTCACCTTAGACTTAACCTATTTTGACAGATTCCCATCTGGATCAGCTAAGAATTAATTCTGCAGGAAGGACAAGCATCTGAATCAGATTGATCATTGAAAAATGTATGGGATGTTCTTTGCTGCCAGGTATTGTATTTCTGTAATAACAGCTGGAACGAACAACTTGCGTTTTTAACACTGCAGGAAATCAAGGAGTACCTAGATTCTAACATACAGTACAAAGGAGCCTAAGGGATAGGTGTCTCAAAGGTTCCTGGTTGTCTCTCACTCCAGCCCAGCTCTAGGTACAGAGAGAGGTGAAAACAGATATGGGTTCTTGCTACTGACAGCACCTAAATAAGGCAGGACCTAACACCGGATGTTCCAACCATGCCTGGATCTATAAACAGAGACTTCAGTTAATGATGTTTACACTACTGCGGTTGGGGCAGGTCCTGTAAGTAGTTTCAACACACTGAAGTTCACTCAAATCTGGTCTAGACACAGACAGAGAACAACAGGCCAGTCCCAACTAAGATTTGACAAAAGTACTACTTACTGAAGAGCATCTTTCTCGGAGACAGATGCAGCAGTAATGGGTTGGAACAACTTGGCTCTGGCCAGGGATCTGGGCGGGGTGGGGGGGGGTGGGGAAGGAAGTACTGGGGAAGTAGACTGAACTTTTCAAAGTCCCACTTTGTTTTGTTTAATTAGTAAAGTCATGGGCTGTCAAAGCCCTGTCTGCTATTTCCTGCCTCTTCTGGGATCAAAGGCAGTTTGAAGGTATTCACCTGTGTCCTTATGCTGGCTGGTTCAGAGACTAAGGTTTTCTGTGTCAAGTTGCAAGAAGTATGAATAGTGCTGTGTTTTTATCAGCTTTGAATGGATGCATATGTGTAATTACCCACTGCTTAGCTTTTAAGGCATAGAACAGATGACCCTAAGGGACAAGTGTACAAATTTAAAATTGTGAAGCAGGCTACTTGAAGTTTAGCATAACTATAACCTCTTTGTGTGCGTGTGTATGGGAAGATTTGGAATTAGAAAAAAAAAATTAAGGGAGCAAAGCTCTGACAGGTGGCCAGAATGAGTTTTAACTTCTGATACAGTTTCATTAAAGCTGTAGTCCCTTTCTGATTTTTGCTTAGAGCCTCTTGTGGTGTAGAGTGTTAAGGCAGCAGACATGCAGTCTGAAAGCTCTGCCCATGAGGCTGGGAGTTCAATCCCAGCAGCCAGCTCAAGGTTGACTCAGCCTTCCATCCTTCCGAGGTCTGTAAAATGAGTACCCAGCTTGCTGGGGGGTAAACGATAATGACCGGGGAAGGTCCTGCAAACCACCCCGTATTGAGTCTGTCATGAAAACGCTAGAGGGTCAGACATGACTTGATGCTTGCACAGGGGATACCTTTACCTTTATACTTCCACGGTTTCATTAAAGCTGTAGTCCCTTTCTGATTTTTGCTTGCACTTGAGAAGGGGTGTTGCTTGCAACCACAGAAGACTTGAACCTGTTGCCATAAAATAATGGTTTACTATATATAGGGAATCACTATAGTGAGTCTCTGACCTTGAATAGCCGAATGCAATTGAAAGTCACTTTGGCTTCCCTTTTGGGTTTGCAAATAGGATGGGTAACTTGAGTAAAAACTCACTTCTTTAATCTGTGTAGACACAATGTCTGGTTCTCACACAATCAGGACTCTTATCTATTTTTAGACTTCTTTCTCATCAACAGCTTTATACTCTTAGGAAGCTCTCCTTGGAGGAAACAATTTCTGTATCCTCCTCCTTTGTCAAAGCATTAGTTGTTTAAATTTAACTATCCAGTTTTTAAAAATGTAAGCTTTATCAATGTTACCGACATGAAATTTGCTGGTATACATTTTTTGCTTTTACCAGCCAAGTGATCTTCTGTTTATACTACTTCAAAGCTATATGTTAGGGATGACAGCGTTGCTAGTTTCCTACACAAATTAGATGGATATTTTGCTGGCATTTAAAGTTTATGTTGCTTCAGGTGTACCATCAAAAAACCTAGGATAATGAACAGCTTTTTAAAAAGGCAAAGTCTTAAATTGGAAAGATACTGCAAAGCTCATCCTTATCTATGGTTCCTCTATATATTTGTGAAACAGCTTGGGGGGTGGGACGTGTCCAGCTGTCCAAGTTGGAATAGGGCCAGTCAGGGTGCAGCCAGTTGGCCCTGCCCCTGCAGCTCCCGCCCTCCATCCCTGGACTCTAGACTCTTTGCTCTCAGACATGCCTCAGTGCCTGGAGCCAGCAGCAAGTAAGGGGAGAGGGCCCTGGGCAAAGGGTCATGGTGGAGGGCCTGCTAACAAGGGCCTCCTGGCCTGCTGCCTGCTTGCTAAGGAGCTCTGTCCCAGGCCTGCTAACAAGCTGGCCAGCCTCCACCCACCATGTGAGCTGCGGCCCAAAGCCACCTTAAGCTGCCTGGCCGGGGCCCAGGGGAGGGGGCCCTTTCAAGGCCCGTTCTTAGGAATGGGCTTTGAAGCTAGTGTATGGAATATTTTCTTTATATATCATGTTGACATTTTGTTCAAATTGGTTCCCATAAATAGCCTATAAAACATCACTCTATGAAATGTCAATCTGTTCCACTTAATATTTCTGGTAATGGCAAGGAAGTGGAGCTGGTCTTATGGCTTAAGTGCCACTCAGAGCTTAATACCCACTCAGGGAGGCTGTCCCACCCCTAACCACTCCTCCTCCCTCCACTTCCCGCTGGGGCTCGGAGGCTGCAGATCCCTGCCGCATGAGAGCTGCCCTTGCCAGTGAGTTCACTTCCCAGGGGCCTCCAGCCTTTCCAGGTCCTGGGGGGAGGGAGAGGCCATATATTCTTCTACTCCCCCCCTTCCAATCTAGCATCTGTTGTATTCCTGAATGCAACGGGCTTTGTCCCTAGTCTGCATATGTTGCTCCTAGTCTGTATATGTTACTCAAATTTCCAAAGATGATAGCAGGACCCAGCAAGGCAAAATACATTAACCAGGAGCTCTGTTCATTTCCATCTTATGCATCCTACTGAACTCTGCAGAGATGTCATCTGATTCCCCACCTGTAAAACCTTGGTACAACCCCAAGCATCCATCATACATGCAGTTCAGCTGGGTGACTTTGGGCTAGTCACAGTTCTGATAGAGCTGCACATGGTGGAGTGGGGAATCAAACCTGGTTTGCCTGATTAGAATCCACTTCTCTTAACCACTACACCAAGCTGACCCTTAAAGTGAGGATACTCATTTCCTTCTCTGTTACTTGGTTGGGGTGATGAAAAGAAAACTCATAAGGTGACGGCTGAAATTAATTTGTGTGTGTCCTGCTTGATCATTCTCCCCTCTCTGTGCCACTGACTCCCTCCCACCTGCCGCAGCCACTCCTTTTCCTGTCCATCTCAATAGAGGTGGCAGTAGCCACTCCCAGGCCTCTCATTCCTCCTCCCCCACCCACCTGCAACATCACCACCTTGGTAACAGAGCAGCAATAGAGCTTGCTCCTCCTCCAGTTTGGTGTAGTGGTTAGTAGTGCCAGCTTCTAATCTGGCGAGCCAGGTTTGGTTCCTGCTCCCCCACATGCAACCAGCTGGGTGACCTTGGGCTGACCACAGCACTGATAAAGCTGATCTGACTGAGCAGTAATATCAGGATGCACCTGCCTCACAGGGTGTCTGTGGGGAGAGGAAGGGAAGGCGAATATAAGCCACTTTGAGACTCCATCGGGTAGAGAAAAGTGGCATATAAGAACCAACTCTTCTCCTCTTCCTCCTCCTCTTCTTCTTGACATGAAGCCTTGAAAGCACCTTGCTGGGATTGTCATGAGTCTTTGGCAATGTGAGAGTGCATGCATACATATACTATCTGCTTCCTACTAATCTGTGAAGATATTTATGACTTATACTTCTGTTATTGCAGCATAATAGTTTAATTCTTTATGCATATGTTGCTAAGCGTCGATGACTAACATAATTTTCACTTATGAGCTAGTACAACCTTATATTCTCGGCACACAATTTTAGTCAGCTAGAATTTATAAGCAGTCATGTCACTCTCACATCTTCATCTTTGCTACAAAAATGTGGGAGTGATTCTCATTCCAAATGTAGATCTCTTTTGTATCTTGCTGCCATAAATTTGTTTACTCATCTAAGCCCTTGTAACAAATGCATAAATAAAATGTTTTTGTTAAATGGCAATTTGATGTCTGCATAGAAAAAGGGGAAGATTCTGCCACTCCAAAAGCTTTTGCAAGTTCAGGACTAGGGGTATGAAAAAAAAATCAAAGAATCTTGGGTTCAGGTCAAATTTCTGTATTAAAGCTATACTTTAGGGATGGCTAGATTGACTGAGGTTCATAAATAGAACAGAAAAATGGTAAGAATTCAGCCAGGAACCACAATCTGATATTTATATTTCACTGTTTCTAGTATTCCTTTCTTCTGGTGCGCCTTCTTTTGCAGATGCTGATAGGCCCCACCAGACCAGGATCAGGGGCCCATCTGATGCTGTGGAGAGAGGCTCTGTGGCGCACCAGCAGACCCTTTCTGATTCTATGGATAGAGCTTGTTCTGTGCAGGATCAGCTGTTTGGTGGACTGGGAGGGTTCAAACCAGCCTTTCCTGACAAATGGCTGATCCACAGAGAGAAATCTCTCCATCAAATCCACTTGAGCTGGGGGGGGGGGGGGGGGAGTTTGAACCATCACCACCTATCTCAATAACCAGCTGATCCCCAGAGAGGCTTCTCTCCACAAATCAGCTGTTTAGCTAAATATATTTAGCTTTTGTAATTCAGGTCCTGAATATCACTAGGGGTCCACAGCTTGGCTAAAAACTCAGGGGGAGGGGGACGACAACAAATCAGCGTTGATTTGGGGGGTTTCTTTGTTTTTTTCTGAGCTGAATACACACCCCTGTTCAAGACCATGCAGACATGTGCAGGTTCTGTGTTTTGCAATTTCAGGACCGTGAGTTTGTCAACTGCTTTGATTGTAGTTAAAGTGTGGCAAATAGAAGTCAGTTATTTAAAAATTCAGATTAATTATAGTCACAACAGGAGCCAGAAGACATTTCACTGTGGCCCCATACAGCCTTGAATGAACTGAGCCCAATCAGCCAATCTACATTGCTCAATGCATAGAGAGAAGGGAGACCTGGATACAGTATGGAAATATGAAATATTTACTTCAGTCAAAAGGGGGATCTGTAGCACAAACTTCAGCCAGGATGGTATTGTGTGCAGATAAGGGGAAGTGAATAAATGGTAGTCTCTGGCTTTTTTTCATCTTAGCAATGGAAGATCTGAAGTGCCGTCTTCCAAATAACTATGTTGTGGATTACAATTTTATTGTTATGAGCTTTGGTAAGCCAGAGCACATCGAAATTACTCTTGTAGGTGTCCAAACACCTGTGGAGTTTCCCACTGTGTGGGCTAATACAATTTGCCGAATTTTTTCATCTTCCTAATGAGGTTAATTTTATGTTGCTGAAAATTAGTGCCATTGTATGAAAGACCAAGCCTGCAGGCTAATGTTAAGCTTTTTAAAATTAATTTTATCACCTTTTCATCTCCTTTTCTGTTTCCTTGCCTCTGCAGCTCAGCTTAAAGCAAGTCTCTTATGTTGCCTGAAATAATTTTATTAGGAATAACATTTTTATCACAAAAACCCCAGTCTTGTGGCCCTTTGAGAACTCATACATTCTTGGCACAATAGTGGTAAATTATCCTCTACTGTGAAATCTTTCAACAGATATGTGAAAAGATATATGTATCTTGTGAATGGACCTCTGCAAATTTTCAGTGTCAGAAAAGTGAAATCCCAGATGACGCGCCGATCATTAAATGATCCACCGCAAATTGTATTGTATCTTTAAGAAAAATGTTCAATCTTCCACTGAGAACATGTTGAGAAGACATTTAGGGACGAGATGGAAGTGACTGTTTTGGAGGGGAGATGAAAAGGTAGTACTCCCTGACCTGGATGCCCCAGGCTAGCATGATCTTTGTCAGATCTCAAAAGCTAAGCAGAGTTGGCCCTCATTAGTATTCGGGTGGGAGACCACCAAAGAAGTCCAGGGTCTCTCTGCAGAGGCAGGCAATGTTAAACCACATTTCTGAATATTTCTTGCCTTGAAAACCCTGTGGGATTACCATGTCAACTGCAACTTGATGGCACTTTACATACACACATTTACACTACAACTTGTTTCTTAACATTCCCTATTGGTTTAACTACCCAAAGTATTTATCTCTTTTGGAGCAAGAAGATCAGGTGCGGTTTACTCTGTATTTCCAATTAACTCTGTAGGATATTCCTGTTTTTTTCAGGCTGCTAATTAGCCTGTTGGTGGTTGTTGGGCAGAGACCAAAAAGAAAAGGAAAAAAAACCTGTGTGTGTATGTTTTTTTAACGTTATGGATCAGCAGCCAGAAAAATATTTAGATCTTCTTTCCTGATGTTGTCCCACCATCTGTTTCCTTCTGATTGTGAGCAGCCACAATCATTGTTGGGAATAAATTTTTTTGCTACTAGAAATTCCGAATGCGTGGAATAAAATGTACTGCCAATTGTACCACAGTGAACTTCACCCACAAAAATACACCCGTTGTGTATGGCCAGAATGGCCAGTTGTGCAAACTACAACGGATTCTGTAGTGAACTTTACTTTTGTTCTTTGTGGTTTTAAAATGTAAACAATTGTGCTGCGCACAGAGAGCTAGTTCCTTACTGTTGTTATCGGCTTCAACCGTTTTCTGGTATCATTCAAGTTGGAAGTAGTACTGTTGGTATAGAAGGAGTGTTTTCAGTGTGGTGGGAAAGTACAGGCTATCTGAATACATCCACAGCTAGAGAATAGTTAGTGCCAAGTAAAGTAGCGTAATCAGTTTCCCCCCTCTCTCTCTGCTGCATTGAATTAGACGATGAGAACAGACAGTGCAGGACTTCCTGGTATGGTTTAAGACATCCATGATCTGTACCCCTCCCTTCCTTCCTGCTGTAACTTGTGTTGTAGGCTTGGATTTTCCTTGGAGGCATTTTCTTAGGTATTTCTGGTTGGAATGCTTTGGGGACAGTCTTTCTGACTCTAAAGAGCTCAGCTGCACTGTTCCTTCTGTCTGATAGGGAAGCAGTGGAAAGGTGTGCATAGTTTCTTGCAGTTACATTGTTAGTGTTGCTTTTATTCTGTCTTGTTGGAGTCAGCTACAGGGTGAGTGCTGACCTCCTAGTGAAGAGTAGATGGTGGGACAGCCATAGAACACCACTTACAGTTGTTGCCAGTGACAGAGTTCTGCCTATGTAACCGCTGATCTGTGAAATATATGAGAAGGACCTCCAGCTGCCATTCTGCAGTGGAAGAGGAAGACCCCGCTTGGCGATTACAGAAGAGTGTTCCGCAATTCGAAGAAGGTTGCAAAGGATGATAGAAGGGACTTCAAGATGAAGGAAATATTCTTCAGTGTTTTAAGAAAGTACTCGCTAACATGGTGCATGGTAAAAATTGGATGGAACTTCCTCAGTGAAACCAACTGAGATTGTGAGTTTTTGCTTAAAACCTGGTTCCAACATGTGCAGGTTTTAACTCTTAAAACTTTATATATCTTCCTCTAGCCTTGTCTCTCTCTGTGTGAATTGTGTTGCTGGTTTCAACTACTACTGAAGAGAAGGTGTGAAGTGGTCTGTGCATCAAAAAAGCTACGCTTGTATGCTTATGAGTCATCAAGACTTTGATACTCTTTGCACCTGAGAAACCATTAATATGAACTTAAGAACTGGCCTTAGATCCTCCAAATGCCATTTTTTTGTGTTTGAACAGAAGAGGGATATAAGGAACTATCCGCTATCTCCCAGTTTTATAATTTCATGCATCTTTTTTCAACGACACTGTGGCATCCTGAGTAAAGCAGGCAACAAGAGGAAGATTTGAGGTGCCACTATAAGGGGGTAAAGTGAAAAAGACACAAAATGTCACAACGTGTATATGTAAGAGAGGGACAAGAGAATCATTACCGGATTCTGCGCAGAGTGATCAACGTTCTTCACAATGCTTCCTCAGCAGTATTACGGTCTCTGTCGAAGAGGCATGGGCGGCAACCACGCTTTACCCTGTCTGGTGAGAACTGTGTTTCAGAATAAAAATTCATAATCTATTTTTAAAGTGTGCCAATTTGGCCCTATATGTTTTCCATAAAGGAAGATAATGTGTGAACTCATCCTGAATCATACATGTGTTGGACCCTGCAGCCAAGAAGTTTGGTGAGGATCCCTGTATTGGGGGGGATCCTCAGTGGGAAAATATGCATCACATGATGTTCTGCAGTTACTATGAAATGTCTGGTTACAGCTGTTCGTCTTCTGAATGAGTATTTGCAATCTATTAACCACCGCTCTGAAGTGAAAAATCTTTAAATCGTGTGTAATTTGCTTCTTGCACAAGATCGTAGATTACTCTTCTTTATTTCTATTCCTTTTATTAAATCACTATCTTTTTTTAAAGATGCTTCATACCCCATAGGCTTCTTTTTTGACTGATAACAAAACAGTATTATTTAATTCCTGCATTGTGTTCTACTAAATACGATACTATGCGTATTAGTATGAATAAGTATACATTTTATTTTAGTGAAGCAGGCAGGATATTTGTTGCTTGGTCAACATCCTCTTTTAAACTGCATGGAGAAAATATGGCATTTTCAGTGTTGTTGGAGTCTGTCTTTTGACTATTTCTAACAGAACACAGGAACGAAAATTCACTACTATGTACAATTGTGAATTTGTTGTTGTTGTTGTTATGTGCGAAGTCGTGTCCGACCCATCGCGACCCCATGGACAATGATCCTCCAGGCCTTCCTGTCCTCTACCATTCCCCGGAGTCCATTTAAGTTTGCACCTACTGCTTCAGTGACTCCATCCAGCCACCTCATTCTCTGTCGTCCCCTTCTTCTTTTGCCCTCGATCGCTCCCAGCATTAGGCTCTTCTCCAGGGAGTCCTTCCTTCTCATGAGGTGGCCAAAATATTTGAGTTTCATCTTCAAGATCTGGCCTTCTAAAGAGCAGTCAGGGCTGATCTCCTCTAGGACTGACCGGTTTGTTCGCCTTGCAGTCCAAGGGACTCGCAAGAGTCTTCTCCAGCACCAGAGTTCAAAAGCCTCAATTCTTTGACGCTCGGCCTTCCTTATGGTCCAACTTTCGCAGCCATACATTGCAACTGGGAAGACCATAGCCTTGACTAAACGCACTTTTGTTGGCAGGGTGATGTCTCTGCTTTTTAGGATGATGTCTAGATTTGCCATAGCTTTCCTCCCCAGGAGCAAGCGTCTTTTAATTTCTTTGCTGCAGTCCCCATCTGCAGTGATCTTGGAGCCCAGGAAAATAAAATCTGTCACTATCTCCATTTCTTCCCCTTCTATTTGCCAGGAATTGAGAGGGCCGGATGCCATGATCTTTGTTTTCTTGATGTTGAGTTTCAAGCCAACTTTTGCACTCTCCTCCTTCACCCGCATCAACAGGCTCTTTAGTTCCTCTTCACTTTCTGCCATTAGAGTGGTATCATCTGCATATCTGAGGTTGTTGATATTTCTCCCTGCAATCTTGATCCCAATTTGTGACTCCTCTAATCCCGCATTTCTCATGATGTGCTCTGCATACAAGTTAAATAGGCAAGGCGACAGTATACAGCCTTGCCGAACTCCTTTCTCAATTTTGAACCAGTCAGTGATTCCATGTTCAGTTCTCACTGTTGCTTCTTGACCTGCATATAAATTTCTCAAGAGACAAATAAGATGCTCTGGTATTCCCATCTCTTTAAGAACTTGCCACAATTTGTTGTGCTCCACACAATCAAAGGCTTTAGCATAGTCAATGAAGCAGAAGTAGACGTTCTTCTGGTACTCCCTAGCTTTCTCCATGATCCAGCGTATGTTGGCAATTTGATCTCTAGTTCCTCTGCCTCTTCGAAATCCTGCCTGTACTTCTGGAAGTTCTCGGTCCACATATTGCTGGAGCCTAGCTTGTAGGATTTTGAGCATAACTTTGCTAGCATGAGAAATTAGTGCAATGGTGCGGTAGTTTGAACATTCTTTGGCATTGCCCTTCTTTGGGATTGGAATGTAAACTGACCTTTTCCAATCCTGTGGCCATTGTTGAGTTTTCCAAATTTGCTGGCATATTGAGTGTAGCACTTTTACTGCATCGTCCTTTAAGATTTTGAATAGTTCAACTGGAATGCTGTCACTACCACTAGCTTTATTGTTGCTCAGACTTCCTAAGGCCCATTTGACTTCACATTCCAGGATGTCTGGCTCCAGGTCAGTAACTACCCCATTGTGGTCATCAGGGATGTTAAGCTCGCTCTTGTATAGTTCTTCTGTATAATTTTGCCACCTTTGTTTAATCTCTTCTGCTTCTGTGAGGTCCCTACCATTTTGGTCCCTTATCATACCCACCTTTGCATGAAACGTTCTCTTCATATCTCCAATTTTCTTGAAAAGATCTCTGGTCCTCCCCATTCTATTGTTTTCTTCTATTTGTTTGCACTGTTCATTTAAGAAGGCATTCTTATCTCTTCTAGCTTTTCTCTGGAATTCTGCATTCAATTGGGTGTATCTTTCTCTTTCTCCCTTGCCTTTCACTTCCCTTCTCTCCTTAGCTATTTGTAAAGCTTCCTCAGACAGCCATTTTGATTTCTTGCATTTCTTTTTCTTTGGGATGGTTTTAGTTGCTACCTCTTGTACAATGTTGCGAACCTCCGTCCATAGTTCTTCAGGCACTCTGTCTATCAGATCTAATTCCTT